>NC_057796.1:79828988-80461446 GCF_018294505.1 Triticum aestivum | reverse complement strand
GGGAGTCCTGTTCATCGGGAGGGGTGTGGCGTACCGCAAAACGGGACTCCACGGGATACTGTTGATCTCCACCGTCGACCTCCTCCAGCCTCCACGGGCTACCGTTGACCTCCTTCCAGCCTCCACGGGCTCCTGTTCATCCAGCCTCCACCGCGCGCTACTCCACGGGCTACTGTTCAACCACCCCTCCACGGGCACCCCTCCACCGTCTACTGTTCATCCAGCCCTCCACACCACGGGGTCCTGTTCAACCACCCCTCCACGGGCACCCCTCCACCGTCTACTGTTCATCCAGCCCTCCACCACACCACGGGGTCCTGTTCATCCAGAGGCAATGCCACCACTCACTGTTCATCCAAACCCCCCCGCAACGCTCACTGTTCATCCCAGAGGCAGCATCGACCGTCTTCAGTTAGCAGCAGTAGCGAAGGAATCGCTCGATCGGGTTCAGTTAACAGCCATCGATCGATCGCTCGGGTTCAGTAACGCGTAGCCTGCAGTGCAATCGCTCGGGTTCAGTTAGAGCCCAACGCCTCGCTCGGGTTCAGTTAGAGCCAACGCCTCGCACACACACGCGTATGTGTACGAGAGAAACACGCATCGCTCGGCCCCCGACCACCCACCGTAACCGGGAACTCCCCGAAATTTTCCTCGCCCTCGCTTCTACCACGGTTTTTTCTGTCATGGACGGCCCAAAGAATGTCATGCAGCTGCGTCTCCGGCCCGCCCAGGACTGAAAGCCCATTTTCTGTCATGATTTTTTGTCATAGAAGTAGGAGCCCACCACATCTATGATGATACCGGGTTTTGTCACAATTATCGTCATAGAAGTGTCATATGTATGACAGAATTTTTTTCGTTCGGCCCAAAATTTCACGGATGTGTCTTTTTTTGTAGTGCATGCTGTGGGGCCGCCCGCCTTGGACCGAGGGCGACGTCCTGATGGGGAGGTGGCGGAGGTGCTCCATGGGCTACGTCGCCCGCAGTGGGCGGCAGGCGAGGTAGCGAGAGGGATGGTGCAAGCGAGCCCCCAGCCGCGCTGACAAGCTCAACGATGTGGTCCAGCCAGTCCTCGTAGAAGTCATCGACGGGGCGGTAGCGCAGGAGCTCGCGCGCCATGAGCAGCGCAGCCTGTGCGTCCGCCGGCCCGCGGCGAGCGTGAGACGATGAGCCAGCCGGAGTCAGCGACGGGGTGGCGGTGCATCCATCTCGCCGCACGGAGGGGTGCAGCGACGAAGCTTGTTGCTCGTGCCCCGCCATTCCGGTGGCAGCGTTGGCGGCAGGCGATGGAGAACGACATGAAGGCCCACCGACGGGCGCCGTCTGGGCAACACGAGCAGCGAGAGCGGCTCGACACTCGGCACGGGCCCGACGAGCATCGGCCATGGAGGCGGTGGAGCGGCAGCGGGTCGACCGACAGAAGAGAGGCTTCGACGCACCCCTACCCGGTGTGCCAAATGTCGGATTCAGGGTTCCGCAGACCCTTGAGAGGTTCGAACTCTGGGGTGTGTGCGAAGAACTATCCCTTCCCAAGTCTGCCTGCTCAATGATTCCACGACCTAGCTTGTCGAACCCAAGGGACAAGAGACACAACAGTTTATCCTGGTACGGGCCACCTTGTGGTGTAATACCCTACTCAAGCTTTGTGGTGCATTGCCTCGAGGGGCTGAGGATGAACTAGTACAGTGGATGAACAGCCTTAGGAGGTGAGGTGTTCTTGAGCTCGATGAGCTGATGAGGTGGTCAGGGTGGAATCGATCCGTCCCCTCTATGGTGGTGGCTAAGTCCTATTTATAGTGGCCTTGGTCCTCTTCCCAAATGTAGGTAGGAAGGAATCCCACAACGGCCAAATTTGAAGGGAGACAACCAGTACAAGCTATGCTGACAAAAGTAGTCTTCGCCTGCAAAAGGCTCTGGTGGTGACGCGGCGATGGGCTCCGCGATGACCTCCGTCCTGCCGTGTTCTGGCAGTCTTGGTCTTGTTGCACCGATATAGAAACCTTTGCTCGATTCCTCGGGACCCCACGCCTGTGCTTGCCTCCCTAGCACCAAAGAGGAAACTGGTACACTGCGCCCGCTAGCGCCCGCGTGGCCTTGGTCGTCATGGCTCATGTCATATGAACCTCGCGAGGGATACCCTGCATAGATATCTCCGCTCCTCAGGAGCCAGCCCAGTGAGGCCGCCCCCAGGGAGGTCTTGGTATCACCCGCCTCGCGAGGCTTGGCCCCTCGCGAGGGTCTTGGGTTGTTGTTGCTGAAGCTGGGCTGTACCGGGCCGTTAACGGAGCCACGCCGTGGGCCGCATGCAGGCAAGTCTGGGTACCCCCGTTCCCAGGACGCCGACACTACCCTCCCGTGGCAGCGGTGTCCAATTGGAAACTAAGGGATATTAAGGCCTCCTTTTAATAGAGAACCGGAACAAAGCATTAACACACGGTGAATACATGAACTCCTTAAACTACGATCATCACCGGGAGTGGTCCCGACTATTGTCACTCCGGGGTTGCCGGATCATAACACGTAGTAGGTGACTATAACTTGCAAGATCGGATCTAGAACATGGATATAATGGTGATAACATAAACGGTTCAGATCTGAAATCATGGCACCCGGGCCCAAAGTGACAAGCATTAAGCAAAGTCATAGCAACATCAATCTTAGAACATATACTAGGGATCAAACCCTAACGAAACTAACTCGATTACATGATGAATCTCATCCAACTCCTCATCGACCAGCGAGCCTCCGAAGGAATTACTCACTCCCGGTGGGGAGCATCATGGAATTGGTGATGGAGAAGGGTTGGTGATGACGAAGAACGAAGACCCCCCTCTCCGGAGCCCCAAACGGACTCCAAATCTGGCCTCCCGATGAAGAACATGAGGTGACGACGGCTCCGTCTCGTGGATCGTGATAATTCTTTCTCCCTGATTTTTTTCTCCAAATATGTGATTTTATAGTATCAGGGTTGAGGTCTGCGGGGCAGCCAGGTGGGGACAACCCACCGGGGCACGCCAGGAGGGGGGCGCCCTGGTGGGTTGTGCCCACCCAGGTGCCCCCCTCCGGTGGATCTTGGCTCCAGAAATTTTCTTTATTTATATAAAAATTCCTCACAAAGTTTCGTTCCATTCTGAGAACTTTTATTTCTGCACAAAAACAACACCATGGTAGTTCTGCTGAAAACAGCATCAGTCCGGGGTTAGTTTCATTCAAATCATGCAAATTAGAGTCCAAAACAAGAGGACAAAGTTAGGAAAAGTAGATACGTTGGAGATGTATCGACCCACAAGTATAGGGGATCGCAACAGTTTTCGAGGGTAGAGTATTCAACCCAAATTTATTGATTTGACACAAGGGGAGCCAAAGAATATTCTCAAGTATTAGCAGCTGAGTTGTTAATTCAACCACACCTAAAAGACTTAATATCTGCAGCAAAGTATTTAGTTGGAAAGTAGTATAGAAGTAACGATAACAGTGGCAAAGGTAACAGTAGCAGTTTTGTAGCAATTGGAACAGTGGCAACGGAAAAGTAACTTAGCAAAGATCAATATGTGAAAAGCTCGTAGGCAATGGATCAATAATGGATAATTATGTCGAATGGCATTCATCATGCAACGGTTATAACATAGGGTGACACAGGACTAGCTCCAGTTCATCAATATAATGTAGGCATGTATTCTGAATATAGTCATACATGCTTATGGAAAAGAACTTGCATGACATCTTTTGTCCTACCCTCCCGTGGCAGCGGGGTCCTATTGTAAACTAACGGATATTAAGGCCTCCTTTTAATAGAGTACCGGACCAAAGCATTAACACTTGGTGAATACATGAACTCCTCAAACTACGGTCATCACCGGGAGTGGTCCCGACTATTGTCACTCTGGGGTTGCCGGATCATGACGCGTAGTAGGTGACTATTGACTTACAAGATAGTATCAAGAACACAAATATATTCATGAGAAAATAATAGGTTCAGATATGAAACCATGGCACTTGGGCCCTAGTGACAAGCATTAGGCATAACAAAGTCATAGCAACATCAATCTTAGAACATAGTGGATACTAGGGATCAAACCCTAACAAAACTAACTCGATTAGATGGTAAATCTCATCCAACCCATCATGGTCTAGCAAGCCTACAATGATATTACTCACGCACGGCGGTGGGCATCATGAAATTGGTGATGGAGGATGGTTGATGATGACGATGGCGACGGATTCCCCTCTCCGGAGCCCCGAATGGACTCCAGATCTGCCCTCACGAGGAAGAACATGGCTTTGTGGCGGCTCCGTATCGTAAGACATGATGAATCCTTCTCTCTGATTTTTTGTCCCCGGACGTGAATATATGGAGTTGGAGTTGAGGTCGGTGGAGGTCCAGGTGGCCCACAAGGTCGGAGGGCGCGCCCCCCACCCTTGTGGCCAGGGTGATCCACCTTCTGTTGATTCTTTCGCCAATATGTTTTATTAATTCCAAAAATGATCTCCGTGTATTTTCAGGTCCTTCTGAGAACTTTTATTTCTGCACAAAAATAACACCATGGCAATTCTACTGAAAACAGTGTTAGTCCGGGTTAGTTCCATTCATTTCATGCAAGTTAGAGTCCAAAACAAGGGCAAAAGAGTTTGGAAAAGTAGATACGACGGAGACGTATCAACTCCCCCAAGCTTAACCCATTGCTTGTCCTCAAGCAATTCAGTTGACAAACTGAAAGTGATAAAGAAAAACTTTTACAAACTCTGTTTGATCTTGTTGTTGCAAATATGAGTTTTCAGCAAAGATTATGAACTAACCACATTCACAATAACATTTAGGTCTCACGTTTACTCATATCAATGGCATAATCAACTAGCGAGCAATAATAAAAAATCTTGGAAGACAACACTTTCTCAAAACAATCATGATATGATATAACAAGATGGTATCTCGCTAGCCCTTTCTGAGACCACAAAACATAAATGCAGAGCACCCCTGAAGATGAAGGACTGACTAGACATTGTAATTCATGGTAAAAGAGATCCAGTCATAGTCATACTCAATATAAATTAATAACAATGCATACAAATGATAGTGGTGCTCTCTAACAGGTGCTTTTTATAAGAGGATGATGACTCAGCAATAAAAGTAAATAGATAGGCCCTTCGCAGAGGGAAGCAGGGATTTGCAGAGGTGCCAGAGCTCAAGTTTTGAAATAGAGATAAATAATATTTTGTGCGGCATGCTTTCATTGTCAACATAACAACTAAGAGATCTCGGTATCTTCCATGCCACATACATTATAGACGGTTCCCAAACAGAATGGTAAAGTTTATACTCCCCCACCACCAACAAGCACACTCCATGGGTGGTCCGAAACAACGGGTACCGTCCAACTAACAACAGTCCTGGGGGAGTTTTGTTTGCAATTATTTTGATTTGATTTGAGCATGGGACTGGGCATCCCGGTTACCAACCATTTTCTCATGAATGATGAGCCGAGTCCACTCATTGTGAGGATAGCCCACCTAGCATGGAAGATATGGACAACACTAGTTGGTACATGAGCGATTCGAGCATACAAAACAGATTATCATTTAAAGGTTTAGAGTTTGTCACATGCAAATTTACTTGGAACGGCAGGTAAATACCGCATATAGGAAGGTATGGTGGACTGATATGGAACGACTTTGGGGTTTATGGAAGTGGATGCACAAGCAATATTTCCGCTTAGTACAAGTGAAGGCTAGAAAAAGACTGGGAAACGACTAACTAGAGAGTGACAACAGTCATAAACATGCATTGAGATTAACCAACATTGAGTGCAAGCATGAGTAGGATATAAATCACCATTAACATAAATATCATAGAGGCTATGTTGATTTTGTTTCAACTACATGCGTGAACATGTGCCAAGTCAAGCCACTCGAATCATTCAAAGGAGGATACCATCCTATCATACTACATCACAACTATTTTAATTTTCATGTTGGCACGCAAGGTAAACCATTATAAACTCCTAGCTAATTAAGCATGGCATGAGTAACTATAACCCCTAATTCTCATTGCAAGCATGTTTCATTCATAATAGGCTGAATCAGGAGCGATGAACTAATCATATTTACAAAAACAAGATAGGTCGAGTTCATACCAGCTTTTCCTCATCTCAATCATTTCATCATATATAGTCATTATTGCCTTTCACTTGCACGATCGAACAGTGTGGATAATAATAATAGTGCACGTGCATTGGACTAAGCTGGAATCTGCAAAAATTTATTCAAAGGAGAACACAAGGTAATATGGGCTCTTTGTTAGATCAACAATAATGCATATGAGAGCCACTCAACATTTTCATCGTGGTCTTCTCCTCTCGACCCCCAAAGAAAAGAAAAGAATTTGTAAGAAACACACTGAAATATTTTTGGAGTTTTTGTTTTTCTGAAGAAAGTAAAACAAGGAGAAAAACTATTTACAAGGGAAAGCTCCCAACAAGCAAAAGAAGAATGAGAAATCTTGTTGAGTTTTCTTTTAATACTTCAATTAAGCATGCATAGAAAGTAAACTAACTGCAACTATTTTTTTGGTTTTTTCTTAAGGTTTTCAAACACACAAGAAGAAAGCGGAAAGAGAAAATAAACTAGCATGGATAATACAATGAAAAAGTATGAGCACCGGCAACTAAAATGAGTGTGTGAACATGAATGTAATGTCGGTAAGAGATACATACTCCCACAAGCTTAGGCTTTTGGCCTAAGTTGGTCTAAGACCACCACTAGCATGGATGATATTCGGAATCATAGTTGGGGTCGTTTGTGCTGTGGCAGCTAGCGCTTGGCGAGCTGCCTCCTGGAGGCGAGCAACCTCCGCTGTTCTCTAATACTCATTTGCCTCCTCTCTAGTTATAAAATATCGCCCATTTTCCTAAAAGTTAAAGAAAGCAGGAGCAGGAAGAGTAACATTAACGGTGTGTCGTCTATCAAAGATTAGTCTGTACTGGAGGAACTGTTCATTCCTCTTAAGAAACTGATATCGTACCATAGCCTCATAATCTAGAAAAGCAGGTGGCAACTCAATATCATACCCTCTTACGGGTACTCCCAAATAATTAGCTAAACGAGTTGCATAAATCCCACCAAATAAATCTCCATATTTAGCATTAAGATGTAACCTCCTAGCAATAATGGCCCCCAAGTTATATCGCTTATCGCCTAAAACTGCACATTTGAGGACACTAAGATCTGGTACGCAAAGGTGGCTATGATCATGTTTACCATTAATGCATCTTCCTATAAAGAGAGCAAAGTAGTGTAAGGCAGGAAAATGAATGCTCCCTATGGTAGCTTGTGTGATATTTCTTGTTTCTCCAACGGTGATGCTAGCAAGGAAATCAGTGTATTTAGATTTGTGAGGCTCACTAATATTACCCCATTGTGGAATTTTGCATGCATCACAAAAATCTTCTAGGTCCATGGTGTAAGATTCATCATAAAGATCGAATAGGACAGTATGAGTATTACTCTTGGATGAAAACTCAAACTTCCTCACGAAGGAATCGATGAGATAATGATACTGTAAGCACTTGTCCAATATGAAGTCCTCGAGGCCGGCATTTTGTATGTAGGCATAGAATTCATCCTTGAAACCTGCACGATCCATAAATTTATCTGACGGCCATTCACACGGCTTCACTTGAGCTTCCCTTGGTGGTTCAAGGTCCAGTTCGCGTATCGCACGCCTCGGTGCTTGCTTTCTTGAAGAACCACCTTGGTGCATTTTCCTAGACATTTTTCTTTCTCTGATTTTTTTTGAAATTTTTAGTGACTCAAAATAAAAGTGAATCAAACTCAACAAAAATGATAGCAACTACTCCTACAAGTGCCTAGAGGCCATATCATGCATCAAAACTACTTTGGACCATATAAATTTGACATGCAAGCTCAAGAACTAGGTCACCACAGTAGCAAAAAATTGCAATAAATGAAGCACTAGAACAAAAAATAATTGGACCATTGGAGGAGTCACATATCGATGGACAATTTCCCAAAGCAGTTTTGTGAATCGAGCTTTGAGCAAGGAGATCGAAAATGGCAGCAAGATGAGCAAGAACACGAGTTTGAGCTATGGATTGATTTTTTCTGGAGGAAGAAGGAGTGGATGGGTCTAGAATAAGTGGAGGGGGCCCACGTGGGGCCCACAAGGTCAGGGTCGCGCCCTCCACCCTTGTGGCCAGCTGGTGAGGCCCCTGGTGTGTGTTTAGTGCCAGAAATTCTTAAATATTCAATAAAAAATCATACTAAATTTTTAGGGAATTTGGAGAACTTTTATTTCTGGGACATTTTTTATTGCACGGATAATTCAGAAAACAGACAGAAAATACTATTTTTGCTTTATTTTAACTCATTAACAGAAAGTAAAAGATGGGTACAGAAAGTTGTGCCTTCTAAATTCATCCATCTCATGCTCATCAAAAGGAATCCATTAACAAGGTTGATCAAGTCTTATTAACAAACTTCTTCCGAATGACATGAAACCGGAGAATTTTAGAATAACACTATGTTACCTCAATGGGGATATGCATGTCCGCAAAAATAAGAATATCATATTTGTTTTTGACAATAGGAAGGGGGAATTCAAAACCTCCAATAGTAATAGTTGAAATTTTTCCAATAGAATTGATACTATGAACTTGAGGTTGTTTCTTCGGAAAGTGTACCATATGCTCATTACCATTAACATGAAAAGTGGCATTGCCTTTGTTGCAATCAATAACAGCCCCTGCAGTATTCAAAAAGGGTCTACAAGGATGATCGACATACTGTCGTCCTCGGGAATATCAAGAATAACAAAGTCCGTTAAGAAGTAATGTTTGCAACCATAATAGGAACATCCTCACAAATACCGATGGGTATAGCAGTTGATTTATTAGCCATTTGCAAATAGGTTTTAGTAGGTGTCAACTTATTCAATTCAAGTCTACGATATAAATAGGAAGGCGTAACACTAACACCGGCTCCAAGATCACATAAAGCAGTTTTAACATAGTTTCTTTTAATGGAGCATGGTATAGTTGGTATTCCTGGATCTCCAAGTTTCTTCGGTATTCCACCCTTAAAAGTATAATTAGCAAGCATGGTGGAAATTTCAGCTTCCGGTATCTTTCTTTTATTTGTAACAATATCTTTCATATACTTAGCATAAGGAGGCATTTTGAGCATATCAGTCAAACACATACACAAAAAGATAGGTCTAATCATTTTAGTAAAGCGCTCAAAATCCTCATCATCCTTTTTCTTGGATGGCTTAGGAGGAAAGGGCATGAGTTTTTGAACCCATGGTTCTCTTTCTTTACCATGTTTCCTAGCAACAAAGTCTCTCTTATCGTAATGTTGATTCTTTGATTGTGGGTTATCAAGATCAACAGCAGGTTCAATCTCTACATCATTATCATTACTAGGTTGAGCATCAACATGAACATCATTATTAACATTATCACTAGGTTCATGTTCATCACTAGATTGTGTCTCAGCATCAGAAATAGAAATATCATTGGGATTCTCAGTTGTGGCTATAGCAGGTGTCGGTGTCAAAACCGGCAGATCTCAGGTAGGGGTCCCGAACTGTGCGTCTAAGGATCAAAGGTAACAGGAGGAAGGGGACACGATGTTTACCCAGGTTCGGGCCCTCTTAATGGAGGTAATACCCTACTTCCTGCTTGATTGACTTTGATGAGTATAGGGGTTACAAGAGTTGATCTACCTTGAGATCGTAATGGCTAAACCCTAGATGTCTAGCTTGTATGATTATGATTGCCTCTACGGACTAAACCCTCCGATTTATATAGACACTGGAGGGGGCTAGGGTTGTACGGAGTCGGTTTAGAGAGAGAGAGGAATCTTTATATCCGAACGCCAAGCTTGCCTTCCACGCAAAGGAGAGTCCTATCCAGACATGGGGAAAGCCTTCTGTCTTGTATCTTCATGGCCCATTAGTCCGGCCCACGTTACATAGCTCGGATGCCCGGGGACCCCCTAATCCAGGACTCCCTCAGTAGCCCCGGAACCAGGCTTCAATGCCGCCGTGTTCGGCGCGCAGGTCGTCTTTGGCATTGCAAGGAGGGTTCCTCCTCCGAATTACAAAGTAACCAAAAGAACCGCATTCGACCTTCCGATGATGACGAAGTATTCGGCTTCTATATCTTCGGTTTTGCTGGGTGGCCCCTCCATGATACACGGATGGCTTCACATTAAACATCATTCCCTTTGGCTTCCGCGCCTCCGTCGCCTCAGCTTCCATGTGTCAAATGAATATGAAAGGTCCAAGCGTTTTTACAGAAAACACCCTGATGGCGTACGGAAGGCGTCTATTTAAGGAGATTAGATCTCAGATGCCATTCCACACCAGGCGAAAATCCTCCGAACTTGTCACAAGAAACTACGCAAGCATGGCCAGCGCTCCCAGTTCTTCCTCCCGCCCCATGGTCCTCGAAAAGGCGATTTGGAGAGCTGCTCAGTATCCCATGCCCAGCTGACCAAGCTCCAAGTGCAGGGATATCTCCCCCCTGCGGATCTACTCCCCGTTCGGGCGGGATTAACTTCTTTTATTGGCGAAGCCCTGGCAGAAAATTTCCCTAATCTGTCAGAAGGGGAGCGAGGTTTGTTTCGTTTCCTTTCTTTCGAGAGGCGTTGGATTTCCAATCCACCCTTTCCTCCGAGGTCTCCTGGAGTACTACGGACTCCAGCTGCACAATCTTACTCCGGGCTCCATACTGCACATCTCAGGCTTCGTCGCTCTTTGTGAGCTGTTTCTAGGCTGTGAGGCCCATTTTGAGTTGTGGAGGAAGCTTTTCTGCCTCGTCCCTTGCTCCCAAAAGGGATCCATATTCGAGGTGGGTGGTGCCGAAGTATGGCGCATAGCCGGGACAGGATACCTATCCGGCACTCCGAAGAAGGCATCCGAAGAGTGGCCCTCGGAGTGGTTTTATATTGAAGACGTTGTTCTCTCAGACCCAATCCGACGAGGCCTACCGGAATTTTCCAATGCTCCGTTAAAGAAGCGCCACAGCTGGCGCCCCCGGAGCCTCGAGGAGGAAGATAGTGCGGAGGTTAATAAGTTAATGGACAAGATAAAGATACTCGCCCAATCAGAACTGTCCATAATTGAGGTAATGGCGATTTCCATAACGCGAGGCGTTCAGCCACTCCAATCCAGAGGACTCCCCATGTGAAACTACAACGGGGAGGATGACACATCACGCTACGAGCACAAGGGTCCAGATAACTGGCCGCCATGTTGGCTGATCTTTATAAAGGCGAGAAAGAAGAGTTCACTCGCCTTAAATGTCGAGAAGGATTTTCCATGTACAATCCCCCTAGCTGGGTGAGTCTTTGCTTCGTAACTGTACTCGATATCCTTCCTGAGTTGTACTTAGTTGAACTTTAATCCGACTATCTTTAATAGGTGTGGCACCCCGGCTCAGAGCAACCGGTTTACCCTGCATTGCCAGCCCAGAGATCGAGTCTTCTGGCAACACCCAGCAACATGGTACAGAAATAACCGCTTTATTAATACTAGCGGGGTACATAGGTCTGATATTACATCGATATTCGAGGCCAAGCGGCATGCACGGTGCTGCTAGACAGTATGTACATTATTTAATGAACATGGCTGGGGCCTCGATCACACGAAACTATGCGGCAGCGGAAGAACGACGTAGTGGAACTCCATAGCACAGGGACACCGACGTGGACACGGCCTAGACACGAGATGCGCTCCGATGCGAATCGACTTGCCTGAAAGCTGGCATAACACGCCAGGTCAGTACATTGAATGTACTTGCAAGCTCACAACAAACATAAGCACGATGACAAAAAATGTCATGATAATTAATCAAGTTAAATTAATGCAAGAAATACTACAGATGCAATGCAGCCAAACAGTGCACCGAGTCACGCGGACTAGCTTACAGGCGGTTACCTCGAACCCAAACGGTGACCACACTGGGGTCACACCTGAAACCAAAATTCATGAACACCTCGAGTGTTCAAGGTTCACCACGAAACAATGCATCACAACAATTCTTAGTTTGCAAGATTAATTATAAAAGTTGATCCATGGTGTGACTTACTCCCGAGTCTTGCCCATAACTGAGGGCGCGGCTATCGATAGATTAAATACACTCTGTAGAGGTAGCGCACCTTACCCACACTACGGAATACCTGACCTCGCACTCCCATTCGGGTGGACCAAAATATCCCGACGAAACCCTCCCTTTGTCATGCACTCTCCCCGGCCACTCCGACCATCTCCCTCTCAGGGCTAGGTCTTGGGTGGCCCCGTGTCTACCAAATACACCAACGGCCACCGTCGTGGCAAAATGGTCCCAAACGGGGACAAGGTACCATAAAAACAAAAACAAGCACACAAGGTTATGTCTGCCTACCGGGCCAGGGTATGCACGCCCATAACCTTCCCTCGCGGGAGGCACCGGTGAGACCCACAACAAAGGACCGAATCAAGACCTTCCCATTAGGTAAATGTGGTCGCACTGAACTAAAAACCCGATTCAGTGGCACCATGATGTGATCAACATCATATTCAAGTTGAACTTAATCAAGTTTAACTCTTAATTTTTATTTATTACTAACAATGGCATAATACCGGAAATCATGCAACTACTCGCCATGCAAAGCAAAAAACTCATGTTCATGGATCAAACTTAACCACATAATTATCTTGCAACACTAAGGATCAAACTTTCTTGTTATACCTCATTTTTATCAACAAGAAATATTTTTATTGGTTCTTTATTTAAATGCAAATATCATTTAGTAAAATTAATACCATCAATTTCCATAGCAATATGCATAGTGTAAAAATCTTACTCTACTTAACCAAGCAAGTTCATGCATGCAACCAGTAACTAAAACAAGCATTTCTAACAGAATAAAGTGACTAGCAATTTACCAAAATTATTTACCAAATTTCTAGTGCAAATAAGAACTCATATTCATGTAGAAAATCATAGATATTGAAATAACACCATCCAAATGTTGGTGTGGCTTGCCTTAGTGTAGTGGAGGATCACACCCCTCTTGGTTTGCTTCAAGACAAGCTTCCCCTTCTGAAAAACAATTTAAAACCACAAGAATAAATGTCAAAACACATTCTGAAAATCACCATAAATTCTAGACAGCAAGGAAAAATCCACCTTTTGGTGTGCTGCTAGAGCTTTCTGTAACAAAGACAATGCAAAAAGAATCAATTCATTTCGACTTATGGTTTAGAAATGGAGGCTGGTCAAATTTAGTCCAATTTCTGAATTAAATTTGAATAAACAGAAAATCCTGGGGGGGGGGGGTGACGTCGAAGGCGTAAAACGGGAGTGCGCCTCCACTCGTACCGCTTCGGGCGCGAGTGGTGAGGCTGACACTGGGCCCCGCCCGTTAGGAGAGAGAAGGGGGAATCGAGATCAGAGGAGGGACGGTGTTTCGCCGGAGCTCACGCCGGCGACGAGGGGTCTAGGACTAAGCTAGAGGGATAGATTGGAATCGGGGCTCGTGGCCCACCTACCCGTACCCGTGGCTTGGCTAGAGGTGGACGGAGCTGGCCGCAGTCGAGCTTGCAAGCTTCGGTGGCGGACGGGGTTCACTGGAGAGGTTGAAGACGGTGGCTAGAGGCAGCTTCGAGGACTTGGCGGGGTCCAGGCAGCACCAGCAGACCCCAATGCCCCGCCCAAGCAGCTGCTTGAGCTCGAGAGGCACCGGAGCGTGGCAGCTGGACTGCGGGGATCGCCGGAGTCCTCGGGTCGTAGCGACGGCCAGAGGCCTGCCCGACCGGGCTTCTGCTCGTCTACGTGTTCGTGGAGGTGGTGCGTGGCTAGCAAGTGAGGCGGGGGTGCTATATATAGCCGGAGCAGAGGGGGGGAACGTGTCGCCGCCGGAGCGTTCTGGACACGCGGCGAACATCGACGAGAAGCTCCAACGCGAGGGGGCAAGATCCTGCGTCGACTCAGGGGCTTGCCCACGCTTGCGGACGCGCACAGGAGGCGGTTGGAGAAGAGGACAAGTGCACGCGCGCACTGTGCCGATTTGGACGCGACGCGCCCGTGCTTGCTGCGGCGGCTCTGGCGGCGGCGAGCGCCAGAGAGGGGTCAAGCTTGATGGGTCGTGGGTTGTGGCGCGGTGCGGCAGTCGGAGGCGAGCGCTGGAACAAGCACGCGCGAAACAGAGGGCAAGGCGACAGCCAGAGCGCGTCGAGACGCTGCCAGGCGCCGTGTCCTTGTGCGGTCACCATGCTGGCATGGTCAAAACGATGGCCAGGAGCAGCCAAACCTTGTCCAAGCGCTCGACCGTGTAGTGTTACGGCAAGGAGGGGTGATGGATCATACCCAGGTCGACCAGACGTGACTCTACCAAGCTGGCAAGTTTCTGGTCAGAAACTTGGTCGCCAAGTTTGGCCACCTTCTAGATGTCCATTAGGGCTAATCTTGTGGGGTTTAGGGTTTCTTAGGAAGGTGCTTAAGCTCAAGAAAGCTCAAGGCCAAAAGTTAAAGGAAAAATGTACTTGCTGTACAATCTGGGATTTTAGGTCAGAAGTGAAAAGATTTTCTACAACAAAAATATTACAAAAAGTGATGCAATATTTTTGCATGGGAAGGTGTGCTAGGGTTCGAAGAATATTTAGGAATTATCTCAGATTTTTCTGAGCAAGAAAAAATTAGGTTGCTTTGGAGCACATGGTTCTGAAGTGAGTTTAAGAGAGAAAATGAATATTTTTCTTTTAGGAAAAATATTCATTTGATTATTTTGGGAATTTGTGGGAGGAATAAGATAGATGGGTCACTTGGGTGAAAGCCAGGATATGCCCAAGTGACAAGTCCATTTGAATTAATCCAAAACCCAAATCAAATCAGGGCAAAAACCACGGTGCAAACCAAGTCCGGAAAAAGAGAGAAGGCAAGTCGGCAAAAGAGAGAAGGCAAAATCCAGGCTGTGAGAAACCTCCCCCACTTAGGATGAATATCGTCCTCGAGATTCGGTTGCTTTGGAAACCATTCTAGGTATACAGTCCTTAAAAATTCTTCTGTTTCCCAGGTTGCTTCTTCTTTGGTGTGATGCTCCCACTGAACCTTGTAAAACCGTATCTCTTTGCTGCGAGTGACCCTTTCTGTCTGATCCAATATTCTGGTTGGCTTTTCCTCATAAGTCAAATCCTTAGCCAATTCTATCTCTGACATATCAGTCCTTTTCTCTGGTGGCGAGATGCATCTTCTTAGCTGTGAGATGTGAAACACGTTGTGTACTTCTGACAATTCTGGTGGCAATTCCAACTGGTAGGCAACAGTTCCTACTCTGGCCATGACAGGGAATGGGCCGATATATCTGGATGCCAATTTTCCTCGGGTCTGAAATCTCTTGACTCCTTTCATAGGGGTGACCCGGAGATATACGTGTTCTCTGGGTCCAAAGCTGATCTGACGATGTTTGGCATCATAATAGCTCTTCTGTCGGGATTTGGCCAGTTGTAGTCTGTCTCGGATTTCCTTGACTTGCTTCTCTGCTTCAAGCATTAAATCAGTCCCGAAAATGCGGCTGTCTCCGGTTTGAGACCAATTCAGTGTGGTGCAGCATTTCCGGCCATACAGGGCTTCATAGGGTGACATCTTCAAGCTGGCCTGGAAACTATTGTTGTAGGAAAACTCGGCGTAGGGCAGACAGTCTTCCCACTTGGTTCCTTGGGACAATGTACAGGCTCGTAGCATATCCTCGAGTATTTGATTTACTCGCTCAGTTTGTCCATCTATCTGAGGATGATAAGCCGTGTTGTACTTCAGAGCCGTCCCCAAGGCTTGATGTAGTCGAGCCCAAAATGCGGAGGTGAAAAAGGGATCCTCTGTCGGAGGTGATAGTCTTAGGTACTCCATGTAGACTGACGATTCTTGATACATACAGCTGTGCGAGTTGATTTGCACGGTATGTAGTCCAGATAGGCAGGAAGTGTGCCACCTTGGTTAAGGTGTCCACTATGACCCATATTGCGTCGTTTCCTCGATGAGACCTTGGTAATCCGATGATGAAATCCGTGCAAATATCATCCCATTTCCATTGGGATACCGGCAGAGGCAGAAGGAGTCCGGCGGGCTTTTGATGTTCCGCCTTTACTTTATTGCATGTGTCGCAACAGGCCACAAAATACGCGATGTCTTTCTTCATACCATCCCACCAAAATATCTGACGAAGATCCTCATACATTTTGGTACCACCGGGGTGAATCGACTATGGTGCTTCATGTCCTTCCGCCAATATTTTCTTCCAGACTTTCTTGGTTGGGTACGCAAAGTCTTCCGCGGAATCTTAGCGAACCCTGCTGATCCATAGAGAAATCCGGTGCTTGTCCTTGGTGCATCTTCTGAACATATATTTGTAACACCTTATCATCCGTTTGAGCACTGCGGATTTCTTCCTCGAGAGTAGGGGCAACTTCCAATATGTTGGTAAGACGGGCATCAGTGATCACCAAGTTTAGCTGCATGATTTCTTCATAAATATCCGGAGGTAAGGAGTCCATTAGAGCATTAAGGTTGGCGGGTTTGCGGCTGACGGCGTCCGCCACCACATTAGCTTTGCCCGGGTGATAATTTATCTCAAGGTCGTAGTCCTTAACCAACTCGAGCCATCTTCGCTGTCGAAGGTTCAAGTCGGGCTGAGTGAATATATACTTGAGACTTTTATGGTCGGTGAATATCTGGCACTTCTTTCCGATCAGATAATGTCTCCAGATTTTCAAAGTGTGCACCACTGCGGCCAATTCCAAATCATGGGTAGGATAGTTTCCTTCATGTTGCCGCAGTTGGCGAGATGCATAGGCCACCACCTTGCCGTCCTGCATGAGTACACACCCGAGTCCTCTTCTGGAGGCGTCGCAGTAAACATTGAAACTGCGGTAGATGTCTGGAAGAGTTAATACGGGTGTGATGTCAGCCTGGTTTTACCTCGTTGAAGCTCCGTTCGCAGTCCTCAGTCCATACGAACTTCTTGTCCTTCTTGAGGAGCTCCGTCATTGGCTTGGCGATCTTGGAAAAACCTTCGATAAAATGGCGATAATATCCGGCCAGTCCAAGGAAACTCCGGATTTTTGAGACGGTGGTGGGTGCGGACCAATCAAGTACGCCCTTTACCTTGCTTGGGTCCACCAAGATTCCTTCTGCTGAGAGGATATGTCCAAGGAATCCCACTTGCTGGAGCCAAAACTCACATTTGCTGAATTTGGCATACAGTTGATGATCGCGAAGTCTTTGCAGAACTGCTCGAAGATGCTCCTTATGTTCGTCCTTGCTCTTGGAGTAAATGAGTATGTCGTCAATGAACACCACCACAAATTTGTCCAAGAAGTCCATAAACACCTTGTTCATCATATGCATAAACAATGCAGGAGTGCTGGTGAGGCCGAAGGACATAACGGTGTATTCATAAAGACCGTACCGAGTGGTGAACGCGGTCTTGGGAATATCTCCTTCTTTATCTTGAGTTGATGATACCACGTCCTCAAATCAATTTTGGAGAATACTTTGGCCCCACTGAGTTGATCAAACAGATCATCAATCATCGGCAGTGGATACTTGTTTCTCATGGTGACGTCATTCAGCTGTCGGTAGTCTACGCACATTCGTAGACTGCCATCCTTTTTGTCCACGAAAATTGCGGGTGATCCCCATAGTGAAGAGCTTGGACGAATGTATCCTTTCTGCAGCATCTCATCCAGTTGTTTCTTCAACTCCACCAATTCTGAGGAAGGCATCCGATAATATTTCTTATGTATCGGAGTGGTTCCAGGCACCAGGTCAATAGCAAACTCCAATTCTCGGTCTGGTGGCATGCCGGGTAATTCTTCAGGAAATACATCTGGATACTCGCTAACCACTGGAATTAATTCCACCTCTTCTGCCACGGCTGCGAAAACCATATCTTTCGTGGGGATGCGCTTGCGGGCATAAAAACTGGTAGTGCGACCTTCCATATTCTCGGGTTGCACAGCTGATGCAGACTTGGTATTGGGTCAACCAATTCATGCCCAGAATGACATCCAATTTGTTGGAATCGATGATTATCAATGATGTTGGAAACTTGACGCCCTTGATGTCGATCTCCAAATTTCGGCAGACGAGATTGCTTCTGAGTAGGGATCCCGGGGATTGTACCAGCATGTGTTTTCCCAAAATCGAGCAAGGAAAATTGTTTTGGGAAGCAAAACCCCGTGAAATAAAAGAGTGGGAAGCCCCAGAGTCAAATAAAATTACGGCTGGTATGTCGTTAATGAGAAACATACCAATGACGACTTCCGGGTCCTCTTGGGCTTCGTCTGCGGAGATGTGATGAACTTGCCCTTGGATTATATCGGAGGCGGAATATGGCTCCATGGAGTTGACTTGCGGCTGAAATGGAGATGTCGGGCGTAGTGTACGGTTTGACCACAGCTGAAGCACGAATTGTTGTGCTGACAATCGTCGCGCACTGGGCTGGTCACGACATTCTTGACTTGTGTAGTAGTCTTGTTGACATTCTGCTGCCAATTGGGTTTTTACTCCACCTGAGTCTATTGCCAAGTACGAGCCTTTTGCACTGGTTGCATATCCTTCTTTGGCTCGAATTTGCGCTTGTGGTCATTAACGGCTGGCTTGCTGTCGTGCATGAGCTTATGTTCCCTCTCGGCGATGATGGCCTTATTCACCAGAGTCAGAAAGTCTAGGAAATCAAACATGCTGAGAGTGCACCTGAGATGCTGATTCAGGCCTCCAAGAAACCGGTCAATCTTCCGCTCTTCTGTGGCCACATCGTGGAGAGAATAGCAGGCCAAATGGTTGAATTTGTTTAGATACTCATTGACGGTCGCGCTGCCTTGAGTGAGAGCGAGAAATTCGCTCTGCTTGATCTTCATGATTCCAGTGGGAATATAATACTTGCGGGAATGATCCTTGAATTTTGTCCAAGTAATTTCCTCGTCCGCGGGCCATATTGCTTGGGCATTATCCCACCATATAGCGGCAGCTCCTTCAAGATAATGTGTTGCGAAAGGAACCTTGTCTCCTTCTTCAATGCGGGCAATCTCCAGTTTCTTCTTAATGGTCCTTAGCCAGTCATCAGCGTCCAATGGACCAAGTACTTGGCTGAAGCTGGGAGGATTGGTTCGCTGAAAATCTGATAGCTTGGAGTGATGCCCATTCTGGTTTCCATTCTGCCCAACCATAACCTGTACACTTTTCAGTACTTCCAGCAGATCGTTACTCCTTCTTTCTTCAAACATTCGCAGGATTTGCTCGGTGGAAGGCAGTTGTGGCGGTGGAGGCGGAGGTGGCTGGTATGGCTCAGGGGAATGTCCTTCCTGTCTTGCGGAGCGACGAACAGGGACATCCTCACCAGCTTGACTGCTGCTGCCTCCACGAGGCATCCTATTTTTCGTTTTCAAAATACATAGCAACCAGGATGAGAAAATTCCAAAATGGGGAAAAACCAATGACAAATCCCGGAAGAAAACAGCGAATGAGAACCAAGTCGGATAAAAGATTCCAACATAATTATACATAGTCCCATCAAGAAAGTAAACATAACAATGGGTCTACTACCCTCGTACATGAAACTACACGTCATGACAAGTGCGATTACAGCCATACATCATGCTCATGACTACAACGATACTCTAACGGTCTACTGCTCGGATGGTGTTGCTGCAGGCTCGTCTCCTGAGCAGGACCTAGATCCTGAACTGATAGTAGAGACCTCCGGGGGAAGAGAGGTGCGCTGACGCTGCCTCGAGGGCTCTCCCTTAGGGGCAGGCGGTGGATGGGATCTGAGCATAGGAGCAGCAGGAGTAGCGACAAGAGAAGACCATGCAGCAGGAGCGCTGCGAGGGTTCACCGCCAGAGGGTTAACGGTTCCCTGCGAGGTCGTCGAAGGAATAGAGGGGGAGGAGTAGAAGTGTAGATGACAGCTGGAAGAGGGTTCCTTATACGAGCAACAGCGAGACCGGCGCGAGCGCGTGAGAGCTCCCGAGCTAATCGTAGTTAAGGAGATAACTAGCGGTGATGTAGCGTGCAAGGTGGCTAGTGGGACGATCGCACGCCGGGTTAATCAAAGGAAAGTGGATACGCCCATTCTCATGCAGCGATGTGTCAGGACCGGATTTTCGGGGTATCAATTTCCCAAAAATGGTCCTTGTGCTCACCAGCCCCAGGATTACTGTTAGCTGATGAGGCACCAACTTGATACAGAAATTCCTAGCAAAATACAAAATATGTGGTACAAGACCATTCTGGCCTATGAGTACAACAAATGGTTTCTAGTGGTTGATGGCGGAAGCGGTTTGTGGTTCATCAGTGGCCATGGGACTCCATTTCCCATAGGAACAGATGACCAGGATAACTCCTATCTTCGCGAGGCTGCTATCATCATTGCGTAAGTTCCGGGGCTATCATCGCAACGCTCCTCTCCACGCAAGAAATCTGGCCAAGACAATAGCCAGGGACAAGCCAGTGAGTACTTTGAATGTACTCGCAAACATTATGAACACAGGTATAATATAACAAATGATGATCATGCTCTGAAATATTCTATGATCACAACGTCAGCCACGAAATAAAATCCATGATGCGCGCAAGCAGGTTGTTCATATGAATATGCAATAAGGGAGCAGAAATAGAATGCACCGATCGGGTGTCTGAAGCGACGCCTCGAAAGGATAATAATATAAAGCATGCCTCAGTCGGGCGTTTGAGCGACACCGCATAAAGGGCTTATAAATAATTTAAAATAACAAGCATGCCACAGTCGGGTGTCTGAGCGACACCGCATAAAGGGCTTATAAGTAATTTAAATAACAAGCATGCCACAGTCGGGCGTCTGAGCGACACCACATAAAGGGCTTATAAGTAATTTAAATAACAAGCATGCCACAGTCGGGCGTCTGAGCGACACCACATAAAGGGCTTATAAGTAATTTAAAGAACAAGCATGCCACAGTCGGGCGTCTGAGCGACACCACATAAAGGGCTTATAAGAGAATAATCGCAGTGAGTATCCAGGAGGTAGAACCGTCCCAGGGATACTCAATAATTCAAATAATGTAAATGGTTAGTCCACAATAATAATAATCATAATCCTCATATGTCACAGGTCATAATCAATGTTCTGGTTTAGCAGTTTTTCCTCCGAAGACCAACACTTGACCCATCCCAGACTGTAGTCCTTAACCATGGACACGGCTATTCGAATAGATATAATCTCTGCACAGGGTGTACTCTTTACCCACGAGTAACGGATTTCTTTAGTCCATCGGGACTAATTCCGTCTACGGTCTTTTAATTGAAAACACACCTAACCGCACACACCAGCCTAACTTACCGGTGTCTGGAATCACCCACGACACCCGTTAAGCGAAACTCTAAGTGGGGAGGCTACAACCTCGATTAGCATGGGATCACAAAATTTATACCGCGCGCAAACTAGGGGAGCTACCCCTTCGGCTCCAACCGAAAACACCCATGCCCCCGGACCAGGTGGCATGCCTACCGGGGGCCTCCGGTATCTTCCACCATGGCCTCTCTGTACGGTGTGTGCTAGGAAGGGGTTGACAACTTACTGAACCGTACCCTACCTGTGGCAGGGACAAGTGGTAGTACGAAACAAGTATGGGGGTTACTGGAACAAGACTCGATCTACGGTCGACTCAGGAGGTTTAAGTATTCCCTGCATGGTTAGCATAACAAATATGTTTCAACCAACAGACAAAATCACCACTCATCATACCTCACTATGCCGTACCAGACACAACCGTCTCGACGAAGACTGGAGACAAGCTCGTGTCTACCCAAGACAGAGACTTTCCCGGATTCCTTCCGGTAGGCATGAAAGGCATACAAGGGTGATTACTATCACAAGCATATCAAATTCCAACAGCAAGGAACATTCATTATGCACTCATGAGTATGATCATATCATCACATAAAATAATGAATACTTTGTGTTAAGGTGGTGTTGTAACCGTATCAAACAACACACATAATATTATGCCAGGGTTCAGAATGCTTGCCTTCAAGAGTATGCAAGTGGGGTGCATTTTTTTGAAAGTTGCTTCCTTCTTCAAAAATCCTATTTTGAGAAAATTCAAATTAACACATAGTTTCAAAACAGTACAAAAAAGTTGTTTGGAAAATTTTCAAATAAATATGAAAATAAACTAGACAGAATTTGAGAAACAACAGAAAAAGAATCAAGTCAATTGGACTTATATTTAAAAAGTTATAGCCAGTCAAAGTTTAGTCAAAATCTGTTTTAATAGATAAATAAAAGAAACAGAAAATAAACGGTTCGGGGGGGGGGAAGCGTACTCTGTGCTTTACGCCTTCACTTATGCCAGCGTGGACCGGCTCTGGGTCACTGACAGTGGGTCCCTTGGGCCCACTGGTCAGGTTTGACCAGTCGCCCACGCCTCCCTCCTCCTCTGTCCGAGCGGTGGCGGGGTTCCGGCGATTGACGCCGGCGAACGGCGGCTCCCCACTGGGTTCCGAGGGCAGGGATGGATCCGCCAGTCCAGGGCGGTCCTCCCGGTGGTCGAACGGCTGGCGGGGGCGAAGGGAGTCGCCGGCGGCGAGCTCCGCGGCGGAGGTGGCTTCGGGAGGATTGGGGACTAGAGCTACGATGGCTCCCCGTCAAAGCTGAGAGGTTGGGCGGCTCCGCACGGTTGAGGGGAGGAGGATGGAAGCACTGGAGGGACGGGAAAGGCTCTGCTTGCGACGTATGGCACCGGAGCATGGCGGCGGCCGAACTGATCGGAGACGAGGAAGAAGGCTTCCCGCCGTCGATTGCTGGCCGTGGGGGCTTTAGGGGAATGGCTTGAGGTCGTCTGAGTGTCTGGACGGGCTCGGGGGCTCCTTTTATAGGCGACCGAGGTCGGTTCCGCGGTGGCCGTGGATAGGAACGGCGAACCGCCGTTATGTAGCAGGCAGGGCGACGTGGCGGCGACGGGCGCTGGTCGGCGCATTCTGACGAACTCCCCACTGCTCGAGTGGGCGAGCTGGCGCGCGCGTATGGCTCGGGCGGCGCCGTCCATGGCAGAGGCCTGCTGTGGCCGTCCGCTAGCTGCCACGGCCGACCTGACAGCGGCGCTGCGGGGCTCCAGGAGGTGGTCGGGTGGCTTTGCAATGAGGGAGGAGTCGGGACGCGCTGGCAGTGCGAGGGGAGGGACCAGAACGGGTGCGGGGAGGCGGCAGTGGGACGCGGCGACTCGGGCGCACGCACGTGCAAAACGCGCGCTCTGGCCGCACCCAGAGCACGCACGCTACGTGCTCGTCGAAATGCCAACGTGTGTTAGAGAGCTCGAATGATGCTGGTAGTAAACAGGTCTAGGTTAGTGGTAGGTAGGAGCTTAGTGGACAAGTTTGTTGGGTCAGAGGGTCAAGCTCACAATGCAAACTAAAAATCATGCCAAATCTCGCTATGCACACAAAGTGCTCGACAGAATGTTATGGGCATCTAGGCATCTCTTGGGGTGGCCATAAACTCCAGATCCTAGTCTCTTTAGATGATAGAGAGGGTGGCAATGTTAGTTGGGCAAAACCAGAAACTTGTTAGTGCAAGTTTTTGAGAAAACCAAATCTGGGCAGAAACTGAAGGCTATAATTGCATGAACCAAAAATACTCCAATGGGTCCACTCTCCTGGACTTAAGGGTTTTGCAGGGTGGACTATAAGCAGGAAAAAGAATCATGGGCAACAGAGCAAACAAAAATAGAGTTGCAGTAGAAAATGCCAAACTGGACCAGAGAGCAAAAGAGGATGATTTGCTCAAATTTTTCAAAGAACACTCATGGGTTTTTGCATAAAGTTGAATTATATGCATCTACTGACATCTCCAAACACTTGGAAGAATTTTTAAAGAAATATTTAAATAGGTTGTAGTGCAAAATTACCAACTGGACCAGATTTGAAAATTTGGTGTAGAGCTCAAAATCTCCAATGACCAAAAGATATTTTTGCATAAAAGTGATGTGGAAACATCACATGACATCCCCAAATTTTGGTTGAAATTTTAAAGAAGTATTTGAAAGGGTTACAGTGCAAAAGAGGCTCCATAACTTATGAAAAATCATTTTTAGAAGAATAAAGCTCAGGAAAAACAATTATGCAAATAAACCCACTGATAAAAGAAATGTTTTCTTGAGAGGGTATACAAGTCCAATAATATTTTTGGAAGGTTTTCACTTGGGGTAAAAACTTCACAATATCAAAGAAAAGAGAGGTTCTGAAATCAAAAGATAAATCCAGAAAATAAAAATTTAATTTCCTGGCAAAATTTTAATAAACAAAATATGGTTAAATTTTTGGGGTGTTACAACACTACCCCCCTTAAGAAAAATCTCGTCCTCGAGATTTGCTAAGGGCTATTTTGAAAAAAAAAATCCTATTAAGTGAAACCAAACAGTTTACTCATAGCACAAACTTAGGGTACGACGCATAAGCTGCAACGCATAAATAAATGCTGGGACAATGAACATAGCAGTGATGTCTACAATGAAAACGGTAAATGGACAGGGTCTTGAGAAAACGTCTCTGGTACTGGGGCACACTCCTCTTCTATCGGGGGAAGCGGATTGACTAGTCGATGGATGCGTCTCTCCTGGTCGGGCCTCAGTGGTCTGCCGATGGTGATCTGAGGATTTAAATCAGCGAGGCTCTGGAGATAACCCATTACTCGCTGGGTTAAACGCTCTTGAGCGATGACATACTGTGCAAGGTTGGCCAGCACTGGGTCTCTCTCAATTCGTCCACTGGGGAAAGATGCTACTTCTCCGGGTGCTGCACGACTCGGGAAGTAATAATACCCTCGTTCGCTGGCATAGGGCACCGCGAATCGAAGGCGAGCAAGCGCTTCGTACGCAGCAGCTTCTATGGCCATATGCGGAGTCGGCATAGATTTCCCCACGAAGGAGACTTCCGTTGGGTCTTGGTTTGGGTTTGCGGGAGGGATGTGCACTACAGCCCAATATTTCGAGGTGGATGGGGTGATCCTCGATTTGAGCAACTCGTACTGGGGTGGATGGATGGCACTCATGGTACTGCAGGTAAAGTCCCACAATATTTTGACAAACCTACCTGGGGTGGCATCTGGAGTTCTCAGATAAATACTGGGGCTCGGCATGGCAAAGGAATGGCTGTGAGAGTTATGCACAAGGTGAGAGATACTTGGCAAGGTCACGAGGTGGCCTTTTATATAGCATCTGGGCGGGGTCATTTATCGCGGTGAAGGGTAACTAGTTTGTCGGTTCTGCTCTTGGGGTCGGGGTCAATGCCACAGATACACATATCTCATAAATGTGACGCATTGCTGTGGGTATCGTCGGGGGTGGTTTTTGGTAGCTATGCCCGGAAAAAAACAATCGTACATCAACATACTTATGCATGGCTACTATTTAAAATAGGGGCGCACAAGCAGACAACATTTAATTATGGTGCTACAAGGTCACACGATTACGAGGCGTAGAAAAACATCAGGCTCGGTACTACTCGAGTGACTTAGTCTACCTCGTTAATATCTAAGCGGGCTTGCCTTGTGGACGTCGAGGCTTCTCCACGGGTTTCACCGTCGGGGTTAGCTGGAGGGGGTTGAGGAACTGCAGGGTCGGGGTAGCGATGATGACCATCGCGGGGGTTGTTGGCCACAATCCCGTTGGAGCGTGTTCCCAAAAGGCGACGAAGCACTTCTGGGGACACCAAAGCATTTTGGTCGATGGCTGGGGCAGTCCTCAAGGACTCGATCGGTTGTCCGAACAGCACGACTGGGTTGTCGGCGTCGGGCTCATCTTCTCTTCTTGCCGGGGCTCGGCGAATCAGTTCTCCACGAGCTGCGATCAGATCAAGGGTGATTTGATCGAACAGTTCCTCTAGTGCACTTACATAGCGCACCAGATGCAACAATGCAGGATCTGTCTCGTGATCTCCGTTGGCAACCTGGGGTGGCCTACCATACCCGTCACGGCTGGGGTAGTAGTAGAACGAGCGACAGTTAACTCTGGGCGACAAGTGCCGGAGTTGAACTATAGCCTCTCGAGCAGCTAGTTGGATGGCTTGTGGCTCAAAGGAAGTTGTCCTTCCGGTGAACCTGTAGGGGCGTTCTGGCGATAGACCCCTACCGTAGACGTGCACAGTGGCCCAGAATTGACGGCTCTCACCGCTCATGGGCCCTTGGTACACAACATATTCTGGGGGCTCTTCTAATGCAAAGGCACGGCGGGTGAGGTTTGCTAGCACGGTCACAAAACCTCCAAGGTTGGTTGCTGTGGTCTCATTGTGAACAATGGGTCCAGGCATTATAGCTTGGTTTGGGGTAGAGGCTGTGCTGTGCTGGGTTGAGGCTAGCGTGCCCTTTTTATAAAAAAGGGGACGGAGTCTTCCTTCGCACGCTTGCGAATGAGACACTTTAGGTGCCGGTCACTGGCGCGTGATCGATAGGCTAGGCTGATAGGTTGGGCACCGACTGCCAAAAGGTGTCGGGTCACTGTGTGGCTATCTTACACGAGAAGCTTGGCTGGGGTTTAGGTTAAGGTCTGGTGGGTTGGTTAACCTAGGTTTATTGACCTGGCTAAGATAGGATTAGCCAATGGTCAGCCTGGCTCTGATACCAAGGTTGTCAGGACCGGATTTTCGGGGTATCAATTTCCCAAAAATGGTCCTTGTGCTCACCAGCCCCAGGATTACTGTTAGCTGATGAGGCACCAACTTGATACAGAAATTCCTAGCAAAATACAAAATATGTGGTACAAGACCATTCTGGCCTATGAGTACAACAAATGGTTTCTAGTGGTTGATGGCGGAAGCGGTTTGTGGTTCATCAGTGGCCATGGGACTCCATTTCCCACAGGAACAGCTGACCAGGATAACTCCTATCTTCGCGAGGCTGCTATCATCATTGCGTAGGTTCCGGGGCTGTCGTCGCAACGCTCCTCTCCACGCAAGAAATCTGGCCAAGACAATAGCCAGGGACAAGCCAGTGAGTACTTTGAATGTACTCGCAAACATTATGAACACAGGTATAATATAACAAATGATGATCATGCTCTGAAATATTCTATGATCACAACGTCAGCCACGAAATAAAAATCCATGATGCACGCAAGCAGGTTGTTCATATGAATATGCAATAAGGGAGCAGAAATAGAATGCACCGATCGGGTGTCTGAAGCGACGCCTCGAAAGGATAATAATATAAAGCATGCCTCAGTCGGGCGTCTGAGCGACACCACATAAAGGGCTTATAAATAATTTAAAATAACAAGCGTGCCACAGTCGGGTGTCTGAGCGACACCGCATAAAGGGCTTATAAGTAATTTAAATAACAAGCATGCCACAGTCGGGCGTCTGAGCGACACCACATAAAGGGCTTATAAGTAATTTAAATAACAAGCATGCCACAGTCGGGCGTCTGAGCGACACCACATAAAGGGCTTATAAGTAATTTAAATAACAAGCATGCCACAGTCGGGCGTCTGAGCGACACCACATAAAGGGCTTATAAGAGAATAATCGCAGTGAGTATCCAGGAGGTAGAACCGTCCCAGGGATACTCAATAATTCAAATAATGTAAATGGTTAGTCCACAATAATAATAATCATAATCCTCATATGTCACAGGTCATAATCAATGTTCTGGTTTAGCAGTTTTTCCTCCGAAGACCGACACTAAGACCGACACTTGACCCATCCCAGACTGTAGTCCTTAACCATGGACACGGCTATTCGAATAGATATAATCTCTGCAGAGGGTGTACTCTTTACCCACGAGTAACGGATTTCTTTAGTCCATCGGGACTAATTCCGTCTACGGTCTTTTAATTGAAAACACACCTAACCGCACACACCAGCCTAACTTACCGGTGTCTGGAATCACCCACGACACCCGTTAAGCGAAACTCTAAGTGGGGAGGCTACAACCTCGATTAGCATGGGATCACAAAATTTATACCGCGCGCAAACTAGGGGAGCTACCCCTTCGGCTCCAACCGAAAACACCCATGCCCCCGGACCAGGTGGCATGCCTACCGGGGGCCTCCGGTATCTTCCACCATGGCCTCTCTGTACGGTGTGTGCTAGGAAGGGGTTGACAACTTACTGAACCGTACCCTACCTGTGGCAGGGACAAGTGGTAGTACGAAACAAGTATGGGGGTTACTGGAACAAGACTCGATCTACGGTCGACTCAGGAGGTTTAAGTATTCCCTGCATGGTTAGCATAACAAATATGTTTCAACCAACAGACAAAATCACCACTCATCATACCTCACTATGCCGTACCAGACACAACCGTCTCGACGAAGACTGGAGACAAGCTCGTGTCTACCCAAGACAGAGACTTTCCCGGATTCCTTCCGGTAGGCATGAAAGGCATACAAGGGTGATTACTATCACAAGCATATCAAATTCCAACAGCAAGGAACATTCATTATGCACTCATGAGTATGATCATATCATCACATAAAATAATGAATACTTTGTGTTAAGGTGGTGTTGTAACCGTATCAAACAACACACATAATATTATGCCAGGGTTCAGAATGCTTGCCTTCAAGAGTATGCAAGTGGGGTGCATTTTTTTGAAAGTTGCTTCCTTCTTCAAAAATCCTATTTTGAGAAAATTCAAATTAACACATAGTTTCAAAACAGTACAAAAAAGTTGTTTGGAAAATTTTCAAATAAATATGAAAATAAACTAGACAGAATTTGAGAAACAACAGAAAAAGAATCAAGTCAATTGGACTTATATTTAAAAAGTTATAGCCAGTCAAAGTTTAGTCAAAATCTGTTTTTAATAGATAAATAAAAGAAACAGAAAAAAACGGTTCGGGGGGGGGGAGCGTACTCTGTGCTTTACGCCTTCACTTATGCCAGCGTGGACCGGCTCTGGGTCACTGACAGTGGGTCCCTTGGGCCCACTGGTCAGGTTTGACCAGTCGCCCGCGCCTCCCTCCTCCTCTGTCCGAGCGGTGGCGGGGTTCCGGCGATTGACGCCGGCGAACGGCGGCTCCCCACTGGGTTCCGAGGGCAGGGATGGATCCGCCAGTCCAGGGCGGTCCTCCCGGTGGTCGAACGGCTGGCGGGGGCGAAGGGAGTCGCCGGCGGCGAGCTCCGAGGCGGAGGTGGCTTCGGGAGGATTAGGGACTAGAGCTACGGTGGCTCCCCGTCGAAGCTGAGAGGTTGGGCGGCTCCGCACGGTCGAGGGGAGGAGGATGGAAGTACTGGAGGGACGGGAAAGGCTCTGCTTGCGACGTATGGCACCGGAGCGTGGCGGCGGCCGAACTGATCGGAGACGAGGAAGAAGGCTTCCCGCCGTCGATTGCTGGCCGTGGGGGCTTTAGGGGAAGGGCTTGAGGTCGCCTGAGTGTCTGGACGGGCTCGGGGGCTCCTTTTATAGGCGGCCGAGGTCGGTTCCGCGGTGGCCGTGGATAGGAACGGCGAACCGCCGTTCTGTAGCAGGCAGGGCGACGTGGCGGCGACGGGCGCTGGTCGGCGCATTCCGACGAACTCCCCACTGCTCGAGTGGGCGAGCTGGCGCGCGCGTATGGCTCGGGCGGCGCCGTCCATGGCAGAGGCCTGCTGTGGCCGTCCGCTAGCTGCCACGGCCGACCTGACGGCGGCGCTGCGGGGCTCCAGGAGGTGGTCGGGTGGCTCTGCGATGAGGGAGGAGTCGGGGCGCGCTGGCAGTGCGAGGGGAGGGACCAGAACGGGTGCGGGGAGGCGGCAGTGGGACGCGGCGACTCGGGCGCACGCACGTGCAAAACGCGCGCTCTGGCCGCGCCCAGAGCACGCACGCTACGTGCTCGTCGAAATGCCAACGTGTGTTAGAGAGCTCGAATGATGCTGGTAGTAAACAGGTCTAGGTTAGTGGTAGGTAGGAGCTTAGTGGACAAGTTTGTTGGGTCAGAGGGTCAAGCTCACAATGCAAACTAAAAATCATGCCAAATCTCGCTA
The DNA here is from genome assembly GCF_018294505.1 of Triticum aestivum. Taxonomy (NCBI): domain Eukaryota; kingdom Viridiplantae; phylum Streptophyta; class Magnoliopsida; order Poales; family Poaceae; genus Triticum; species Triticum aestivum. The sequence continues at coordinate 80,431,453 of NC_057796.1, read as the reverse complement.
TGCACACAAAGTGCTCGACAGAATGTTATGGGCATCTAGGCATCTCTTGGGGTGGCCATAAACTCCAGATCCTAGTCTCTTTAGATGATAAGAGGGTGGCAATGTTAGTTGGGCAAAACAGAAACTTGTTAGTGCAAGTTTTTGAGAAAACCAAATCTGGGCAGAAACTGAAGGCTATATTGCATGAACCAAAATACTCCAATGGGTCCACTCTCCTGGACTTAAGGGTTTTGCAGGGTGGACTATAAGCAGGAAAAAGAATCATGGGCAACAGAGCAAACAAAAATAGAGTTGCAGTAGAAAATGCCAAACTGGACCAGAGAGCAAAAGAGGATGATTTGCTCAAATTTTTCAAAGAACACTCATGGGTTTTTGCATAAAGTTGAATTATATGCATCTACTGACATCTCCAAACACTTGGAAGAATTTTTAAAGAAATATTTAAATAGGTTGTAGTGCAAAATTACCAACTGGACCAGATTTGAAAATTTGGTGTAGAGCTCAAAATCTCCAATGACCAAAAGATATTTTTGCATAAAAGTGATGTGGAAACATCACATGACATCCCCAAATTTTGGTTGAAATTTTAAAGAAGTATTTGAAAGGGTTACAGTGCAAAAGAGGCTCCATAACTTATGAAAAATCATTTTTAGAAGAATAAAGCTCCGGAAAAACAATTATTCAAATAAACCCACTGATAAAAGAAATGTTTTCTTGAGAGGGTATACAAGTCCAATAATATTTTTGGAAGGTTTCCACTTGGGGTAAAAACTTCACAATATCAAAGAAAAGAGAGGTTCTGAAATCAAAAGATAAATCCAGAAAATAAAAATTTAATTTCCTGGCAAAATTTTAATAAACAAAATATGGTTAAATTTTTGGGGTGTTACAAGATGGGTAGTAGAAAAGACCAGGGTGGGTGTGCATGCGAACCTCATTGTAGCGCAAGTCTACAAGAGCCTCGATAGTAGCAAACTGAACCGCCTGAGATGGCGTAGAAGCAAGACCACCCTTAGACGAACGAGTGTAAGCGCCAGATGGGGAACTGTTGTGTAGAGTGACCTCAGCATAATACTCATACAATGCACAGGCCAGATGCTCGCGATACACCCGATACTCTGGATCAGCACCGTCTGGATAGAGTCGTCGCCACATGTTCTGAAGTAGGTGCGGCGATGTGCACGGAGCTGGCTCAGGATGGTACAAGATCGGTACTGGTGCCATCTACACTCACAAACCATACGGTTAATAATAACAACAATTAAACATGCATGCAATGCAACAACCAATTCCTATGTCTACCGGCACTCAAACGAAACTATATATCGTTTTACTAACGCGCTACCGGTCTAGCATGTCCTACAATCAGCGCGGCTCTGAGACCAAGCATTGTGGCACCCCAGCTCAGAGCAACCGGTTTACCCTGCATTGCCAGCCCAGAGATCGAGTCTTCTGGCAACACCCAACAACATGGTACAGAAATAACCGCTTTATTGATACTAGCCGGGTACATAGGTCTGATATTACATCGAGATTCGAGGCCAAGCGGCACGCATGGTGCTACTGGACAGTATGTACATTATTTAATGAACATGGCTAGGGCCTCGATCACACGAAACTACGCGGCAGCGGAAGAACGACGTAGCGGAACTCCATAGCACAGGGGCACTGACGTGGAGACGGCCTAGACACGAGATGCACTCCGATGCGAATCGACTTGCCTGAAAGCTGGCATAACACACCAGATCAGTACATTGAATGTACTTGCAAGCTCACAACAAACATAAGCACGATGACAAACAATGTCATGATAGTTAATCAAGTTAAATTAATGCAAGAAATACTACATATGCAATGCAGCCAAACAGTGCACCGAGTCACGCGGACTCGCTTACCAGACGGATACCTCGTACCCAAACGGTGACCACAACGGGGTCACACATGAAACCAAAAATTCATGAACACCTCGAGTGTTCAAGGTTCACCACGAAACAATGCATCACAACATCCACTTAGTTTGCAAGATTTATGATAAAAGTTGATCCATGGTGTGACTTACTCCCGAGTTTTGCCCATAACCGAGGGCGCGGCTATCGATAGATTAAATACACTCTGCAGAGGTAGCACACTTTAACTACACTACGGAATACCTTGCCTAGCACTCCCATTCGGGTGGACCAAAATATCCCGACGAAACCCTCCCTTTGTCATGCACTCTCCCCGGCCACTCCGACCATCTCCCTCTCAGGGCTAGGTCTTGGGTGGCTCCGTGTCTACCAAAGACACCAACGGCCACCGTCGTGGCAAAACGGTCCCAAACGGGGACAAGGTACCATAAAAACAAAAACGAGCACACAAGGTTATGTCTGCCTACCGGGCCAGGGTATGCACGCCCATAACCTTCCCTCGCGGGAGGCACCGGTGAGAGCCACAACAAAGGATCGAATCAAGACCTTCCCATTAGGTAAATGTGGTCACACTGAACTAAAAACCCGATTCAGTGGCACCATGATGTGATCAACGTCATATTCAAGTTGAACTTAATCAAGTTTAACTCTTAAGAAAACCTTTTATGACTAACAATGGCATAATACTGGAAATCATGCAACTACTCGCCATGCAAAGCAAACAACTCATGTTCATGGATTAAACTTAACCACATAATTATCTTGCAACACTAAGGATCAAACTTTCTGGTTATACCTCATTTTTATCAACAAGAAATATTTTTATTGGTTCTTTATTTAAATGCAAATATCATTTAGTAAAATTAATACCATCAATTTCCATAGCAATATGCATAGTGTAAAAATCTTACTCTACTTAACCAAGCAAGTTCATGCATGCAACCAGTAACTAAAACAAGCATTTCTAAAAGAATAAATTGACTAGCAATTTACCAAAATTATTTACCAAATTTCTAATGCAAATAAGAACTCATATTCAAGTAGAACATCATAGATATTGAAATAACACCATCCAAATGCTGGTGTGGCTTGCCTTAGTGTAGAGGAGGATCACACCCCTCTTGGTTTGCTTCAAGACAAGCTTCTCCTTCTGAAAAACAATTTAAAACCACAAAAATAAATGTCAAAACACATTCTAAAAATCACCAGAAATTCTAGACAGCAAGGAAAAATCCACCTTTTGGTGTGCTGCTAGAGCTTTTTGTAACAAAGACAATGCAAAAGAATCAATTCATTTGGACTCATGGTTTAGAAATGGAGGCTGGTCAAAGTTTAGTCAAATTTCTGAATTAAATTTGAATAAACATAAAATCCTGGGGGGTGACGTCGAAGGCATAAAACGGGAGTGTGCCTCCACTGGTACCGCTTCAGGCGTGAGTGGTGAGGCTGACACTGGGCCCCGCCCGTCAGGAGAGAGAAGGGGGAATCGAGATCAGAGGAGGGACGATGTTTCGCCGGAGCTCACGCCGGCGACGAGGGGTTTGGGACTAAGCTAGAGGGATAGATTGGAAGCGGGGCTCGCGACGCACCTGCCCGTACCCGTGGCTTGGCGAGAAGTGGACGGAGCTGGCCGCAGTCGAGCTAGCAAGCTTCGGTGGCGGACGGGGTTCGCCGGAGAGGTTGAAGACGGCGGCTAGAGGCAGCTCTGAGGACTTGGCGGGGTCCAGGCAGCACCAGCAGACCCCCAATGCCCCGCCCAAGCAGCTGCTTGAGCTCGAGAGGCACCGGAGCGCGGCAGCTAGACTACGGGGATCGCCTGAGTCCTCGTGTCGGGGCGACGGCCAGAGGCCTGCCCGACCGGGCTTCTGCTCGTCTACGTGTTCGTGGAGGTGGTGTGGAGTGGTGCGTGGCTAGCAAGTGAGGCGGGGGCGCTATATATAGCCGGAGCGGAGGGGGGAACGTGTCGCCGCCGGAGTGTTCTGGACACGCGGCGAACGTCGACGAGAAGCTCCAACGCGAGTGGGCAAGATGCTGCGTCGACTAAGGGGCTTGCCCACGCTTGCGGACGCGCACATGAGGCGGTTGGAGAAGAGGACAAGTGCACGCGCGCACTATGCCGATTTGGACGCGACGCACCCGTGCTTGCTGCGGCGGCTCCGGCATCGGCGAGCGCCAGAGAGGGGTCAAGCTTGATGGGTCGAGGGTTGTGGCACGGTGCGGCAGTCGGAGGCGACCACTGGAACGAGCACGCGCGAAACAGAGGGCAAGGCGAAAGCCAGAGTGCGTCGAGACGCTGCCAGGCGCCGTGTCCTCACGTGGTCACCATGCTGGCATGGTCAAAACGACGGCCAGGAGCATCCAAACCTTGTCCAAGCGCTCGACCGTGCAGTGTTATGTCAAGGAGGGGTGATGGATCATACCCAGGCCGACCAGACGTGACTCTACCAAGCTGGCAAGTTTCTGGTCAGAAACTTGGTCACCAAGTTTGGCCACCTTCTAGAAGGCCATTAGGGCTAACCCCCTAGGGTTTAGGGTTTCTTAGGAAGGTGCTTAATCTCAAGAAAGCTCAAGGCCAAAAGCTAAAGGAAAAATGTACTTGCCGTACAATCTGGGATTTTAGGTCAGAAGAGAAAAGATTTGCTACATAAAAAATATTGCAAAAAGTGATGCAATATTTTTGCGTGGGAAGGTGTGCGAGGGTTCTAAGAATATTTAGGAATTATCTCAGATTTTTCTGAGCAAGAAAATTTGAGGTTGCTTTGGAGCACATGGTTCTGAAGTGAGTTTAAGAGAGAAAAATGAATATTTTTCTTTTAGGAAAAATATTCATTTGATTATTTTGGGCATTTGTGGGAGGAATAAGATTGATGGGTCACTTGGGTGAAAGCCAAGGATATGCCCAAGTGACAAGTCCATTTGAATTGATCCAAAACCCAAATCAAATCAGGGCATAAACCACGGTGAAAACCAAGTCCGGAAAAAGAGAGAAGGCAAGCCCGGCAAAAGAGAGAAGGAAAAATCCAGGCTGTCACAACAGGAATGGAGGAAGGCCGTCGCGAGGATCTATGGCCCTGCTCCATAGCCGAAGGATCATATTCGGGACCTGGATCCCGGATTTGAGGAGGATCCGGATATATTCGTAGAGCTCAAGGAGGGGGTCTTCTATCAGGCGAGCTACGACGGCACAGAAGTGGCCATTATAGATTTTTTGACCGGCTGAGAGCGACACGTGAAAATGTGCTTGAAGAGGCCCCAGTGTGGTCGACAACCCAAGAAATTCTCGCACATAGACACGAAAGCGGCAAGATACACGATGGTGTTGGGGGAAAAGTGATGAAGTTGTGCTCCAAAGAAGTTCAAGAAAGCTCGGAAAAAAGGATGAGGAGGCAAAGAAAACCCGCGGTCGACGTGAGTGGCGAGGAGGAATCACTCACCCTCCTGCGGTCGGGGCTCAATCTCGTCCTTCGGGAGCCGCGCGGATCCGTGGGGCATCAATCCCTCATCGGCCAGATCGTCGATGTCGTCCTGACGAATCGTCGACCCGATCCAATCACCCTGGATCCAGCCGCGCGGCAGACCGGACCTCGACGAAGATCTGCCCCGGTTGGACTTCTTCCCCTTCGCCTTTGCCGTCTCCTTCTTCGCGCGCTCCAAAGCCACCGTCTTCTCCTTCCCCATCACAGCGGACGGAGCACGAACAGAGCGGCGGCGCTGGGAGGGAGCAGATGCGATGGAGAAAACGGAGAAGGAAGAGGAAGAATGAGAATGACTGTTCAAAAACCCCAGTCCGACGCCTTATATGAGGTTGCTTCCGAGTGACTGACCCGTGGACCCGGGCAATCCTATCAAATCACGCAACAGTCGCGCGCGCGGTACGTGGCGAAAAAGGTGGCACAAAAATCGAGGCGGCCCTGCCTTATCCCACCCGATTACTGCGGCCTCCTCCGCCCCGCGCGCTTCCCGAAATTCGAATCCGGCGAGATCCGCGGGCAACAGAGCAACCTGTCAGACAGAAGATTTTCTCCATATCAATGCTCCAAGCTTTTCAGTAAAAGTTCACTCGACAAAACCAAGAATGGATCAAGGCGACTGAAAAAGAAGTTGTTGTCACCGTGTTGATTCGTCGATCCCAACAAGGCACTTCCGAAGCGCGAAAATTGAATCGGAAGTATTTTCAACTCCTTCTCCACTCAAACCCTGAACCATTCTGTAACGCCCACGATGCGGCTATATCTCCCACGTGTCGAGGCACGACTTAGAGGCATAACCGCATTGTGGTTTTGTCGCAAGAAGGGTCATCTTCACACAATCCCATGTAATGAACAAGAATGGGATAACGAGAGTTGGCTTACAATCGCCACTTCACACAATACATAAATATAATTCATACATCATCCAAAATCCACACATAGACCGACTACGGTCAAAATCCAAATGAAAATAAGATAACCCCAATTGCTAGATCCCCGATCGCCCCAACTGGGCTCCACTACTGATCATCAGGAAAAGAAACATAGTAACGACCACGTTCCTCGTTGAACTCCCACTTGAGCTCGGTTGCGTCATCTGCACTGGCATCGTCGGCACCTGCAACTGTTTTGGTAGAATCTGTGAGTCACGAGGACTCATCAATCTCACACCCGCGAGATCAAGACTATTTAAGCTTATAGGAAAGGATGGTGTAATGAGGTGGAGCTGCAGCAAGCACTAAGCATATATGGTGGCTAACATACGCAAATGAGAGCGAGAAGAGAAGAAACGCAACGATCGCGAAGCTAGAAATGATCAAGAAGTGATCCTGAAACTACTTACATTCATGCATAACACAAACCGTGTTCACTTCCCGGACTCCGCCGAAAAGAGACCATCACGGCTACACACACAGTTGATGTATTTTACTTGGGTCAAGTGACAAGTTCTCTACAACCGGACATTAACAAATTCCCATCTGCATCATAACCGCGGGCATGGCTTTCGAAAGATAATACCCTGCAGGGGTGTCCCAACTTAGCCCATCATAAGCTCTCACGGTCAACGAAGGATGAACCTTCTCCCAGGAAGACCCGATCAGTCTCGGAATCCCGGTTTACAAGACATTTCGACAATGGTAAAACAAGACCAGCAAAGCCGCCCGAATGTGCCGACAAATCCCGATAGGAGCTGCACATATCTCGTTCTTAGGGCACACCGGATTGTCCAAGCTTCCGATAGGCGAGCCCAGAGTTGCCCCTGGTGGCCACCGGTGACTGACAGGTTGGACCAATACTCAGAGGAGCACTGGCCCGGGGGTTTAAATAAAGATGACCCTCGGGCTCGCGAAAACCCGAGGGAAAAAGGCTTAGGTGGCAAATGGTAAAACCAAAGTTGGGCCTTGCTGGAGGAGTTTTATTCAAGGCGAACTGTCAAGGGGGTCCCATAAGTCACCCAACCGCGTAAGGAACGCAAACTCAAGGAACATAAACCCGGTATGACGGAAACTAGGGCGACAAGAGTGGAACAAAACACCAGGCATAAGGCCAAGCCTTCCACCCTTTACCAAATATATAGATGCATTAATATAATAAGAGATATTGTGATATTCCAAAAATATCCATGTTCCAACATGGAACCAACTTCAACTTCACCTGCAACTAGCAACGCTATAAGAAGGGCTGAGAAAGAGCGGTAACTTAGCCAAACAATGGTTTGCTAGGAAAGGATGGTTAGAGGCTTGACATGGTGAATATGGGAGGCATGATATAGCAGTGGTAGGTAGCGCAGCATAGCAATAGAACGACAACTAGCAAAGGAAAGATAGAAGTGATTTCGAGGGTATGGTCATCTTGCCTGCAAGGTTCTCAGAGTTGTCGAAAGCTTGATCCTCGTAAGCGTACTCAACAGGTTCCTCGTTCACGAACTCGTCTCCCGGCTCTACCCACAGCAAGAAAACAAGCAAACGAACCACAATCAATCACGGGAAATGCACAAGCAACATGATGCAAAACATGTATGATATGCGAGATGTGGTATGCAATGCATATGCATGCTCCGGAAGAAAAATGATGAACAAGGCAGTTACTTGGCAAACCAAGCATGCCACTGGAAAGATGAGATGATTTCAGTTGAAATCGATATAAAGATCACCGGAAACGGATGCACAGTTTGCAAATGGCAAGCAAAACAAGAATGACACGATTCTGCGATTAACAGCATGATAGCAGTTAGAATGCAACAAGTAACTATGCTACAGCACCCCAACATAGCAACACAACATATGGCAGTAATCTACAGGAGATGCTTGACAAAATATGAACAATGAGCTACGGCTAGATCACACTATAACAGGTTCAAACAAGCATGGCAAAAGTGCAAAAGATAACAGGTTCACAGACTTGGACAAATTACTAGACATGACTGAAACAGCATCAGGTAGCAATGTTCAGAGCAAGCAATCAACATGCTACATGAACTTAACATAGCAAAACAAGGCATGGCATGAATATAATAAATTCATAGAACAAAAGTCCCTTACTGACCATAAGCCAAAAAGGACCAGAATATATGATGGCACCCATGTAAACATAGCAAGTTCCGTTAACAGGTTTCAGACTAGGCAGAAAACAGAGCATGGCAGAAATAGTAATATGAAGGCATATTTGTGAGCTTGATGCACTAACCACAAAGCAATGCATGACAAAACAAGCATACCTACAGCAAGATGGCATGTTTATGAAGCTATCCATGGCAAGAGGAAGTTGAAAGCTTGAAAAGATCAACTAAAACAAGCTTGGCAAAATTGAATAACACGTAAACAATCTGCCAGGAACATTTTATAGCAAAAGTAGAGCAGGATCAAGACATTCTATGGCACTCCATAATTGCAAACAGGGGCATGGATGGATAGATCACAACTATATCTACAAAACATCCTTACTGAACATAACCAAAAAGAGCATGGATCTCTCTGTATCCACATGGGTACATAGCAACAAAATAACAGCAGTCACAGACTTGGCAAAATTACCAAGTCCCTGAAATCAGAAACATCACGAAGCCTAGTTTGCATGCTTGTTCTAGTCACCACATAGATCACAAAAATACATGGCATACACCTCTGCAAAGATGGCATGGCATACATCAAAACACATGTAGATCTCATGCCCATAAGATGCACACATCAAATGCAACAAAAATAACAAATCCTCAAGTTCTGATAAGTAACAGCAGGTAACAGCATATAACACTCTTGCACCAGAGATTTGGGCATCAAGATGGACTCAAATGAACATGGCACAATGGAACAAAATGAAGAGCATCTCGAGACGAACATTTCATATATTACACGCACGAAACGGAGCTATATGCAGAGAGTTACGATGCAATGAACAGGAGCATATAAAGTGAAAAATATGGGACTTAGAAGAAATTTCGGGAGGGGAAGAAGTCAACCTCCCAGATCGGATCGGGCCGCCGGAGCTCGGGGCTGCCGGAGCTTGCGCAGGAGATGGAGGGGAAGAGGGCGACGCGGCCGGGGGAGAGGAGCTCGGGCGGCGTCGGGGAGGCACCGGAGGAGCCGAGGCGCGGCGGGGCACGGGTGCCCGCGGGGCGGCGGCGGACGGCGGCCTTGGGCGGCACCGGCGACGAGGCGGCGATGGCGGCGGAGGGCGGCGGCGCGCGCGGGTGGGGTCCCGCGCGGTAGGAGGCGGGCGACGGCGCGCCGGGCGACCGGGCCGCGGGGGCCGTCCCCGGGCCTCGGCGGGCCACGGTCGGCGAGCGGTGGCGCTGCCACGTGGCAGGCTGGGAGAGGCCGGGCGCGGCGGCGGGTGCGTCCGGCAGCGGCGGACGCGTCCGGTGGCGGTGGGGTGATTTTTGCTAGGGTTTGATGTGCGAAGATTTCGAAGGGGGGGTGTTTTATAGGTAGAGGGAGCTAGGAGACTCCAAATGGAGTACAGTTTTCGCCCACACGATCGTGATCGAACGACCTAGAGCATGGAAGTGACTTAGAGGGGTTTTGGGCTGTTTGGAGGGGGGGTTTCTGCAACACACAAAAGGACTTTGCGGTTGCCCGGTTAACCGTTGGAGCGTCAAACGACCTCCAAATGGCACGAAACTTGACAGGTGGTCTACCGGTGGTATACCAAGGCCACTTGACAAGACTCGGTCCATTTCGAGAACGTTCAACACCCGCTCAAGAAAAGAAACAAGAGGGGTGCGCCGGTGCACGTGGGAGTGCCGGATTGCAAAACGCACAACGGGGAAAATGCCCGGATGCATGAGACGAACACGTATGCAAATGAGATGCACATGATGACATGATATGAGATGCATGACATGAACAAAATGCAAAATGCAAAAGGAAAAACAAAACCCGACCACGAAGGGAAATATCATAACACATAGCCGAAATGGCAAGAGTTGGAGTTACAAATATGGAAAGTTACATCCGGGGTGTTACACATTCGGGGGCTAATGATGAAGCTATGTACCTGGGGTAGGGTTATAGGCCTGACCTAGACACCCTCCCCAAGGACATCACCCTAAAGTCAGAAGCATTCGAAGGGTACCATCATCCACTCGACCAGAAACATTCCACTCGGAAGAATTACTGTCACTCGACTGTAACAGAAACCACTCGACATACCGAAGATCTAAAGTCACTCTGCACAGCAACGGTCGGGCGTTTACTCATAGACTTAATGATCATTTATAGCACTTTACTATGGACGTTACCTGTAACGCTCCTTCTTTATGTACATTGAACCCTATGTAACGGGGGATTTCTGGGGTCTTGGCGCACTCTATATAAGCCACCCCCTCCTCAGGGAAAAGGGTTCGCACCCCCTGTAACACACACACGCGTAATCCAGTCGACCGCCTTTGGGCACCGAGACATAGGGCTATTACTTCCTCCGCGAAGGGGCTGAACTCGTAAAACTCGTGTGTACAACTTCGCCATAGCTAGGATCTTGCCTCCTCATACCTACCCCCATTCTACTTTCAGTCTAAGATCCACGACAATAGCCGCCAAGTATTCTCAGCAGGATTGTAAGCTAGACAACTTATTAGATGGTCTAGAGGAGGAAGAAGTTTTCAAGTCCAAGTAGCAATGTACTTGTTATCGGCAAACTTTTCTCCAGCCGAATTGTCAAACGATTGTCATGGTAGACCTTCTGCTTCAACCTCCGAAGCTTGTGATTCAGAGTGTTTCGGAATACTATACCATTGGTAAACACCAAAGTATGTTCGAAAACCAGGCGGTCTGGTCATAGTTGCTTGAACAGACAAGTTGTATTCGGGGAGTTATGTTATATTACATTTGATCGTAAGAAACATCTTCCAGAGAGAATAGTTACGTTAAGGGTTCCTCTCCCTGGGCCAGCATGCGTTATTATGCATGCCAAAACTGTGATGTGAGAAATCACAATACACACAATTTTTTTGGGGCTTGTATCGTAGCGAGGGTGGTTCATCTTTTGTCCGCCGACCAATTATTCCCTTAAGAACACTAGCTTTCAGCTTCAGCCGTCTGAGGTACATGTCCGGATAACCCGGCTGTAACAATCGCAGAGGTGCTCCCTTTATGCCCTAGCCGAACAAACGGGATCGTAGGGCACAAGCACAGGAGCCAGGCAACCCAGCTTGGAAAAAACTTAAGTCATAAAGGTGCATATAATGGCGAATAAAAGGCATATATGAGGAGACGACACATGTTTACACTGAGCTTGACGCTCGAGAAATAATAATAAGCTTCTGTGACAAGAAGCCCCCAGGTATTGTAGGGTATGTACATTTAGGGATGTAGACCCCTTAAGTGTGCAGTTTATCTGCACACGGGCTAGAACTCATATAAAAACGAAAAGAAGAAAGAGAAACAAATAGAAAAAGGTAACGAACCATGAGTCCGGACTTAGGCGTAGAATCTTCAGAGTCTGGCAGCGTTCCATGGGTTCGGATCTAAGCGATTGTCCGATGCATTACGAATGCGGCAGGCTCCAAAAGTGAGAACTTCATCTATAATGAAGGGACCCTCCCATTTGGGCTTGAGCTTATCCTTTTTCTTCTCTGGTAGGCGTAGAACGAGTTCACCGACATTGTAAGTCTTGACCCGCACTTCTATGCTTTGGTATCTTCGAGCTTGTTGTTGGTAGAATGCTGAACGAGCTTTTGCGACATCACGCTCCTCCTCCAGGCCATCTAAGTCATCTTGCCGATCGAGCTCGGCCTTTTTCTCCTCGTACATGCATACTCGAGGTGAGTCGTGGATAATATCGCAGGGCAACACGGCCTCTGCGTCGTACACCATGAAGAACGGTGTGTATCCGGTCGTGCGATTGGGCATGGTCCGCAGCCCCCAGAGTATGGAGTCGAGCTCCTCGACCCAGTGTTTATCTGACTCCTGCAAGGACCGCACTAGTCTGGATTTAATGCCGCTCATTATGAGGCCATTAGCCCGTTCGACTTGACCGTTTGTTTGAGGGTGATAGGCGGAGGCATAATCGAGCTTGATGCCCAGATTGGCGCACCAGGTTTTTACTTCGTCGGCTGTGAAGTTAGAGCCGTTATTGGTGATGATGTTGTGTGGGACACCATAACGGTGTACGACACCGGATATAAAATCTATCACTGGTCCAGCTTCGATCGTTTTAACTGTCTTGGCCTCTATCCACTTAGTGAATTTATCCACCATGACCAACAGATATTTCTTCTTATGGCTTCCCCCTTTAAGGGGTCCGACCATATCAAGCACCCATACCGCAAAAGGCTAAGTAATGGGGATTGTTTGTAGGGCGGTAGGCGGCATATGGCTTTGGTTAGCGAAAAGCTGGCATCCTACACAACGTTGGACAAGGTCTTGTGCATCTGCTCGGGCCGTAGGCCAGAAAAAGCCGGAACGGAAGGCCTTACTTACAAGGGCCCGAGCTGCGGCATGATGACCGCCAAGACCAGCATGGATTTCGGCAAAGAGTTGCCGCCCTTATTCTTCGAAGATACATCTTTCAAGTACTCCGGTAGCACTTTTCTTGTAGAGCTCTGATAACCCACAAGTATAGGGGAAAGCAACAGTTTTCGAGGGTAGAGTATTCAACCCAAATTTATTAATTCGACACAAAGGGAGCCAAAGAATATTCTCAAGTATTAGCAATTGAGTTGTCAATTCAACCACACCTGGATAACTTAATATCTGCAGCAAGGTATTTAGTAGCAAAGTAGTATGAAGTAACGGTAACGGTAGCAAAAGTAATATTTTTGGGTTTTGTAGTGATTGTAACAGTAGCAACAGAAAAGTAAATAAGCGAAGAACAATATGTGAAAAGCTCGTAGGCATTGGATCGGTGATGGAGAATTATGCCGGATGCGATTATTCATGCTACAGTTATAACATAGGGTGACATAGAAATAGCTCCAATTCATCAATGTAATGTAGGCATGTATTCCGAATATAGTCATACATGCTTATGGAAAAGAACTTGCATGCCATATTTTGTCCTACCCTCCCGTGGCAGCGGGGTCCTAGCGGAAACTAAGGGATATTAAGGCCTCCTTTTAATAGAGTACCGGACCAAAGCATTAACACATAGTGAATACATGAACTCCTCAAACTATGGTCATCACCGGGAGTGGTCCCGATTATTGTCACTTCGGGGTTGCCGGATCATAACACATAGTAGGTGACTATAGACTTGCAAGATAGGATCAAGAACTCACATATATTCATGAAAACATAATAGGTTCAGATCTGAAATCATGTCACTCGGCCCCTAGTGACAAGCATTAAGCATAGCAAAGTCATAGCAACATCAATCTCAGAACATAGTGGATACTAGGGATCAAACCCTAACAAAACTAACTCGATTACATGATAAATCTCATCCAACCCATCACCATCCAGCAAGCCTACGATGGAATTACTCACGCATGGAGGTGAGCATCATGCAGTTGGTGATGGAGGATGGTTGATGATGACGATGGCGATGGATTCCCCTCGCCAGAGCCCCGAACGGACTCCAGATCAGCCCTCCTGAGAGAGATTAGGGCTTGGCGGCGGCTCCGTATCGTAAAATGCGATGAATCCTTCTCTCTGATTTTTTCTCCCCGAACACGAATATATAGAGTTGGAGTTGAGGTCGGTGGAGCTCCAGGGGGCCCATGAGGCAGGGGGCGCGCCCTAGTGGGGCAGGCGTGCCTCCCACCCTCGTGGATAGGGTGTGGGCCCCCTGGCCTTGATTCTTTCGCCAGTATTTTTTATTATTTCCAAAAATAATCTCCGTGAAGTTTCAGGTCATTCCGAGAACTTTTGTTTCTGCACAAAGATAACACCATGGCAATTCTGCTGAAAACAGCATCAGTCCGGGTTAGTTCCATTCAAATCATACAAGTTAGAGTCCAAAACAAGGGCAAAAGTGTTTGGAAAAGTAGATACGACGGAGACGTATCAACTCCCCCAAGCTTAAACCTTTGCTTGTCCTCAAGCAATTCAGTTGATAAACTAAAAGTGATAAAGAAAAACTTTTACAAACTCTGTTTGCTCTTGTTGTTGTAAATATGTAAAGCCAGCATTCAAGTTTTCAGCAAAGATTATGAACTAACCATATTCACAATAACACTTAGGTCTTGTCGGAGTAAATGACCACGGGTAGCCTAACCGACTCCCTCTGGCTCTCCAAAAATTATCGGGCCGACCGAGCCTTCAAGCACCCAAATCACAGGGCCGCCTTCCCCTGGCCGGCTATCTCACAGGCCGACTACTGGAAGGCGGCCCGGCCCTAAAACCCTCCCGAAGAGAGCCACAAGAAGGCCGACTCCAAGAAGCCAGCCACAAGAAGACCGACTCCATGATGCCGGCCACAAGAGGGCCGGCTCCCGGCAAGCGGCCAAGATTGCACCCTCAAGGACTGCACCCACATAACGGTGACGAGACGGGGCGTGGCTACAGTAAAGCCTGCCATCCCCGAATCCCGGAGCACGCATGGCCACAGTGCGCCGTACGGGTCGGCCATCCCCCGTCCGGTGCGGCACTGTTGCCATGTTGACCATGACGCCACCCACGACATGTTGTCAGTACGGCCCGCGGGCGGCGGGCCCCTTCAGCCAAAGAGACGCTCGAAGGCGGCTAAGCCTCCCCTAGTCGGCCTGGGGTGTAGCCGGCTACCTCATTCCCTCGAAGTATGTGCATCATAAGGAGACAAGACGAGGTAAGGCTACAGTGAGAGCCCGCCAGACGGCGGCACTGTAGCCATGCTTACCTCGGCAAAGGCCTCGTCATCAGGGGCGAGGCTACAGTAACCACCCGCCGGCAAGACCCCTAGGCGGTGGGGCCGGCATGTCGGCCAAGAGGCCGGCAGCCGGCGGGACCCACCAGTCGACGGGCCCCAGCGGCCGGCGGAGAACCCGGCGTATACAGACACTGACGGCCTGGACCCGCATCTAGCCGGATTACCATTGTACCCCCAGGGGGTAGGCCTATATAAACCTCCCAGAGCACCCATGCAAAGGGTTGATCTCTTAGAGTTTTAGACACCACATAGAGAGAAGAGGAGAGCTAGCCTTGCCCTTCTTCTTCCTCTAGCCAAACAGCTCAAGGAGCCACATGTGTTGATCTAGTGATCATGCGGAGACCCCGCAGAGCAGGACTAGGGGTGTTATCTCCACGGAGAGCCCCGAACCTGGGTAAGATTCGCCGGCGTGCATGTCTTCGCCTTATCCCATTTCCAGGCACCAGCAATGTCTTACTGGCTCCCACAATGATAAGCCACCCGTTGGCATATGTCGCACCTACCACCCGACATTTGATGCCCACCGTGGGGCCAGGTGCACCATCGTCCGGAGACCTGTTTTGGACGGGAACCCTTTTCCTTCTCAGCGAGCATAGCTAGCCCGGCGCGCCCGATGGCGCTTGCCCCGACACGCTACAAGGCGTCGACGACGCCTGCACGGCGAGCTGCCTCGCCGATTTTCTTGGCGAGGCTCGCATCTCCGACGAGCCTGCGTCTGAGACGGGCACAGACTGCCGCGAGAGCCGCCTCGTCAGCCTCCTCGACCAGCTTCACGTCTCCAGCGAGCCTGCTGTGGATTTGGAGTCAGTCGGCTCCATCGACCCGATGCTTGTCGACTCCGACACGACGTCGCTTGACGCCTTCCCCACCAACGTGGTGATCATCGACGACCCTCTTCCTCGAGCCGACGGTGGCGGCAGCACTGTCACTGAGGTGCTGGTCATCAGCCACGGCGCCGCCTCAGGCGAGAACGCCCATGACGCCCTGCAAGCGATGCTACACGACCTGTCCGCCCCATCCCGGCCGATGCCGACGCCGAGACACTGGAGGCACGCCGCCTCGCCCTCATCGCGGAGGGCCAGAAGATAGCATCGATGAGACGCCTCACTGAGGCTCACCAGCGCGAAGTCGACCGCGCCGCCTTTGGTACGCCGCCTCCTGGCGGGCCAAGCCGAGCCGACATCGTCAAGAAGCGCGGCGCGGCCATCGCCAGCATGCTGGGAGCAGACCGCCCAGTCTACCCCACGCCACTCGAGAACCTGCGTGCCGCTCAGGCGGCCGTAGACGAGCTGAACGGGCTGGAGGCCGACGAGCTCCCCTACATGACTAGACGCATCCAGCTGCTGATTGATGCGGCCGCAGAGTGGCATGAAGCCAGCACCCGCGCTGAAAGTCCTCCCCCACGCCGAGAGCACGGCGCGACATCCCGGACGCCGACTGCAGGCAGCGCCCGCGCGAGAAGAGACAAGGAGCCGGCTGCTAGCCGCAGTCGGACTCGGCTCACCATCGAGCGCGACGCAGAAGGCCGCCCCGAGCTGTGGAACGACGAGGCAATCCGCCTCCTCCCCCGCCTCGTGGGGAGAGATATCCCACCCCGCCGCCTGTTACGCATCCGACTCTCGGCGACCGACTAGGCCACCGCGAAGGAGTCGGCAAGAATGACGCCCGCCACCGGATCGACCGCCTAGCGCGATCCCTGGCGCTAGAAGAAGAAGATGATGTCGGCCCGCCTTGCTTTGGCCCCCGCATCCGCGACGAGCCCTTCCCCAAAGGGTTCTCACTCCCAAGAGACACGCCAAAATACAACGGCTCCGTGAAGCCGGAAGACTGGTTGATCGATTACTCCACCGCAGTCCGCATAGCAAACGGCAACAGGCGCGTTGCCGTGAAGTACGTCCCGCTCATGCTTCAAGGCACGGCACGCACCTGGTTGAATAGCCTCAAGCCCTACAGCGTCAACAGCTGGCTAGACTTCACGGAAGTCTTCATCCGCAATTTCACCAGCACATACAAGCGGCCTCCCAAGCCCCGCCAGCTCTCCTTGTGCGTCCAAGGGCCCAGCGAATCAACTCGCGACTACCTCACGCGTTGGGCCGAGCTCCGCAACTCCTGCGAAGGGGTGCACGAGGTTCAAGCCATAGAGTACTTCACCGCCGGGTGCCGAGAGGGCACCCTCCTCAAGCACCGGCTCCTCTGCGACGAGCCGACTACCCTCGACGAGCTGCTGATCATAGCAGACAAGTACGCCACGGCCGACTCTTCAATGAAGACTGAGCTTCGAGTGGATGCCTCTGGAAAGGTGCTCGCTCCGGCTCCCAAGACGCCGGCTGGTGACTCCAATCGACGCCCGTACCCAAACGACAACAAGCGCAAGGCCCCTATGCCGCCTTCCACCAGTCGGCAAGTAGCCACAGTCGAAGACGAACAACCTGAAGGGCGGCCCATGCCCAAGAAGCAGAAGGGCGGCAGGCCGGCTTGGCAGCCGGCTTTCTCCTACGAGCAAACCCTTGATGCCCCCTGCAAGTTCCACAGCGGCGCGAAGCCGTCCAACCACACGACTCGGAAGTGTCATTGGCTCACGCGAATCTCCAAAGGCGAAGGGCTGGTGCCGCCTCCACCTGCTGGCCAGCCACCTCCAGCCCCTCAGCAGCCGGCTGCTCGACCAGCAGTCGGAGCCATTCAAGACGAGTTCCCGGACGAGCATGCCGCCTACGTCGTCTTTACAAGCCAAACTGAAGACAGGCGCAGTCGGCGCCGACAACACCAAGAAGTCAACGCGGTCGCCTCTAACAACCCAGAGTTTATGCATTGGTCTGAGAAGCCTATCAGCTGGAGCCGGGCCGATCACCCAGAGGTGATGCCGTCTCCCGGCTCTTATGCATTGGTGTTGGACGCCACCCTCGCGACAGAAAGGCGAGCTGCCCGTTTCTCCCGTGTACTGATTGACGGTGGGAGCAGCATCAACATACTGTACCGTGACACCATGGAGAAGCTGAACATCAAGACGAAGCAACTCATGCCAAGCCGGACTGTGTTCCATGGCATCGTACCCGGCCTGTCCTGCTCACCAATCGGCAAGATCAAGATAGATGTTCTCTTCGGAGACAAGGATCACTTCCGCCGAGAAGCAGTCTGGTTTGAAGTGGTGGATCTAGAGAGCCCTTACCACGCGTTGCTTGGCCGACCTGCCCTGGCCAAGTTCATGGCTGTGCCCCACTACGCCTACCTCAAGATGAAGATGCCAAGTTCAAAGGGGATCATCACCATAGCCGGAGACTACAAGAAATCCTCTGAGTGTGCTGCAGCCAGCAGCCGGCTGGCCGAGTCCCTCGTGATTGCCGAAGAAAAAAGATGCTGGACCGAGTCGTGGCCATGGCCGGCAAGCAGCCGGCCCTGTCCCCTGACCCCAAGGAATATGATGCTCAAGGCTCCTTCCAGCCGGCCAAGGAAACAAAGAAGATACCTCTGGACCCAGAGAACCCGGAGAGGTTTGCCGTCATTGGAGCAAACCTGGACAGCAAATAGGAAGGCGAGCTCGTCGATTTCCTCCGTGAGAATCAGGACATCTTTGCATGGTCCCCAAAGGACATGCCGGGTGTTCCGAAGGATTTCGCCGAGCACAAGCTACACGTCCGAGCAGACGCAAAACCAGTCAAACAACCTCTCCGCCGACTGTCGGAGGAAAAGAGAAGGATTGTAGGAGAAGAGATAGCCCGGCTTCTGGCAGCCGGCTTCATTATGGAGGTGTTTTTTCCAGAATGGCTTGCCAACCCGGTCCTTGTATTGAAGAAAAACAATAAATGGCGCATGTGTATAGATTATACCAGCCTCAACAAAGCCTGCCCCAAAGATCCGTTTGCCTTACCTCGAATCGATCAAGTGATAGACTCCACAGCCGGATGCGAGCTGTTGAGTTTCTTGGATGCTTACTCAGGCTACCATCAGATCAAGTTGGATCCAGCCGACCGCCTGAAGACCGCCTTCATCACACCATTCGGAGCTTTCTGCTACCTGACTATGACATTCGGCTTGAGAAATGCCGGTGCCACTTTTCAGCGTTGCATGCAGAAATGCCTCCTCAAGCAACTCGGCAGAAATGCCCACGTCTATGTAGACGATATTGTGGTGAAGACGGAGAAGCGCGGCACCCTGCTGGAAGACCTCAGAGAAACATTTGACAACTTGCGCCGGTTTCAGATCAAGCTCAACCCTGAGAAATGCGTGTTCGGAGTACCAGCCGGCCAGCTTCTAGGCTTCTTGGTCTCCGAACGCGGCATCGAGTGCAACCCAGTGAAGATCAAGGCCATAGAGAGAATGGAGATTCCTACCAAGCTGCGAGACGTCCAAAAGTTTACCGGGTGCCTGGCCTCCCTGAACCGCTTCATCAGCCGGCTAGGAGAGAAGGCTCTCCCCCTGTACCGACTCATGAAAAAGTCCACCCACTTCGAGTGGAACGACCAAGCAGACCAAGCTTTTCACGAGTTGAAGAAGATGCTGACCACGCCACCTGTCTTGGCGGCGCCAACTGAGAAAGAGCCCATGCTCCTTTACATTGCCGCGACTAGCCGAGTGGTCAGCACAGTTATTGTGGTCCAACGCCCAGAAGAAGGCCGGGCTCAGTTAGTCCAGAGGCCGGTGTATTATTTGAGCGAAGTACTGTCCACCTCGAAGCAAAACTACCCGCACTACCAGAAGATGTGCTATGGAGTATACTTCGCCGCCAAGAAGCTGAAGCCCTACTTTCAAGAGCATCCCATCACGGTCGTATGTACTGCCCCGCTTGCCGAGATCATAGGCAGCCGGGATGCATCCGGCCGGGTGGCCAAGTGGGCCATTGCGCTGGCTCCTTACACGATCTTCTACCAGCCTTGCACCGCCATCAAGTCCCAAGCATTGGCCGACTTCCTTGTCGACTGGGCCGAGACCCAGTACCTACCGCCGGCTCCCGACTCCACTCATTGGCGGATGCACTTCGACGGATCCAAGATGCGCACCGGCTTGGGAGCCGGCATCGTCCTCACCTCTCCCAAGGGCGACAAACTCAGATACACATTGCAAATTCATTTTGCCGCCTCCAACAACATGGCCGAGTACGAGGCGCTCATACATGGGCTCCGGCTAGCCAAAGAGCTCGGCATCCGCCGGATCCTGTGCTATGGCGACTCGGATTTGGTAGTCCAAGAATCACCTGGCGATTAGGATGCCAAGGACGCAAACATGGCGAGCTACCGATTCCTCGTTCAGCAAATCAGCGGATACTTTGAAGGATGCGAGTTCCTCCACGTGCCACGGGCCGACAACGAGCAAGCAGATGCCCTGGCACGAATCGGCTCCACCCGACAAGCTATACCAACCGGCGTCTCTCGCCAATGCCTCCTCAAACCGTTTGTCAAGCCGTCTCCAGAATCAGACTCGATCTTTGTAACGCCTGACACTGATGCAGTCGGATCTGACTTGGGGAACCCAGCAGGCGGCTCGGGGACTTCGACAGGCGGCTCGGGGACTGCCGTAGTCGCACCCGGCTCGGGGACTTCAGAACCCGGCCCGGGGACTGCAACGACACAACAGGCGGTGGCCGACTCCAACTCTTCACCACCCAACCCACCCACCCTGGTCGCAGTAGCCGTATTGGCAATAGAAGAAGTCACAGCTCCATCATGGGCCCAACCCATCCTCAACTTCCTGGTAAACAGAGAGCTGCCGACTGACGAGATCTCGGCAAGACAAGTTCAACGCCGAGCCGGAGCATACACAATAGTAAACAGAGAACTCGTTAGGCGCAGCGTCACTGGAGTCTTCCAGCGCTGCGTCGAGCCAGAGAAGGGCATAACAATCCTCAAGGACATCCACGAAGGTGAATGCGGCCACCACGCAGCCTCAAGATCACTTGTCGCCAAAGCTTTCCGCCATGGGTTCTTCTGGCCGACTGCTTTGGAAGACGCCAAGGAATTAGTCAAATACTTCAAAGGGTGCCAAGTCTTCAGCTCCAAGCAACACCTGCCGGCTTCTGCACTCAAGACCATCCCCCTCACCTGGCCCTTTGCCGTCTGGGGACTGGACATGGTGGGCCCATTCAAGACGGTGCGCGGCGGCATGACACATCTGCTTGTTGCCATAGACAAATTCACCAAGTGGATTTAAGTGAAGCCAATCAAGAAGCTGAACGGGCCGACTGCCGTGACATTCATCGCAGATATCACCACCCGGTATGGCATACCACACAGCATCATCACCCGGTATGGCGTACCACACAGCAGCATCATCATCACCGGCTGGAGGCGGGCTTGGATCGCCAGAAGCTGATCCTCAAGCACCGGCGAGCACCCGGCGCGATCTCAGCTCCAGCCTGCCTTTGCGCGTCGCGGTGGGCCTCGATGACTTGGATGGCGGCAACGGAGTAACCAGGGAAGTACTCTGCACAAGTAAGAAAGGAAGAGAAAAAAACACAAAGTCAGAAAATGGACCAAATGGCAGGCGGCAAGCAAAGGGACGAAGAAGAAGGCGGCCTACCGTCAACCAAATCTTCGATCTGGCCATAGCCGTCGCTCAGCGCTTGCCTTGCCTCAGCCCAGCTCGCTGCCTCGGTCTCGTATTCGGCTTAGAGGGCGGCCTCGCTGTCCTGCGCCGCCTTCAGGGCCGCCTTAGGGCTCTCCTCCTGGTCGGCCAGCTTCTTGACCAAGCGGTCACGCTCCTGAGCCAAGGCGTTGTACTTGGCTTCCTTGGCGCGAAGGGCGGTCTGGGCCCCACCCAACTGCTCCCTCAGGTCGGCATTGGCCTCTGCAAATATGGTAAAGAAGAAAAAAGCAATAAGAAAGAAGTCGCGAGGAAAGATCCGGCCCGACTGCTTAGCAGTCGGCCCGAATCTCGGGGACTACATCCAGTGGGTGCACTGACGCGCCCCCATGTGAGATAAAAGATGAAGCACTTACACCGGCTCTCAGTCAGATCAATGGTCTTCTGGTTCAGCTCCCGGGCCTGGGAGTTGAAGGTAGCCGCGTAGAGGTTGTGATAGTCCTGCAAATAGGACAGAGGAGCGAATAAGAACAAGATGGCAATCGAAGTCTACTAAGAAGTTCCAAGCCGCCTGCTCAGCAGCCGACTCGGAACTCGGGGACTACATCTAGTGGGTGCGCTGACGCGCCCCCACGGAAGAAATCAAGAACAAGAAACAAAAAAGCGGGAAGACTCACCCGAATGGCCGTCTGCGTCGCGATGAACTCTTGAGTATACTGCTTCAGCACGGTGGCCTGGGATTGAAGCCGGTTCCGGACTTCTTGCGCCGCCACGTTCAGCGCGGCCGTCCCACCACCCGGCGTCAACCCCGGCGAGCTGGCGCTGGCCGTCTCCAGATCCTGGGCTGACGAGCTAGAGCCCGCGGCCTTCTGCGGGTCCGGCGCCGAAGTTGCCTTCCCTGCGCGCTGGCGCGATGGCGACCGGACCACAAGGTTTGCCCTCGCAGCCGGCTCGCCTCCAGCCGGTTGCACGGGCGGCGCGCTAGGCCGGCTGCCTTGGTCCACCCCAGTCGGCGATGGCGGTGCCGCCTCCCTCTCCAGGACGACGACGTCGCCATCCTCCCTCTCCATCACCAGCTGGTGGCCACCGGCTTCCTCCGGCGGGGGCACCGGGATCTCGGGCACCACAGCGCGAAGGGGGACGACAAGCTGCGGAGGCCGGTTACGCAGGGCCTCCGCCGCCCTCTCTGAGGCTGCAGCCTCCGCCTGAGCCTTGGCCACTGCGTCGGCTTGTGCCTCCGCCGACTCCTTCGTCGTCTCCTGCGCCGCCTTGGCAGCGGCCGCCCTCAGCTCCTCCGCCTCCCGCTCCTCCCGCGCCTCCCGCGCATTCCGCTCCGTCGACGCTTAAAGCTCGGCATGGGGGTCCACGCGGCGGGCGCTTGCAGATCCTCCCGTCGCTCCAACCACGGAGGCGGCAGCGGTCCGCTCAAGAGAAAGCGGAGCCCTGTTTTTTAAGTCAAGACAAGGACTCTGAAGAATATCAACAAAAAAGAAGAAGGAATACGTGAGAGAATTGACACTTATGCTGAAACCATTTGTGGCTGCTTCACCACCTTGCAGAAGCGGGCAGCCTTCACGGCTGCCTCGTCCCGCTTAGTCGCTGCCGCCGCGCTCTTGGGCTTCTTCGGCCGACTGCCGAATAGGCTCGGCGCGGCCCGGCACTTCTGCGCGCCGCCTCGGACAGCCGGCGCGGCAGATGAACCCGCGCCATGATGATCGGACGCTGGCTGGCGGCGCGGGACGACTTCCGCCTCGTCATCATCCGGCCAGACGTCGAAGCTGGCTCCAAGCCCGGAGCCGCCTGCCTCGCCGCCTCCCCCCATGGTGTCGTCGTCCATAGCGGCCGCCACCAAGTCGGGGTCGTCCAAGTCGTGCGTCGTCCGGTCGGGAAGATATTGGCGCTCCACCCCCGCTGCCCCAGCTGCCGGTCGAAGGAGGGGGCTCTGTCAAGACAAATCGACTGGTCAGAGTCGGCCAAGAGAAACTTGGTGACATAGGTAAAGAAGAGAAGAAAAAGAAAGCTTACCATAGGCGGGGGATTGGCACGGGAGTACGGCTCCTTGCCAAACTGCCACTCGTCGGCGAGCTTGCAGTTCGCAAGGTAGTTCACCATGTGAGCTACCTCTGCATGAGGCATCTCCTTGGTACACAGCTGACTTGGATCGAGTTGGCCGCTCATTTGACAAATCATATGAGGGCGGCCTTGGAGCGGGAGCACCCGGCGCGCCACGAAGGTGGCCAGCAGGTCGGGCCCGGTCAGGCCCTCCGACTGGACCAATACCCGGAGTCGCACGACGGCGGCGGCTCCAGCAGGCGACAGCGTTTTGGCCCGATAGGACCATTGGGGCTGCCTCCCAGCCGGCGGGCTGGCTACATAAGCCGGCAAGTTGACGAAGTCGCCTTACGGAGTGACGTTCTTCACATAGAAGTAGGATTGCTGCCAGAGCTTCACCGACTGGATCAGCGTGATGGGAGGAAAAGGGTTGTCGGCTACCGGCCTCCGCATCGCGATGAAGGCGCCGCTCTGAGCCGGCACGCCCCTCATGGCGGTACCGAGCTTGGACTGGAAGAATTCCCCCCAAGCTCGATGGTGGGAAGGACGCCGAGGAAGCCCTCGCACAAACTGATGAAGGCAGACAGCAGCACCACCGTGTTTGGAGTGAGGTGGTGCGGTTGGAGCTGGTAGAACTCGAGGAAGGAACGGAAGAAGCCGCTCGCAGGCAGGCCGAGGCCGCGCAGGTAGTGCGAGCGGAAGATTACCCGCTCGCCCTCCTCCGGCGCCGGTGAGATCTCCCTCTCCGGTGCAAGACGGACCCGCACATGATCCCTGCCGGGCAACCACCGCGTCTTGTGGAGGAAGTCGATGTGGTCCTTGTGGACGTTGGAGCCATGCCAGTCTCCGCCGCACGACATGAGGGCCAGACGCCGATGAAAAAGTTGCGGCGACGGCGAAAGCACGGCCCCACGGCGGCGAAGCTGCGGGGTAGTGCGATGACTGGAGGGACGGCGCGGCGGCGAGGGGCTACAGCGATGGAGAGGAAGAAGATGGCGGAGCGAGGGCGAGCGTGCGAGCGTCTGCCGCTCCTCCTCCTCCCCCTATTTATAGCCTCGTGCGGCGAAGCCGAGGAGGCGAGGCGTAGGGGGGACGTGGGATTAACTGCGCCCACTCCCCCATGTCCCGCGATTTTTGCGCCCCAACGGCGTGCGGAAACTGCCGTTGGAAGGCGAATGGCCCGTTTTGGGCCACAGAAGATCCACACCTAGGCCGAGGCATGGAAGTGGCGGGCCCCGGCCTGCGGTGGCGGCCTGTCGTGCGCGTGGGCTGGCAGGCTCTTCCAGCCGGAGGGCGCCACGTGGCGCACGGGCGGCAAGCGGCCGGCCCGCAACCTGGCGTGCGCGCCAGCTGGTTCCCGCCTTCAGACTTCAAAGCCTCACCAAGACGGCGCACCTGATCAAAGCCAGCTCCTAGCTGCTGGCTCTTCAAGATAGGAAGCTGATTGAGCTTCTCGTCCTCCTTTTAGCCACGAAGCCCAACCAGCTTCGGGGACTACTGTCGGAGTAAATGACCAGGGGTAGCCTAACCGACTCCCCCTGGCTCTCCAAAAATTATCAAGCCGATCGAGCCTTCAAGCACCCAAAGCACAGGGCCGCCTTCCCCTGGCCTGCTATCTCACAGGCCGACTATTGGAAGGCGGCCCGGCACTAAAACCCTCCCGAAGAGAGCCACAAGAAGGCCGACTCCAAGAAGCCAGCCACAAGAAGACCGACTCCACGATGCCGGCCACAAGAGGGCCGGCTCCCGGCAAGCGGCCAAGATTGCACCCTCAAGGACTGCACCCACATAACGGTGACGAGATGGGGCATGGCTACAGTAAAGCCTGCCATCCCTGAATCCCGGAGCACGCATGGCCACAGTGCGCCGTACGGGTCGGCCATCCCCCGTCCGGCGCGGCACTGTTGCCATGTTGACCATGACGCCACCCACGACATGTTGTCAGTACGGCCCGCGGGCGGTGGGCCCCTTCAGCCAGAGAGACACTCGAAGGCGGCCAAGCCTCCCCTAGTCGGCCTGGGGTGTAGCCGGCTCCCAATAGCCGGCTACCTCATTCCTTCAAAGTATGTGCATCATAAGGAGACAAGACGAGGTAAGGCTACAGTGAGAGCCCGCCAGACGGCGGCACTGTAGCCATGCTTACCTCGGCAAAGGCCTCGTCATCAGGGGCGAGGCTACAGTAACCAGCCGCCGGCAAGACCCCCAGGCGGTGGCGCCGGCCTGTCGGCCAAGAGGCCGGCAGCCGGCGGGACCCACCAGTCGGCGGGCCCCAGCGGCCGGCGGAGAAGCCGGCGGATACAGACACTGACGGCCTGGACCCGCATCCAGCCGAATTACCATTGTACCCCTGGGGGGTAGGCCTATATAAACCCCCCAGAGCACCCATGCAAAGGGTTGATCTCTTAGAGTTTTAGACACCACATAGAGAGAAGAGGAGAGCTAGCCTTGCCCTTCTTGTTCCTCTAGCCAAACAGCTCAAGGAGCCACTTGTACCAGTTGTGTTGATCTAGTGATCGTGCGGAGACCCCGCAGAGTAGGACTAGGGGTGTTATCTCCACGGAGAGCCCCGAACCTGGGTAAGATTCGCCGGCGTGCATGTCTTCGCCTTATCCCGTTTCCAGGCACCGGCGATGTCTTACTGGCTCCCACAATGACAAGCCACCCGTTGGCATATGTCGCACCTACCACCCGACAGGTCTCATGTTTACTCATGTCAATGGCATAATCAACTAGCGAGGAATAATAATAAATCTCGGATGACAACACTTTCTCAAAACAATCATAATATGATATAACAAGATGGTATCTCGCTAGCCCTTTCTGAGACCGCAAAACATAAATGCAGAGCACCTTTAAAGATCAAGGACTGACTAAACATTGTAATTCATGGTAAAAGAGATCCAATCATAGTCATACCCAATATAAACTAATAGTAATGGATGCAAATGACATCGGTGCTCTCCAGCTGGTGCTTTTTAATAAGAGGGTGATGACTCAACATAAAAGTAAATAGATAGGCCCTTCGCAGAGGGAAGCAGGGACTTGTAGAGGTGCCAGAGATCGATTTTGAAATAGAGATAAATAATATTTTGAGCGGCATACTTTCATTGTCAACATAACAACCACGAGATGGCGATATCTTCCATGCTACACACATTATAGGCGGTTCCCAAACAGAATGGTAAAGTTTATACTCCCCCTCCACCAACAAGCATCAATCCGTGGCTTGCTCGAAACAACGAGTGCCTCCAACTAACAAGAATCCCGGGGAGTTTTGTTTGCAATTATTTTGATTTGATTTGCATAAAGCATGGGACTGGGCATCCCGGTGACCAGCCATTTTCTCGTGAGTGAGGAGCGGAGTCCACTCCTCTTGAGAATAACCCGCCTAGCATGGAAGATACAGACAACCCTAGTTGATACATGAGCTATTCGAGCAATGCAAAACATAATTTCATTTGAAGGTTTGGAGTTTGGCACATGCAAATTTACTTGGAACGAAAGGTAGATACCACATATAGGAAGGTATAGTGGACTCATATGGAATAACTTTGGGGTTAAGGGATTGGATGCACAAGCAGTATTCCCACTTAGTACAAGTGAAGGCTAGAAAAAGACTGGGAAGCGACCAACTAGAGAGCGACAACAGTCATGAACATGCATTAAAATCAATAAACATTGAGTGAAAGCATGAGTAGGATATAATCCACCATGAACCTAAATATCGTGGAGGCTATGGTGATTTGTTTCAACTACATGTGTGAACATGTGCCAAGTCAAGCCACTCGAATCATTCAAAGGAGGATACCACCCTATTATACCACATCACAACCATTTTAATAGCATGTTGGCACGCAAGGTAAACCATTATAAACTCCTAGCTAATTAAGCATGGCATAAGCAACTATAATCTCTAATTGTCATTGCAAACATGTTTATTCATAATAGGCTGAATCAGGAATGATGAACTAATCATATTTACAAAAACAAGAGAGGTCGAGTTCATACCATCTTCTCTTATCTCAATCAATCCATCATATATCGTCATAATTGCCTTTCACTTGCACGACCGAACGATGTGAATAATAATAATAGTGCACGTGCATTGGACTAAGCTGGAATCTGCGAGCATTCAATAAACAGGAGAAGACAAGGCAATATGGGCTCTTGGTTAAATCAACAATAATGCATATAAGAGCCACTTCAACATTTTCATTATGGTCTTCTCCTATCGACCCCCAAAGAAAAGAAGAGAAATAAAACTATTTACACGGGAAAGCTCCCAACAAGCAAAAGAAGAACGGGAAATCTTTTTGGGTTTTCTTTTTAATTACTACTACTACAGTAGGGAAAGTAAACTAGCTAAAAGCTACAACTAAATTTTTTTGGTTTTTCTTAAAGTTTTTCAAACACACAAGAAGAAAGCGAGAAAAAGAAAATAAACTAGCATGGATATTACAGTGAAAAAGTATGAGCACCGACATCTAGCAATGAGTGTGTGAACATGAATGTAATGTCGGTGAGAGATACGTACTCCCCCAAGCTTAGGCGTTTGGCCTAAGTTGGGCTAATGCCATGGCTGGCCAAGCGGATATCCAAAGTTATAGTTGGGGTCGTACTGAGATGAAGCCTCGGGTTGCCACTGGCTGGCAATCTCCTCCGGATTCCACTGATAAACAGACTGTCGTGAAGGATCAAATTGTGGTTCCAGCTCTGGCTCTGTAGCTGGTGTGGGGTTTCGATAGGCGTGAATGGCCTCTAACGAAACAAGGTAGTTGCCTGCAGATAAGTCAAACAAGGAAGGAGCAAGCAAAGTAATAGTCTCAGGGTGATTTTTTTCAAATAACAATCTATAGTTAAGCTCCTTTTTCCTGTTCTTAACAATGAAATCATGTGCAACCATACTCTTGTAATCTAGAAGAACAGTAGGCAACCATAGGTATGTTAAAGTATGCAGCGAGGCGCGAGGCGAAGATGCCTTCCAAGATGGGGCCCTTTGTACGGTTAAGATTTAACCGCTTTGCAACAATAGCGCCCATACTGAATGAGTCATCACGAAACAAGGCATGGCACAAAATAACAATATCAGGGGCACTTAGGTTGCCACAGTTTCCGCGACCAATTAAGCATCTACTAGCAAATAATGCAAAGTAACGTAAAACAGGAAAATGTATGCTAGTGATTCTTGCATCGGAAACTTTCCTAGTTTCCCCTACAGCAATTGTATCAATAAACCCCTCCACATCGTCACGATGTGGTTCCTCTACGCTGCCTGGAAAAGGCAACTTACAAACCTCACAAAATTTCAGAGAGGGGCATCTCCTTATACTCATCATATAAATAGAAATCCACCAAAGGTAGAGACCTCCTCGAATGGAAATGAAAATTTTGCACAAAAGTATTAGTGAGTAGGAGATACTGTTCGCGTTGGTCGCGGAGGAAGTCGGTGAGGCATGCATTCTCAGCCAACTCATAAAAATCATCATAAATCCCGGCTGCTCTCAAGAAATCATCACAATGCCATGCACACGGCCGGACTTCCGTGGTGCGAGGGAGATTATACTTGGGCCTCTCTTCTTCTTCTTCTTCAGTTTGCTTATCCTTCGAGCTTCGGCTCGAAGAACCCCTCAAAAATCTCTCCATCATTTTCTAAAAATTTCTGAAATTTTTAGTAACTTCAAATAAAAGTAAACGAAACTCAACAAAATTGATAGCAACTACTCCCACAAGTGCCTAGAGACTATATCTTGCATTAGAACTACTTGGGACCATATAAATTTGACATGCAAGCTCAAGAACAGGGTCACCTAAGCAGCAAAAATTTGCAATGAATAAAGCACTAGAACAAAAACTAACTGGACCATTGGAGGAGACACATACCAAGGAACAATCCCCCAAGGCAGTTTTGTGAGAGGTGCTTCGAGCAAGGAGATTGAAAATCGCAGCAAAATGAGCTAGAACTCGTGCTTGAGCTGGTTGGTGATTTTTTTGGGAGGAAGAAGGAGTGTTTGGGTGCAGGAATAAGTGGAGGGGAGCCACCATGGGCCCACGAGGCAAGGGGCGGGCCCAGGGGGTGGGCGTGCCCTGGACCCTCGTGGCCAGGTGCTTGCTCCCCCTGTTGTGTTCTCAGTGCTAGCTATTCTCAAATATTCTAGAAAAAGTCATATTTCATTTTCGGGGCATTTGGAGAACTTTTATTTTCGGGGTATTTTTTATTGCACGAATAATTCAGAAAACTGACAGAAAATACTATTTTTACTTTATTTCAACTAAATAACAGAAAGTAAAAGGAGGGTACAGAAGGTCGTGCTTTCTAACTTCATCCATCTCATGCTCATCAAAAGGAATCCACTAACAAGGTTGATCAAGTCTTGTTAACAAACTCTTTTCGAATAACATGGAACCGGAGAAATTCCGAATAACACTAGGTTACCTCAACGGGGATATGCACATCCCCAATAATAAGAATATCATATTTCTTCTTGACAGTAGGTAGAGGGAATTCAAGACCTCCAAAAATAATTGATGGAATTTTCCCAATAGAATTGATACTGCGGACTTGAGGTTATTTCCTCGGAAAGTGTACCGTATGCTCATTGCCATTAACATGAAAAGTGACATTGCCTTTGTTGCAGTCCATAACAACATCTGCAGTATTCAAAAAGGGTCTTCCAAGAATAATAGACATACTATCGTCCTCGGGAATATCAAGAATAACAAAGTCCGTTAAAATAGTAACGTTTGCAACCACAATAGGCACATCCTCAAAAATACCGACAAGTATAGCAGTTGATTTATCGGCCATTTGCAAAGATATTTCAGTAGGTGTCAACTTATTCAAATCAAGTCTACGATATAAAGAGAGAGGCATAACACTAACACTAGCTCCAAGATCACATAAGGCAGTTCTAACATAGTTGCTTTTAATGGAGCATGGTATAGTTGGTACTCCTGGATCTCCAAGTTTCTTTGGTATTCCACCCTTAAAAGTATAATTAGAAAGCATGGTGGCAGCCTCCGGTATCTTTCTTTTATTAGTAACAATTTCTTTCATATACTTAGCATAAGGATTCATTTTAAGCATATAAGTAAAACGCATACGCAAGAAGATAGGTCTAATCATTTCAGCAAAGCGCTCAAAATCCTTATCATCCTTTTTCTTCGATGGTTTGGGAGGAAAAGGCATGGGTTTCTGAACCCATGGTTCTCTTTCTTTACCGTGCTTCCTAGCAACAAAGTCTCTCTTATCATAACGTTGATTCTTTGATTGTGGGTTATCAAGATCAATAGCAGGTTCAATCTCTACATCATTATTATTACTAGGTTGAGCGTCAACATGAACATCATCATTAACACTATCACTAGGTTCATGTTCATTACCAGATTGTGTTTCAACATCAGAAATAGAAATATCATTGGGATTCTCAGATGTGTCAACAACAGGTTCACTAGAAGCATGCAAAGTCCTATCATTTTTCTTTTTCTTCCTCTTAGAAGGACTAGGTGCATCAACATTAGTTCTCTGAGAATCCTGCTCAATTCTCTTAGGATGACCTTCAGGATACAAAGGTTCCTGAGTCACTTTGCCCCCTCTAGTTGCCACTCTAACAGCAAAGTCATTATTCTTACTATTCAATTCATTGAGCAAATCATCCTGAGCTTTAAGTACTTGTTCTACTTGAGTGGTAACCATAGAAGCATGTTTACTAATGAGTTTAAGTTCTCCTTTAACTCTAGACATATAATCACTCAAGTGTTCAATCATATAAGCATTGCGTTTTAATTCTCTACCAAAATAAGCATTGAAGTTTTCTTGCTTAACCATAAAGTTATCAAACTCATCTAAACATTGGCTAGCAAACTTAGTAGGAGGGATTTCAGCTTTATCATATCTATAGAGAGAATTTACCTTCACTACCTGTGTCGGGTTATCAAGACCATGTGTTTCTTCAATAGGTGATGAATTAAGACCATGTATTTCTTCAATAGGAGGTAAATTCTTAACATCTTCAGCTTTTATACCTTTTTCTTTCATAGATTTCTTTGCCTCTTGCATATCTTCAGGACTCAGAAATAGAACACCCCTTTTCTTCAGAGTTGGTTTAGGAATAGGCTCAGGAGTTGGCTCAGGAAGTGTCCAATTATTTTCATTAGTCAACATATTATTCAATAGAATTTCAGCTTCATCAGCTGTTCTTTCCCTGAAAACACAACCAGCAATCCTATCCAGGTGGTCTCTGGAAGCATCGGTTAGTCCATTATAGAAGATATCACGTATTTCATTTTTCTTGAGGGGATGGTTAGGCAAAGCATTAAGTAATTGGAGAAGCCTCCCCCAAGCTTGTGGGAGACTCTCTTCTTCAATTTGCAGAAAATTATATATTTCCCTTAAGGCAGCTTGTTTCTTATGAGCAGGGAAATATTTAGCAGAGAAGTAATAAATCATATCCTGGGGACTACGCACACAACCAGGATCAAGAGAATTAAACCATATCTTAGCATCGCCCTTTAATGAGAACGGAAATATTTTAAGGATGTAATAGTAGCGAGTTTTCTCATCATTAGTGAACAGGGTGGCTATATCATTTAATTTAGTAAGATGTGCCACAATAGTTTCAGATTCATAGCCATAAAAAGGATCAAATTCAACCAAAGTAATTATATCAGGATCAATAGAGAATTCATAATCCTTATCAGTAACAAAGATATGTGAAGTAGCATAAGCAGGATCATATTTCATTCTAGCATTCAGAGTTTTTTGTTTAAGCTTAGCTAATAATTTCTTAAGATCACTTCTATCATTGCAAGCAAGAAAGTCTCTAGCAGTTTCTTCATCCATAACATAGCCCTCAGGCACAACAGGTAATTCATATCTAGGGGGAGAGTCTTCATCATCACTTTCATCAATATTATCAGTTTCCATAATTTCATTCTCTCTAGCCCTAGGAAGTTGTTCATCAAGAAATTCACCAAGTGGCACAGTAGTATCAAACATAGAAGTAGTTTCATCATAAGTATCATGCATAGCAAAAGTGGCATCATCAATAACATGCGACATATCAGAATTAATAGCAGAAGCAAGTTTAGGTGTCGCAAGTTTACTCAAAACAGAAGGTGAATTTTTGTTTTTGCGTCTTTCAAGTTCTTCATAGTGACCAGCAGATATAAATCCCAAGTGACTCAAAGAATAGAGCTATGCTCCCCGGCAACGGCGCCAGAAAATAGTCTTCATAACCCACAAGTATAGGGGATCGCAACAGTTTTCGAGGGCAGAGTATTCAACCCAAATTTATTGATTCGACACAAGGGGAGCCAAAGAATATTCTCAAGTATTAGCAGTTGAGTTGTCAATTCAACCACACCTAGATAACTTAATATCTGCAGCAAGGTATTTAGTAGCAAAGTAGTATGGAAGTAACGGTAACGGTAGCAAAAGTAATATTTTTGGGTTTTGTAGTGATTGTAACAGTAGCAACAGAAAAGTAAATAAGCGAAGAACAATATGTGAAAAGCTCGTAGGCATTGGATCGGTGATGGAGAATTATGCCGGATGTGGTTATTCATGCAACAGTTATAACATAGGGTGACATAGAACTAGCTCCAATTCATCAATGTAATGTAGGCATGTATTCCGAATATAGTTATACGTGCTTATGGAAAAGAACTTGCATGACATCTTTTGTCCTACCCTCCCGTGGCAGCGGGGTCTTAGCGGAAACTAAGGGATATTAAGGCCTCCTTTTAATAGAGTACCGGACCAAAGCATTAACACATAGTGAATGCATGAACTCCTCAAACTACGGTCATCACCGGGAGTGGTCCTGATTATTGTCACTTCGGGGTTGCCGGATCATAACACATAGTAGGTGACTATAGACTTGCAAGATAGGATCAAGAACTCACATATATTCATGAAACATAATAGGTTCAGATCTGAAATCATGTCACTCGGGCCCTAGTGACAAGCATTAAGCATAGCAAAGTCATAGCAACATCAATCTCAGAACATAGTGGATACTAGGGATCAAACCCTAACAAAACTAACTCGATTACATGATAAATCTCATCCAACCCATCACCGTCCAGCAAGCCTACGATGGAATTACTCACGCACGGAGGTGAGCATCATGACTTGGTGATGGAGGATGGTTGATGATGACGTTGGCGACGGATTCCCCTCTCCGGAGTCCCGAACGGACTCCAGATCAGCCCTCCCGAGAGAGATTAGGGTTTGGCGGCGGCTCCGTATCGTAAAACGCGATGAATCCTTCTCTCTGATTTTCTCCCCAAACACGAATATATAGAGTTGGAGTTGAGGTCGGTGGAGCTCTAGGGGGCCCACGAGGCAGGGGGCCCATGAGGCAGGGGGCCCGCCCTAGGGGGCAGGAGCACCTCCCACCCTCGTGGATAGGGTGTGGCCCCCTGTCCTTGATTCTTTCGCCAGTATTTTTTATTATTTCCAAAAATAATCTCCATGAAGTTTCGGGTCATTCCGAGAACTTTTGTTTCTGCACAAAGATAACACCATGGCAATTTTGCTGAAAACAGCGTCAGTCCGGGTTAATTCCATTCAAATCATACAAATTAGAGTCCAAAACAAGGGCAAAAGTGTTTGGAAAAGTAGATACGACGGAGACGTATCAAGCTCTCCTTCATGAACCTTGTAGGCTTTCAATCGTCGAACGATGCATCGAGCCTCATTTTGGTCCCCAGGGAGCTCTCGCCTATTGAGGTAGGCCAGGAAGGGTTTGGTCCATGGGGCTATCACTGCCATGATTACATGGGCTGATGGTGTTATTTCGGTGGCCGAGCCCCCGATGATATCGGGATTGTGTTCGGAATCTGGGGGTATCATCGGATCTGGACTGGGGCTGCCGCTCTCGTCCTGCCATACCACAGATGGTTTGAAAAGCCTCTCAACGGAGGTATTGGGCGGGACGGGGTCGCGCTTAGCGCCCATGCGAGCAAGGATGTCCGCCGCCTCATTACTATCTCGGGCCACGTGATGAAACTCGAGGCCCTCAAACTGAGCTGATATTTTAAGTACAGCGTTACGGTAAGCCGCCATCTTCGGATCTTTGGCATCAAATTCTCCATTTATTTGGGATATTGAGAGGTTAGAATCCCCGCGTACCTCAAGGCGTTGTATGCCCATAGAGACAGCCATTCGAAGACCATGCAATAGGGCCTCATATTCGGCTGTGTTATTGGAGTCTGTATACAGTATTTGGAGCACATAACGAACTGTGTCTCCTGTGGGGGATGTCAGGATGACATCGGCCCCAAGTCTGGCTAGCATTTTAGAGCCGTCGAAGTGCATCACCCAGTTGGAATATGTGCCGTACTCTTTAGGGAGTTCGGCCTCTGTCCGTTCGGCGACGAAATCAGCCAACACCTGAGATTTAATGGCTCGGCGTGGCTTATATGTTGTTTCAAATGGTAAGAGCTCAATAGCCCATTTGGCAATACGGCTGGTGGCGTCTCGGTTGTTTATGATATAATTAAGTGGTACCTCGAAGGCCACCGTGATCGAACACTCTTGAAAGTAGTGCCACAGCTTCCGAGATGCCATGAAGACCGCGTACGCTATCTTTTGATAATGCAGGTATCGGGATTTACATGGTGTGAGGGCCATCGACACATAGTATACTGGTTTTTGAAGTGGGAATTTATGTCCCTCTTCCTCTTGTTCGATGACGAGCACCGCACTCACCACCTGATGTGTTGCGGATATATACAGTAACATGGGTTCGCTGACATTTGGCGCGGCCAGGATTGGGTTGCTCGCTAACAAAGCCTTAATTTCTTTCACTCCGCCGTTGCAGCATCCGTCCACGCGAAGTTCTGTGTGTCGGAGCAGGCGATACAATGGCAGCGCCCTTTCTCCTAATCTGGAGATGAAGCGGCTCAAAGCCGCTACGGATCCGGCTAGTTTTTGGACCTGTTTTAGGTCTATTGGTGTAGCCAACTGTGATAGGGCTTGGATTTTGGCTAGGTTTGCTTCGGTTCCCCTATTGGAAACGATGAACCCAAGCAATTTTCCGGCGGGAACATCGAAAACGCACTTTTCCGGATTGAGCCGTATGTCATATCTTCGGAGGTTGTCGAAGGTAAGGCGTAAATCGTCCACCAATGATTCGACATGCTTAGTTCTGATGACTACATCATCTACATATGCCTCAACTGTCTTTCCGATTTGCTTTTCCAGGCATGTTTGAATCATGCGTTGGTATGTGGCGCCATCGTTTTTGAGCCCGAAGGGCATGGTGTTGAAGCTGGAGGGCCCATATGGGGGTGATGAATGCCGTCGCAGCTCGATCGGATTCCTTCATCTCGATTTGATGGTATCCAGAGTATGCGTCAAGGAAGCACAGTGAGTCGTGTCCTGCGGGTGCGTCAATGATTTGGTCAATGCGAGGTAATGGGAAGGGATCCTTAGGGCAGGCCTTATTAAGGTCCTTGAAGTCGACACACAAGCACCAGGATTTATCCTTCTTCGGCACCATGACCAGATTTGCTAGCCAATCCGGATGTTTGATCTCCCTGATAAACCCGGCTTCGAGTAGCTTGGCTAGCTCCTCCCCCATAGCCTGTCATTTGGGTTTGGAAAATCGTCGCAGTGTTTGCTTGACTGGTTTGTACCCCTTCAATATGTTGAGACTATGTTCGGCTAGCGCGCGTGGGATTCCCAGCATATCCGAGGGGTGCTAGGCGAAGATGTCCCAGTTCTCGCGCAAGAACGCACGCAATGCAGCGTCGACCGCTGGATCCAGCTGTGCCCCAGTGGAAGTTGTCTTCTTGGGGTCCGTCGGGTGGACTTGAAATTTGACTATCTCGTCTGCTGGCTTGAAAGAGGTGGATTTAGGCCTTTTATCAATAATTACGTCGTCTCTATCCACTGTGGAACGCAAAGCGGTGAGCTCCTCGGCCGCCAGGGCTTCGGACAATGCCTCAAGGGCCAGGGATGCGGTTTTATTTTCGACGCGGAGTGCTATGTCCGGATCACTGGAGATAGTGATAACACCATTGGGCCCGAGCATTTTGAGCTTCATGTACCCGTAATGAGGTATGGCTTGAAAGCGTGTGAAAGTATCTCGCCCTAACAGGGCATGATATCCGCTGTTGAAAGGGGCCACCTGGAAGATTATCTCTTCGGACCTATAGTTCTCTGGTGTGCCGAATACCACATCTAGTTTAATTTTCCCTGAGCATCTTGCTTCCCTACTGGGGATGATTCCTCGAAAGGATGTATTGCTCTGCTCAATGTGACTCCTGTCCACATTTTATTGAGCATGTCTTCGTAGATGAGGTTCAGTCCACTGCCGCCGTCCATGAGCACTTTGGTGAGGCGAAAGCCGTCTACAATTGGGTTTAGAACCAGAGCGGCTAGTGCTCGGACTGATTGGGCCCTTGGTTCGGCATTGGCATTGAAGGTTATCGCCATATCATTCCAAGGATTTATTGCGGCTACTTGATTGACTTCGGCGAGGTCGCGGAGCACCCTTTTGCGCCGGTTGTTTGAAGAAAAGGTCTCGAAGACCGTAAACACACCAAGGTCGTAGTCCTCGGGGGAATGCCTTATCAGAGGAGTGTTGGTGAGCATAGCCTCCCCGATTTTATCCACTTGCCGGAGTATCCAACATGCCCGAAGGTTATGAGTTGGCTCGGAGTCTGGCATCGTGTGTATCTGACAGGGTTTGTCGAGCCATCCATGGAGGACAGTTTTGTGTCCCGATAAGGGCTGAATTTTTCTTTTCTTGGAAGAATGATCAGGTGCCCCATAAGGGTGCATCCTTTTTGTTCGGCCGGTGGGTGGCTTAGAGGCCGGATTCTATGTTCGGGTGTGACGCCCCCGATTCAATCATACACTAATCATACACGCAAACGTGTACGATCAAGATCAGGGACTCACGGGAAGATATCACAACACAAGTCTAAAAATAAAATAAGTCATACAAGCATCATAATACAAGCCAGGGGCCTCGAGGGCTCGAATACAAGTGCTCGATCATAGACGAGTCAGCGGAAGCAACAATATCTGAGTACAGAGATAAGTTAAACAAGTTGCCATAAGATGGCTAGCACAAACTGGGATACAGATCGAAAGAGGCGCAGGCCTCCTGCCTGGGATCCTACTAAACTACTCCTGACCGTCACCAGCGGCCTGCACGTAGTAGTAGGCACCTTCGGTGTAGTAGGAGTCGTCGTCGACGGCGGCGTCTGGCTCCTGGGCTCCAGCATCTGGTTGCGACAACCAGGTAGAAGGGGAAGGGGGGAAAGAGGGAGAAAAGAAATCGTGAGTACTCATCGAAAGTACTCGCAAGCAAGGATCTACACTACATATGCATGGGTATATGTGTAAAGAGGCAATATCAGTGGACTGAACTGCAGAATGCCAGAATAAGAGGGGGATAGCTAGTCCTGTCGAAGACTACGCTTCTGGTAGCCTCCATCTTGCAGCATGTAGAAGAGAGGAGATGGTAAGTTCACGAAGTAGCATCGTATAGCATACTCCTACCCGGCGATCCTCTCCTTGTCGCCCTGTTAGAGAGCGACCACCGGGTTGTATCTGGCACTTGGAAGGGTGTGTTTTATTAAGTATCCGGTTCTAGTTGTCATAAGGTCGAGGGACAACTCCAAGTCATCCTGTTACCGAAGATCACAGCTATTCGAATAGATAAACTTCCCTGCAGGGATGCACCACATTACCCAACACGCTCGATCCCCTTTGGCCGGCACACTTTCCTGGGTCATGCACGGCCTCGGAAGATCAACTCGTCGCAACCCCACCTAGGCACAACAGAGAGGTCAGCACGCCGGTCTAAATCCTATGCGCCCAGGGGTCTGGGTCCATCGCCCGTTGCACACCTGCACGTTCTGTACGCGGCCGGAAGCAGACCTAGCCTCCCTTATACAAGAGTAGGCTTTCCAGTCCAATCCGGCGCGCGCCGCTCAGTCGCTGACGTCACGAAGGCTTCGGCTGATACCACGACGCCGACTGCCCATAACTGTTCCCGCGTAGTTGGTTAGTGCGTATAGGCCAGTGGCCAGACTCAGATCAAATACCAAGATCTCGTTAAGCATGTTATTTTGAAGTAACCATGAACACCGACCAGGGCCAGGCCCACCTCTCTCCTAGGTAGTCTCAACCTGCCCTATCGCTCCGCCACAAAGATCCACTCGCGGGTACTCCACGAGCCGACCCGACTTTAGTTACCACAGGTATCATGTGAAGTATATAAGTATATACCCGTGATCACCTCCCGAGTGATCACGGCCCGATAGTATAGCAAGGCAGACGGACAAGAATGTAGGGCCACAGATGGAATACTAGCATCCTATACTAAGCAGGTAGGATTGCAGGTAAAGGTAACAACAGTAGTAGCAAGGACAGGCTATGCATCAGGATAGGATTAACGGAAAAGAGTAACATTCTACACTACTCTAATGCAAGAAGTAGAGAGTAGAATAGGCGATATCTGGTGATCAAGGGGGGGGGGCTTGCCTGGAAGCTCAGCCGAGAAGGAGGGGTCGTCAACACCGTAGTCGTACTGGGTAGCAGCGGCGTCTGTCTCAGCGTCTAGCGAGAGAAGAGGGGGAAGAAACAATAAATATAATGCAAACATATGCATGACGATGCATGACATGACAATGAGCATTGCTAGGGGTGCCATAACGCGGTAGTAGGTGATACCGACGAAGGGGGAAACATCCGGGAAAGTATTCCTAGTGTTTTGTATTTTCAGAGAGATGAACCGGAGGGGGAAAGTTGTGTGTTTGCTATGCTAGGGTTGTGTGGCGGACGAACGGGCTGCGTATCCGGATTCGTCTCGTCGTTCTGAGCAACTTTCATGTACAAAGTTTTTCCATCCGAGCTACGGTTTATTTTATATTAATTTTAAAATATTTAATCATTTTTAGAATTTATTTAATTATTTTAAATCAACATTATCCAGAATAGTGTATGCTGACGTCATCATGATGCCAGAATGACGTCAGCAGTCAATAGGACGTTGACTGGGTCAAACTGACGTGTGGGACCCACCGGTCATACTATGTTTAGGTTAATTAGGATTTAGCTAATCTAATTACTGTTTAATTAAACTAACTAGTTAATTAGATTAATTAAACATGATTAATTAACTTAATTAATTCACTAATTAATTAATTAATTATTGATTTTATTAATTCATTTTTATTTTATTTTCCTTTTCCTTTTTTTATAAAAACGTTCTGGGGCAGGGTCCCCTTGTCATTGGCCCTAGGGGCCTTAGTGGTTTCGGGCGCTAGCGGGCGCTAGGCGCAGGGCACAGCCCGAATGGGCGCTGCCCCATGGGGCGCACCCGACTGGGCGCGGGTGCCGGCGTGGAGCAGCGGCAGCAGGCGAGGGGTGGCGCCGGTGCGATGGGGCGGAGGCGGCACGGGACTACGTCGGCAGGGCGGCGCGTGGCGGAGTGGGAGCAGGGGCGACAGAGTGTGCAGAGGAGGGCGAGGCCGTGGCGAGGCGGGCAGTCGCCGGTGGGGGACGACGGGGCCCTAGCCGTGGAGGGTGCGCCGGCGGGGAATGCGGTCGCCGCGGGTGAGCGGCTTGGCGAAGGCCGGCGGTGGCCAGGGGGTAGCGCGCGCGGGCCGTGGCTAGCGGGGGTGCGCGGTTGTGGGCGCGAGTGTGCGCGAGGGAAGGAGAGGGCAGGGCACGGGGTGGCAGCGCAGCGCGACGGCCTTGTAAGGGCGGGGCATGGTCTGCGATGGCTAGAGGCCAGTGCGGCACGGGCGAGCGCGTGGGGACTAGCAGGGGTGGCCGGGAGCGAGGCGATGCGCGCGGCCGAGGCGCGTCAGGTGCGGCCAGGCAGCGGCGTTGCGATGGGAAGAGGAGGCCGAGGGCCTCACCAGGGTTCATAGGGACTGGGCAGCGGTGCGTGAGGAGGAGGACGGAGACGGTGACGACGTAGGGGAGGCAGTCCGGCGAGCTGGCGATCCAGTCGGCGACGGCGTCGGGTCGCGGTAGGGACGAGCGGTGAAGTCGGCGCGAGGTGAGTGCCCCTGATCCAGATCGGGTCGTGGGGGAGAGAGGAGCGAGGGGAGAATGTGGGTCGGGCTAGGGTTCGGTGCCCCCAGGGGGTTATAGGCCAGGGGAGGGAGTGGGCTGGCCTGGCAGGCCACTGGCTGGGCCGAGGCCCAGTTGGCCTGGGGGGTTTTCTTTTTATTTCTGTTTTATTTCCCCTTTTGTCTTTTCTGTTTGCTTTTATTCCTTTAACACTTTATAGTTTAACAAAAATAAAACCCACAACTAAAATAGAGTTACAATTTCAACTACTGTCTCAAAAAGTTTTACCCCTGAACAAAATAGTTTAATATTTTATAAAATTCAAAAGGCATTTATTTATTGTTTTAGCTACTATTTTATTCATTTTAGATTACTTAAACATTTTATAAAAGTGTGGTTTCTCGACCATAATTACCTATGCATTATTTGGCACCACGTGAACATTTTAGTTTTAATATTTGAAATCTTTTATTGTTTGCTTGGGTTTGAATTTGAATTCGGATCGGTTTCGAACTAACGCGAGATTAGCAACAGTAATCGAGGTGACGTGACATCATTAGCAGAGGGTTACTGTGGCTTATTTATCCGGGTGTCACAATTCTCCTCCACTACAAGAAATCTCGTCCCGAGATTTAGGAGCGGGAATAAGGGGGAAGGGACCTGGTTACAAAATTCTAACGATTCTTCTCGGTCTTAGTTGCTCTTCTCGAAGAGGTCGATCCATTACATTGATGTCTTCATTTGTCTGCTTTAGGTCATCTTGATGAAGTTGTCGTCCTTCCTTCAGGACCTTCACCGTACTTACAAAAGGTTAAGAAGGGAAAACTCTATAAGGACGGATTCTAACAAGATCGAGCATCAGACGGTTAACTCAGGGGGAGAAGCATAAGTATCTCTCGAATTGAAACTTAAGAAGATATCGAGAGCAAGGTAAGAAGGTACCATGAGAAGTTTCAAACGGATAGGCAATTGTTCGATGCCTGGAACAGGGCGTGAAAGGGGTTCAACACAATGGGAATAAGTATTGTGTCTGATACCAGAATTGATGATCTCTCGAAAGGTGGCTCATGAATCACTTACGAGGCCATGCGCGAGGAACAACCTGGGAAGCAGGGGTACAGGAGAGTCAGGTTTCGATCCTGTGGAACTGTGGATTTTGGGCCCACCATGTGGTTAAAAGTAGGAAAAGCGTTGACATCTTGCACGGTCATGATAGCAAGACATGTCAAAGGCTAGCCTATCAGTTATGTTGGCAACAATGTTGATACCAAGGGCGAGGGATGAAGAGAACCATTTTCCTGCTCGTTGAACGAGGCGGACCATGAGGCAAGGTTCCCGTCCATCGGCGGTTACCGGAATGTTATCAACAATAGTAATAGGGTCTTACCGACACGATTGTACACCTAGGTGTGTACATAAGCAGAACAATATTACTGCTTAGATTATATAGATCACCAGAAAGGTTAAATAAAACAATGGAAATGAAGAGGTGATCATCGGATTAAATAGAACAATGGAAAGGGAAATGTGTTTAAACACATTATTCAACGGTATATCCTTCCCAAGGACAAACAGAGCATGATATCCATGACATGATATAATGTAGAAAACCCTTTAGGAAAGAGGGGGAGAAATTTCATGACATTACCCATACAACGATGTTTGGATAATTTGATAAAGAAAATTTAGCATTGTGCTTCAAATGTTCTTATTGAAAATCGTAGTACCACAGACATGCTGCGAGATAGCATTGACATGGTCTTCAAGCAAAGGTCAGACTTCGGATACACGAAGGATCCATCAGGAACAACTTGTAGAATAAGTCTTATCATTTCCTCATGGAAGAATGGCTAACCTTGATAAAAGGATACATATACTATAACAATAGGTCCTCTGGCCAGGGGGGCTAAGCAAAGACACCACCTTACCGGGTTATATACTAATGTTATAACTCTTGGAAATATGTCCCAGCCATCATATCTGACCGAGATTCAGATATGACTGGTGTCAGGATACCTCAGACTCAGGATGCCTGAGAAGAAGAGGAGCAACAAGAATTGACGAGATGACAATGTAAGATTCTTGGCAAATGAACTATGGAAGCGAGTTCCAAAATAAGAGTTCATCATTAAACCAAGGAGAGGACGAGGAGGTGGCTGATGAACTTAATGACAATTCAATGAGATTTTCAAAAGATGGATTTCCACAACAAGGAGATAACACTTGTCAGATCAAATGCACAGTTAAACATTGGTTTAAAAGTGCACCCAAAATATGGTCTTAGGTAGCATGATCAATGTTAGAATGGTGATTCGATAACCAATGGTCTAAGAATGAAATATCGACCATTAACTTCAACGCAATAGGGTTGCTAGAAGTTTTGAAGTCGCACATCATAGTTCAATTATCGGTTTTCCGGTTAGAAGCAACATGGGGACCAAGGAATGAACGGATATGGCAAGAAGTATCACCTGTATCAAGAATTCTTAAGAGGTGGTGAAATTCTCACGACATTGTTGACATAAAAGATGGTAATACTCCAGTGTAAAGAACAAATGCTGGATAGCAAGGAACTCAAGGTATAACACAAAACACGAACAAGTTTGTGTTGGGGAAGGCAAAAATGTTGTTGATGATAACAGAAATATTCGAGGGGCAAGGGTGGTATTTCCCATCATGAATTCGATTGATATCTTGGAAAAGCTCAGAATGTTGATAATGATCACGACACACTTGTCAAGAGATTTCATGAAGATGTAATCGATCAGTGATGACATCAAGTTAAAGGAATGATGAAGCGAAAGGTTATTGGAACCATGGGTACGACACAAACTCAAAATCAAGTTTGTTGTTCAAGGAGAAATGATATGATGAGGAAGATCGACGTAAGATTAGCTCATCGTCAAAAATTGTGCTCCGGGAAGAAGGACCAAGTAGCACAGTTAAAATCGGCACGATAATGATATAGCCGAGCAGGCTAGGAATGATGTGATCGAGTAAAAACTCGTAAGTACAGAAGATTACTAAGAGTTGTTTAATCGTGGTGCGGACTCAATTTGTTTTCGGTGTTCTCGAGTGGCTAACCAATCATAACCCAGGAAAACTGGAATCGGTGGGAATTAGTACTTGATGAAGAAATCATAAGAAGTTGTGTTGCTCCTAATAATCTCGAGATACCAGGGGGTAATACTCGACGACACAGATCAAAGTAGAGGTTGGGCTGGGGTATTGCTCCGTAGAAGTCAAGTGCTTAAACTTGCACATGAAATTGTATTTAATGGAAAACATGGTCGGAACCATGATTGCAAAAGGCCAAATCCCAGATATAAGATGAACTTATACCAAGGGAATATGTTTTTAAGAAGCTATAATGATAAGATCTATATCGTTTCCATGGCCATGAACACAAAGTTCAAGGTCGACTCCCACTTCTCCAATGCATAACCTATCATTCACTTCTCATTTTCGATGGAGTTGTAGTGTTGAAATTTTATCTGGTAAATCACCAGGAGAATATGACTCGTGAAAACTCTCGGGTTTGCACAGATTAGGGAAGGCGTTGGTCCAACCCATCGGGTATCTTAGGAACATATACTACAAAGTTCAGAAGTAAATAACTCAAGCTCGAAAGCTGAGCGTCGTTGGCCATATCAGAGAATAGAGTTTACCAATGGCATTATGTATCAGGGAAATAACTTCTCGAGGTTTTTGTATACAAAGGACACTGTCGGATTGATAATTCAACAAAGGATCTGACGGTCCACAACGGAGCTGATGTGAACATCGGCACACAATCAGAATAAGAAACAATGCAAAGGCATTGGGGTATAGGAACAACTGACTAATTCAATGCTCAAATGTAAAGGAATCATGATTTCTCACCAAGGGGAGCAAACGCTCTGATAAAGGATCGATAAGTCGAGTAGGCTTAGGGGTACAATCGACTGCAATTTGATTGGTCGAGAACCAGCTCCAGTTAGAAATGACGGCTGAGCCGGAAAGATAATTTATAAGGATCAACTGATGATTGCGGGCATTCGCAACATATTGAATCAAGGAACTCGAAATGATAATGACAAAGGATGCAAATTAGATTACCAGACTTATGGTAAATCATAATCCAAGCAAGTAAGAATTTCAAGAGCAATAGGCTGTTGGGGATT
Organism: Triticum aestivum; assembly: GCF_018294505.1. Lineage (NCBI taxonomy): Eukaryota > Viridiplantae > Streptophyta > Magnoliopsida > Poales > Poaceae > Triticum > Triticum aestivum. The sequence goes on along the minus strand of NC_057796.1, from coordinate 80,386,521 downwards.
TTCAGAAGATCGAATGGTGTTTCCAACACATTTTTGAAATACAGGAATCAACTATGGATGAACGGATACTCGATAAGTGTGAGAAATTATCCGTAGGGGTATTCATGTGGTAAAGAACTGCAAGGCAGTAAGCTCAAAGGATTCTCGGGACAACATAGAGTATTTTTAGGCATCTTGTAATAACAAGATCAATGGGGAATAATTGTATGAATGGAAAGTGTATGCAGTTTTCATAGGGGTTGACGGTGGAAGGAAATCGCAAATGCGATGGCACAAAGACTCGAGAGACCATCATAGTGTAACTTTGGAATCTTCTAGTGCAGCAGGCGTTCATCTGAAGTGAGGGGCTCTCCGGGAGAAAGTATTTTCGAGAACCTAAAGTTAGTTTTGTTTTTAGCAAAATCATTTAACCCGAATAGAAGAGAGCTCAGAGTCCCAGAGTATAGACGAGAAATAAAAGATCCTAATACCACCAAATGGCGACGTGGGCCCGTAAGGCACACATCCATGTTAGTAGAAGTTTTGCAATGACTAGACTCGACTTCGGCCAAGGAGTGTGGAAGGGGGATTCCTACAGGCAGTCGGCTCTGATACCAACTTGTGACACCCCCGATTCAATCGTACACTAATCATACACACAAACGTGTACGATCAAGATCGGGGACTCACGGGAAGATATCACAACACAACTCTAAAAATAAAATAAGTCATACAAGCATCATAATACAAGCCATGGGCCTCGAGGGCTCGAATACAAGTGCTCGATCATAGACGAGTCAGTGGAAGCAACAATATCTGAGTAAAGACATAAGTTAAACAAGTTGCCATAAGATGGCTAGCACAAACTGGGATACAGATCGAAAGAGGCGCAGGCCTCCTGCCTGGGATCCTACTAAACTACTCCTGACCGTCGCCAGCGGCCTGCACGTAGTAGTAGGCACCTCCAGTGTAGTAGGAGTCGTCATCGACGGTGGCGTCTGGCTCCTGGGCTCCAGCATCTGGTTGCGACAACCAGGTAGAAGGGGAAGGGGGAAAGAGGGAGAGAAGCAACCATGAGTACTCATCCAAAGTACTCACAAGCAATGGTCTACACTACATATGCATGGGTATATGTGTAAAGAGGCAATATTGGTGGACTGAACTGCAGAATGCCAGAATAAGAGGGGGATAGCTAGTCCTGTCGAAGACTACGCTTCTGGCAGCCTCCGTCTTGTAGCATGTAGAAGAGAGGAGATGGTAAGTTCACCAAGTAGCATCATATAGCATATTCCTACCCGGCGATCCTCTCCTCGTCGCCCTGTTAGAGAGCGACCACTGGGTTGTATCTGGCACTTGGAAGGGTGTGTTTTATTAAGTATCCGGTTCTAGTTGTCATAAGGTTAAGGTACAACTCCAAGTCGTCCTGTTACCGAAGATCACGGCTATTCGAATAGATAAACTTCCTTGCAGGGGAGCACCACATTAACCAACCTGCTCGATCCCCTTTGGCCGGACACACTTTCCTGGGTCATGCCCGGCCTCGGAAGATCAACACGTCGCAGCCCCACCTAGGCACAACAGAGAGGTCAGCACGCTGGTCTAAATCCAATGCGCGCAGGGGTCTGGGCCCATCGCCCATTGCACACCTGCACGTTGCGTACGCGGCCGGAAGCAGACCTAGCCTCCCTTATACAAGAGTAGGCATTCCAGTGCAATCCGGCACGCGCCGCTCAGTCGCTGACGTCACGAAGGCTTCGGCTGATACCACGACGCCGAGTGCCCATAACTGTTCCCGCGTAGTTGGTTAGTGCGTATAGGCCAGTGGCCAGACTCAGATCAAATACCAAGATCTCGTTAAGCATGTTATTTTGAAGTAACCACGAACGCCGACCAAGGCCAGGCCCACCTCTCTCCTAGGTAGTCTCAACCTGCCATGTTGCTCCGCCACAAAGATCCACTCGCGGGTACTCCACGAGCCGACCCGACTTTAGTTACCACAGGTATCATGTAAAGTATATAAGTATATACCCATGATCACCTCCCGAGTGATCACGGCCCGATAGTATAGCAAGGAAGACGGACAAGAATGTAGGGCCACAGATGGAATACTAGCATCCTATACTAAGCAGGTAGGATTGCAGGTAAAGGTAACCACAGTAGTAGCAAGGACAGGCTATGCATCAGGATAGGATTAACGGAAAATAGTAACATGCTACACTACTCTAATGCAAGCAGTAGAGAGTAGAATAGGCGATATCTGGTGATCAACGGGGGGGCTTGCCTGGAAGCTCAGCCGAGAAGGAGGGGCCGTCAACACCGTAGTCGTACCGGGTAGCAGCGGCATCGGTCTCAGCGTCTAGCGAGAGAAGAGGGGGAAGAAACAATAAATATAATGCAAACATATGCATGACGATGCATGACATGACAATGAGCGTTGCTAAGGGTGCCCAAACGCGGTAGTAGGTGATACCGACGAAGGGGGAAACATCCGGGAAAGTATTCCCGGTGTTTTGCATTTTCAGACAGATGAACCGCAGGGGGAAAGTTGCGTGTTTTCTTTGCTAGGGATGTGTGGTGGACGAACGGGCTGCGCATCCTGATTCGTCTCGTCGTTCTGAGCAACTTTCATGTACAAAGTTTTTCCATCCGAGCTACGGTTTATTTTATATTAATTTTAAAATATTTAATCATTTTTACAATTTACTTAATTATTTTAAATCAATATTATCCAGAATCGTGTATGCTGATGTCGTCATGACGCTAGCATGACGTCAGCAGTCAATAGGGTGTTGACTGGGTCAAACTGACGTGTGGGACCCACTTGTCATACTCTGTTTAGGTTAATTAGGATTTAGCTAATCTAATTGCTGTTTAATTAAACTAACTAGTTAATTAGATTAATTAAACAGGATTAATTAACTAAATTAATTCACTAATTAATTAATTAATTATTGATTTTATTAATTCATTTTTATTTTATTTTCCTTTTCCTTTTTTTACAAAAACGTTCTGGGGCGGGGCCCCCTTGTCATTGGCCCTAGGGGCCTTAGTGGTTTCGGGCGCTAGCGGGCGCTGGGCGCAGGGCACAGCCCGAATGGGCCCTGGCCCATGGGGCGCACCCGACTGGGCACGGGTGCCGACGTGGAGTAGCGGCAGCAGGAGAGGGGTGGCGCCGGCGCGATGGGGTGGAGGCAGCGCGGGACTACGTCGGCAGGGCGGTGCGTGGCGGAGTGGGAGCAGGGGCGACGGAGCGTGCAGAGGAGGGCGAGGCCGTGGCGAGGCGGGCGATCGCCGGTGGGGGACGCTGGGGCCCTAGCCGTGGAGGGCGCGCCGGCGGGGAATGCGGTCGCCGCGGGCGAGCGGCTTGGCATAGGCCGGCGCTGGCCAGGGGGCAGCGCGCGCGGGCCGTGGCTAGCAGGGGTGCGCGGTTGCGGGCGCGAGCGTGCGCGAGGGAAGGAGAGGGCAAGGCACGGGGTGGCAGCGCAGCGCGACGGGGCTGCAAGGGCGGGGCATGGTCTGCAATGGCCAGAGGCCAGTGCGGCGCGGGCGAGCGCGTGAGGACTAGCAGGGGCGGCCGGGAGCGAGGCGACGCGCGCGGCCAAGGTGCGGCCAGGCAGCGGCGTTGCGAGGGGAAGAGGAGGCCGAGGGCCTCACCAGGGTTCGTAGGGACTGGGCAGCGGTGCGTGAGGAGGAGGACAGAGACGGCGACGATGTAGGGGAGGCAGTCCAGCGATGGCGTCCGGCGAGCTAGCGATCCAGTCGGCGACGGCATCGGGTCGCGGGAGGGATGGGAGGTGCGGTCGGCGCGAGGTGATCGCCCCCGATCCAGATCGGGTCGTGGGGGAGAGAGGAGCGAGGGGAGAATGGGGATCGGGCTAGGGTTCGGTGCCCCCAGGGGGTTATATGCCAGGGGAGGGAGTGGGCTGGCCTGGCAGGCCACTGTCTGGGCCGAGGCCCAGTTAGCCTGGGGGGTTTTCTTTTTAGGGTCTTTTACATCTGTGTCCCTAACTTGAACCCACTACTCACATTTGACCCTAATTCGAAAGCCTGCTCAAAAATGCCCCTCCGCCGTTACGTGCCCTTACAGAAATGCCCTTCTGCGACGTTACCGTCCGGTCAAAGCTGGTCAAAGGACTTTGACCATCCTGAAAAAATAGCACAAAAAATCTAAAAAATCTGAAATTTTGTGGGATCAAAGATACTCATGTTCACAAGATGCATGCAAATTTCCATGCTATTTGGACATTCCAGGAGGTCGTGGCAAAGAAAAAATAGTAAATATATATGCTTGTGAACAGTAAATTCAAAAAAATTGCAAGAAAATTCAAAAAATATGAAAAAAATTGGCATCAAATAGGCTCGGATCTTCAAGGTGCGTGCAAATTTTTGTTATGTTTGGACACTGTAGGAGCTCGTGGAGAAAAAAACAAAATTTGACTCGGGAAAAAACTTTGGAAAAAATGACTATTTTGTTTTTTTTTTGCTAGAGCTCCTCGCATGTCATTTGATCACAAAAACTTGCAAGCACCTTGTCCACCAAAGCCTCTGTGATGCCAAAAAGTCTCATATTTTTTTGAATTTTCTTGCTATTTTATTTCAAATTTACTATTCACAAGAGTATAGATTAACTGTTTTTCCTCGCCACGAGCTCCTGGAATGTCCAAATAGCACGAAAATTTGCACGCACCTTGCGCACATGAGTAATTTCGATCTCACAAAATTTTAGATTTTTTAGATATTTTTGCTATTTTTTGTAGGACGGTCAAAGCTCTTTGACCGGACGGTAACGGTGCAGAAGGGCATTTCTGTAGGGGCACCTAACGGCGGAGGGGCAAATTTGAGCAGGCTTTCGAATTAGGGGTATATCTGATTAGGTGGTTCGAGTTAGGGATAGAAATGCAAATGGCCCTTCTTTTTATTTCTGTTCTATTTTTCCTTTTGTCTTTTCTGTTTTTATTCCTTTAACACTTTATAGTTTAACAAAAATAAAACCCACACCTAAAATAGAGTTACAATTTCAACTACTGTGTCAAAAAGTTTTACCCCTGAACAAAATAGTTTAATATCTTATAAAATTCAAAAGGCATTTATTTAATTGTTTTAGCTAGTGTTTTATTCATTTTAGATTACTTAAACATGTTATAAAAGTGTGGTTTCTCGACCATAATTACCTATGCATTATTTGGCACCACTTGAACATTTTAGTTTTAATATTTGAAATCTTTTATTGTTTGCTTGATTTTGAATTTGAATTCGAATCGGTTTCGAACTAACGCGAGATTAGCAACAGTAATCGAGGTGATGTGACATTATTAGTAGAGGGTTACTGTGACTTAATTATCCGGGCGTCACATCGGGAGATAGATAGTCCCTTCTCGAAGATGAGTGTTCGGCTCATAGGGCTCGGAGATCCGAACATAGTTCGTTTTTAGCATGGGAGGAGCGGCATCCTCAACTTGTTCTTCCACAACGGTCACCAGGTGGGTGACAGGTGGAGACCTGATTTCCCTCTGATCGGGTTTAAGCCCAACCAGGTCGTAATCTGCTGCGAGCCCTAGGGCGGCGATGCGATCTAGCAGTTTGTTTAAAGACGAAACATCTGTTGGATCCATCTTATCGACGCCTTCGGGGTTGATGCGGAGATAATTTTTGGCAATCCTGGGGACCGCCTTGGGCTTAATGGCCGGACGGGCGCCTATGGTGAAATTGCCGATCTGGAGGATCTACCCAAGAACCAGGGCTCTTCCAGAAGTGATTTTGTCATCGAGGACGAGGCGAGCCATCGATCCTTTTAGCGACAACACGGAGGAACTCTCAATGAAAGCACCAATTTCGGTGTCAAAACCGGCAGATCTCAGGTAGGGGGTCCCGAACTGTGCGTCTAAGGATCGAAGGTAACAAGAGGCAGGGGGCATGATGTTTACCCAGGTTCAGGCCTCTAGATGGAGGTAATACCCTACTTCCTGCTTGATTGACTTTGATGAGTATAGGGGTTACAAGAGTTTATCTACCTCGAGATCGTAATGGCTAAACCCTAGATGTCTAGCTTGTATGATTATGATTGCCTCTACGGACTAAACCCTCCGATTTATATAGACACCAGAGGGGGCTAGGGTTGTACGGAGTCGGTTTACAGAGAGAGGAATCTTCATATCCGAATGCCAAGCTTGCCTTCCACGCAAAGGAGAGTCCTATCCGGACATGGGGAAAGCCTTCCGTCTTGTATCTTCATGACCCATCAGTCCGACCCATGTTACATAGCCCAGACGCCCGGGGACCCCCTAATCCAGGACTCCCTCAATAGGTTCACTAGCATGTAAAGTCATATCAGTTTTCTTTTTCTTTTTATTACTAGGACTAGGTGCATCAGTATTAGTTCTCTGAGAATCTTGCTCAACTCTCTTAGGATGACCCTCAGGATACAAAGGTTCCTGGGTCATTTTACCACCTCTAGTCATAACCCTAACAGCATTATCATTATTCTTACTACTCAACTCATTAAGCAAATCATCTTGAGCTTTAAGTACTTGTTCTACTTGAGTTGTAACCATGGAAGCATGTTTACTAATAATCTGAAGATCATTGACAGTTCTATTCATATAATCACTCAAGTGATCAAGCATGTAAGCATTACGTTTCAATTGTCTACTAACATAAGCATTAAAGTTCTCTTGTTTAACAATAAAATTATCAAACTCATCAAAGCATTGACTAGCAGACTTATTATGAGGAATGTCACCTTCATCAAATCTACAGAGAGAGTTTACCTCTACTACCTGTGTCGGGTTATCAAGACCATGTATTTCTTCAATAGGTGGTAGATTCTTAACATCTTTAGCTTTAATACCTTTTTATTTCATAGATTTCTTTGCCTCTTGCATATCTTCAGGACTGAGAAATAGAATACCCCTTTTCTTCAGGGTCGGCTTCAGAGTTGGTGCAGGAAGTGTCCAATCATTTCCATTACTCAACATATTATTCAATAGCAATTCAGCTTGCTCAATAGTTCTTTCCCTGAAAACACAACCATCACAACTATCCAGGTGGTCTCTGGAAGCATCAGTTAATCCATTATAAAAGATATCAAGTATTTCATTTTTCTTGAGAGGATGATCAGGCAAAGCATTAAGTAATCAGAGAAACCTCCCCCAAGCTTGTGGGAGGCTCTCTTCTTCAATTTGCACAAAATTAAATATTTCCCTTAAAGCAGCTTGTCTCTTATGAGTAGGGAAATATTTTGGGGAGAAGTAATAAATCATATCCTGGGGCCTACGCACACAGCCAGGAGCAAAAGAATTAAACCATAACTTAGCATCACCCTTTAATGAGAAAGGAAACAACTTAAGAATATAGTAATAGCCAATTTTTTCCTCATGAGCAAATAGGGTGGCTATATCATTCAATTTAGTAAGATGTGCCACAATAGTTTCAGATTCATAACCATGAAAAGGACCAGATTCAACCAAAGTAATTAACTCAGGATTGACAGAGAATTCATAATCCTTATCAGTAACAAAGATAGGTGAAGTAGCAAAAGCGGGATCATATTTCATTCTAGCATTAAGGATTTTTCTTTCAGCTTAGCTAACAATTTCTTAAGATCCTCTCTATCATTGCAAGCAAAGAAGTCTCTAGCAGTTTCTTCATCCATAACATAACCCTCGGGACAATAGGCAATTCTTATCTAGGGGGAGAATCATAATCTTCAGTTTCAATAATATCATCAGTTTTAGTAATTTCATTCTCTCTAACCGTAGCAAGTTGTTCATCAAGAAATTCACCTAGCGGCACATTATTATCAACAGAGAAGTAGTTTCATCATAAGCTTCATCCATAGCAGAAGTGGCATCATCAATAACATGCGACATATCAGAATCAATAGCAGGTGTAGGTGTCGCAAGTTTACTCAAAACAGAAGGAGAATCAAATGCAGAGCTAGATGGCAGTTCCTTACCTCCCCTCGTAGTTGAGGGGAAAATCTTAGTTATTTGATCTTTCAAATTCCTCATAGTGATCAACAGATATAAATCCCAAGTGACTCAAAGGATAGAGCTATGCTCCCCGGCAACGGCGCCAGAAAAATGTCTTGATAACCCACAAGTATAGGGGATCGCAACAGTTTTCGAGGGTAGAGTATTCAACCCAAATTTATTGATTCGACACAAGGGGAGCCAAAGAATATTCTCAAGTATTAGCAGTTGAGTTGTCAATTCAACCACACCTGAAAGACTTAGTATCTGCTGCAAATATTTAGTAGCAAAGTAGTATGGAAGTAACGATAACAGTGGCAAAAGGAACAGTAGCAGTTTTGTAGCAATTGGAACAGTGGCAACGGAAAAGTAACTTAGCAAAGATCAATATGTGAAAAGCTCGTATGCAATGGATCAATGATGGATAATTATGTCGGATGGCATTCATCATGCAACGATTATAACATAGGGTGACAGAGAACTAGCTCCAGTTCATCAATATAATGTAGGCATGTATTCCGAATATAGTCATACGTGCTTATGGAAAAGAACTTGCATGCCATCTTTTGTCCTACCCTCCCGTGGCAGCGGGGTCCTATTGGAAACTAAGGGATATTAAGGCCTCCTTTTAATAGAGTACCGGACCAAAGCATTAGCACCCAGTGAATACATTAACTCCTCAAACTACAGTCATCACCGGGAGTGGTCCCGACTATTGTCACTCCGGGGTTGCCGGATCATATCGCGTAGTAGGTGACTATTGACTTGCAAGATAGGATGAAGAACACAAATATATTCATGAAAACATAATAGGTTCAGATCTGAAATCATGGCACTCGGGCCCTAGTGACAAGCATTAGGCATAGCTAAGTCAGATCAACATCAATCTTAGAACATAGTGGATACTAGGGATCAAACCCTAACAAAACTAACTCGATTACATGGTAAATCTCATCCAACCCATCACGGTCCATCAAGCCTATGATGAGATTACTCACGCACGGTGGTGAGAATCATGAAATTGGTGATGGAGGATGGTTGATAATGATGATGGTGACGAATTCCCCTCTCCAGAGCCCCGAACAGACTCCAGATCTGCCCTCCCGAGGAAGAACATGGCTTGGCGGCGGCTCTGTATCGTAAAACGCGATGTATCCTTCTCTCTGATTTTTTTCTCCTCGAACGTGAATATATGGAGTTGGAGTTGAGGTCAGTGGAGATCCAGGGGGCCCACAAGGTCGGACGGCGCGCCCCCCACCCTTGTGGCCAGGGTGTGGGCCCCCTTCTGTTGATTCTTTCGCCAATATTTTTATTAATTCCAAAAATGATCTCCGTGAATTTTCAGGTCATTCCGAGAGCTTTTATTTCTGCAGAAAAATAACACCATGGCAATTCTGCTGAAAACAACGTCAGTCCGGGTTAGTTCCATTCAAATCATGCAAGTTAGAGTCCAAAACAAGGGCAAAAGAGTTTGGAAAAGTAGATACGACGGAGACGTATCAATTCTGTTGTGTGTATTTGTTAAATACAAAGGATGAGGCTCTACACTACTTTGAAATCTATAAGGCTGAAGTTGAGAACCAACTTGAGAATAAAATAAAACGAGCCCGGTCTGATCGTGGTGGAGTGTACTTTTCTAGTGAGTTCGATTTATTCTGTGCGGAACATGCACTGGTGCGCGTCGGCCCTAAACAAACGGTTTTTTACCCCTTTCTGCGACGGCATTTGGAACCGTCGCCAAGTAAGTGTGGGAGATAGGGGGGTCCTTCCCACACGACCGAGAAATCGTTGGGGATATGCCCTCCTGGCACACACGCTCGGCAAAAATGAGGTCGTGTGCGACCGGCGAGCACTCAAATACAGAAATACGTACAATAGTGCTCAAAAAATACAATTATATAGGCAAAATCATTTCTGGTCGTAAGTACATCCCACATAGTCAGTCACCACTAAACGTTTCCGTTCGTATATACATCCCACACAGTCACTACAAGGAAAACGTTTGCGCAAGGTGGCGTAATGCAAACAGTTTTGATGAGAATGTCGTGTGTGATTGTTCATTGATCCAACACGGTTTATTCCTAGAAACTGTGTGCGTTGCCTTAGGTCATCACCCACGGTGTTTTCTCATTAACCGTTTGCAATAGGAAAACCCAATTAGCAAGCTAATTTGCCAATTAGCGGGCTAATTGGCATATTATTAATAATCCATTTACTAATCTAATTGACATTCATATTAAGCACATAATATATTCCATTTCCATATTATGGAAGCAGGATTTCATAATTGAAATACATCGGAGTACAACATGATATAGCTTCAGCACTCAGCTACCCCATTACACAACTGCACCAGCAGCAAGTTTCACATGTAACATCTAGAACCTTTCAAAATTAGCATCATAGAAGGTACATAGAGAGATGCATCTCATCTGGAAAACTGCTGAAGCAAAAGGCGAATATTGAGCCTTCATTCATGTTGAAGGTCTTTGCAACTTTAGGCCAGTGCTTGTGGATGATTGACCGTCCATCCTTCGACCTCTTCAGGAACACTTTAATATTGAACCGTGGGTGGTGTATGAAAACTTTCCTCGCCTCCTGACCACAGAGGTGGTTTGAGAGGTAATCATCAGTGAAACCTGAAAACAAGGATGTGCATAAATATCTTCTCTTTATTGGAAATGGGGCAAAGGAATACAAAAAGGCAAGGTATAATAGTTAGTACCATCTTGTAAACCTCAGTGCTTCCCATTGTTTCCCTGCAACACATATAAGGTAGTTAGTCATCAGGTTAAGTAAGGGTACGCATGCTATCAGTAAAATATGTTGACGATAAATAAGCACATTGCAGATTCATCAGATTAATTCAAGCCACATGAAAAACCCATTTATCCAAACCAAGCATGATTAGGAACTAGGAAATATAGCACTTGCATATGTTTCTCATGTATTAAGTGCAGCCAAATTTGATTTATTCCTCACATGGGATACAATAACACAATGCAGCCACAACAATTGAACATCGCATTGCAGAATTGAACCAACCAGTTAACTAAACACCACAACAAATGAACCAAACGTTAACTGAGCACCACATTGCACAATATAACATACTCCTAATAGAAGATCAGATATTTAACCAAATCAAGCATGCTTAACAACTTGGAAATATAGCAATTGTATTTGTTTCTCATGTATTTAGTACAGCCAAATTCGACTTATTCCTCACATGGTATACAATAAGAGAATGCAGCCACAATAATTGAACATCGCATTGCAGAATTGAACCAAGCAGTTAACTAAACACCACAACAAATGAACGAAACATTAACTGAGCACCACATTGCACAATATAACATACTCCTAATAGAAGATCAGATAGTTAACCAAACCAAGCATGCTTAACAACTTGGAAATATAGCAATTATATTTGTTTCTCATGTATTTAGTACATCCAAATTTGATTTATTCCTCACATGATATACAATAACAGAATGCAGCCACAACAATTGAACATCGCATTGCAGAATTGAACCAAGCAGTTAACTAAACACCACAGCAAGTGAACCAAGCCACAACAAATGAACCAAGCAGTTAACTAAACACCAATTGAACAATATAACATACTCCTAATAGAAGATCAGACAGCTAACCAAACCAAGCATGCTTAACAACTTGGAAATATTGCACCCTGAAGAATTGAACATCACATCTGCAGAATTGAACCAAGCAGTTAATTGAACCCCACATTGCACGACATATAGAACATATAAACTATAGCAGAAGATTGCATGGTGAAAGTAGATAGCATAATTCACTAGAATTTGTTAAGCAAAGGCAGTAGCTAGCAAACTGAACATGGGTCCTTATAGTGAGCTAATAAGACAAGCTACTCCTCATTCTCGGAGATATCGATGACGATTGGCTCCTTGGACATGGAAGAGGGCGAGGCCTCCGCATCGTGGGTGCCCTTGTTGTAGTGGTGAGTTGCCTGAGCCACTCCGGGCACCAACCTGCTGGCTCTCGAGGTGAGGTAAGCACGTGCACGCTGAGAAAACACCTCGTAGTCTTCGTCGAAGGCACCGACGGTGGCCTCAAGAAAACGCCACGAACTATCGTTTAAAGCAGCCAACCGCGTCGCAGCGTCAGCGCGCGAGGCGTCAACGGTGGTCTCAACAGCGAGATGCTCCTCCAAGATCTGGGGGTCGGCATGAATGGCAGCCATTGCGACCTCATCCGCGCGTGCGGCCGCGGTTTGCTTCTCTGCTGCCAAATGCTCCTTGAGGCCCTGGCTATACTACGTGCACCATGGCTTAGGCCGGCGCTTATTTGGTGGAGGGGTCGGTGATTTGGGTGGAAGGTGTCGCTTTCGCGGCGGTGGTCGGGGCATGTGGGATGTGAAAGGAGGAGGAGGATGGGGGTCGGGTGTGGATTACCTGCCTGGATAGGTAGGCCGAGCAGCGTGAAGGAGGGTCACCGGCGAGGAGGCGGCGACACTGCAAGCAAGGAGTGAAGGTTTCAACTTGGAAAGGAAGGCGGAAAGGGGGGAAATGTGGCTTTTGGTAAGGGGGAGGGGCGGGGAGGTAGATATTTCTATGGAAGCCGAAAAATTTGGAATCGCTCCAGATAAAAAACTGGTGCGCAAAGTGTCATCAGACACGGTCCCTTATTCAGACACGGTCCGAAGATATTTTGTGCTGCATCTCACACAGTTGGTTATAATAAACTGTGTGGGATCTACTTGATTTTTCGTCTTGATTTGAATTACATAATGGGGTCACAGCGGCCATGGACGGTGTTTGAATTGCTAGACCTTTTATCTACAGTGACCATAAAAGAATTGGAATTATTCAGGGTTCGTTTGGACATTTTTATGCATCAAGTGAGTTTTCAATGCATTTATGTGCATAATTCAAATATGAACTACATGCACATGCTCTAGTGCATATAAATTGATTAAAAAATCAAATCTTTGTCCTTGGGTGCATGCTTAGGTCCCATGCAAGAGACGGGAATGAATGTCAAACACAAGGGCACCGTTGATTGCCGGCAAAACATTGAGATGCCTGGTTTTTAAATTCAATTAAATCCAAAACTCGTCTGAAATTCATGAAACTTGGCATGCTATCATGGAGCGGCATCAACATGCCGTAGTACAAATTTTGTCCCATTTGGGGCAGGTTTGGGTATATGCTTCTCACAAACCGAGCTTCTCACAACAAGCATGATGGTTTTCGGTAGGGAACGTCCCACCTTTGGGGACGAACCGATATCCATTGCCTCTTATTGCTTTCAAGTTTTTTTCTCGTGTTAACATAGAACAACAGGAGTGTTGTGTGAATTTTTGTAATTTTTCGGGGTTCGTTTGGACATTTTTATGCATTAACCGAGTTTTGAATGCATTTATGTGCATAATTCAAATTTGAACTACATGTGCATGCTTGAGTGCATATAAATTGGTTGAAAAATCAAATTTGTGTCCTTGCGTGCATGCTTAGGTCCCATGCAAGAAATGGGAATGAATTTCAAACACCAGGGCACCGCTGATTGCGGGGAAAAAATTTTGAGATGCCTGGTTTTTAAATTCTATAAAATCCAAAACTCGTCTGAAATTCATGAAACTTGGCATGCTATCATGGAGCGGCATCAAAAAACCGTGGTACAAATTTTTTCCCATTTGAGGCAGGTTTGGGTATATGCTTCTCACAAACCGAAGCTTCTCACAACAAGCATGATGGTTTTTGGTAGGGAACGTCCCACCTTTGGGGACGAAATGATATCCATTGCCTCTTATTGCTTTCAAGTTTTTTTCTCGTGTCAACATAGAACAACAGGAGTGTTGTGTGAATTTTTGTGATTTTTCGGGGTTCGTTTGGACATTTTTATGCATTAACTAAGTTTATAGTGCATTTATGTGCATAATTCAAATTTGAACTACATGCGCATGCTCTAGTGCATATAAATTGGTTGAAAAATCAAATCTGTGTCCTTGGGTCCAGGCTTAGGTCCCATGCATTAAATGGGAATGAATTTCAAACACCAGGGCACCGTTGGTTGCCGGCAAAACAACGAGATGCCTGGTTTTTAAATTCTAGTAAATCAAAAACTCGTCTGAAATTCATGAAACTTGGCATGCTATCATGGAGCAGCATCAACATGCCGTGGTACAAATTTTGTCCCATTTGGAGCAGGTTTGGGTATATGCTTCTCACAAATCCGAGCTTCCCACAACAAGCATGATGGTTTTCGGTAGGGAACGTCCCACCTTTGCGGGCGAACGATATCCATTGCCTCTTATTGCTTTCAAATTTTTCTCGTGCCAACACGGAACAACAGGAGTGTTGTGTGATTTTTTGTGATTTTTCGGGGTTCGTTTGGACTTTTTATGCATTAACTGAGTTTTCAATGCATTTATGTGCATAATTCAAATTTGAACTACATGCGCATGCTCTAGTGCATATAAATTCGTTGAAAAATAATATATGTGTCCTTGGGTGCATGCTTAGGTCCCATGCAAGAAATGGGAATGAATTTCAAACTCCAGGGCACCGTGGATTCCCGGCAAAACATTGAGATGTCTGGTTTTAAATTCAACTAAATCCAAAACTCGTCTGAAATTCATGAAACTTGGCATGCTATCATGGAGCGGCATCAACATGCCGTGGTACAAATTTTGTCTCAGTTGGGGCAGGTTTGGGTATATGCTTCTCACAACAATCATGATGGTTTTCGGTAGGGAACGTCCCAGCTTTGGGGACGAAACGATATCCATTGCCTGTTATTGCTTTCATGTTTTTTTCTCGTGTCAACATAGAACAAGAGGAGTGTTGTGTGATTTTTCAGGGTTCGTTTCGACAATTTTATGCATCAAGTGAGTTTTCAATGCATTTATGTGCATAATTCAAATATGAACTACATGCACATGCTCCAGTGCGTATAAATTGGTTAAAAAAATCAAATATGTGTCCTTGGGTGCATACTTAGGTCCCATGCAAGAAATGGGAATGAATGTCAAACACCAGGGCACCGTTGATTGCCGGGAAAACATTGACATGCCTGGTTTTTAAGTTCAATTAAATCCAAAACTCGTCTAAAATTCATGAAACTTGGCATGCTATCGTGGAGCGGCATCAACATGCCATGGTACAAAGTTTGTCCCATTTGGGGTAGGTTTGGGTATAGTCTTCTCACAAACCGGAGCTTCTCACAACAAGCATGATGGTTTTCGGTAGGGAACGTCCCACCTTTGGGGACGAAACGATATCCATTGCCTCTTATTGCTTTCAAGTTTTTTTCTCGTGTTAACATAGAACAACAGGAGTGTTGTGTGAATTTTTGTGATTTTTTGGGGTTTGTTTGGACATTTTTATGCATTAACCGAGTTTTCAATGCATTTATGTGCATAATTCAAATTTGAACTACATGCGCATGCTCCAGTGCATATAAATTTGTTGAAAAATCAAATATGTGTCCTTGGGTGCATGCTTAGGTCCCATGCAAGAAATGGGAATGAATGTCAAACACCCGGGCACCGTTGATTGCCGGGAAAATATTGAGATGCCTGGTTTTTAAATTCTATAAAATCCAAAACTCGTCTAAAATTCATGAAACCTGGCATGCTATCATGGAGCGGCATCAAAATGTCGTGGTACAAATTTTGTCCCATTTGAGGCAGGTTTGGGTATATGCTTCTCACAAACCGAAGCTTCTCACAACAAGCATGATGGTTTTTGGTAGGGAACGTCCCACCTTTGGGGACGAAATGATATCCATTGCCTCTTATTGCTTTGAAGTTTTTTTGTCGTGTCAACATAGAACAACCGGAGTGTTGTGTGAATTTTTGTGATTTTTCAGGGTTCGTTTGGACATTTTTATGCATTAACTAAGTTTACAATGCATTTATGTGCATAATTCAAATTTGAACTACATGCGCATGCTCCAGTGCATATAAATTGGTTGAAAAATCAAATATGTGTCCTTGGGTGCATGCTTAGGTCCCATGCAAGAAATGGGAATGAATTTCAAACACCAGGGCACCGTAGGTTGCCAGCAAAACAATGAGATGCCTGGTTTTAAAATTCTAGTAAATCAAAAACTCGTCTGAAATTCATGAAACTTGGCATGCTATTATGGAGCAGCATCAACATGCCGTGGTACAAATATTGTCCAATTTGGGGCAGGTTTGGGTATATGCTTCTCACAAACCGGAGCTTCTCACAACAAGCATGATGGTTTTCGGTAGGGAACGTCCCACCTTTGCGGACGAACGATATCCATTGCCTCTTATTGCTTTCAAATTTTTTTCTCGTGCCAACATGGAACAACAGGAGTGTTGTGTGAATTTTTGTGATTTTTCGGGGTTCGTTTGGACTTTTCATGCATTAACTGAGTTTTCAATGCATTTATGTGCATAATTCAAATTTGAACTACATGCGCATGCTCCAGTGCATATAAATTGGTTGAAAAACAATATATGTGTCCTTGGGTGCATGCTTAGGTCCCATGCAAGAAATGGGAATGGATTTCAAACTCCAGGGCACCGTTGATTCCCGGCAAAACATTGAGATGCCTGGTTTTTAAATTCAACTAAATCCAAAACTCGTCTGAAATTCATGAAACTTGGCATGCTATCATGGAGCGGCATCAACATGTCGTGGTACAAATTTTGTCCCAGTTGGGGCACGTTTGGGTATATGCTTCTCACAACAATCATGATGGTTTTCGGTAGGGAACGTCCCACCTTTGGGGACGAAACGATATCGATTGCCTCTTATTGCTTTCAAGTTTTATTCTCGTGTCAACATAGAACAAGAGGAGTGTTGTGTGAATTTTTGTGATTTTTTGGGGTTTGTTTGGACATTTTTATGCATCAAGTGAGTTTTCAATGCATTTATGTGCATAATTCAAATATGAACTACATGCACATGCTCCAGTGCATATAAATTGGTTAAAAAATCAAATCTTTTTCCTTGGGTGCATGCTTAGGTCCCATGCAAGAAATGGGAATGAATTTCAAACACTAGGGCACCGTTGATTGCCGGCAAAATTGAGATGCCTAGTTTTTAAATTCTATTAAATCCAAAACTCGTCTGGAATTCATGGAACTTGGCATGCTATCATGGAGCGGCATCAATGCTACCTCTTGAGCACTGCGTTGGTTTTCCCTTGAAGAAGAAAGGGTGATGTAGTAAAGTAGCGTAAGTATTTTCCTCAGTTTTTGAGAACCAATGTATCAATCCAGTAGGAGACCATGCTCAAGTCCCACGCACCTACACAAAAAAATAAGAACCTTGCAACCAACGCGATAAAGGGGTTGTCAATCCCTTCACGGCCACTTGCAAAAGTGAGATCTGATAGAGATGATAAAATAATATTTTTGGTATTTTTATGATAAAGACTAAAAGTAAAGAAAGCAAAATAAACGGTAATAGAAATAGCTTGTTGACGGGCGATTAATATGATGGAAAATAGACCCTGGGGCCATAGGTTTCACTAGTGGCTTCTCTCAAGAGCATAAGTATTACGGTGGGTAAACAAATTACTATCGAGCAATTGATAGAATCGAGCATAGTTATGAGAATATCTAGGTATGATCATGTATTTGCATCACGTCCGTGACAAGTAGACCAACTCCTGCCTGCATCTACTACTATTACTCCACACATCGACCGCTATCCAGCATGCATCTAGAGTATTAAGTTCATGATGTAGAGGGGTAAACTCATGCAATATGATATAAACCCCATCTTATCCTCGATGGCAACAATACAATACGTGTCATTTCCCCTTCTGTCACTGGGATCGAGCACCGCAAGATTGAACCCAAAGCTAAGCACTTCTCCCATTGCAAGAAAGATCAATCTAGTAGGCCAGACCAAACTGATAATTCGAAGAGACTTGCAAAGATAATCAATCATACATAAAAGAATTTAGAGGAGATTCAAATATTGTTCATAGATAATCTTCATCATAAACCCACGATTCATCGGATCTCGACAAACACACCGCAAAAGAAGATTACATCGAATAGATCTCCAAGAGAATCGAGGAGAACTTTGTATTGAAATCCAAAGAGATAGAAGAATCCATGTAGCTAATAACTATGGACCCGAAGGTCTGAGGTAAACTACTCACACATCATCGAAGAGGCTATGGTGTTGATGTAGAAGCCCTCCGTGATCGATGCCCCCTCAGGCGGAGCGCCGGAAAAGGCCCCAAGATGGGATCTCACGTGTACAGAAGGTTGCGGTGGTGGAAATAGGGTTTTTGCTCTGTCTCTGATGTTTTCGGGGTACGTAGGTATATATAGGAGGAAGAAGTAGGTCGACGGAGCTACGAGGGGCCCACGAGGGTGGAGGGCGCGCCCAGGGGGGTAGGCGCGCCCCCTGCCTCGTGGGCTCCTCGTTGATTGTTTGACGTCCACTGCAAGTCCTCTGGATCACGTTTGTTCCGAAAATCATGTTCCCGAAGGTTTCATTCCGTTTGGACTCCGTTTGGTATTCCTTTTCTGCGAAACACTGAAATAGCCAAAAAAACAACAATCTGGGCTAGGCCTCCAGTTAATAGGTTAGTCCCAAAAATAATATAAAGTGTATAATAAAGCCCATTAAACATCCAAAATAGAATATATAATAGCATGGAACAATCAAAAATTATAGATACGTTGGAGACGTATCAATCAACATAACGTGGTACAAATTTTGTCCCATTTGAGGCAGGTTTGGGTATATGCTTCTCACAAACCAGAGATTCTCACAACAAGCATGATGGTTTTCGGTATGGAACGTCCCACCTTTGGGGACGAAAAGATATCCATTGCCTCTTATTGCTTTCAAGTTTTTTTCTCATGTCAACATAGAACAACAGGAGTGTTGTGTGAATTTTTGTGATTTCTGGGGTTCATTTGGACATTTTTATGCATTAACTGAGTTTTCAATGCATTTATGTGCATAATTCAAATTTGAACTACATGTGCATGCTCCAGTGCATATAAATTGGTTGAAAAATCAAATCTGTGTCCTTGGGTGCACGCTTTAGTCTCATGCAAGAAATGGGAATGAATTTCAAACACCAGGGCACCGTTGATTGCTGGCAAAACATTGAGATGCCTGGTTTTTAAATTGAACTAAGTCCAAAACTCGTCTGAAACTCATGAAACTTGGCATGCTATCATGGAGCGGCATCAACATGCCGTGGTATAAATTTTGCCCCATTTGAGGCAGGTTTGGGTATATGCTTCTCACAAACCAGAGCTTCTCACAACAAGCATGATGGTTTTCGGTAGGGAACGTCCCACCTTTGGGGATGAGACGATATCCATTGCCTCTTATTGCTTTCAAGTTTTTTTCTCGTGTCAACATAGAACAACAGGAGTGTTGTGTGAATTTTTGTGATTTTTCGGGGTTCGTTTGGACATTTTTATGCATTAACTACGTTTTCAATGCATTTTTGTGCATAATTCAAATTTGAACGACATGCGCATGCTCCAGGCATATAAATTGGTTGAAAAATCAAATCTGTGTCCTTGGGTGCATGCTTAGGTCCCATGCAAGAAATGGGAATGAATTTCAAACACCAGGGCACCGTTGATTGCCAGCAAAACAATGAGATGCCGGGTTTTTAAATTCAACTAAATCCAAAACTCGTCTGAAACTCATGAAACTTGGCATGCTATCATGGAGCGGCATCAACATGCCGTGGTACAATTTTTTCCCATTTGGGGCAGGTTTGGGTGTATGCTTCTCTCAAATCGGAGCTTCTCACAACAAGCATGATGGTTTTCGGTAGGGAACGTCCCACCTTTGCGGACGAAACGATATCCATTGCCTCTTATTGCTTTCAAATTTTTTTCTCGTGCCAACATGGAACAACAAGAGTGTTGTGTGAATTTTTGTGATTTTTCGGGATTCGTTTGGACATTTGTATGCATTAACTGAGTTTTCAATGCACTTATGTGCATAATTCAAATTTGAACTACATGCGCATGCTCCACTGCATATAAATTTGTTGAAAATAATATATGTGTCCTTTGGTGCATGCTTAGGTCCCATGCAAGAAATGGGAATGAATTTCAAACACCAGGGCACCGTTGATTGCCGGCAAAACATTGAGATGCCTGGTTTTTAATTCAACTAAATCCAAAACTCGTCTGAAATTCATGAAACTTGGCATGCTATCCTGGAGCGCCATCAACATGCCATGGTACAAATTTTGTCCCAGTTGGGGCAGGTTTGGGTTTATGCTTCTCACAACAAGCATGATGGTTTTCGGTAGGGAACGTCCCACCTTTGGGGACGAAACGATATCCATTGCCTCTTATTGCATTCAAGTTTTTTTCTCGTGTCCACATAGAACAACAGGAGTGTTGTGTGAATTTTTGTGATTTTTCAGGGTTCGTTTGGACATTTTTATGCATTAACTGAGTTTTCAATGCATTTATGTGCATAATTCAAATTTGAACTACATGTGCATGCTCTAGTGCATATAAATTGGTTGAAAAGTCAAATATGTGTCCTTGGGTGCATACTTATGTCCCATGCAAGAAATGGGAATGAATTTCAAACACCAGGGCACCGTTGATTGCCGGCAAAACATTGAGATGCCTAGTTTTTAAATTCTTTTAAATCCAAAACTCGTCTGAAATTCATGAAACTTGGCATGCTATCATGGAGCGGCATCAACATGCCGTGGTACAAATTTTGTCCCATTTGAAGCAGGTTTGGGTATGTGCTTCTCACAAACCGGAGCTTCTCACAACAAGCATGATGGTTTTCGGTAGGGAATGTCCCACCTTTGGGGACGAAACGATATCCATTGCCTCTTCTTGCTTTCAAGTTTTTTTCTCGTGTCAACATAGAACAACATGAGTGTTGTGTGAATTTTTTTGATTTTTCGGGGTTCGTTTGGACATTTTTATGCATTAACTGAGTTTTCAATGCATTTATGTGCATAATTCAAATTTGAACTATATGCGCATGCCCCAGTGCATATAAATTGGTTGAAAAATCAAATATGTGTCCTTGGGTGCATGCTTAGGTCCCATGCAAGAAATGGGAATGAATTTCAAACACCAGGGCACCATTGATTGCCGGCAAAACAATGAGATGCCTGGTTTCTAAATTCTAGTAAATCCAAAACTCGTCTAAAATTCATGAAACTTGGCATGCTATCATGGAGCGGCATCAACATGTCATGGTACAAATTTTGTCCCATTTGGGGCAGGTTTGGGTATATGCTTCTCACAAACCGGAGCTTCTCACAACAAGCATCATGTTTTCGGTAGGGAACGTCCCACCTTTGGGGACAAAATGATATCCATTGCCTCTTATTGCTTTCCAATTTTTTTCTCGGGCCAACATAGAACAACAAGAGTGTTGTGTGATTTTTGTGATTTTTTGGGGTTCGTTTGAACATTTTTATGCATTAACTAAGTTTTCAATGCATTTATGTGCATAATTCAAATTTGAACTACATGCGCATCCTCCAGTGCATATAAATTGGTTGAAAAATCAAATCTGTGTCCTTGGGTGCATGCTTAGGTCCCATGCAAGAAATGGGAATGAATTTCAAACACCAGGGCACCGTTGATTGCTGGCAAAACAATGAGATGCCTGATTTTTAAATTCAACTAAATCCAAAACTCGTCTGAAATTCATGAAACTGGGCATGCTATCATGGAAGGGCACCCGCATGCCGTGGTACAAATTTTGTCCCATTTGGGGCAGGTTTGGGTATATGCTTATCACAAACCGGAGCTTCTCACAACAAGCATGATGGTTTTCGGTTGGGAACGTCCCACCTTTGGGGACGAAACGATATCCATTTCCTCTTATTGCTTTCAAATTTTTTTCTTCTGTCAACATAGAACAATAGGAGTGTTGTGTCAATTTTTGTGATTTTTCGGGGTTCGTTTGGACATTTTTATGCATTAACTGAGTTTTCAATGCATTTATATATGTGCATAATTCAAATTTGAACTACATGCGCATGCTCCAGTGACTATAAATTGGTTGAAAAATCAAATCTGTGTCCTTATGTGCATGCTTAGGTCCCATGCAAGAAATGAGAATGAATTTCAAACACTAGGGCACTGTTGATTGCCGGCAAAACATTTAGATGCCTGGTTTTTAAATTCTATTAAATCCTAAACTCGTCCGGTGCATAGGTTCACCGGGAAGCGCGCGAGATGTTCAACGCAGGATTTGTGCATCTCTTCAACGCAATCGGTTCAGTGAAGCAGTAAAGTGGCAGAAAATAAACCAAAAAATATATGTGCTGCCACACGCCCCGTGTCTCGTGCGAGCAGGCGTGAGTTGACGGGACGCATGCGAGCAGTCCGCCGCACAGGCATACCGAGAGGCGTGCGTGCAGTTGTGTGTATTGACAGGGAGGCGTGCGAGTAGTTGTGTGAAATGATGGTAGGAATGGCAGATGTCCGCCGCGCAGGCTCACCGGGAGGCGAGACAACTTTTGACTGCAGCAGCACGACCTTGAATTCGTCAGCGCCGTCGTGCCCCCACCCCAACTGGAGCCGGAGGTCAATAGCAACTCCGACAACAACTGCGACTCCGACGGAAAACCGGTTAGTCACCTACATATATGTTTGTGCCTTTTTTCTTCCTGATCTTGGGAATTGATTTCGAATGTCATGCATGTTATGCCATTTTTTTCTTTAAGACTGGTATGAACACAGATGAGGCTCCGGCCAGCGCCGCCGCCGGATGTAGATCTTCGACCCGGCTGTGCGGCCAGAAGCGCCCCTGGATCCGAGGAACCAGTAGAATCTCCGGCGGACCGCATCAGTGATCTCCCGGACGGACTCCTTGGGGAGATCATATCCCTTCTCCCCACCAAGGATGGCTGCCGCACACAAGTCCTCGCATCTCGGTGGCGCACTGTGTTGCGCACCCCGCCTCTTAATCTCGACTGTCATCAGCTATCTGTCGATGATGATTCTGAACTCCCCGGAGGCATCATCTCCTCCCACGGGGGCTCCGTTCAACGCATCTACATCTCTGCATGCTACCTGCTAGACATACCCTGCATGGTGGCCGCCTGCCTGACATCCCGTCAATTTGATAAACTCCAGCAGCTTGAGTTCTACCATTACAGCGATAGGTTTCCACCAAGAGCTGCATCTGTGCCCTCCCCACCGATGCCCATCTCATGGTTTTCCTCCTCTCTCCACACCGCCACCTTGACCCGGTGCCATCTAGTAGACTATCTGGTACAAATGCTTCGACTGCCAGTGCTGAAAAAACTTGCGCTTGTGTTGGTTGATCTGTCGGTGGCCTCACTTCACACCATCATCCACTCTAGCTACCCTACAGCGTTTGGTGCTTGTTTTTGGAATAGGAATCCATATCCATTGTCTCAAAATAAAGTCGTCTCACCTTGTAAGCATTGGAATTCATTTTGAAGGACAGGAGCTCATCATCGAAGACGCCCCTTCACTTCAAAGGTTGCTCCTTAATTGTTGTTATAACCTTCACAAATAACTGTGGTCTCTGCGCCTAAACTAGAGACCTTGGGTGCAATTAGTGATCCATTTGAATGGTTCGAGATGGTATTTGCCTCCACACCTATTGAGGTATTGTATACTATTCACGTACACTTTTGTAATTTGCATTTTTCATTTGTGCGCATAAGTTAAGTATCATCTTGGAGTACACTTTCAGTGCTAATATTATGTTCTATGCTCAATGAAGCGCTTGTCCATCCTATCAGTGGTGGTGGATTCTGTCAAGACCTTATATATCACTATGTGGTGTTTTGATCTCAACATCATTATTGCCTTGCTGCAATGCTTTCCATGCTGGAGAATTTGTATATGAAGGTGATGATTTCACGCACATTGAAAGACCATATATAATGTACTATAATTAATCGTTCAGCTATCACTATTTCAACATAATCTTTTTTAGACATTAACTGTTTTCAATCTTCATCTCTATTTAGGCACTAACACATTGAAAAAAAAGGTATAACCAATCAGTGGTTCAAGAAGCACCGGGATTTTCTCAGATCTCACGACATTCGTTTGAAGATAGTAACACTGGAAGGATATGCATCCAACAATGCAAACACTAGCTTTGTCACATTCTTCATGTCGAATGCGAGGGCACTATTGTCCGCGAGGATTAAGTTTTTCAACAAGAAATTTCTTACGGCTGCAGGTGTTGAACAACATAAAAATAAGTTTCATGTGGACCTAAGGGCTTCTGATCGTGCTCGGCTTCTATTTACAACAACTTGTCATCATGGACCAGTAGAATTTCTGGCCGTTGATCTTGATTTTATGGATCAGACCGATCCATTTGATTGTGACTACCGAAAACTTTGGTTGAGTTAGATGTCATTGTCCTGTACAATCTGGATTTTGTCTAAACCTGATGAGCAATTAATCCTCGTGCTTTTGTATTGTTTGTTAGCAGGAGTTAGATATTGTTGCCCTTTTCAACTCGGCTTTGACCCATATTTTCTTTCATAGTGGGCCAATGGCTTGCCATTTCTTTAATTAAGACATAAATATTATAAGCATTCACAACATAGATAAAGAACATCACTCTCGCGGGATCCTTGAGATCTTTGTTCATTATAGTGTTGGGGAACGTAGTAATTTCAAAAAAATTCCTCGCACACACAGGATCATGGTGATGCATAGAAATGAGAGGGGAGAGTGTTGTCCACGTACCCTCGTAGACCAAAAGCGGAAGCGTTAGCACAACGCGGTTGATGTAGTCGTACGTCATCACGATCCGACCGATCCAAGTACCGAACGTACGGCACCTCCGAGTTCAGCACACGTTCAGCTCGATGACGTCTCGTGAACTTCGATCCAGCAGAGCTTCACAGGAGAGTTCCGTCAGCACGACGGCGTGATGACGGTGATGATGTTGCTACCGACGCAGGGCTTCGCCTAAGCACCGCTATGATATGACCGAGGTGGAATATGGTGGAGGGGCGCACCGCACACGGCTGGAATAGATCAACATATCAACTTGTGTCTAGATGTGTCCCCTACCCCCGTATATAAAGGATCAGGGGGAGGAGGCCGCCGGCCAGGAGGAGGGCGCGCCAGGGAGGAGTCCTACTCCCACCGGGAGTAGGACTCCCTCTTTTCCTAGTTGGAGTAGGAGGGGAAAAGGAAGGGAAGGAGAGGGGAGGAAGGAAAGGGGGCGCCGCCCCCCTCCTTGTCCAATTCGGACTAGAGGGGGAGGGGGGGCGCGGCCAGCCCTAGCCGCCCCTCCTCTTCTCCACTAAGGCCCATCTTGGCCCATTAAACTCCCCGGGGGGTTCCGGTAACCCCCAGTACTCCGGTATATGTCCGAAACTCCCCGAAACCATTCCGGTGTCCGAACATAGTCATCCAATATATCGATCTTTACGTCTCGACCATTTCGAGACTCCTTGTCATGTCTGGGATCACATCCGGGACTCCGAACTATCTTCGGTACATCAAAACACAAAAACTCATAATACAATCGTCATCGAACTTTAAGCGTGCCGACCCTACGGGTTCGAGAAATACGTAGACATGACCGAGACACGTCTCCAGTCAATAACCAATAACGGAACCTGGATGCTCATATTGGCTCCCACATATTCTACGAAGACCTTTATCGGTCAAACCGCATAACAACATACGTTGTTCCCGTTGTCATCGGTATGTTACTTGCCCAAGATTCGATCGTTGGTATCTCAATACCTAGTTCAATCTCGTTACCGGCAAGTCTCTTTACTTGTTCCGTAATACATCATCCCGCAACTAACTCATTATTTACAATGTTTGCAAGGCTTATAGTGATGTGCATTACCGAGTGGGCCCAGAGATACCTCTCGGACAATCGGAATGACAAATCCTAATCTCAAAATACGCCAACCCAACAAGTACCTTCGGAGACACCTGTAGAGCTCCTTTATAATCACCCACTTACGTTGTGACGTTTTGTAGCACACAAAGTGTTCCTCCGGTAAACGGGAGTTGCATAATCTCATAGTCATAGGAACATGTATAAGTTATGAAGAAAGCAATAGCAGAATACTAAACGATCAAGTGGTAAGCTTAACGGAATGGGTCAAGTCAATGACATCATTCTCCTAATGATGTGATCCCATTAATCAAATGACAACTCATGTCTATGGCTAGGAAACATAACCATCTTTGATCAATGAGCTAGTCAAGTGGAGGCATACTAGTGACACTCTGTTTGTCTATGTATTCACACAAGTGTTATGTTTCCGGTTAATACAATTCTAGCATGAATAATAAACATTTATCATGATATAAGGAAATAAATAATAACTTTATTATTTCCTCTAGGGCATATTTCCTTCATATAGAGCCACAAGTTTTTAGTACCCACCAGCACCCACAAACTTATTTTCAGCTTGCACACCAAGGGCTATAATTCTTAATATGAAAAGTTGCATGGTAGTCACATATTTGGATTTATCATTTGGGACCCACGAGCAAAAAGCCTATCCAGGGCGGTGCCGACTCGACAGTAAACATTGAGAAACCTGGTTTTAAAATTACTATAAATCCAAAACTTGCCTCAAAATCATGAAACTTGGCATTGTGTTATGTCATAGCACCAACATGTTGTGGTAAAAAACTAGTCCAATTTGGGTCAAGTTTTCGTACAATCTTCTTACAAACCGGAGCCATTCTAATTATTGTGGTAATTTCTAGCTTATTTCTCTTTTTATTGGTTAACCCGTCAAATACTTTTTATACATAATAGATGTGTGTTCCCGTCTAGCGCAAACAGTTCATCCATGTAAAGTGCATGCCATCAATCGCAGACACTTTGATCTGGCTGACCGGTTTCTGTTCTGTTGCCTAATCGCAAACATTTAATCCTTCTGAAGCGTATGCCCTCAATCACACACACCTGTAACAGCCTGGATTTTGGCCCTTTTCTTTTTCTGTTAATTTAATTGGTTTTTGCTCTGTTTTCTTTTTGGAGTGGTTCTGTGGCCTTGTCACCTGGGAAATCATCTTCATTTCCTCTCCCCAGTGGCTCATCATTCTCAAAACCTTGCCAAGATCATGTCACTCCACTCCTTAACCAAACCCTAATATTCTTTTTCTTAGGAATATTCCTTTTTCTATTAAAGGAATAACCCCGTTTGCCCTAGGTTGTGAAGCAACCTATATTTCTGTCCATCCAAAAATTCCCAAATAATTCTCATAATTCCTTTGCGTCATATGTTGCTCAAATATGCCCAAACTTTCCTGTTCTAGCCCAAGAATAATTCTCCAAAAATTATTCTTCATTTCTGTCCAGTGTGGCTTTCTGTGAAGGAAGTGCCACCTATCCTTTCCTGATTGCTACCAAACCTTTTGGGCATTTTCTTATGTCCAAATAATTGCCTCATGCGAAAATTCAACTTTATTTGCCTAGCCAATCTTCCTCGGCAATTTTCCAAACTTTCTGTCAAACAGAAGGCATTGTGAAGGAAGTGCTAGCTAGGAGTACCCAAATGAGTTGAAATTTTGCTTGCCTCTTCATGTGCTCATATAATTAGCCTCCTCCAAATTTCAGCCACATCCCTTGATCTATGTGAGCACAGGACCAAATCTTTGATTCTGGCAATATTTTTAGGTTGTGAAGCAAGTGCATTTTATATTGCTTCATTAATTCTGAGAAAATACCAGATTGTTCTCCTACCCTAATAACCTCTCTCGACCAAATTTGGAACCATTTCATGGAGCCAATATTTCTCTTGAATTCTTGCAAGTTTCTGGACAGGGAGAATAGCTGTGAAGGAAGTACCATTTTGGTGAATCCAATTGGTATGAAATTTTTACAGAATCTTACTATGACCAAATCATAATGCCTTGCCAAATTTCAGCTCAAGTTGATGCTCCATGTGAGTGCACCTTCCTGATCTAGTTTCTGGACCATAATGTGAGTTACAACGCAACTATATTAGTTTGTGCTTCATTATGCTCCAAAACCTCCAGGATTATAGTCCTTCCTAAGCTAATCACCCCAGACAAACCTGTTGGACCCAACCAAGTTACTGCGGATCAACAGTACACGTTCATGTTTACTGCAGTAAACTTCAGAGGTAGATAACCATTTAACCAAAGCGATTTTCACCGAACTACCACCGAAGTTGCAACCTCCCCAGGAAGGACTAACCCCCAGAAATCGCTTGGCATGGCTTGTGGCACTGTGTGCACCAGCACACGCGGTGACCACCGTTTTGGCACGCCCTAGCCGCGCCCAGAACGTCTTCTTGCTCGGGCCCCTCTCCCTCTCGTCGTCTTCGCGCTCTTGAGCATGTCTCACCGTTTTACCGCGTCGTCGCCGTCCTCCTGGAGCCATCTCCCCCTCCGTCAGCGCTCGTCGCCACGCGCCCACGGGCGCACTGTGGCCGACCGAGCTTTCATGGCGCCGTGGCCGTTTCTCCTCTGCGCCCTCGGCCCCTCTTGCCCTGTGTATCTCTGTAGCTCGTCCGTTGCCTCCATTGTCGCCTTCCCGCGCCCTCCCGTGATCACTGGCTGTCGCCAGTGCTTTGGCCGGGCGTGCATGGCGGTGACCGGCTCGGCCTCCCTCGCCCGCCTATATATAGGCCTCCCCGGAGCCTTTCGAGCACATTAGCAGCCTCCCCGCACTCCACTACCCCTCCCCAGCCTCTCATTCGAGCTGGAGGAGCTCTTTGTGCCCACCATCGCCGCCATGGCCGCCGCCTCTGCTCACTTTGATTTCGGCGAACCACGCCCCCTCCCTTCATTCTTCCACCTCTAGTCGACCGACCAGATTCCGGCGGACCGCACAACCTCCTTTCCTTTTCGCCAAGACCCCGGTGGCATCGTCTCCAACTTCGGCCGAGCCGCCGTCCGCCACCACGCGAACCCTGCCCGACGCCTTCCTCTCCGGCGTGCGCCACGGGCTCAGATCGACGCGGCTCTCCGCGCTAAGCTCGTCGGTAGGTGGAGCGTCGCCGGAGGCCCTCTGTGGCGCCTGCTAGCGTCGCCGATGCCGGCGGCCTCCCTGCTTCGCGGGCGGGCGCAAGGAAGATGAAGCCGCCCCGCCCAGATGGCAAGGCAGGGCCCTCCACCGCGCGCGACCCCACCCGTCAGCCTCTCCGTGCGTTGACCCGGCCCGGATGACGTGGTAAGTGGAAACATACTGCCTGAAGTTCGTTTTCCTGGTCAGAAAGCGCATTCCCGTTGAACTACGGCTGAATGCACATTTCCTTTTGCAGAAAGCGTACTTTGCCCGAATATGTTTTCGGTTTTTTCAGTCAGGGGCTTGTTTGCAGAAAACTTTTCATAGATAGGTCCCTGGCAGAAAACACTTTATAACTTTTCAACCACAACTCCAAATGAGGTGAATCCAAAGCCCACTTCTTTGTCTCGTCGAGCCTATTCTGTTGGTATCATTTTCACTATGTTTTAACATTCTGAAAATGACCTTTTTGCCCTTACCCCTAATCAGCCCCCTCCGAGAGAGAACGTTTTCCAGCGATTCTTTTCGCAAGCTTCTCGCACTTTGTCCCGGTGATTTCTTCCACCCCAGGCAAGCCACAACCACCATTTGCATGATAGCCATGCAGTAGCATTGGTTTTCAACTTGAATCTTTAATAACTGTATGTTTGTTTGCTACTGCTGTCGTTATTTCGGTTATGTTAATGGATCGGTGGTTACCGTCATGCTACGTTTTCTTGCACTCTGTTATTATGTTCTACTTGCTAGTATTACTTTCATATTGCCATGCTTGATAATAGTACATGTTGGGTTGGTCATGTTCTTCGGGGCATGACTAACGTCGGTTACCGAGTACCATTTAATATGCATGGTTCCTTTGCTGTTAGTTGGATAAGTATTTACTCGGTAATGTTATTGATGTGTTCTTGCATGGTATTCATTGTTGATGCTAGTGGTCATGTTATGCTATGAGTAGTGTTGTACTTGTAATATTCATGCTCATCATTATGCCATGCTCAGTTGGATATGATTCATTGTTGATATGGTGGATAGTTATGTTGTACCCTCATGCTTATGTTGATATCATGCTCATGCTTTGAGATTACATCATGTTATTTTATCATGGCTCAGCATATTTGCATTCAAGTTTAACCGGATTAAACTGAACTTGAACAACTGTTGGCTGAGTCATGGTGCCACCATATCGAGCCGACCAGTGCAACCACGCTTACCTTTATGGGAAGGTCCTAACTGGGTCTATTGTCGTGCCTCTCGCCGGTGCCTCCAACGAGGGAAGGTTATGGGCGTGCGCTACCCTGATCAGGTAGGCGGACATAAGCCTTGTGTGCCCATTGTTGTTGCTAAGGATCCTTGTCCCCGTTTGGGACCGTTTTATAACACCCCAAAATTTTGACCTTGTTTTATTAATTAAAATTTTGCCAGGAAATTAAAATTTTATTTTCTGGATTTATCTTTTGAGTTCAGAACCCCTCTTCTCTTTAATATTGTGGATTTTTACCCCAAGTGAAAACCTTTAAAAAAATATTATTGCACTCGTATACCCTCTCTTGAAAACATTTCTGTTATCAGTGGAGTTGTTTGCATAATTATTTCTTCTGAACTTTATTTCCTTAAAAGGGATTTGTCATGAGTCTCAGAGCTCTATTTGCACTACAACCCTTTCAGAAAATTCTTGAAAATTTTCACCAAAATTTGGGGATGTCATGTGATGTTCCCACATCACTTTTATGCAAAAATATCTTTTGGTTATTGGAGACTTTGACCTCTACATCAACTTTTCAAATCTGGTCCAGTAGGTATTTTTACACTACAACCTATTTAAATATTCATTTAAAAATTCTTCCAAGTGTTTGGAGATGTCAATAGATGCATATAATTCAACTTCATGCAAAAACCCATGAGTGTTCTTTGAAAAATTTGAGCAAATCATCCTCTTTTGCTCTCTGGTCCAGTTTGGCTTTTTCTACTGCAACCCTAATTTATTTTGCTCTCGTGCCCATGAGCTTTTTCCTGCTTGTAGTCCTCCCTGCAAAACCCTTAAGTCCAGGAGAGTGGACCCATTGGAGTATTTTTGGTTCATGCAATTACAACTTTTAGTTTCTGTCCAGAATTGGCTTTCTCAAAAACTTGCACTATCAAATTTCTAGTTTTGCCAAACTAACCTTGCCACCACCACCTACATCTAAAGGGACACTGGTCTGGAGTTTTTGGCCACTCCAAGAGTTGCCTAGATGCACTTAGCAATCTGTCGAACACCTTGTGTGCATGGTCCGTTTTGACATGATTTTTGCCTTTGCACTGTGACCTTGCACCTCTGGACAAAATTACATGTCCACTAAGCTCCTAGCAGACTCTAACCTAAACCTGCTACTTGCCAGCCTCACCCAAGCCCTATGGCCCGCATTGGCTTTTCGTCGAGCAGCTAGTGTGCGTGCTCTGGGCGCGCCCAGAGCGCACGTTTTGCACGCGCACGCACCGAGCCACCGCGTCGCACTACCGCCCTCCCCGCGCCGTTCTAGCCCTCGGCCACCCGCAGCCAGCACGCCCGCCCCTTCCCTCGCTGCAGAGCCGCCCCTGGGGCCCCACAGTGCCGCCGTCAGGTCGGCCACGGCGGCTAGCGGCCGGCCACAGTAGGCTCTGCCATGGACGGCGCCGCCCAAGCCACCCGCGCACGCCAGCTGCCCCCTGGAACAGCCCGAGCTCATCCACAAGCTCGTCGGCACGCGCTCGTCGCTGCCACGTCGTCCTGCAGCTACAGAATGGCGGTCGCCGGCGTTCTTATCCTCAGCCGCCGCGGGAACCGACTTTCCACGGCTATAAATGGCCCCAAACCTCGCTCGAGCATCCTCAGGCAAACCGTAGAAGTGCGCCTCCTCGCTCAAGTCGTCTGAAACCATCGCCTTCCTCACCTCCGGCGGGATTGGCCGCCGCCACGCTCCGGTTCAATTCGTCGCAGTCATAGCCTCCCCCGCCCATCTAGTGCCACCATCCTCCTCCCCTCGACCTCACGGAGCCGCCCAGCCTCTCAAACGCGACCAAGAACCACCATAGCTCGAAACCCCAAATCCTCCCGAGACGCCGTCCGCCGCAAAGCTCGCCGCTGGCGACTCCCTTCGTCTCCGCCACCCTCTCGACCACCGGGGGGACCGCCCTGGACTGGCGGACCCATCCCCGCCCTCGAACGCCATCGAAGAGCACCGTTCGCCGGCGAGGATCGCCGGAGCCCCCGCCTCGGCTCGGACAGAGAAGGAAGAAGGCGGGGGGCTGGTCAAACTCGACCAGTGGGCCCGCTGGACCCACTGTCAGCGACCCAGCCCCGCCGACGTGTGTTTTAAGTGGAGGCGTATTTCACAAAATACGTTTTCGCTAAATAGAAAGCGTAAGCCCCTCCGAAACATTTTCTTTCTCTGTTTTATTTTAAAACAGAACTTTGACTGGCTATAACTTTTTAAATATAAGTCCAAATGACTTGATTCCTTTTTGTTGTTTCTCAAATTCTGTCTAGTTTATTTTCTTATTTATTTGAGAATTTTTCCAGACACCTTTTTGTACTGTTTTAAAATTATGTGTTAATTTAAGTTTTCTCAAAATAGGATTTTTGAAGAAGGAAAGCAACTTTCAAAAAGTGCACCCCCTTGCATACTCTTGAAGGCAAGCATTCTGAACCCTGGCATAATATTTTTGTGTGTTGTTGATACGTTTACAACACCACCTTGACATGGAGCATTCGTTATTTTATGTGACGATACGATCATACGCGTGAGTGCATAATGAGATTCTTTGCTGTTAGAAATGGATATACTGGTGACAGTGATCATCCTCGTGAGCTTTTCATGCATACCGGAAGGAAGCCGGGAAAGTCGCTGTCTTGGGTAGACACGAACTTGTCCCTAGTTCCTCGTCGAGACGACTGTGTCCGGTATAGCATACAGGGAATGCTTGGACCTCCTGAGTCGACCGTAGATCAAGTCTCGTTCCAGTAACCCCCATACTGTTTCGTACTACCATTGTCCCTGCCGCAGGTCGGGTACGGTTCAGTAAGTTGTCAACCCCTTCAAGCACACACCGTACAGAGAGGCCATGGTGGAAGATACCGGAGGCATCCGGTAGGCATGCCACCTGGTCCGGGGGCATGGGTGTTTCCGGTTGTAGCCGAGGGGAGTGGCTTCCCTAGTTTGCGCGTGTGATCCCATGCTAATCGAGGTTGTAGCCTCCCCACTTAGGGTTTTGCTTGACAGGTGTCGTGGGTGATTCCAGACACCGGTAAGTTAGGCTGGTGTGTGCGGACAGGTGTGTTTTCAATTAAAAGACCGTAGGCGGAATTAGTCCCGATGGACTAAATAAATCCGTTACTCGTGGGTAAAGAGTACACGCTCTGCAGAGGTTAAACCTATTCATATAGTTGCGTCCCTGGGTAAGGACTACAGTCTGAGATGGGTCAAGTGTCGGTCTTAGTGTCGGTCTTCGGAGGAAGAACTGCTAAACCAGAACTTTGATTATGACCTGTGATATATGAGGATTATGATTATTATTATTGTGGACTAACCATTTACATTATTTGAATTATTGAGTATCCCTGGGAAGGTTCTACCTCCTGGATACTCACTGCGACTATTCTCTTATAAGCCCTTTATGTGGTGTCGCATAGACGCCCGACTGTGGCGTGCTTGTTATTTCTTTTATATTATAAGCCCTTTATGTGGTGTCGCATAGAGGCCCGACTGTGGCATGTCTGTTATTTAAATTATTTATAAGCCCTTTATGTGGTGTCGCTCAGACGCCCGACTGTGGCATGCTTGTTATTTAAATTCTTTATAAGCCCTTTATGTGGTGTCGCTCAGACGCCCGACTATGGCATGCTTGTTAATTAAATTCTTTATAAGCCCTTTATGTGGTGTCGCACAGACGCCCGACTGAGGCATGATTTATCTTATTATCCTTTCGAGGCGTCGTTTCGGACACTCGATCGGTGCATTCTAATTCTACTCCCGTATTGCATATTCATATTTTATATGTGACACCCAAAAATTTTATTTGGTTTTATCAAAATCTTTATTTGATTTGAAGGAGGTTATTTAAAAAAATTCTAAAGGACTCTCCTTCTCAAAAAATTTCTTTTATGACAAGTATTTTGTTTGGGTTCATCCAAGACTTGATCTTTGGTCTTGGAGGTTTTTCATCTTGTGTTGACTCAACACAAATGTTTTTCATTGGGAAAGTTTTTGAAGATCTTTTCTTTTATAAATAGCCCTATGGCTTATGGGGTGATCCTTTCCCTTTCAAATTACCTCTTGCCATGACCTAAGTGGAAATCCCCCTCCCAAAGGCCATCTTCCCACTTTGTGTCAAGATAAGCTTCAAATCCAGCAAGATGAACTTCCCCATGATTTCATCTCCATTTATTTTTAATCAAAAATCTTTTCTGTCTCCTATTTTGGCCCTTAGAGTTTTACAAAGGAACCACTAGTTTTCCTTTGAGTTTTGCCTCCAAACAAGTTTCCCTGGCTAGTCCTTAGGACCCTCAACCAAGATCCAGGAAGAACCACTGGTGCCCAATTCAAAATTTTCAAAATGTGCTTGCTGCAAGTTCGGGCCATATTTGCAAAATTTGGTGAAATTCATTTGTTTTCTTCTCCTAAAAATCTGAGAAAATTCAGGCAGCCTCTAGATGCATCAAGAGGTCACCTCACCAAGTCCCAGCTCCAGAAAATTTTTCCTCATGCCCAAATCATATCATCGAACACCTGGCGTACACTGTTACTGCCAAAGTTCAGAGTTCAGAAACAGTTTCAATAGCCGATGTCGTTTTCTTTAGAGACTCTCATCGATCTCGCCAGTAGCTACAGTGGCGCCTTGCTCCCTGTTCCTCCTTCTTATCCATCCGCGCCACACGTTCGCTTGGAAGGTTGCGGGCGTCGGCGGCGAGCTGGCCGAGGTGCATCACCCCGTGAGCGGCGGCAGCAGCAACCGCTGCGGCTGCCAGAGAGGCGCAGCGAGGGACGGCGCCGTCCAGCACCGCCCAAGCCACCAGAGGATACCGCGTGGCCGTCCCCTCCTCTGTGCACGCTGCAGAGCCGTCGTCGTGAACTGGGAGGCACGGAGCGGGCTCCCTGCCGCCGTCGTCCCCGTACGGCCGTTCCGTCGAGGACCGGAGCATTACCCATGTCTGACCGAGGTTTCAGCGGAGAAACGGTGCCAGTGGACCACCACGGTGATGCCAAATCACCAAAACCTCCTGCCCGACCTCTGCCTCGCCGTAATTGCTCGCCGGCATTATCCCGTTCACGGCCACCTCCTCGGATCGCCTATAAAAGGAGGTCCCGAGCTCGAACTCGAACACGCACCATCTCTCCACCCCACAAGAACCCCGCCAAGCCACCGGGAAGGCCTCGAGGAGGTCTTCTTCCCCAACTCCGGCCGCCTCGACCCGCTTCGGGATCCGGCAAGATTCGCTCCAGTGCGTGCACCCCCGCCTCTCAACACATGCCAGTAGCCTCCTAGTGCATCCACCTCTCTAACCCGTGCCCGAATTTGAAGTTCGCAGCACCCACCGGAGAGTTTCACCCTCGCCCGAACCACCGTCCGCCAGAGATAAGGTCGCCGTCGACGTGGTGCTCGCCGACGGCCAAGTCCACCACCCACCAACGCGGAAGGACATCCTGAACCCGTAGGTACCCTCCGATCCTCCTACCTCGCCGTGGATCAACGCCGGCGACCACCGCAGCCTTCGGGCGCCGGCGAGCCCTGTTCGGAGTTTGAACCTGACGGGTGGGACCCCCCGTCAGCCTCTCTTTCTTTTCCTCGAACCGTTTTCTGAAGGCGCCTTCGAGCAAAGTGTGTTTGCCCCTCTGGGCTGGCGTATTTCATACCGAAGCGTTTTCTGCTTTTTCAAACAAGCCCCTGGATCTTTTCTGTTTCATCACAGGTTTGTCCTTGGACTAAAACCCATATGTCTTTTAAACAAAAGATGCCTTTTGATTGATTTTTTTGCCAGTCTTATATTTTTGTCTAGTTTTTTATAGTATTTATTTGAAAAAAAATTGGAATAAATTTTTACACACACGGTATTCACGTTAGTATACGGTTTCTTTATACCGTAGATACCGGAGGAGGTGACGGAGCCGCGAACTTCGCCGAGCTAGACTCCGACTTCTCCGAACCAGGCAAGCATGTTTGAACCTTTGATATGATGAGTGTTTTGCATGTTTGCTTGAATAGTTTGTGCATGGCATATGGGCATCAGTGAGTGTTACGTTGCATGCAAGGCAACTACCAGTGTGCTTCGAAGTTTGATGTGATCTTTTGATGGGAGATGACCTGATCATGTGGTGACATGAGAGGTAGTAAGATAGTATTGTTGTAGCATGCCAGTCTTATGTCAACCGTTAAACTCCGACGTTAACGTGGACTAAGCCACGTTACCGTTCGTTCCCTTCTCGTGCTGCCACATGTTTTCTGCAAAGAATACGACTTAGTAAGTTGCAAACCTCTTTCCATGTACACACCAAACACAGGGGCCGGGATGAGGGTTCCATGGTCCTGGATTAAAGCCAGTCATCCGGTCAGGGGGCATGGGTGTTTCTGGTTGGGACCGAGAGGGGGGCACCCCTTAGAGCGCGCGATATAAATTTTATCCCATGCTACGCGAGGTTGTCGACTCCCCGTCTCAAGGTTTTTCTTGAACGTTGCCTAGGGTGATTCCTGGCAACGGAATGTGGAATGGGTGTTTACTGGTTAGATGTGTTTCTCCTAAAATACCGTAAACGGAACTAGTCCTTTGTGGCTACCGAAATCCGTTGGCTGTGGTTAAAAGTACAAACTCTGCAGAGTCAAAACCTTCCGAGAAATTGTGTCCATGGTCAAGGACCTTGGTCAACATATCCATATCCATATCTACATCAGTCCCTGTGTCACTCTCAGTGAGAATCCCCGGTGAACAAACTTGAGTGATAACCCAGATTGAATGTTATTCCTGTGGATGGACTAACCATTTTATTATTTCGTACCTGAGTATTTCCTTGAGATGATTTAAGTTCATGAGCTATTGGAATATCGAGTTATGAAATATAAGCCCTTTATGTGATGTCGCTCAGACGTCCGACTGTGGCACTCTTATTATTTATTTTGATATAAGCCCTTTATGTGATGTCGCTCAGACGTCCGACTGTGGCACTCCTGTTATTCACTTTTGATACAAGCCCTTTATGTCATGTCGCTCAGACGTCCGACTGTGGCACTCTTATTATTTATTTTGATATAAGCCCTTTATGTGATGTCGCTCAGACGTCCGACTGTGGCACTCCTGTTATTCACTTTTGATACAAGCCCTTTATGTGATGTCGCTCAGACGTCCGACTGTGGCACTCTTATTATTTATTTTGATGTAGCCCTTTATGTGATGTCGCTCAGACGTCCGACTGTGGCACTCCTGTTATTCACTTTTGATATAAGCCCTTTATGTGATGTCGCTCAGACGTCCGACTGTGGCACTCTTGTTATTTACTTTTGATATAAGTCCTCTATGTGATGTCGCTCAGACGTCCGACTGTGGCATTCTCGTTATTTACTTTTGATATAAGCCCTTTATGTGATGTCGCTCAGACGTCCGACTGTGGCACGCACCGTCGTTTATATTCCAATATAAGCCCTTTATGTGGTGTCGCCCTGACGCCCGACTGTGGCATTGTTAATTTATTTGTACCCTTTCGAGGCGTCATTTCAGACACTCGATTGGCCTTCAGTATTACCTTGGGATTTTTGGGAGGGCTACCTCCCGACTTCCTTTTTATTTCCCATGCAGCGCAAAGTTTATTATCGGAGTGCGCATTATTAATCTGCTCATGTGCATCATGTTTGCATTTGTTATATCTTATGTCCAAACTGTCTTGCGAGTACTTTCATAGTACTCACCTGGCTTGTTGATTTGGCCAGATGTTGACGAAGGCGATCTTATGGATGAAGAGTTCGATAACGAGTCCGACGCCTAGAGGAGTCCCAGTCAGTCCCGTGCGATCCTGGAATTGGTCACTTGTATTATATACCCTTCCGCTATCCACAATAAAAGTCCTCGAGCCTCACTTCGACGCTCGATGAGCTGTAAGATTTAGGAGTCCTGTCACCCACTTCACTGTGACATATCCACCACCATTTTTATTACAAGTCAGTAGTTATGCCACCATACCCCTTGTGTCATATCCGCCTTTATGTATAGTATCGGCGTGCTTGTAATAAATTGTTGAGCAGCCTCCGCTCAACCTTGTTTTATATTTAGTACTCCTGGATATTTCTATAATCAAGAATTTGTCTACCAGTAAGAAGGATTCTTCTCTACTGGTCCGTTAAAGGGATCGGTTTCTCAA
Organism: Triticum aestivum; assembly: GCF_018294505.1. NCBI lineage: Eukaryota > Viridiplantae > Streptophyta > Magnoliopsida > Poales > Poaceae > Triticum > Triticum aestivum. The sequence goes on along the minus strand of NC_057796.1, from coordinate 80,348,247 downwards.
TAAATGTTTTATTGGAAAACCGGTCGTGACAAGCTTGGTATCAGAGCCAGGCTGACTGTAGGAAGCCACTAGGTGCGATCGCTAATTGGTTATTAGCGTTTTTAGTGCTTTTTCAGCATTTTGCAAATGTAGCTATTTTCTGTTGGTCATCATAAATTTATGATTTGACTATTCGGAATTTTTGCCTACTTTTGTAGATGGCTGGCAACGACTGCGAGTCACAGGTGTTCGCCAATGTGCCTGAGGGGTTTGTCAAGCTTCTCGTCTCCATCACCAAGCTCACGATCGGGCCATCGACTCGTCCAGAGTTCACACTTTACCAACACAAGCTCAGCGACGACGTGTCTATGCACCAGGCCGTGGTGCAATTCAAGGGAGGGCGTTCTGCGTCTCGCCACTTCCGTTTTGTGGGAAGGGCCATGCCTACGGAGAGGCATGTCATGCAGATGGCTGCCCGTGAGGCGATAGCTCGCCTTCGGGATGTTCTTCCTGCGATGAAGACTCGTTGCTACCGCTACCTCCCATGCCATGTGCCATATACTTGTCACTATGCATTCGCTTGCCATAGGGGAGAGAGAGATGAAGCTATCGAGATGCTTGTTGAATATCTCAAAGCTCTTGAGGCAGCTTTTGACAACCTCGTGGACGACCTTGTGGCTTCCCGTATGGACTCAGTTCAGGGCTGTTCCGCCAACAGGAGGGAGCTTCTCCACATGGCACCGCCACTGACTTTCATCTCGTCCTCAGCATCCTATGCACCTGCCATTTTAGCCACCGCTCGCCGTTTGCCTACCACTGAGGAGTTTGACCAAGTCATTGCTCCTACTCCAAGTAGAGCTGCACCACCGGCCGCACCCGCACCAGCTCCGCAACGCAGTACCTCGCGCCTGGAACCTATTAATGAGGAGGAGGTTGAGTCTCCTGCACCACTGGGTCTTACCCTCGGCAGGCCGAAGGAAGTTTTCACCATCTCCGACTGAGTGCGCCTAGCAGCCGTGTGATGTGCCAGCATGTATGATATGTTTATATGTACATAGGTTGGTGAGAAGTAGTTTGTGTGCGCATCATGTAGGAACTTGGAGGAGTGCACTAGCCTAAATAACATGTCAGGAATGTGTACGCACATCCTGAGTGATGTATTGTATAATTACGACTCGCGTGTAAGATATGTACTGAGCAGTCCTTCTCCATGCGCAATCAAGTATTTTTCTTGAAAAATCTTGGAGTCTTTTAAATTTTTCACCTTTGCAAAATTATTCCTTGTGCCACACAGTTCTTCTCATGAGTTTTGCAAAAAAATACCCCGGAGTGGAAAATGCCTCGTCCCTGGACTCGTTCCATGCCAAATCCGCCTGAAGAAGTTTATGGGACCCAGACAAGCAACAACTTCACACAGGGGCAGTCTAGTCAGCAGGGCAGTGAAGCATCATTTTCTCAAGTATGCCGCCTTTTCGAGCAAAGCCAGCAGCAGCATCAAGAAATGATGAATCAGGTTATCAATATGGGAAACCACCGTGAACCATACCAACCGCATTCCAAGTTGTCTGAACTACAAAAGACACGTCCTCTAATGTTCGCTCACACTGATAGGCCACTTGAGGCCGATGATTGGCTTCGTGACATCGAAAGGAAATTAATTATTGTACAATGCTCAGACCATGAGAAGGTGCTTTATGCACCTCACTACCTCACTGGAGCAGCTGTAGCATGGTGGGAAAATTTTCTACACATGCACCCCAATGAACATAACATCACCTGGGAAGAGTTTAAGGAAGGTTTTCGTGGGGCGCACATTCCCAGGAGCATTATAAAGATCAAGAAAATGGAGTTTGATGACCTCAAGCAGAGAGGCATGACAGTGACTGAGTACAATAGTCAGTTTACTCAACTATCTCGTTATGCCTACGATGAGCATATGACTGAGAATAAAAGGATGGAAAGATTTTTGGACGGTCTGGCGCCAGCACTTAAATGCCAGCTGGTCGTACACACCTTTCCAGATTTCAAAACACTGGTTGATAAGGCTATTACATTGGAGAATGAGCGCCGCAGCCTGGAGGATATTCGCAAGCGCAAAAGGGACAAGATGACTCATGCTCGCAACAACCGGAGCAAGACTGATTTTCAGAGAAATGGAGCAAGCAGATCCACGACCAACGTCCCAAGCCCAATCAAACACTTTCATGCAAGGGACAAGGACTTTACGTATCGCCCAGGTGTTACTTGCTATGCTTGCGGAGAGGAAGGACACTATGCCAAACAATTCCCAAAGCCAAGGAACTCGGCCCCCAAGCCGAACAATGATGGAAATAATCCAGCCCCCAGGCGTAACAACTTCAACCCCAACAACAATCACAAGAAGGGTCACTTGAACCATGTGACCAAGGAGGAAGCACAGAATGCCCCAGATATCGTGCTCGGTACGTTCCCTGTCAACACAATACCTGCCACGGTTTTGTTTGATTCTGGAGCTTCTCACTCGTTCGTTTCGAAGAGTTTTGTTTTGCAACATGGTTTTCCGATACTTCCTTTGGAAAAGTCCATGATCATCAAGTCCCCCGGGAATAAGCAGATCACTCAGAGTTACTGCCAAGGTGTGATTATTGAGTTTGAAAGACTAAAGTTTCAGGCGAATCTCATCGTGTTGGAAAATAAAGGACTGGATGTTATCCTAGGAATGGACTGGTTAACCACCAACAAGGGATTTATCGACTGCTTCAATTGGACTGTAATCCTCACTCACCATCACGGCAAGACAATAAAAGTTGCAGCTCAAGAAAGACCAAAGTCACGACAACCAAAGTTGAACAAGGTGGACATTTCAGAATTAAGAAAAGTTCCAGTGGTCTGTGAGTTTCCTGACGTATTCCCCGAAGAACTACCAGGCATGCCACCAGACCGGGAAATAGAGTTCAGCATTGAACTAGCACCTGGCACCACCCCCATTTACAAGAAACCGTATAGAATGGCACCCTCCGGGTTGGTAGAATTAAAGAAGAAAATAAAAGAATTACTGGACAAAGGATTTATGCGAGCTAGCTCCTCACCTTGGGGTTCACTAGTATTATTTGCCAAGAAAAAGGATGGGACACTGAGATTGTGTATAGACTATCGAGCACTCAACATGGTCACCATCAAAAACAAATATCCGATGCCACGGATAAATGATTTATTTGACCAACTCGCACAAGCCAAGGTGTTCTCAAAAATTGATTTAAGATCGGGATATCATCAATTAAAGGTACGGACAGAAGATATCCCTAAGACAGCATTCACCTCCAGATACGGATTATATGAGTTCACAGTAATGCCGTTTGGACTGACGAACGCCCCCGCATATTTCGTCCACCTCATGAACAAAGTGTTTATGAAATTTATGGACAAATTTGTTGTGGTATTCATTGATGATATTCTGGTATACTCAAAGACACCGGAAGAACATGCTGAACATCTCAGAATTGTATTGGGAGAATTAAGGAAACATCAATTGTACGCCAAATTTAGCAAATTTGAATTTTGGCTAAGACAGGTTGATTTTCTAGGCCATGTATTGACCCAAGAAGGCGTTGGCGTAGACCCAGAAAAAGTCAAAGCCGTACTTGGCTGGAAACCACCAGCAACGTAACAGATGTACGAATTTTCCTAGGAATGGCTGGATATTACCGAAGGTTTATTGAGGGATTCTCCACCATGGCAAAACCAATGACACAGTTACTCAAGAAGGATAAGAAATTTGTATGGACTGAAGCGTGCGAGAAAAGCTTTCAAGAACTCAAAAGGAAATTAACAACAGCACCAGTGTTGGTTGTGCCGGACATACACAAAAGTTTTGAAGTGTATTGTGACGCATCCCGGAAGGGCCTTGGGTGCGTATTGATGCAGGACGGCAAAGTTGTTGCATATGCTTCCAGGCAACTACGGAAGCATGAAGAAAATTATCCTACTCATGACTTGGAGCTAGCAGCAGTCATCCATGCACTCAAAGAGTGGAGGCACTTTTTGCTGGGATATCGTTGTGAAATATATACGGATCATAAGAGCCTTAAATATATTTTCACGCAACCAGAGCTCAATTTACGACATCGAAGCTGGTTGGAATTAGTCAAGGATTATGATGTCGGCATTCACTACCATCCAGGAAAAGAGAATGTAGTAGCAGACGCTCTTAGTTGGAACCCCAGCTCGGGCAACGACAGTCTACAGAACTTGAGGCCTGAAATTCAGCAGGGGTTCGCCAAACTCAACATGGTGATAGTCGCTGAGGGCAACGTATCAAATCTGGAGATACAGCCCACCCTAATGGAACAGATTAAGAAGGCGCAGCATGGACATCCCATCATTGAAGGTATAAAGAGAAAAGTGAGCCTTGGCAAGGCTTCAGAGTTCGTCGTAGACAATGAGGGAGTATTATGGTACGGGGACAGACTTTGCGTGCCAAACATTGAGGACCTCAAACAGCAAATCCTAACCGAAGGCCACACCGCCCCATATTCAATCCACCCTGGAGGAACCAAAATGTATAAGGACATTCAGGAAAGATTTTGGTGGCACGGTATGAAGAGGGATATAGCCACATTCATTGCATGTTGTGATTCGTGTCAGCGCATTAAAGCCGAGCACCAAAAACTAGCAGGGCTGCTACAGCCAAACAGGATACCTGAGTGGAAATGGGACAAAATTGGAATGGATTTTATCGTCGGACTACCTCGATCACAACGCGGAAATGATGCCATATGGGTCATCACAGATAGACTAACCAAGGTGGCACATTTCATTCCCGTAAAGACAACCTACTCCACTCAGAAGCTTGCTAAGCTTTATCTCTCCCGTATAGTTTGTCTGCATGGAGTCCCAAAGACTATAATATCCGACCGGGGCACTCAATTCGTCTCTAGATTTTGGGATCATTTACAACAAGCTTTGGGAACACAACTAGCATTCAGTACAGCGTACCACCCCCAGACTGATGGACAAACTGAACGCGTGAACCAAATCCTAGAGGACATGCTGAGAGCCTGTGTTCTCACCTATGGAACCAGTTGGGAGGAAAGCTTGCCATATGCCGAGTTCGCATACAACAACAGTTACCAAGCCAGCCTACAAATGGCACCTTTTGAAGCACTGTACGGACGGAGATGTCGTACCCCATTAAATTGGTCAGAAACAGGTGACAGTCGTATCTTCGGCCCAGGCATGCTCAAGGAAGCCGAGGAGAAAGTTAAACAAATCAGGGACCGACTCAAGACAGCTCAAAGCCGACAAAAGAGCTATTACGATCGAAAACATGGTAAGGTCAGCTTTGAACCAGGTGAATATGTGTACCTACGAGTGTCTCCTATGAGGGGCCTGCAACGGTTCAAAATTAAAGGAAAGCTAGCCCCAAGATTTATTGGACCTTTCTGTGTGGTTGCACGAAAAGGCACAGTAGCCTACCAGCTAGACCTACCCAAGGAGCTGTCAGACGTCCACGACGTGTTCCACGTCTCACAGTTGAGGAAATGTGTGAGCAACCCGGAAAAGCATGTATCTCATGAGAGCATTGACGTGCAACCAGATCTCACCTACAGAGAGCGGCCAGTAAAAATATTGGAAGAGTCTGAAAGGAGGACCCGTCAGAAAGCAATTAAATTTTTCAAGGTTCAGTGGAGCAATCACACAGAGGATGAAGCAACATGGGAAAGAGAGGATTTTCTTCAGGCAGAATACCCACACCTATTTTAGGATCAGCTGAAATCTCGGGGACGAGATTTTTCCTAAGGGGGTAGGTGTTGTGACACCCAAAAATTTTATTTGGTTTTATCAAAATCTTTATTTGATTTGAAGGAGGTTATTTAAAAAAAATTCTAAAGGACTCTCCTTCTCAAAAAATTTCTTTTATGTCAAGTATTTTGTTTGGGTTCATCCAAGACTTGATCTTTGGTCTTGGAGGTTTTTCATCTTGTGTTGACTCAACACAAATGTTTTTCATTGGGAAAGTTTTTGAAGATCTTTTCTTTTATAAATAGCCCTATGGCTTATGGGGTGATCCTTTCCCTTTCAAATTACCTCTTGCCATGACCTAAGTGGAAATCCCCCTCCCAAAGGCCATCTTCCCACTTTGTGTCAAGATAAGCTTCAAATCCAGCAAGATGAACTTCCCCATGATTTCATCTCCATTTATTTTTAATCAAAAATCTTTTCTGTCTCCTATTTTGGCCCTTAGAGTTTTACAAAGGAACCACTAGTTTTCCTTTGAGTTTTGCCTCCAAACAAGTTTCCCTCGCTAGTCCTTAGGACCCTCAACCAAGATCCAGGAAGAACCACTGGTGCCCAATTCAAAATTTTCAAAATGTGCTTGCTGCAAGTTTGGGCCATATTTGCAAAATTTGGTGAAATTCATTTGTTTTATTCTCCTAAAAATCTGAGAAAATTCAGGCAGCCTCTAGATGCATCAAGAGGTCACCTCACCAAGTCCCAGCTCCAGAAAAAATTTCCTCGTGCCCAAATCATATCATCATGAACACCTGGCGTACACTGTTACTGCCAAAGTTCAGAGTTCAGAAACAGTTTCAGTAGCCGATGTCGTTTTCTTTAGAGACTCTCATCGATCTCGCCAGTACCTGCAGTGGAGCCTTGCTCCCTGTTCCTCCTTCTTATCCATCCGCGCTGCGTTTTCTGCTTTTTCAAACAAGCCCCTGGATCTTTTCTGTTTCATCACAGATTAGTCCTTGGACTAAAACCCTTATATCTTTTAAACAAAAGATGCTTTTTGATTGATTTTTTTGCCAGTCTTATATTTTTGTCTAGATTTTTTATAGTATTTATTTGAAAAAAAATTGGAATAAGTTTTTACACACACACGGTATTCACGTTAGTATACGGTTTCTTTATACCGTAGATACCGGAGGAGGTGACGGAGCCGCGAACTTCGCCGAGCTAGACTCCGACTTCTCCGAACCAGGCAAGCATGTTTGAACCTTTGATATGATGAATGTTTTGCATGTTTGCTTGAATAGTTTGTGCATGGCATATGGGCATCAGTGAGTGTTACGTTGCATGCAAGGCAACTACCAGTGTGCTTCGAAGTTTGATGTGATCTTTTGATGGGAGATGACCTGATCATGTGGTGACATGAGAGGTAGTAAGATAGTATTGTTGTAGCATGCCAGTCTTATGTCAACCGTTAAACTCCGACGTTAACGTGGACTAAGCCACGTTACCGTTCGTTCCCTTCTCGTGCTGCCACATGTTTTCTGCAAAGAATACGACTTAGTAAGTTGCAAACCTCTTTCCATGTACACACCAAACAGAGGGGCCGGGATGAGGGTTCCATGGCCCTGGATTAAAGCCAGTCATCCGGTCAAGGGGCATGGGTGTTTCCGGTTGGGACCGAGAGGGGGGCACCCCTTAGAGCGTGCGATTTAAATTTGATCCCATGCTACGCGAGGTTGTAGCCTCCCCGTCTCATGGTTTTTCTTGAACGTTGCCTAGGGTGATTCCTGGCAACGGAATGTCGAATGGGTGTGTACTAGTTAGATTTGTTTCTCCTAAAATACCGTAAACGGAACTAGTCCTTTGTGGCTACCGAAATCCGTTGGCTGTGGTTAAAAGTACAAACTCTGCAGAGTCAAAACCTTCCGAGAAATTGTGTCCATGGTCAAGGACCTTGGTCAACATATCCATATCCATATCTACATCAGTCCCTGTGTCACTCTCAGTGAGAATCCCCGGTGAACAAACTTGAGTGATAACCCAGATTGAATGTTATTCTTATGGATGGACTAACCATTTTATTATTTCGTACCTGAGTATTTCCTTAAGATGATTTAAATTCATGAGCTATTGGAATATCGAGTTATGAAATATAAGCCCTTTATGTGATGTCGCTCAGACGTCCGACTGTGGCACTCTTATTATTTATTTTGATATAAGCCCTTTATGTGATGTCGCTCAGACGTCCGACTGTCGCACTCCTGTTATTCACTTTTGATACAAGCCCTTTATGTGATGTCGCTCAGATGTCCGACTGTGGCACTCTTATTATTTATTTTGATATAAGCCCTTTATGTGATGTCGCTCAGACGTCCGACTGTGGCACTCCTGTTATTCACTTTTGATACCAGCCCTTTATGTGATATCACTCAGACGTCCGACTGTGGCACTCTTATTATTTATTTTGATATAAGCCCTTTATGTGATGTCGCTCAGACGTCCGACTGTGGCACTCCTGTTATTCACTTTTGATATAAGCCCTTTATGTGATGTCGCTCAGACGTCCGACTGTGGCACTCTTGTTATTTACTTTTGATATAAGCCCTCTATGTGATGTCGCTCAGACGTCCGACTGTGGCATTCTCGTTATTTACTTTTGATATAAGCCCTTTATGTGATGTCACTCAGACGTCCGACTGTGGCACGCACTGTCGTTTATATTCCAATATAAGCCCTTTATGTGGTGTCGCCCTGACGCCCGACTGCGGCATTGTTAATTTTTTTGTACCCTTTCGAGGTGTCATTTCAGACACTCGATTGGCCTTCAGTATTACCTTGGGATTTTTGGGAGGGCTACCGCCCGACTTCCTTTTTATTTCCCATGCAGCGCAAAGTTTATTATCGGAGTGCGCATTATTAATCTGCTCATGTGCATCATGTTTGCATTTGTTATATCTTATGTCCAAACTGTCTTGCGAGTACTTTCATAGTACTCACCTGGCTTGTTGATTTGGCCAGATGTTGACGAAGGCGATGTTATGGATGAAGAGTTCGATAGCGAGTCCGACGCCTAGAGGAGTCCCAGTCAGTCCCGTGAGATCCTGGAATTGGTCACTTGTATTATATACGCTTCCGCTATCCACAATAAAAGTCCTCGAGCCTCACTCCGACGCTCGATGAGCTGTAAGATTTAGGAGTCCTGTCACCCACTTCACTGTGACATATCCACCACCATTTTTATTACGAGTCAATAGTTATGCCACCATACCCCTTGTGTCATATCCGCCTTTATGTATAATATCGGCGTGCCTGTAATAAATTGTTGAGCAGCCTCCGCTCAACCTTGTTTTATATTTAGTACTCCTGGATATTTCTGTAATCAAGAATTTGTCTACCAGTAAGAACGATTCTTCTCTACTGGTCCGTTAAAGGGATCGGTTTCTCAATAAATGTTTTATTGGAAAATCGGTCGTGACATTATATGAACAACCTGCATGCGTGCATCACGGATTGTGTTCATTCCATGACGGACGTTATGATCATAAGATACTTCGGAGCATGATTATCCCTTGTCATATTATACCTGTGTTCATAATGTTTGCGAGTACATTCAAAAGTACTCACTGGCTTGTCCCTGGTTATTGTCTTGGCTAGATCTCTTGCGTGGAGAGGAACGTTGCAATGATAGCCCCTGAACCTACGCAATGGAGATAGCAGCCTCGCGAAGATAGGAGTTATCCTGGTCAGCTGTTCTTGTGGGAAATGGAGTCCCATAGACGCTGGCAAACCACAAACCGCTTCCGCCATCAACCACTAGAAACCATTTGTTGTACTCATAGGCCACAACGGTCTTGTACTACATATTTTTTGTACCTTGCTTGGAATTTCTGTATCGAGTTGGTGCCTCATCAGCTAACAGTAATCCTGGGGCTGGTGAGCACAAAGGCCATTTTCTGGGAAATTTATATCCCGAAAAACCGGTCGTGACACGTTTTGCCACGACGGTGGCCGTTGGTGTCTTTGGTAGACACGGGGCCACCCAGGACTAGCCCAGTGGGGAGTGAGTCGGAGTGGCCGGGAGAGTGTCATGGCAGTAGAGCGGTTTTGTCGGAACGCCGTTGGTCCACCCGAATGGGAGTGCGAGGCCATGGGTTCCGTGGTGTGGGTACAGTGTACTAACCTCTGCAGAGTGTATATTAAATCTATCGATAGCCGCGCTCGTGGATAAGGGCCCAGTTCGTAGTTGGTCACACTGTGAGTCAACAGTAATTAATAATAACTTGATTAATAACAACCCCGGTTCGATGATGAGATAAGTTGGTTATGTGATCCGTGAATGATCACCGTTTGGTTACGAGGTAACCCGTTGAACCAAGAGTGGTTCCGTTTGTGATCCGTGAATGATCACCGTTTGGTTACGAGGTAACCCGTTGAGCCCAGAGTGGTTCTGTTTGTGATCCATGAATGATCACCGTGGTGTCGAGGATACCGAGTTATTGGATATTCGTGATGTTGTGCGAGAATCATGGGTAAAGATCAAGCTCCTTGTGGTCATTTAATGATTACTACGGTATTATTTATACCAAGCTTGATTTGATCCTGAGATGATCGTGATGACGTCCGAGGTTGGTAAGAGCTGCATGTGATGGTCATGAGATAACCCGAGCAGAATAAGTGGTGCATATAGTGTTATCATGTTGCATGCTAGTATCGTCAGACTTATATGTTCATGCCATGCTCATATTGTTCTAGCGGTATTATGTTCATGTTGTTCATGCCATGTCATCCTGATGATCTCATGGTAATTCATGTTTAACCTGTAATTGCCATGTTATTGTTTGACTTGAATGCTTCTGGTTATTGTGAGCTTGCAAGTACATTCAATGTACTGACCTGGCGTGTCATGCCAGTTTGCAGGTCATGCCGGATTTGATTGCTTGCTTGTCGTGGTTTCCGTTTGTGCGAGCTAGGATAAGCGTTCCAGCCAGAGTCTTTGCGGAGTGGAGTTCATCATCGTCGTCGTTGTCCCGCTGCCAGTAGTTTTTCCGCTGCTTCGAGTTGTTCTGCTGCTTGCATAGAGCAACTAAGGATGGCGTAGTGTCGCCGTGCTGATGTTATTCATTGTAATATCGGAGACCTTGTATTCATATTCGTGTAATAATAGAAAGCTGGTTTGTTCTATGCCAAGCAGTGCCGTATTCCAGAAGACTTCTCCTCGACCTCTGGGCTGGAATACGGGGCGTTCCGGTTTCTCTGAGCCGGGGTGCCACAACACCTTGATCTGGCTGACCGTTTCTTTTGTGTTGCCTAATCACAAACAGTTCATCCGAGTGAACTGTATGCTCTATATCGCACACGCCTTCATCAGGCTGCCCGTTTCTTTTGTTCCGCCTCATCGCAAATAGTTCATTGGACTGAACCGTATGCCCTGGATCGCACACGCAACTAAAATCTGAACCGTGTTTGATGGCTCCGCCATCGCAAACGTTTTGCACCTTTTTTGACGGTTCTTTTACACCACCGTTTGCGATTATTGCATCGCACACAGTTTCGTCGAAGGGTCTCTGATCGTAGTATTGCGTTAGTAGCATCCTGCGGTAGTGATGTTATTATTCATGAGAGGACGCCTCTCTAATCACCCTAGTCAAATGGGGTTGCCGAACGAAAAAAAGTACTCTAACAGATTTGGCTAACGCCATGTTAGATACATCGGGTTTATCCAAGGCATGGTGGTGGAGGCTGTATTGACATCATGTCATGTCCTGAATAAAGTTCCTACGAAGGATAATGAGACTACTCCCTGTGAGCAATGGAAAAAGAAAAGAACTACACTCTCTTACTTGCGCACTTGGGGCAGTTTGGCGAAAGTCAATGTGCCGATCCCCGAAAAGCATAAGCTTGGACCAAAGACCATGGACTGCGTTAATTTGGGCTATGCTAAGAATAGTGTTGGCTATAGATTTCTAGTAGTGAAATCTGAGGTACGTGACCAGAAGGTCGGTACAATTATAGAGTCTAAGGATGCTACATTCTTTTAGGATATTTTACCCATGAGAGATATGCAAAGCACTTCCAGACTCGAATCTGATGATACTCCTGAACCTGCCATTCCGATGGAATACTATGAACACAAAAGTGATGAAAGTTCCACGGAGGATGACGAGGAAGCTCCAGTTAGGAGCAAGAGACAAAGGACTGCAAATTCTTTGTGTGATGATTTCCTCGTGTACCTCGTGGATGATGACACTCCTAGTTTCATTTCAGAAGCTTATGCATCTCTGGATGCTGACTACTGGAAGGACGCGGTCCGTAGCGAGATGGATTCCATCATGGCTAACGGGACATGGGAGATCACTTATCGTCCTTATGGTTGCCAACCATTGGGATGTAAGTGGGTGTTCAAGAGGAAGCTTAGGCCCGATGGTAAGTATAAGGCTAGGCTTGTGGCCAAGGGTTATACTCAAAAGGAAGAAGAGGATTTCTTCGACACTTACTCACATGTGGCTAGGCTGACAACCATTCGAGTGTTACTCGCTTTGGCTGCCTCGCATGGTCTTCTCGTTCATCAGATAAACGTTAGGATGACTTTCCTTAACGGAGAGCTAGATGAGGAAATTTACATGCAATAGCCAGTTGGCTTTTTAGTAAATGGTCAGGAAAGAAAGGTGTGTAAGCTAGTGAAATCTTTGTATGGCCTGAAACAAGCGCCTAAGCAATGGCATGAGAAGTTTAATACAACTTTGACATCTGCTGTCTTTGTTGTTAAAGAAGCTGACAAATGTGTATACTATCGCTATGGTGGGGGCGAAGGAGTTATACTGTGTCTGTATGTCGATGACATACTGATATTTGGGACCCACCTCAAAGTCATTGAGGAGGTTAAGGCTTTTCTATCTCATAACTTTGAGATGAAAGACCTAGGCGTGGCTGATGTTATCTTGAACATCAAGCTACTGAGAAATACTGAGGGTGGAATTACACTTTTGCAATCCCACTATGTTGAGAGGATTTTGAGCCGTTTTGGATATTCGAGCTGCAAACCTTCCGCAACAACATATGATCCTAGCATGCGGATTCGAAAGTTCGAAGGCACGACTGTAGATCAATTGAGATATTCTCAAGTGGTTGGTTCACTGATGTACCTAGTGAAGGAAATATGCCCTAGAGGGAATAATAAAGTTGTTATTTTGTATTTCCTTATTCATGATAAAGGTTTATTATTCATGCTAGAATTGTATTGATCGGAAACCTTGATACATGTGTTAATACATAAACAAACACTATGTCCCTAGTAAGCCTCTACTAGACTAGCTCGTTGATCAAAGATGGTTAAGGTCTCCTAACCATTGACATGAGTTGTCATTTGATAACGGGATCACATCATTAGGAGAATGATGTGATGGACAAGACCCATCCGTTAGCTTAGCATAATGATCCTCCAGTTTTGTTGCTATAGCTTTCTTCATGTCAAATACATATTCCTTCGACTATGAGATTATGCAACTCCTGGATACCAGAGGAATGCCTTGTGTGCTATCAAACGTCACAACGTAACTGGGTGATTATAAAGATGCTCTACAGGTATCTCTGAAGGTGTTTGTTGAGTTGGCAGAGATCGAGATTAGGATTTGTCACTCCAAGTATCGAAGAAGTATCTCTGGGCCCTCTCGATAATACACATCATAAGCTTGCAAACAAATGACTAAGGAGTTAGTCACGAGGTGATGTATTACGGAACGAGTAAAGAGACATGTCGGTAACGAGATTGAACTAGGTATGAAGATACCAACGATCGAATCTCGGGCAAGTAACATATTGATGGACAAAGGGAATTACGTATGTTGTCATAAGGTTCGACCGGTAAAGATCTTCGTAGAATATGTAGGACCAATATGGGCATTCAGGTTCCGCTATTGGTTATTGACCAGAGAGGTGTCTCGGTCATGTCTACATAGTTCTCTAACCCATAGGGTCCGCACGCTTTACGTTCGTTGACGATATAGTATTATATGAATTATGTATGTTGGTGACCAAATGTTGTTTGGAGTCCCGGATGTGATCACGGACATGACGAGGAGCTTCAGAATGGTTCAGAGGTAAAGATTGATATATAGGATGATATGGCTAGGCCAGGGGGTTAAGCCCACTGGGCTTTAGGTCGGTGCAAAAGGAGTTTTGCGGAGGCCAGGGGGCCAAACGCCGGAGACCCTGGCATCTGGCCCTGGGCCAGATGCCGAGGCCCATGGCATCTGGGCCAGACACCAAGGACTGTGGCGTCTAGTCCTGGAAGTCCAAGAAGGACTCTTCCTTGCAGGCAAAACCGACTTTGAGGAGGCTCTTTCTCCATGTTTTGACCCCAGGGCTCAACATATAAATAGAGCGACGGGGCTAGCACCCAAGATACATCAAGATACACCAAGCCGTGTGCCGGCAACCCCATCCCTCTAGTTTATCCTCCGTCATAGTTTCCGTTGTGCTTAGCGAAGCCATGCGGAGATTGTTCTTCACCAAAACCGTCACCACGCCGTCGTGCTGCCGGAACTCATCTACTACATCGCCCCTCTTGCTGGAGCAAGAAGGCGAGGACGTCATTGAGCTGAACGTGTGCTGAACACGGAGGTGCCGTACGTTCGGTACTTGATCGGGACGGATTGTGAAGGTGTACGACGACATCAACCGCGTTGATAAACACTTCTGCTTACGATCTACGAGGGTATGTAGACACACTATCCCACTCGTTGCTATGCATCTCCATGGATAGATCATTGCGTGTGCGTAGAATTTTTTTGTTTTCCATGCAATGATTCCCAACACCTAGCTTGTGCTACTCGTCCTGACATCTCATTTGCTATGTGCAAACTAAGCCAGTTTGTTTCCAATCTGGAGATGTGCATTGGCATGCTGTTGAGCGAGTGATGCGTTACTTGCAAGGTACTATGAACTACGGAATTCACTATTCTGGGTACCCAACGGTACTTGAGGGGTATAGTGATTTGAATTGGCACTGGTGCAGAGACCTGCTATACAAACGGTTTTTAACCCCTTCCCGTGATAGTGTTTGGAACCGTCGCCAAGTGAGTATGGGCGATAGGGGAGTCCTTCCCACACGGCCCAGAAACCATCGGGGATAGGCCCTCCTGGCACACAGGCTGGGGCAAAATGAGCTCGTATGCGATTTGGCAAGGCATCGAAACCCAATCATTTCCGTTCGTATGTACATCCCACACAGCGAAACCCAGAAAAACATTTTCGTTCGTATGTATATCACACAGTTTTTTGTGTGGAAACGTTTGTGCAAGGTCGCCTAACGCAAACAGTTCTCTGCCAGAAGCCGTGTGTGATTGTTAGTTGATCGAACACACCTACTTTCTAGAAACCGTGTGGGTTGTTTGAGTTCATAGCCCATGGTGCTGTCTGAGTTATCTTCTGCAATAGAAAACCCCAATAAGTAGGGTAATTAGCCTATTATTGATAATCCATGTACTAATCAAATTGATATTTCTTACAAACACAGTAGATATTTCATACCCATATAACGGCAACCAGGATTTCATAATCGAATTACATCAGATAGCTTCGGCACTCGATTACGCCATTACACTACAGCATCATGTTTCACATGCAACATCAAAAATCTTTGGAAAGTAGCATCATACACGGTAAATAGACAGATGAATCTCATCTGGGAAATTGCAGAAGCAGAAGGAAAATATTGAGCCTTCAGTGATGTTGAATATCCTTGTAACTTTAGGCCAGTGGTTATGGATAATTGCCCGCCCAACCTTCATCCTCTTCAGGAAAACTTCAATATTGTACTGTGGGTGTTGAATGAATACCTTCCTCGCCTCTTGACCATGCAGGTGGTTTGAGGGGTAATCATCGGTGAATTGCTTTGAAAAGTACAGAAAACAAAGATATGCATAAATCGTTGTTATAAATTTTGAAATGGCGCAAGGGGTAAAAACAAGGTAAAAGAATTAGTACCATCCTATAGTTGACTGATGTCTTCTTCATTATGCAAACAAAGATCTTGTTGTTATTCGTCGCAAGTTTCTTCATCCTAACAATCTTCCTGAGTTTCTTGACTTGACTGATATTCATGGACATCTCATTTCCCCATATGCAAAATGGGTCGAACAGTGGGTCTAAGCCTCTGACAGCAGGACGTACATGTGCAAGACCAAATTGTAAGAAACCTAAATATTAGAATGATTCCTGCAACTGCACAATAATGTGCTATTAGCGAAAGGATCATGCATGAGCAAACCTCAATGGTAAACCGCAGTGTCTCCCATTGTTTCCCTGCAACACACATAAGGAAGATCTTAATCAAGTTAACTAAGAGTTGCCATACTATCAGTAGAATATGTATTGAGTACAGCCAAATTCGATTTATTTCACGTGCATAACAATACAAAATTGTACCCACAGCAAATGAAAATCAACTTGCAGAATTGAACCAAATAGTTAAATGGACAGCAGAACAAATGAACCAAAACAGTTAACTGAGCATGACATTGCAGAATGGAAACATGTACTAAAAGATAAGACAGTTAACAAAACAAAGAATGCTTGAGAACAGTACCTCATGCGCGTGTGCGGCCGCGATTTGCTTCTCCGCTGCCAGATGCTACTGAGCTCCGCGTTATACTGCATGCGAAATGGCTGTGGGCGGCGCTTAATTGGAGGAGGGGGACAGTGATTTCGGCGGAAGGTGTCGCGCCATCGGTCGGGGTATGTGGGGCGGGGAAGGAGGAGGACGGTGTGGGTGGGGTGTGGATTACCTAACCATATCGAGGAGGGCGTTGTCGGTGTCAAAAGCGGCGGATCTCGGGTAGGGGGGTCCCGAACTGTGCGTCTAGGATCGATGGTAACAGGAGACGGGGGACACGATGTTTACCCAGGTTCGGGCCCTCTCTATGGAGGTAATACCCTACTTCTTGCTTGATTGATCTTGAGGAATATGAGTATTACAAGAGTTGATCTACCACGAGATCGTAATGGCTAAACCCTAGAAGTCTAGCCTATGTGTATATGGTAATGAATGTGTCCTATCCGGACTATGCTCTCCGGTTTATATAGGCACCGGAGACATCTAGGGTTACATGGAGTCGGTTACATAAGAAGGAATCTTCACAGCTTGTCGCCTAGCTTGCCTTCCACGCCAAGGAGAGTCCAATCCAGACACGAGTGTGGTCTTCGGTCTTCATGTCTTCACAGCCCATTAGTCTGGCCCATGGATGAAAGGCCGGACGCCCGAGGACCCCTTAGTCCAGGACTCCCTCAGTAGCCCCTGAACCTGGCTTCAATGACAAGGAGTCCGGCGCGCAGATTGTCTTCGGCATTGCAAGGCGGGTTCCCCTTTCTCCGAACTCCAAGATAGTCTTCGGATGCGATGATTGTATCCGGACCTGGTATAACCGCAGAGAGAATATAATACTTGCACGAATCTAATCTCTTGATAGCTTCTTTACAACACGACATCATGTTTGTACGGTCATAATTTCGAACCGTTTTGCATCTGCCATCCCACGTTTCGATACGCGGTTGCTATTGGCACGTCTTGTAGAAGCAGAGATCGTGTCCCCTTATTGCGGGATTCTCATCAATGCGGGCATGGGTAACTCAACCGTGCCTTTTATACAGCCCTTGGGAATAGGCGAGTTTTTAGGACGAGTGGGGAGGCGCTTGACATTCGCGGCCTTTATACTGGGATAAGGACACTCTCCCTTTACCCACACCCTTCTTCATCCTTAGTCCTTTCGTCCTCGAGCTCTAGCGCCCAAGCTTTAGCTTTTCCTCGTTCGAGAGGGCACTCCTATCATGTCTGGATCCAGAGCTGGAGTCAAGTGGATGGCCTCCTCCGTTAAGAAGGACATCACGAAGCTCCGGGAGGCCGGCTATTTGGCCAAGGAGATTCCTCACCGGCTCCCGGAAAAAGGGCAAATCATCCCTACCCCCGAGCCCCATGAGAGGGTTGTGTTTCTCACACACTTCGTCTGCGGGCTGGGATTCCCCCTTCATCCATTTGTCCGTGGATTGATGTTTTACTATGGGTTGTACTTCCACGATCTGGCCCCCAACTTTATACTCAACATCTCAGCATTTATCATTGTGTGCGAGGCCTTTCTCCGCATCCTGCCTCACTTCGGCCTATGGCTGAAGACCTTCAACGTGAAACCGAAGGTGGTAAGCGGTCAACAAGCAGAGTGCAGAGGCGCCATGGTGGGCAAAATGCCCAATGTCACCTGGCACGAAGGCTCCTTCGCGGAAACGGTGAAGGGATGGCAGTAGGGGTGGTTTTACATCACCGAGCCGTGTGACGCCAACTGGGTAGCAGCCCCCGAATTCCGATCCGGAGTTCCGATGCGGCTCACCTCCTGGCAAGAGAAGGGCCTGACCTGGGGATCCCTGGACGAGATAACTGGGGTCCAGACTTGCGTCCAGAACATGATAACCAAGAAGATCAAGCTTGTGAATGTGATCCAGGTCATGCTCATCCGCCGGATCCTTCCGTGTCAACGCCGGACTTGCTATTTGTGGGAGTACGACCCCGCCGAACACCAGACGCTGCGAGGGCTCTTTGGCACAACGCACGAAGGCATCTGGAAGGCGCTCTTCAAGGCGGGCGAGACGCCCCCGCCCACGACTGAAAATCACGGGCTTAGCTCAAAGCGCCAGGCCAATTCGGTAAGACTTTTAATGCTTTCGAGGTATACCCTTCACCAGCATATTTTGAGGATGGATACTGAGCTCCTCCATCTACTTTACCAGGCCTAGATCGAGGTGGCAGAGCAGATTAGCTGCCCGGCTCCGCTTCCCGAGGAGGAAGAATTCCCACTTCTGATCAAGATGTTGTTTCCGACGCCGTATGACGTGCCGGAGAACACGGCCAAGAAATCGGCCAAAGGGTCCAAGGCCCTTGCCAAAAAGGCGCCCCGGACATGTAGTCCGAGGACGAGACTTCCTCTTCATCCGATGACGACGACGAAGAGGAAGAAGAAGAAAACGATTCCCCACCTAAGGTGGGGAGGAAGAAGAGGGCAGCTCCCCCGGATCCGAAGGCGAAAGCGCCCAAGAAGGTTAAAGGCTCCCAAACGGATAACTCCATGTGGGATATTGATAGCAGTCCAGAACGAACTCGCCGGACAAAGCCTCGGGCCGCTTCGTAAGTACCAGAATCCGCCAACGTATGGCCTTCCTGTTTTATAGTGTTGACATATTGTAAGCCTTGTTACTACAGTCCGGCACGCGATGGCTCCCCGCAGTCCTTGATTGAGGATCCGCTGGGCTCGAAGGAGAGAGCTAGCACATCTCCGCCACCTGCTCATTCTGTCACACCCAAGGGTGATGACGAGGTGGTGTCAAAAAAGACTTTCCCAGGCCGGGGGGATTCCGGAGATCATCGGGGTGACGTCCCAGGATGATTTTTTGGCTGCCGGACATGTGGGGAAAAAGGTCCCCATGGGAACTGGTGACGGGGCCCGAGTTCCCTTTGGACCTCAGCCGGATACCATTCCGGAGATCTACACGGCTCCAGGGTCTAGGGAAGGGCATTCCCTTCAAGGAGGGAATGTGCCTGTTCCACCGATGACCTCTGTCCAACCAGAGGCGCCGGATAATCTGTTGGAGGCGCTACGAGGCGCCTCTATTGTGGATGGACATCGTGTCCTTATGGACACGGTGATAGAGAAGGTTCAGTTCGTCAAAAGCGTACTGGCCGAAGCCTGTACTAGCCTTCTAACGGGCTTTGAGGTAAGTGATTGTAAAAAATATCACAATATAGACAGTAGCCCCTGATGCTCTGTTTGGTGTTCGTGAAGAAAAGCCGAACAGATGATCGAGAAGAAATATCGCAGGAGTCTAACATGAGTTGTCTATGTGAATAAGCAGGTATCGCTTAAGGCAGCCACTGCTCATGCTGCGGAGGTCTCCGGACTGAAGCAGAAAATGGAGCGGGCCGAGGAGGAGCTCGGCCTCGTAAAGAAGCAGCTGGAGGATAACCAAGGTATGCAGTAACCTGTGGGTACATTTCCAAAATAAAATGAATAGTCCGACCGGACTAAAGTATCATAAATTTTATTAGGGGCCACGACCGAGGTGGCAGCCCTTAAAAAGGCGCTAGCTGAGGCCGAGGACAAGGCGGCCAAGGAACGCGCCTCGCGTGAGAAGCACGAGGCCTGGGTTGGCGAGGCACAACAAGAGCTCCAGAGTACGATAGAGAGATTTGAATCCTTGGAGCGTAATTATAAGGCGCAAGAGTCTGAGTTGGCCAAGGCCCACCAGAGCGCGTAGGATGCACGAGCCGAAGCCCAAAACGCCCTCCAGGAAATTCAGGCGGCCAAGAAGATTACGGCGGGTAAGTGTGTCACCATGCGCAGCAAGTATGTAGAAGAAACGTTCCCGTGTACTTCCCTGAATTCGGATTTTCCAGGGGTGTTTACAGATCTGCCGCACAGTATGTCAGATGCTGCCGAGCATTATAGAGCTGAAGAAGGGATGTCTATGGAGAAGCTATTCTGGTCCCAGCATCTGGGATCCGAACATCCGGTGCCCTTCAGCGACCAGCTGAAGTAGTTGGTCGAGCTGCACAGGTTGGCAGAGCTAGCCATGAAGGACCTGATAGTCCGGCTGTGGCCTGCCGATCCTATACCGAGCAGCTACTTTGGACTTGTGTAGCGGCTTGTGGGTGCCTCTCCGCGGCTGGAAGCCGTTTAGCGGTCGGTCTGCATTGAAGGTGCGCGTATGGCCTTCGCCCGCGTTAAGATGCATTGGGCGAAGCTGGATGCCAAGAAGCTGATGACCGAGGGACCGCCGGAGGGCAAGGAGCATCGTCGACCCGAGCACTATTTTGATGGTGTTCTGGAGGGGTCACGCCTTGTGGCGGAGCAATGTTCGAAGGATATTATATTCCCATGAGAACATGTGTAATACCTTGTTCTGTAATATGGAACAATGATGTTATGTAGTGTAATGATTTAAATTTTGCCTCCTGTGCGGCCGTTTATTAAATCTGAGGGTTGACAAGTCGTCGGCTTCTGCCCCCACGTAGATAGTACGGGGGTGTTCGGGATAAATCTAAACACTCTTTACTCCACATTATGGTCCTTAAAGGAGGTGTTTAGCGCAACGAACAAGGCAATCAGACTATGCGGCCTTTACCGCCCTCACTTAGCCATAGGAGTTTGACAGTTAATAAAGTTGGCAAAGCCCCTGGTGTTCGGAAGGCCGAATTAGGGGTGTTATACACGCCTAATCGGAAGAACCGATTCTTCGCAAGAAGCGGAAAAAATCTCCAACGATTTGGGACCTCTCGAACAGCTAACCGGCTCTCGCCGCATCATGACAGTCAGTTTTCGGCTTTCTCTACTGAGGTGCTCGTCCGGAAGAACCGGGACACAATCGCAGTAGTTCTCCCTTTACTACCTTAGCCGATGTAGCGGAACGTAAGGTAGTAAGCACAGGAGCCGGGCAACCCAACTATTGACCAAAGACATGATTCGGAGCCGATGCATATAATGCTATAAGTTCGGGGTGCTGAACTATACTGCAAAAGTGTTCGGACTTTTATTGCCGTGATGCGGGGCGTAATGAATCCCCTGGCTTAGTACTACGTACCATGGTGTACGTGTGCAATGAGTAATTAATACCGAGGTGAGGAAACGGGAAAATGAAGTAATAAGCTGACGCTACCATGTATTCACCGTTATGTTGTAACTAGTACGTCGAGGCGTACTTTGTACAAGTAATGCAATAAACAAGTAAGGCTATTTAACACGCCGCCACCAAGGGCGAGCTACATGCGAGTATGAAAAGCAATTATGGCAATAGTTAAATATAGACCACTTGTGGATTCTCTTGTAAGCCAGAGCTCCCTGCCTTCTTGGTGTGTTCTGCCGACAGGTTGTCCGTGTAGACCTTGAAAAGAGAATAAAACCCGTAAAAAGGAAAAAGTAAAAGCATGAGAATCCCAGGGTCGGTCAAGCCGTACTGTGGATTGCGAACGAGTTGTGCCTCCGTCAATACCCATGGGGTGTTGAGTGTGTAATTTTATATATGCACGGCATTTAATGCCATGGCCTCCTCGGGGCTGGGACGGAGGCCAATTTGTTAATTCGGCTCATGATGAGCCGAGCTGTCCTGTTGTAGTGTGGTCCGGACCCTCTTAATGATGTCCAGGGGCTCGGCGGCCAGATTATAATGTTGCTTGAGAAGGCCACTCTGTACCTCTGCTGCTAGGGCGGCGGTGTGCTCCTCTGTACAGAGGGAGCGTTCCGTGTTTCCATTTACTGTAATGATGCCCCGTGGACCGGGCATCTTGAGCTTAAGATAAGCATGGTGTGGCACTGCGTTGAATCTAGCAAACACGGTTCGTCCGAGCAGTGCGTGATAGCCGCTGCGGATGGGGACGATATTGAAGATTAGCTCTTTGCTTCGGAAGTTATCCGGAGAACCGAAGACCACCTGCAGCGTGATTGAGCCCGTACAGCGGGCCTCTACGCTTGGTATGACTCCTTTGAAGGTAGTCTTTGTTGGTTTGATTCGCGAGGGGTTAATGCCCATCTTCCGCACTGTGTCCTGATAAAGCAGGTTGAGGCTGCTACCACCATCCATCAGGACTCGTGTTAGGTGAAACCCGTCAATAATTGGGTCGATGACTAGTGCGGCTGAACCGCCATGGCGGATACTAGTTGGGTGATCCCGACGATCGAAGGTGATTGGGGATGATGACCATGAATTGAATTTTGGGGCGACTGGCTCTACCGCGTAGACGTCCCTAAGTGATTGCTTACGCTCCCTTTTGGGGATGTGCGTAGCGTATATCATGTTCACCGTTTTGACTTGAGGGGCAAATTTCTTCTGCCCCCTAGTGTTCGGCTGCCGAGCTCTTCGTCCTCGTCCTCGCTCTGTGATTCCCCTTCCTTGTTTTTGCTGTTTATCCTGCTAGCTTGTTTAAAGACCCGGCAATCTCTGTTAGTATGGTTGGCCGATTTGTCTGGGATGCCGTGTATCTGGCAAGGACAATCGAGTATGCGGTCCAAGCTGGATGGTCCTCCGCTGCTCCTTTTATAGGGCTTCTTCCGCTGGCCGGACTTGGAGCCACTGAATCCGGCGTGAACTGTAGTGTCATCGGTGTTGTCGCCATTGCTTCGGCGTTTGTGTCTGTTGCACCGGAGTTTGCCGGTGCTGTTTTTGGCCTCAGAGGGGCCTCTTTCGTTGGCCGTGTTTGTACTACGAGCCAGCCAACTATCCTCCCCCGCGCAAAAGCGGGTCATAAGTGCCGTAAGGGCTGCCATGGACCTCGGCTTTTCCTGGCCGAGGTGGCAGGCAAGCCATTCATCCCGGATGCTATTCTTAAAGGCTGCTAGGGCTTCGGCGTCCGTACAGTCGATGATCTGGTACTTTTTGATTAGGAACCTAGTCCAGAATTTTCTAGCTGATTCTCCAGGTTGTTGAATTATGTGGCTTAGGTCATTGACATCTCATGGCCGGACATAAGTTCCTTGGAAGTTATCAAGGAAAGCCTCTTCCAAGTCCTCCCAGCTGCCGATAGAATTTTCAGGCAGGCTGTTAAGCCAGTGCTGAGCTGGCCCTTTGAGCTTTAGTGGGAGGTATTTAATGGCGTGGAGGTCATCTCCTCGAGCCATATGGATATGGAGAATGAAATCCTCGATCCATACTGCGGGATCGGTTGTGCTGTCGTATGATTCAATGTTGACAGGCTTGAACCCCTCATGGAATTCGTGATCCAGTACTTCATCTGTGAAGCAGAGAGGGTGTGCGGCGGCTCTATATCGGGCCGCGTCGTGGCGTAGCTCTGACGGAGTCCGTCTGTGGTATTCGGCCCGGGCATGGTTAGATCTATCACGTCCGAATAGGTAGCCGTCGTCGAGCCTCGAGGCACGCCCTCGCGATTCGTAGATCGATCTTGTATGTCCTGCTCTATCGTCCAGGATCTACCGGAGGTCGTACGTGTGACCCCAAACTCTTCTGTCTCTATTTTTACGAGGCGGTGGGGTAGGCTGCTGTTCGGCCTGAGTTGCCGCTTTATCCCGGCCGCGAGGTGGCCGGTCGGCCGCCCTGTCCCGACCACGTGGTGCCCGTTCTGCATTACTCAAGGGAGATGTGTGCTCTGGTGCTTCCTCATCGAACTGAGGTAGCAGTCTATGTTTCGGGTAGCTCTTTGTTGGGCGCCTGAGGCCGTATTCTTCGGCTGTCAGGACATCAGTCCACCTGTCGACGAGCAGATCTTGTTCAGCTTGCAGTGGCTATGAGCTGAAGCTTAAAGCGCTCCTGCTCCAGAGTATCCTCAGGCACGATGAAGTCTTCATTGCCGAGGCTCATCTCCTCCTCGGAGGGTGGACGGTAACTGTCGTCCTCCGAGTCATCTTCTATGGCCTGTTCGTCAGGGTTGTCTTGCCTGTTGTCGTGTTCCTCCTGTTCGGATGTAGCTCCGACAGGGTCTTCATTGTTTTCGGTGTCGCCCGGAGTACTATTTTCTCCGGTACCAGTATTGCTATCTTTTGAGCGGTGAGGCTTAGAACGGCGCTTGGGGCGTCGACGCCTGGACTGCGTCTCAGAGGTTTTATTCGCATCTAGCTCTTCGTTGTCGTCGCCAGATCCTTTGGGTGTATCAACCATGTATACGTCGTACGAAGAGGTAGCTGTCCAACGTCCGTTGAATGGCGGGTCTTGGCCTTGCTCCATATCGGCATCGTCGTCCATACTGTCGATGTCTTCAAAGCCATAGTCAAGCACGTCAGTTAAGTCATCGAAAGTGGCTATGAAGTGGGTGGCGGGTGGGAAGCAAAATTCCTCGTCATCCGTCTCTAGCTCGACCCGAACATAGTTCGGATGTGAGTCCTCCTCCGAGGATAAGTTCTTTAAAGAATTTAGCATGTCACCAAAAGGTGAGTGCTGGAAGAAATCTGCGGCGCCAATTTCGAAAATTGATAACCGATCCAGCTCGGTGTCCGCAGGCACGCCTGATCTGGAACGTGTAGCCAAAAACAAGTCCGGAGTTCCATTGACGCAAATATTGCAGGATGTCGAGTCCGTGTGCGGCTCCAACACCGTGGACTTTGTGGCGTCGAAGGGCATGATATGCTTTGGTTCTGAGGCCGTTGAAGCGACAGGATTCATCTCCTGGGTGTGATCCGATGACAGATTTAAGTCATGTTCATCGGAGAGAGGGGGAGCGACTGCCGCAGTCTTGAATCCATCGGAGATCAAGTCTCTGCGAGTATCCGCGATGCAGTTCAAGCTTCCAGATCTGACCTGATGGCCAGGGGCGTGACTATTGTCGGAGTAATTGGCCACGGATACCCCAAAGACGGTGAGACAATAATTCAAGACATCGGGGCTAGCAAAGCCCCTTAGTCCGACTGCCCGGCTGCTCCTGCCGGCTCCCCGTCCGACTGCTCTGCCCGGCCAGCTGCCGGCTGCCGACTGCGCCTATCAGCCGGCTGCCGACTGCAGCCCGACCCGACACCGACAAGACCCCGACGTGGCGGCCATACCGCGGACAAGACAGCTGTACCGCGACGACATCATCTACAGTGTATCTGTCCCTGGGCACTATTTTATAAAGTGCGCCAGGGACAAGGAGGCATGCACATCACGTACATGGGCATGGTGCCCCATGCCCACTTGTCCCCCATGCCACTACCTAGCTTAGGTAGTAAGCTACCCCACACTATATATAGCTAGCATTCATCCATCCACCATGGCCACAATGGCTCCCTGGACACTCTCACACACTCCACGCATGCATACTAGTTAGCAAGCAAGCTAGCTAGCACACACACATATCCATTCGGCCAAGCACACACTTGTGCTCATACGCATATATACCAAGTCAGATGCCTATGGCACTGACTTCAGATACAGCTCCAGGAGCACTTTGTACTGCCCGATGTACACCTCAGATATATGAAGGAAATATGCCCTAGAGGCAATAATAAAGTATTATTTATTTCCTTATATCATGATAAATGTTTATTATTCATGCTAGAATTGTATTAACCGGAAACATAATACATGTGTGAATACATAGACAAACAGTGTGTCACTAGTATGCCTCTACTTCACTAGCTCGTTAATCAAAGATGGTTATGTTTCCTAGCCATAGACATGAGTTGTCATTTGATTAACGAGCTCACCTCATTAGGAGAATGATGTGATTGACTTGACCTATTCCGTTAGCTTAGCACCCGATCGTTTAGTATGTTGCTATTGCTTTCTTCATGACTTATACATGTTCCTATGACTATGAGATTATGCAACTCCCGTTTACCGGAGGAACACTTTGTGTGCTACCAAACGTCACAACGTAAATGGGTGATTATAAAGGTGCTCTACAGGTGTCTCCAAAGGTACTTGTTGGGTTGGCGTATTTCGAGATTAGGATTTGTCACTCCGATTGTCAGAGAGGTATCTCTGGGCCCACTCAGTAATGCACATCACTATAAGCCTTGCAAGCATTGTGACTAATGAGTTAGTTGCGGGATGATGTATTACGGAACGAGTAAAGAGACTTGCCGGTAACGAGATTGAACTAGGTATCGAGATACCGACGATCGAATCTCGGGCAAGTAACATACCGATGACAAAGGGAACAACGTATGTTGTTATGCGGTCTGACCGATAAAGATCTTCGTAGAATATGTAGGAACCAATATGAGCATCCAGGTTCCGCTATTGGTTATTGACCGGAGAGGTGTCTCGGTCATGTCTACATAGTTCTCGAACCCGTAGGGTCCGCACGCTTAAAGTTACGATGACAGTTATATTATGAGTTTATATGTTTTGATGTACCGAAGGTTGTTCGGAAGTCCCGGATGTGATCACGGACATGACGAGGAGTCTCGAAATGGTCGAGACATAAAGATTGATATATTGGACGACTATATTCGGACACCGGAAGTGTTCCGGAGAAGTTTCGGATAAAACCGGAGTGCCGGAGGGGTTACCGGAACCCCCCGGGGAAGTATTGGGCCTTAGTGGGCCTTGAGGGGAGAGAGAGGGCAGCAGCCAGGAGGTGGCGCGCCCCCTCCCATGAGGAGTCCGAATTGGACTAGGGGAGGGGGGCGCAGCCCCTCTTTCCCTCTCCCTCTCCCTCTCTTTCCTTCCCCCCTCTCTTCCTAGTTGGACTAGGAAAGGGGAGTCCTACTCCTACTAGGAGGAGGACTCCCCCCCTCTCCTTGGCGCGCCCAAGGCAGCCGGCCTCCCCCTTGCTCCTTTATATACGGGGGCAGGGGGCACCTCTAGACACACTTGATATACGATATTTTAGCCGTGTGCGGTGCCCCCCTCCACCATATTACACCTCGATAATACCGTTGCGGAGCTTAGGCGAAGCCCTGCGTCGGTGGAACATCATCATCATCACCACGCCGTCGTGCTGACGAAACTCTCCGTCAACACTCGGCTAGATCGGAGTTCGAGGGACGTCATCGAGCTGAACGTGTGCTGAACTCGGAGGTACCGTACGTTCGGTACTTTATCGGTCGGATCGTGAAGACGTACGACTACATCAACCGCGTTGTGATAACGCTTCCGCTGTCGGTCTACGAGGGTACGTGGACAACACTCTCCCCTCTCGTTGCTATGCATCGCCATGATCTTGCGTGTGCGTAGGAAATTTTTGAAATTACTACGGTACCCAACAGTGGCATCCGAGCCAGGTTTTATGCGTTGATGCTATGCACGAGTAGAACACAAGTGAGTTGTGGGCGATATAAGTCATACTGCTTACCAGCATGTCATACTTTGGTTCAGCGGTATTGTGAGATGAAGCGGCCCGGACCGACATTACGCGTACGCTTACGCGAGACTGGTTTCACCGTTGCGAGCACTCGTTGCTTAAAGGTGACTGGCGGGTGTCTGTCTCTCTCACTTTAATTGAACCGAGTGTGGCTACGCCCGGTCCTTACGAAGGTTAAAACAGCACCAACTTGACAAACTATCGTTGTGGTTTTGATGCGTAGGTAAGAACGGTTCTTGCTAAGCCCGTAGCAGCCACGTAAAACTTGCAACAACAAAGTAGAGGACGTCTAACTTGTTTTTGCAGGGCATGTTGTGATGTGATATGGTCAAGACATGATGCTATATTTTATTGTATGAGATGATCATGTTTTGTAACCGAGTTATCGGCAACTGGCAGGAGCCATATGGTTGTCGCTTTATTGTATGCAATGCAATCGCCATGTAATTATTTTACTTTATCACTAAGCGGTAGCGATAGTCGTAAAAGCAATAAGTTGGCGAGACGACAACGATACTGCGATGGAGATCAAGGTGTCGCGCCGGTGACGATGGTGATCATGACGGTGCTTCGGAGATGGAGATCACAAGCACGGTGCTTCGGAGATGGAGATCACAAGCACAAGATGATGATGGCCATATCATATCACTTATATTGATTGCATGTGATGTTAATCTTTTATGCATCTTATCTTGCTTTGATTGACGGTAGCATTATAAGATGATCTCTCACTAAAATTTCAAGATAAAAGTGTTCTCCCTGAGTATGCACCGTTGCGAAAGTTCTTCGTGCTGAGACACCACGTGTTGATCGGGTGTGATAGGCTCTACGTTCAAATACAATGGGTGCAAAACAGTTGCACACGCGGAATACTCAGGTTAAACTTGACGAGCCTAGCATATGCAGATATGGCCTCGGAACACGGAGACCGAAAGGTCGAGCGTGAATCATATAGTAGATATGATCAAGATAGTGATGTTCACCATTGAAACTACTCCATCTCACGTGTTGATCGGACATGGTTTAGTTGATTTGGATCACGTAATCACTTAGATGATTAGAGGGATGTCTATCTAAGTGGGAGTTCTTAAGTAATATGATTAATTGAACTTAAATTTATCATGAACTTAGTACCTAATAGTATCTTGCTTGTCTATGTTAATTGTAGATAAATGGCCTGTGCTGTTGTTCCGTTGAATTTTAATGCGTTCCTTGAGAAAGCTAAATTGAAAGATGATGGTAGCAATTACACGGACTGGGTCCGTAACTTGAGGATTATCCTCATTGCTGCACAGAAGAATTACGTCCTAGAAGCACCGCTAGGTGCCAGGCCTCCTGCAAGAGCAACGCCAGAAGTTATGAACGTCTGGCAGAGCAAAGCTGATGACTACTCAATAGTTCAGTGTGCCATGCTTTACGGCTTAGAACCGGGTCTTCAACGACGTTTTGAACGTCATGGAGCATATGAGATGTTCCAGGAGTTGAAGTTAATATTTCAAGAAATGCCCGGATTGAGAGATATGAAGTCTCCAATAAGTTCTATAGCTGCAAGATGGAAGAGAATAGTTCTGTCAGTGAGCATATACTCAAAATTTCTGGGTATAATAATCACTTGATTCAACTGGGAGTTAATCTTCCAGATGATAGCGTCATTGACAGAATTCTTCAATCACTGCCACCAAGCTACAAGAGCTTCGTGATGAACTATAACATGCAAGGGATGGATAAGACAATTCCCGAGCTCTTCGCAATGCTAAAGGCAGCGGAGGTAGAAATCAAAAAGGAGCATCAAGTGTTGATGGTCAGTAAAACCACTAGTTTCAAGAAAAAGGGCAAAGGGAAGAAGAAAGGGAACTTCAAGAAGAATAGCAAGCAAGTTGCTGTTCAGGTGAAGAAGTCCAAGTCTGGACCTAAGCCTGAAACTGAGTGCTTCTACTGTAAGCAGACTGGTCACTGGAAGCGGAACTGCCCCAAGTATTTGGCGGAAAAGAAGGATGGCAAGGTTAACAAAGGTATATGTGATATACATGTTATTGATGTGTACCTTACTAATACTTGAAGTAGCACCTGGGTATTTGATACTGGTTCTGTTGCTAATATTTGCAACTCGAAACAGGGGCTACGGATTAAGCGAAGATTGGCTAAGGACGAGGTGACGATGCGCGTGGGAAATGGTTCCAAAGTCGATGTGATCGCCGTCGGCACGCTACCTCTACATCTACCTTCGGGATTAGTTTTAGACCTAAATAATTGTTATTTGGTGCCAGCGTTGAGCATGAACATTATATCTGGATCTTGTTTAATGTGAGACGGTTATTCATTTAAATCAGAGAATAATGGATGTTCTATTTATATGAATAATATCTTTTATGGTCATGCACCCTTGAAGAGTGGTCTATTTTTAATGAATCTTGATAGTAGTGATACACATATTCATAATGTCGAAGCCAAAAGATGCAGAGTTAATAATGACAGTGCAACTTATTTGTGGCACTGCCGTTTGGGTCATATCGGTGTAAAGCGCATGAAGAAACTCCATACTGATGGACTTTTGGAATCACTTGATTATGACTCACTTGGTACTTGCGAACCGTGCCTCATGGGCAAGATGACCAAAACACCGTTCTCCGGTACTATGGAGAGAGCAACAGATTTGTTGGAAATCATACATACAGATGTATGTGGTCCGATGAATATTGAGGCTCGTGGCGGATATCGTTATTTTCTCACCTTCACAGATGATTTGAGCAGATATGGGTATATCTACTTAATGAAACATAAGTCTGAAACATTTGAAAAGTTCAAAGAATTTCAGAGTGAAGTTGAAAATCATCGTAACAAGAAAATAAAATTCCTACAATCTGATCGTGGAGGAGAATATTTGAGTTACGAGTTTGGCCTACATTTGAAACAATACGGAATAGTTTCGCAACTCATGCCACCCGGAACACCACAGCGTAATGGTGTGTCCGAACGTCGTAATCGTACTTTATTAGATATGGTGCGATCTATGATGACTCTTACTGATTTACCGCTATCATTTTGGGGTTATGCTTTAGAGACGGCTGCATTCACTCTAAATAGGACACCATCGAAATCCGTTGAGACGACGCCTTATGAACTATGGTTTGGCAAGAAACCAAAGTTGTCGTATCTTAAAGTTTGGGGTTGCGATGCTTATGTGAAGAAACTTCAACCTGATAAGCTCGAACCTAAATCGGAGAAATGTGTCTTCATAGGATACCCAAAGGAGACTGTTGGGTACACCTTCTATCACAGATCCGAAGGCAAGATATTCGTTGCTAGGAATCGATCCTTTCTAGAGAAGGAGTTTCTCTCGAAAGAAGTGAGTGGGAGGAAAGTAGAACTTGATGAGGTAACTGTACCTGCTCCCTTATTGGAAAGTAGATCATCGCAGAAATCAGTTTCTCCGACACCTACACCAATTAGTGAGGAAGTTAATGATAATGATCATGAAACTTCAGATCAAGTTATTACTGAACCTCGTAGGTCAACTAGATCAAGATCCGCACCAGAGTGGTACGGAAATCCTATTCTAGAGGTTATGTTACTAGACCATGATGAACCTACGAACTATGAAGAAGCGATGGTGAGCCCAGATTCCACAAAATGGCTTGAAGCCATGAAATCCGAGATGGGATCCATGTATGAGAACAAAGTATGGACTTTGGTTGACTTGCCCAATGGTCGGCAAGCCATTGAAAATAAATGGATCTTCAAGAAGAAGACTGACGCTGATGGTAATGTTACTGTCTATAAAGCTCGACTTGTTGCAAAAGGTTTTCGACAAGTTCAAGGGATTGACTACGATGAGACCTTCTCACCCGTAGCGATGCTTAAGTCTGTCCGAATCATGTTAGCAATTGCCACATTTTATGGTTATGAAATTTGGCAAATGGATGTCAAAACTGCATTCCTGAATGGATTTCTGGAAGAAGAGTTGTATATGATGCAACCGGAAGGTTTTGTCGATCCAAAGGGAGCTAACAAAGTGTGCAAGCTCCAGCGATCCATTTATGGACTGGTGCAAGCCTCTCGGAGTTGGAATAAACGCTTTGATAGTGTGATCAAAGCATTTGGTTTTATACAGACTTTTGGAGAAGCCTGTATTTACAAGAAAGTGAGTGGGAGGTCGATAGCATTTCTGATATTATATGTGGATGACATATTGCTGATTGGAAATGATATAGAATTTCTGGATAGCATAAAGGGATACTTGAATAAGAGTTTTTCAATGAAAGACCTCGGTGAAGCTGCATATATATTAGGCATTAAGATCTATAGAGATAGATCAAGACGCTTAATTGGACTTTCACAAAGCACATACCTTGACAAAGTTTTGAAGAAGTTCAAAATGGATCAAGCAAAGAAAGGGTTCTTGCCTGTGCTACAAGGTGTGAGATTGAGTAAGACTCAATGCCCGACCACTTCAGAAGATAGAGAGAAGATGAAAGATGTTCCCTATGCTTCAGCCATAGGCTCTATCATGTATGCAATGCTGTGTACCAGACCTGATGTGTGCCTTGCTATAAGTTTAGCAGGGAGGTACCAAAGTAATCCAGGAGTGGATCACTGGACAGCGGTCAAGAACATCCTGAAATACCTGAAAAGGACTAAGGATATGTTTCTCATTTATGGAGGTGACAAAGAGCTCATCGTAAATGGTTACGTTGATGCAAGCTTTGACACTGATCCGGACGATTCTAAATCGCAAACCGGATACGTATTTACATTGAACGGTGGAGCTGTCAGTTGGTGCAGTTCTAAGCAAAGTGTCGTGGCGGGATCTACGTGTGAAGCGGAGTACATAGCTGCTTCGGAAGCAGCAAATGAAGGAGTCTGGATGAAGGAGTTCATATCCGATCTAGGTGTCATACCTAGTGCATCGGGACCAATGAAAATCTTTTGTGACAATACTGGTGCAATTGCCTTAGCAAAGGAATCCAGATTTCACAAGAGAACCAAGCACATCAAAAGACGCTTCAATTCCATCCGGGATTTAGTCCAGGTGGGAGACATAGAAATTTGCAAGATACATACGGATCTGAATGTTGCAGACCCGTTGACTAAGCCTCTTCCACGAGCAAAACATGATCAGCACCAAGACTCCATGGGTGTAAGAATCATTACTGTGTAATCTAGATTATTGACTCTAGTGCAAGTGGGAGACTGAAGGAAATATGCCCTAGAGGCAATAATAAAGTATTATTTATTTCCTTATATCATGATAAATGTTTATTATTCATGCTAGAATTGTATTAACCGGAAACATAATACATGTGTGAATACATAGACAAACAGAGTGTCACTAGTATGCCTCTACTTGACTAGCTCGTTAATCAAAGATGGTTATGTTTCCTAGCCATAGACATGAGTTGTCATTTGATTAACGGGATCACCTCATTAGGAGAATGACGTGATTGACTTGACCCATTCCGTTAGCTTAGCACTCGATCGTTTAGTATGTTGCTATTGCTTTCTTCATGACTTATACATGTTCCTATGACTATGAGATTATGCAACTCCCGTTTACCGGAGGAACACTTTGTGTGCTACCAAACGTCACAACGTAACTGGGTGATTATAAAGGTGCTCTACAGGTGTCTCCAAAGGTACTTGTTGGGTTGGCGTATTTCGAGATTAGGATTTGTCACTCCGATTGTCGGAGAGGTATCTCTGGGCCCACTCAGTAATGCACATCACTATAAGCCTTGCAAGCATTGTGACTAATGAGTTAGTTGCGGGATGATGTATTACGGAACGAGTAAAGAGACTTGCCGGTAACGAGATTGAACTAGGTATCGAGATACCGACGATCGAATCTCGGGCAAGTAACATACCGATGACAAAGGGAACAACGTATGTTGTTATGCGGTCTGACCGATAAAGATCTTCGTAGAATATGTAGGAACCAATATGAGCATCCAGGTTCCGCTATTGGTTATTGACCGGAGAGGTGTCTCGGTCATGTATACATAGTTCTCGAACCCGTAGGGTCCGCACGCTTAAAGTTACGATGACAGTTATATTATGAGTTTATATGTTTTGATGTACCGAAGGTTGTTCGGAGTCCCGGATGTGATCACAAACATGACGAGGAGTCTCGAAATGGTCGAGACATAAAGATTGATATATTGGACGACTATATTCGGACACCGGAAGTGTTCCGGAGAAGTTTCGGATAAAACCGGAGTGCCGGAGGGGTTACCGGAACCCCCCGGGGAAGTATTGGGCCTTAGTGGGCCTTGAGGGGAGAGAGAGGGCAGCAGCCAGGAGGTGGCGCGCCCCCTCCCATGAGGATTCCGAATTGGACTAGGGGAGGGGGGCGCAGCCCCTCTTTCCCTCTCCCTCTCCCTCTCTTTCCTTCCCCCCTCTCTTCCTAGTTGGACTAGGAAAGGGGAGTCCTACTCCTACAAGGAGGAGGACTCCCCCCCTCTCCTTGGCGCGCCCAAAGGCAGCCGGCCTCCCCCTTGCTCCTTTATATACGGGGGCAGGGGGGCACCTCTAGACACACTTGATATACGATATTTTAGCCGTGTGCGGTGCCCCCCTCCACCATATTACACCTCGATAATACCGTTGCGGAGCTTAGGCGAAGCCCTGCGTCGGTGGAACATCATCATCGTCACCACGCCGTCGTGCTGACGAAACTCTCCCTCGACACTCGGCTGGATCGGAGTTCGAGGGACGTCATCGAGCTGAACGTGTGCTGAACTCGGAGGTACCGTACGTTCGGTACTTTATCGGTCGGATCGTGGAGACGTATGACTACATCAACCGCGTTGTGATAACGCTTCCGCTGTCGGTCTACGAGGGTACGTGGACAACACTCTCCCCTCTCGTTGCTATGCATCGCCATGATCTTGCGTGTGCGTAGGAAATTTTTGAAATTACAACATTACCCAACAGGGGCATCCGAGCCAGGTTTTATGCGTTGATGCTATGCACGAGTAGAACACAAGTGAGTTGTGGGCGATATAAGTCATACTGCTTACCAGCATGTCATACTTTGGTTCAGCGGTATTGTGAGACGAAGCGGCCCGGACCGACATTACGCGTACGCTTACGCGAGACTGGTTTCACCGTTGGGAGCACTCGTTGCTTAAAGGTGACTGGTGGGTGTTTGTCTCTCTCACTTTAGTTGAACCGAGTGTGGCTACGCCCGGTCCTTGCGAAGGTTAAAACAGCACCAACTTGACAAACTATCGTTGTGGTTTTGATGCGTAGGTAAGAACGGTTCTTGCTAAGCCCGTAGCAGCCACATAAAACTTGCAACAACAAAGTAGAGGACGTCTAACTTGTTTTTGCAGGGCATGTTGTGATGTGATATGGTCAAGACATGATGCTATATTTTATTGTATGAGATGATCATGTTTTGTAACCGAGTTATCGGCAACTGGTAGGAGCCATATGGTTGTCGCTTTATTGTATGCAATGCAATCGCCATGTAATTATTTTACTTTATCACTAAGCGGTAGCGATAGTCGTTAAAGCAATAAGTTGGCGAGACGACAACGATACTGCGATGGAGATCAAGGTGTCGCGCCAGTGACGATGGTGATCATGACGGTGCTTCGGAGATGGAGATCACAAGCACGGTGCTTCCGAGATGGAGATCACAAGCACAAAATGATGATGGCCATATCATATCACTTATATTGATTGCATGTGATGTTAATCTTTTATGCATCTTATCTTGCTTTGATTGACGGTAGCATTATAAGATGATCTCTCACTAAAATTTCAAGATACAAGTGTTCTCCCTGAGTATGCACCGTTGCGAAAGTTCTTCGTGCTGAGACACCACGTGTTGATCGGGTGTGATAGGCTCTACGTTCAAATACAACGGGTGCAAAACAGTTGCACACGCGGAATACTCAGGTTAAACTTGAGGAGCCTAGCATATGCAGATATGGCCTCGGAACACGGAGACCGAAAGGTCGAGCGTGAATCATATAGTAGATAAGATCAAGATAGTGATGTTCACCATTGAAACTACTCCATCTCACGTGTTGATCGGACATGGTTTAGTTGATTTGGATCACGTAATCACTTAGATGATTAGAGGGATGTCTATCTAAGTGGGAGTTCTTAAGTAATATGATTAATTGAACTTAAATTTATCATGAACTTAGTACCTAATAGTATCTTGCTTGTCTATGTTAATTGTAGATAAATGTGGATTTTGGTGGGAGGGAGGCGGCGGGGACATAGATATTTCCGCGGTGGCAGAAAAATTCCACTCCGTGCTGCGAGAAAATGGCGCGCAAGTGTGGTTCAAGCGGGGGCGATGGACTGTAGACGACGAAGCTTCCTACGTAAGCCAGACAAGACGGTGCACCAAGATATTTTATATCGCATCCCACACGATTCTTTCTAGTAACCTATTTGTGGTATACCTGATTTTTTTCATTATGGTTTGAAAGACAAATTGGTGTTACAGAGGGAAAGGATGGTGTTTGAATTGCTAGAACATTTATGTATAGTGAACATGCAACTAGATGAGTGTTGTGTTTAAATTTGGAATTATTCCGGGTTCGTTTGGCATTTTTATGCATTAGTTGAGTTTCTAGGCATTTAATGTGCATAATTCAAATTTGAACTACAAGTAAATGCTCCAGTGCACCAAAGTTTGTTGAAAAATCGGATGTGTGTTTTGGGGTGAATTTATAGGTCCCATGCAAGAAATGGGAATGAAATTCAAACATCTGGGCGTCGTGGCTCAGCCGGGAACATTGAGAAACTTGGCTTTTAAATTCCTGGAAATTCAAAACTCGCCTGAAAATCATGAAACTTGGCATGGTGTCATTTCATGGCACCAACATGTTGTGGTAAAAAAATATGCCACATTTGGACAAGTTTTGGTATAAGCTTCTTGCA
Organism: Triticum aestivum; assembly: GCF_018294505.1. Lineage (NCBI taxonomy): Eukaryota > Viridiplantae > Streptophyta > Magnoliopsida > Poales > Poaceae > Triticum > Triticum aestivum. The sequence goes on along the minus strand of NC_057796.1, from coordinate 80,311,889 downwards.
AACCGGAGCTTCTCTCGAGAAGACTCGTGGTTCCCGATGGGGACGTGTCACCTTTGTGTGCAAAACGATATACGCCGCCTCCCCCCCCCCCTTTGATTTTTTACAGAGGCAACATAGAACTATATGAGTGCCGTGTTAAAATTTGAAATTATTCCGGGTTCGTTTGGAATTTCTTACACATTAATTGAATTTCTGGTCATTTAAGGTGCATAATTCAAATTTGAACTACAAGCACATGCTCCAGTTCACCAAAGTTGGTTGAAAAATCCCATGTGTGTCCTTGGGTGAATTTCTAGGTCCCATGCAAGAAATGAGAATGAAATTCAAACATCTGGGAGTCGTGGCTCGGCCGGAAAGATTGAGAAACTTGGTTTTTTAATTCATGTAAATCCAAAACACGCCTGAAAATCATGAAACTTGGCATGGTGTCTTGACATGGCACCAACATGTTGTGGTAATTTTTTTGGAGGAATTGGGACATGCTTTGGTACAAGCTTCTTGCAAACCGGAGCTTCTCACAAGAAGGCTCGTGGTTCCGAGAGGGAACATGTCACCTCCATGTGTGAAACGACATACGTACACTGCCTTCTCCCGCCTTAATTTTTTTACACAGGCAAATTAGACCAAATAGAAGTATCGTGCTAAATTTTGGAATTATTCCGGGTTCGTTTGGCCTTTTTTAGACATTAACTGAATTTCTGGCCATTTAATGTGCATAATTCAAATTTGAACTACAAGCACATGCTCCAGTGCACCAAAGTTGGTTGAAAAATCACATGTGTGTCCTTGGGTGAATTTCTAGGTCCCATGCAAGAAATGGGAATGAAATTCAAACATCTGGGCGTCATGGCTCGGCCGGAAAGATTGAGAAACTTGGTTTTTTAATTCCTGTGAATCCAAAAAACGCCTGAAAATCATGAAACTTGGCATGGTGTCATGACATGGCACCAACATGTTGTGGTAAATTTTTTGGCCAAATTGGGATAAGTTTTGGTATAAGCTTCTTGAAAACAGGAGCTTCTCTCAAGAAGGCTCGTGGTTCCGAGAGGGAATGTGTCACCTCCGTGTGCGAAATGACATACATTGCCTTCTATCGCCTTAATTTTTTTACACATGTAGATTAGACCAAATAGAAGTATCGTGCTAATTTTTGGAATTATTCCGGGTTCGTTTGGCCTTTTTTATTCAGTAGTTGAATTTCTGGTCATTTAATGTGCATAATTCAAATTTGAACTACAAGCACATGCTCCAGCGCACCAAAGTTGGTTGGAAAATCACATGTGTGTCCTTGGGTGAATTTTTAGGTCCCATGCAAGAAATGGGAATGGAATTCAAACATCCGGGCATCGTGCCTCGGCTGGAAATATTGAGAAACTTGGTTTTTTAATTCCTGTAAATCCAAAACATGCCTGAAAATCATGAAACTTGGCATGGTGTCATGACATGGCACCAACATGTTGTGGTAAATTTTTGGCCGAATTGGGACAAGCTTTGGTATAAGCTTCTTGCAAACCGGAGCTTCTCTCAAGAAGGCTCATGGTTCCGAGAGGGAACGTGTCACCTCCATGTGCGAAACGACATACACTGCCTTCTCCCGCCTTGATTTTTTTACACACGCAGCTTAGACCAAATAGGAGTTTCATGCTAAATTTTGGCATTATTCCGGGTTCATTTGGCCTTGTATACATTAATTCATTTTCCAGGCATTTAATGTACATACACTGGTATGCGTCGGTGCTATACAAACGGTTTTTAACCCCTTTCCACGAAGGTGTTCGGAACCGTCGCCAAGTGAGTGACGGCGATAGGGGGGTCCTTCCCACACGACCTAGAAACCGTCAGGGATATGCCCTCCTGGCACACATGCTCGGCTAAATGAGGTTGTGTGCGACCGGCGAGCGCTCAAATATAGTAATACGTATAGTAGAGCTAAAAATACAATTATACAGGCGAAATTGTTTCCGGTCGCAAGTACATCCCACACAGTTTTATGTATAGGCTCGTGTGTGAAAGGTGTAACTATCACACGCGCTCTGCCCTGGTTAACTGTTTGCTTTTATCAACTACATCACACATGATTTGATGAATAAAACTATGTGGCATTGGGCTATCCATCACAAGCGCTTTTACTGCCAGAACCGTTTGCAAAGTTCCATGACCGTCTGTTCTCTTTTTACATCGCACACACTGTTTTCTTTCTAACCGTGTGTACATTATTTTATTAGCTCATGTATATTTTTATTTTTGCCTGTAATTTATTATTCAAATTGGAAATTTTGAAATATGAAACGTGCAATTCAAATTCTCAACACAAAGGTTCAATAACGAATTCATAAATAAAATTGCCAGTACAATATGTTCAGTAATTACAGGATTTGACAGGAATTAACTATGATGAACCATAATATTTAAAGGCGGTAAAGGTGAAGAGACAAGTGTAAATCATTTTGACTGCCGATGATGTTGAAGAAGCAGAATGTCCATAATGTGCCTTCCTGCATGCCATAGGCACACACCACTTTTGTCCAACCCCTTGTGACGATCGCCTGCCTATCCTTCACCGCCTTCAGGAAGACTTCTAGAGCATTATCATGGTAGCATGAATTATATACTTTAACCTTAGTTGCCTCCACTCCCGTCATGTAGTTTGCAAGGTAATCATAAGTAAATAGCTTCGAAAACCACTGAAAAGAGAAAAATATCTGATACTGAGGTCTAATAGAGTAACTTGTTGTGGGCAGGAGGAAAAGGCAACACATTACTTACCATCCTAAAGTTCACTGTTGTCTTGGATAAAGTGTAAATAAAGAGCTTAATTCCAATCACCCGTTTCTTTCGCCTAACAATCTTTCTTAGTTTCCTCACTTGATGCTTGTTCATGAATATCTCATTGCCCCATACGCAAAAGGGATTGAAGCGTGGATTACTACCGCTCATATATGTACCTACAAGCAACCAGTAAATGTTACAAGCTAAACTGAGATTGCACAAATGATGTAAAATACAACTACTATGTTCCTAAGTACAACTATTTTTTAGAGATTTCAATATGAACTACATACGGATGTATATAGAATTATAGATATAGTTTAGATTAGAATCTAGATTCACTCATTTTGCTCCTTATGTAGTCTATATTGGAATCTCTAAAATTACTTATATTTAGGAATAGATGGTGTATAAGACATGAGATGCAGCTAAGCTCGACGGCAAACAACAGCATCGCCCATTGTAGCCCTGTGTAAGTACATGGAAACCCAATGTTAACTACAATGGGGTGAACATCCACCAAAAATAGCAAATGGTAATAAAACGGCAGCATCTGTAGTGATATCTTCATTGCAAAAGAGTGGCACGGTAGCAAAGGGACAGATTAAAAAATGGATACAACTGTTAATTGCAACAGGCTTAACAACATCCTAATTCATGTTTTGTAAGTTTGTAGCCATTGAAATACAGCTCTTTAAAAATGGATACAACTATTAATTGCAACAGGCTTAATGACCATTGAAACCGGTACTGATAAAAATGCAATTGGCAGAGTTAAACATCACAAGGCAGGTGCTGCCAGAGCAGATAATGGCCCAGTTATCTATAAAAAGGTAGGGAAAATAGCTAAAACATGTTAGGCATGTTTACTACAACATGCTTAATACATCGACCGTACAAAACATAGCCATTAATTGCAACTGGTGTTGGTAAGATTGAACTGGAGAGTACATACTTGGTAAGTCCTGAGAGGTAGTTGCTGGAGCACTTCATCTTGGCCAGAGCCCGCCCAAAGTCAGCGACGGCGGAGACGAGCTGTTCCTCCGAGTCGAAGCATGGATCAGTGCCACTGACATGTGTACCTACAGCCTACAGGCAACCAGTAAATGGTAGAAGTTAAACTAAAATTGCACAAATGATGTGAAATACTAGAAGACATGGGATGCAGCTAACCTTGACGGCAAACAACAACATTGGCCGTTATGACCCTGCATAAGTACATGGACAGGCATGTTAAGTACAACAGGGTTAGCATCCACTAAAAATACCAAATGGGAAGCATCTCTAGTGATATCCTAAGTCATGTATTGTAAGTTTGTTGCTGGTATTGGTGAAATTGAGCTGGACATGGTAATATTTGAACATCACACAGTGTGCAGTACTGAAATAAACAAGGCACGAACATGCTTAATACATCAACCGTACAAATCATAGCCATTGCAAGTGCTATTGGTAAGATTTAGCTGGTCAGATCTTACCTGTTAAGTCCTGGGGGTAGTCGATGGGGCACTTCATCTGGGCCAGAGCCTACACCATGTCGGCGGCGGCGGAGGCGAGCTGTTCCTCCGAGTCAACACGCATAGTGGCCATCGCGCCATGGACCGCCATCAGCTCCTGGTGGTGGGGATTTGGAGGCATGAGGATGTTTCGCAGTCGCCATTTAAACAATCAGACCGTGGCCATGTTAGAGATCGGTGGGTTACCTGACTGGATCTGAGTAGAACGTAGATGTGGTTGAAGCTATGGTTGCGGCGGCGGCGATTTGAGATGCCGGTAGGGGGAGGCGCGCGCGGGGGGGGGGGGGGGATACTGAGGAAATTTGATGGGTGGGGATGTGGTTGAAGGAATAAATTCTAAAATCGTGCGCCTAATGAAGATTTTGCTGTGAAACTTGAAACTTGGGCGGGGGGAACACACAACATAGATGAAGCGCGTAAAATACTCGTGTGCGAGAAAACAGAAATTGGCAGATCCCGTCTCCAAAAAAATGTACACGTGTAGTTGATTTTTTTCGGTCAATCGTACGCCTGGATTATTAGGAAACATCGCACAGGTAACTGACTTATGGATCATTAACGCAAAAAAATGCAGACGGGTATGGCATAGAAACCGTGTGTTTTGTGATCTTCTAATGATTAACGCAAAAAAAGACACACGGGCACACATGCTAATCAACGCTCAAAGCCCTCAAAGGATGCTCTTACCGACATTGTACGTTAATACTACAAACTTAAAGTACTGCTGGTAATTTGCTCTAATACTACAAATTTAAACTACTTCTCACATGCTGCCATCAGGGCATGCTGGCCACACGCCGGCGTTCTCCTTCCCTGCCTTGTAGGCGGCAGCCCATCGTGCTTTGATCTCCGCCAAGCTCTCCTCATCACGGCATGCGGCCTCTTCTTTCTTGTGACGGCGGGACTCTCTTTTCTTGACTGCTTTCTGCCTTTTCCGCTCCTTCTGTGCGGCTTTGGACGCCTCTAGATCCACCACCCATTCGGCCATGGCATCCTCAAAGTCCGCCCATGTAACTGTGTGGCCACCGGCGGTGACGAACTCGGCGCGGCAAGATGCCATCGCTTCCTTACCATATGTGCGGTCGCGGGCGGTGAGGAACGCGGCACGGCGGGATGCCATCGCTTCCTTAATTGCCAGTTACTGTGCGCCGCGGTGCCATGGACGACGCGTGGAGAGAGCTCTGGGACGGAGGGGCCGGGCAGCCATACAGTGCGGTGGTATTCAAGAGCTCAACGATAAACGACTACAGAAATTTGGCTTCCCTTACAATTTTGCTCGTTCATTATCGCACACGGTTCATCTCCGTCGCTTTCGGAAACAGTGTGCGCTGAGCCTATTGTGTGTTGCGTTATGATTGCTCGGAACCCCAGCCATGTGGATCGCGCGTGTGCAATGTAGGATGCGCCATGATCGAACAGCAATCCACGTCCCTCACATCACACCTGTGCAGCTGTAGCTCGATTGGATTTATATGCGCTAAATGCCTAGAAAATGCACATAATCCCCTAAAAATGGTAAATGAGCCCGGAAAAATGCCAAATTTGAAAACGGTGATTTGCAGGGTGTATGTTCGTCATAGAAAAAAAACTCCAGGGCAAAGAACGAAGAAAATTTGGATTTCCCTTCAATCTTGGTGATTTCCCTCTCGAAAGCATGAAATTCTTTGGTGATGGTTCGATTTATGAAGGGTGTGCATGACGACATAAGCCAAACCTTCTCAAATTTTTACCAGGGCATGGTGAGGTCATACAATGGCACACCATGCCAGGCGTCATGTTTTTCAAGCATTTATTTCATTTTTTCTATAGTTGAAAACCCAATAAACAAATGTTTATGGTTGATTATTGCCATACATTTCATCGAAATATCTCTGCATTCCTTGTAAAAGGCATGAGAATTTACTAAATGGCACGAGCATGGTTTTCCAGGCCGTTCTTGTGCACCATTTCATGCACTGATTGTTTGAACTTGAATTATGTGCATTAATGCCTAGGAAATGCACATAATCCCCTAAATATGGTAAATGAACCAGGAAAAGTGCCAAATTTGAACACGGTGATTTGCAGGGTGTATGTTCATTGTAGATAAAAACTCGTGGACAAAGGACAAAAGAAATTTGGATCCCCCTTCAATCTTGGGTATTTCCCCCTCGAAACCATGAAACTTCCTCGGTGATGGTTCGATTTATGAAAGGCGTGCATCATGAGATAAGGAAAACATTCTTCAATTTTTACCAGGGCACGGTGAGGCCATACCATGGCACCACGCGAGGCGTCATGTTTTCCAACCATGTATTACATTTTTTGTATAGTTGTTAACCCAGTAAACGACGCGTTTATGGTTGACTATTGCCACATATTTCCTTGAAATATCTGCCCATTCCTTGTAAAAGGCATGAGAATGTACTAAATAACATGAGCATGGTTTTCCAGACCGTTCGTGCGCACCTTTTCATGCACTGATTGTTCAAATTTGAATTATGTGCATTAATCCCTATAAAATGCACATAATCCCATAAATATGGTAAATGAGCCCGGAAAAATGTCAAATTTGAACACGTTGCATTTAAGGTGGTATGTTGATCGTTCGAAAAAAACTGAATGACAAACTAGGACGGAAATTTGGATTCCCCTTCAATCTTGGTGATTTCCCTCTCGAAAGCATGGAACTTTTTTGGTGATGGTTCGATTTATGAAGGGCGTGCATGACGACATAAGCCAAACCTTCTCAAATTTTTACCAGGGCATTGTGAGGTCATACCATGGCACCATGCCAGGCGTCATGTTATTTAAGCATTGATTTCATTTTTTCTATAGTTGAAAACCCAACAAACAAACATTTGTGGTTGACTATTGCCACACATTGCATCGAAATATCTATCCATTCCTTGTAAAAGGCATTAGAATTGACTAAATGGCACAAGCATGGTTTTCTCGGCCGTTCTTGTGCACCCTTTCATGCACCGATTGTTTGAACTTGAATTATTTGCATTAATGCCTAGGAAATGCACATAATCCCCTAAATATGGAAAATGAACCCGGAAAAGTTCCAAATTTGAACACGGTGATTTGCAGGGTGTATGTTCACCGTAGAAAAAAAACTCATGGACAAAGGACAAAGGAAATTTGGATCCCCCTTCAATCTTGGTGATTTCCCCCTCGAAACCATGAAACTTCCTCGGTGATGGTTCGATTTATGAAAGGCATGCATGACGACATAAGGAAAACATTCTCAATTTTTTACCAGGGCACGGTGAGGCCATACCATGGTACCACACCAGGCGTCATGTTTTCCAAGCATGTATTTCATTTTTGTATAGTTATTAACCCAGTAAACGACGCGTTTATGGTTGACTATTACCACACATTTCCTTGAAATATCTGCCCATTCCTTGTAAAAGGCATGAGAATTACTGAATAACACGAGCATGGTTTTCCAGACCGTTCTTGTGCACCTTTTCATGCAATGATTGTTTGGATTTGAATTATGTGCATAATTAATGCCTAGAAAATACACATAATCCCCTAAATATGGTAAATGAGCCCGGAAAATGTCAAATTTGAACACGTTGCATTTGAGGGGGTATGTTGATCGTTGGAAAAAAACTGAATGAAAAACTAGGACGGAAATTTGGATTCCCCTTCAGTCTTGGTGATTTCCCTCTCAAAAGCATTGAACTTCCTCGGTGATGGTTCGATTTATGAAGGGCATGCATGACGACATAAATCAAACCTTCTCAGCTTTTAACCAGGGCACTATGAAGCCATACCATGGCACCATGCCAGACATCATGTGTTTCAAGTACGTATTTCTTTTTTTTGACAGAAAGACTGTAAGGGAACCCCCTACTATATTCAAGCATGCATTTCATTGTTCTATAGTTGATAACCTAGTAAATGACTTGTTTGTGGTTGACTATTGCCACGCATTCCCTTGAAATCTCTGCCATTCCTTGTAAAAGGCTTGAGAAATTACTAAATACCACGAGGTTGGTTTTTTCAGACCGTTCTTGTGCACCTTTTCAAGCACCAATTGTTTGAATTTGAATTGTGTGCATTAATGCCTACAAAATGCACATGATCCCCTAAATATTGTAAATGAACCCGGAAAAGTGTCAAATTTAAACACGGTGATTAGCAGGGGTTATGTTCATCGTAGAAAAAAACTCATGGATGAAGGACAAAGGAAATTTGGATTCCCATTCAATCTCGGTGATTTACTATCGCACACGATTCATCTCCATCGCCTCTGTGAACCGTGTGTGTTCACTCACACAAGCAAAGGAAAAAAGAAAACCCTCACCCACTTCGTCCCCACCCACTCGCCGCGGACTCCTCCACAACTCTGCACCTCATGAACTTCTACCACGGCAGCCACCCAAAGCTTGACGGCTGTTGTTGGCGGGCGTAGGTCGCGCTCCAAATGGCACGGGATTTCACCCCTATCACTTTCCGCCGCCTATCTACACCGACATTCTAGACTCAGGTCGACTGGGGTTTTCTGCGGGATTGGGCCAGGGGTTTTTCTCATGGAGAAGGTAATCAACTTAGCGAAATATTCACTGATCTCTTATCGCAGTCCGTCCGTCACTGATAATCAATCAGCGGAAATCGCCGTGGAATCATTTTTGTTTTAGATGATTCGTGGGTGTTCGTTCATGTGTCCACAGTGCGAGCACAAATCGGGCAAGTGTGGTCGTGGCCAGTCAGAAATGAAGTTCTATCTCACCATTTCGGATGACTTCAGGGAGTGCTCGGTATGTTCAATCTCAAGCTACCATGGTCGGCATAGCCTAAATTTGTGAACATATACCGTCTGTTGCTACATTATCTATATATTTGCATCAAATCTTTGTTACATTATCTATTTTAATTCTATATTTTTGTACTTTGCTTTCATCTATATATTGATCTGTTCTATCAGTTACTCCCATATTTGCATCTTGCTCTGTTATTTTAATATATCTAATTTACGACCTTAATTTTCATTTCAAGCAGTACATCCCTTGCTTTGCAAGAACAGGAGTAGAAGGAAATATTGGGCTTTACTTTGTTGATGACTCCCAGGATGTTATATTGACAACACGGCATGGATTTACATTTTACAATGACAGTTAGTGTAAAACTTGATAAAGATGGTCACTCCTATTTTAATGCGGAACTTTGGATAAAAATGTCTAAGTGTTATGAACTGAAAGCTGACAATAAAATTCTAGTGCGTGCACCACAGCCTGGTCTAATTAACATGGATGTTTACTTCCCCAACGTCATCAGCCGATCAAAGTCTGACCGAGGTTAGTGTCCTTTCAACTTTCTCCATGTTGTCATATTACTTAGCAAAATCGGGGTATTTATTCTGACTAATTGATCACTATTTAAGCAACCAATTGTGATTTCATATTCTGACTCTATTCCTAGGCAGTAACAAATTATATTTACTAATTTATGCGCACTATATATTCTTCTGCCATGTTCTGAATAAATAATACCTTTCCATCTTTTAAGCAGGATATGTTGGATGCATAGTGAATGATCTGTATGTTACTAAGCGTACCAAATTTCACTGGAAGGACTTGAAGCATGTCATAAACTTTGTTGATAATCTGACAGAGATAGCACAACGTCTGAACGCTGGATTTTGGATGGGATTAATTAGACCTATTGTGCACACATTGAACAAGACCAATTGTGTGCACAAAACGCTGGTAAAAAGTCTTATTTTAATGTTGATGCTCACAAACTATATATATCTTCAATGATATGTTACAATTGGTTTTTATTCTACATGTCAACAAAAATTGCCCGTTGTAGCAGTTCCTGGATCGATTTCTCGGCGTGGTCGAATTACACTTGTGCCTGCTAATAACGCCAAAGTGATTGCAAGGTACTGCATTTCCCGCAGAAATGGAACCATTCAAATTAACAAGTTCTCGCTTGTCGTGGCAATGCATCCATATTGGAAAATTGGAGACACTGTTCTACTCATGCTCTACCAAGGCACAGGAGGGCTCTTCCTTTTCATTGACGAGATACCGAGTCACCGTGATCAAACTGGTTCCAGCGGATAGTTGTGGTTGTTGGCCCTCATCCTCTTAAAATGTGCTAGCTGTTACTACGTTAAGTATGTAGATATGGACCATATGGTTGTTGGCCCTTAGCCTCCTAAAATGTGATAGTTGTTACTATGTTAAGTATGTAGATATGGACCATATGGTTGTCAAAACTGTGTTACGAAGATCCTCCTATTGTCGAATAGTGTAACCACTATATATATGTTACTCTAATGCTGTTACCCAAGTTCTTAAATTTTCATGGAAAGTATTAGTATCGTACACAGTTCATTGAGTTTAAGCATGTGCCCGATGTCCAAAAGGCATTTGCATATTAACTGTCCATATTGCAAATTCACACACATGTTAACATAAGGAAACGTATGTGTAACTTACTAATCATCGCACACGAGTACTCGCAGACGCATCATGTGTGATACTCCTAGCCACCGCAAGCAACTAGTTTGCATTTTTCAAAGTTTGTGGTACACACAACATCGCACACGAACTAAGTGTATTAACCGTCTGTATTGTAATTTCTCATCGCAAACAGTTCATCCGAGTCGGTTGTTTGCCATGTATCACACACATCTTGTTTACATGACTCGTTTGTGTTCTTTTGGCTCCTCGGAAATAGTTCATCCATGTGAACTGTATGCCGCATATCACACACATCTTGTTAAGTTGAACCGTTTCTGTTGTGTTTCCTAATCAAAAACAGTTCGTCCAAGTGAACCTTATGTCGTATATCGCACACACATTGATATGGATGCCTGTTTCTGTTGTTCTACCTCATCGCAAATAGTTCGAATGGATTAACCGTGTGCCCTGCATTGCACACACATTGATATGGCTGACCGTTTCTGTTGTTCTGCATCGTCGCAAACAGTTTGAATGGATTAACCGTATGCCGTATATTGCACACGCAACTAAAATCTGGACCGTGTTTGATGGCTCCGCCATCGCAAACGTTTTGCACCTTTTTGATGGGTTTTTTACACCACCGTTTGTGATTAATGCATCGCACACAGTTTCGGCAAAGGGTCTCTGATCGTAGTGTCGCGTTAGCAGTATCCTATAGTAGTGATAATTCAAATTTGAAGTACAAGCGCATGCTCCAGTGCACAAAAGTTAGTTGGAAAATCATTTATGTGTACTTGGGCGAACTTCTAGGTCCCATGGAAGAAGTGGGAATGGAAGTCAAACATCTGGGCGTCTTGGCTCGGCCGGAAACATCGAGAAACTTGGTTTTAAGATTCCCCGTAAATCCAAAACTCACCTGAAAATCATGAAACTTGGCATGGTGTCATGACATGGCACCAACATGCTGTGCTAATTTTTCTGTCCGATTTGCGAAGGCGTACACATTAACAATCAACAAAGTCATTTTGGAACAAGTGTTGTCATGGTACAAATTGGAAACACAAGTATTATTGAAACCGTGGGCGTTCTACTTACCAATTACGTGCCGCCACGCGTCCCCTTTTTTATTGGCTAGGAGGTGTCGTGCGGGGTAGCTATTTGAGTACGGGAGGCATGCGATCAGACCCCTGCGCGTGCTCATTGGGAGGAGAGCCCTTTGACCTCCATCCGCCGCGCACCTCCCTCCCAACGTCTCCATTAATGGCGCCCAAGCCCCTATTTCACGGTGTGGCTATGTCTCACTGGACTGAGATTTAAGAGAGAAAAAAGAAAATCTAAAAAGAAAGTTTTGCACAGATCTTGATGTAAGATCTGACGGACCTATATAGCATCGACTGTGACTTATAGCAGGGCTGATGAATATAAGGACGATGATAGTGGATAATAATTGTCTTACACATTTAGGAACATAATTAAAAAAGCCACATCCAGCAACGCCCGAAATACACAAGGGCAAAAGAAGAAGGAAGACAACGATTTGGTTCGCTGACCTCTACTTTCTTGATGCGTTGCTGCAGGCCGCGGGAACTAGGCTCCGCGGCGAGTGGCGATGAGCTCTTTCGTGTCCTCAAGATGCTGCTTGAGAGCATCCACGCCACCAGCCTTTTTTGCTTGGTGCGCAGCATGGCATTCTTGTCCATAAGTTTCTCGGCGATGACGCCGGTCCTCTTCAACAAGGCAGTGGTCTCCTCCTGCTGCTCTGCACTTCCGACGATCTTCGCCCCTCAGTAGGCCGCGCTCGGCCCGGAGCTTCGCATTGCTCTCATTTAGTTGCCGGATGACACTGGTAGCCTGTTCAATTGAGGCTTTCATGTCGTCCTGCAACCTCGCCCAGTCAGAGATCTGATCCATCTAGCTTAGGACGATCGCATGCATGCACCTGCAAGAGTCCTCGCCTGCCTGCGAGACATTTTCCCAGGCCGCCGCGGTTGGGAGGACATCTCTGTTGCATTCGCGGCGCAGCGAGACATCTCTGCTACTTCCCGGCGTGGCCGGACCAGTCTGCTGCATCGACGGCACGGCGGGGCCTCCATGCTGCTTCGGCGGCGCGGCGGGGCCTCTGTGCTGCTACGGCCGTGCGGTGGGACATGTCGGCTGCTTTTGCGGTGAGGCGGGACATCTCTCGTGCTTCCGCTTCCATGCTCGCCTCTCCCTGGTGGCAATCTCTCAACCCAGAACTCATGCTGGCCATGGCAGACGCAAGGGAACGATGATGAATGACTTGTTTATTTTTGTGGATGAGGAGTTGAGGAGGAATGTCCAGTCATCTTGAAGTAGTAGTATTTATAACCAAGTACTAATACGCTCCTAAGTGGGAATCCGTTTAGGTTTTGATCGGTGTGAACAGGTTTGCAATTAAATATAGCGTGGTAGTAATTTGGAATGTGACGGGACGCATGCTCAAAATTTATTGACGGTTCTATAATTTCTAAGTGTGGCACTATTCCCGGACGGCGTAACGTGGGCACTGTAACGCTCGGATAATTAGGCTACAGTAAAACTCTGCTAATGATGCCACGTCACCTCTATTACTGTTGCTAATCTCGCGTTCAAATTTGAAATTAAGTCAAACGATAAAAGTTTTCAAACGTTAAAACAAAAATGTTCGGAGTGTGCCAAATAATGCCTAGGTATTAAGGTGAAGGTACCACACTTTTACAAATGCATAAATAGTTTAAGTTGAATTAAAACAGAGTAGGAAAATAAATAATAAAAAAAGAAAAAGAAAAACAAGTCTAACAAAAAATAAAAATAAAAGAGAAAGCACCCCCCGGGCTCCTGCCCAGCAGACCACCGGCCCAACTGGGCAACAAACCACCAGGCCGGCCCAACCGGCCACCCCCACTCCCGTAACCCTAACCCCCACTGACGCCCCACTCGCTCCCCCCACTCCCCCTCGATTGGATCTGGATCGGGAGGAGCCCGATCCCCGCGCCCCTCCACCCCCGACGCCGACGCCGGCGCCCGGAGCTTCCCCGCCGGACTGCCTCCTCCTCCTCGCCGGCCTGCACCTCGTCACCGCGTCGCCGTCGTCTCCTTCTCCTCCCCTCGCCCCACTGCCCCGGACCCTACACCCGACGTGAGCCCCGGCCTCTCCTTCTCGCGCCCCTGACCTTCCCGCCGCGCCCGCACGGCGCTCGCCTCGCTCCGGTGACGCCCAGGCCGCGCCTCCCCTGCATCTACTGCTGCTGCTTTGACGCGCCTTGCCCGACGAGCCCGCGTCCCGCGGCCGAGCTGCCTTGCTCCACCGCGTGCACACCGCACGCACCCCGCGCGCACGTTCACCATTCGCCTCCTCCGCCTCGGCTCCGCGCCGCGCCCACGGGCCGTCCCGCTCCCTCGTGCCTGCATCGTCCCCCTGCATAATGCCTGCGGCCCCGCCACTCGTTGCCCCGGCTCACCTCCCCCCACGCTACCCTGCCTTGTCGCGGCCCGCTCTCACCGCACCACTCGCGCCCCCCACTGTCGTGCCGCCGTTCCTCTGCTCTGCTCCGCCACACAGCCGCCCCACCTCGTTCCCGTCGGCCGCCACTGCGTCCGCAGTGCGCGCAGGCTCACCCATTCGCGCGCTCGCGCCCCTCCTGGCGAGCCCCGTCGCCGCTTCCACTGCTGCTTCTGCATCGCTTCGGCCTCCGGCGGCCGCCCGCGCATCACCATGGCCCCGCCCCGCTCCGTGCCTCGCCGGCACCCCCCCAGGCGCCCTGTCGGGCGCCGGCTACCACGCCGCATGCCCGTGCCTGGTACTCGCACGCCCGCACCCGGTTTGGCCCTATGGGCCACTGCCCAGTGGGGCCCCCTACGCCCCTTTTAAAAAAGAAAAGAAAAGAAAAGATTTAAAATAATAATAATAAATAAATAAATAAAATAATAATTGATTAACTTAATTAATTCTGTATTAGTTTAACCTAATCATTTTAGTTAACTAATATAGCCTAACTAATTAACCTAAACCCTGATTAACCTAAACAGTGTATGACAGGTGGGTCCCACTGGACCCACACATCAGTTTGACCAGTCAACACCTCTGTTGACCGCTGATGTCATGATGACGTCAGCATGTACTGTTCTGGATAATGTTGAATTAAATTAATTAACTAAATTCTAAAAATGATTTAAAGTTTTAGAAAATCATATAAAATAAACTTTAGCTCGGATGAAAATACTTTCTACATGAAAGTTGCTCAGAACGACGAGATGAATCCGGATACGCAGCCCGTTCGTCCGCCACACATCCCTAACCTATCGAACTCGCAACTTTCCCCCTCTGGTTCATCTGTCCAAAAACGCGAAACACCGGGGATACTTTCCCGGATGTTTCCCCCTTCGCCGGTATCACCTACTACCGCGATTGGGCACACCTAGCATCACGCTTTGTCATGTCATGCATCGTCATGCATTTGTTTGCATTGTATTTATTGTTTCTTCCCCCTCTTCTCTCGCTAGACACCGAGACCGACGCCGCTGCTACCCAGTACGACTACGGTGTTGACGACCCCTCCTTCTCGGCTGAGCTTCCAGGCAAGCCCCCCCCCCTTGATCACCAGATATCGCCTATTCTACTCTCTACTGCTTGCATTAGAGTAGTGTAGCATGTTACTATTTTCCGTTAATCCTATCCTGATGCATAGCCTGTCCTTGCTACTACTGTTGTTACCTTTACCTGCAATCCTACCTGCTTAGTATAGGATGCTAGTATTCCATCAGTGGCCCTACATTCTTGTCCGTCTGCCATGCTATACTATCGGGCCGTGATCACTCGGGAGGTGATCACGGGTATATACTATATACTTTATACATGATACATGTGGTGACTAAAGTCGGGTCGGCTCGTGGAGCACCCGCGAGTGATTCACGGATTGGGGGCTGAAAGGACCTTTGTCCTGACGGCCCTCTGTGTGGATCTTTGTGGCGGAGCGACAAGGCAGGTTGAGACTACCTAGGTGAGAGGTGGGCCTGGCCCTGTCGGGGTTCGCGGTTACTTCAAAATAACACGCTTAACGAGATCTTGATCTGAGTCTGGCCACTAGCCTATACGCACTAACCAACTACGCGGGAACAGTTATGGGCACTCGACGTCGTGGTATCAGCCGAAGCCTTCGTGACGTCAGCGACTGAGCGGCGCGCGCCGGGTTGGACCGCGTAATGCAACTTCCTTTGTAATGGAGGTTGCTAGGTCTGCTCTCCGGCCGCGTACGCAACGTGCAGGTGTGCAATGGGCGATGGGCCCAGACCCCTGCGTGCATAGGATTTAGACCGGCGTGCTGACCTCTCTGTTGTGCCTAGGTGGGGCTGCGACGTGTTGATCTTCCGAGGCCGGGCATGACCCAGGAAAGTGTGTCCGGCCAAATGGGATCGGGCGTGTTGGGTAATGTGGTGCACCCCTGCAGGGAAGTTTATCTATTCGAATAGCCGTGATCTTCGGTAACAGGACGACTTGGAGTTGTACCTTGACCTTATGACAACTAGAACCGGATACTTAATAAAACACACCCTTCCAAGTGCCAGATATAACCCGGTGATCGCTCTCACACAGGGCGACGAGGGGAGGATCGCCGGGTAGGAGTATGCTATACGATGATACTTGGTGAACTTACCATCTACTCTCTTCTACATGCTGCAAGATGGAGGTGGCCTGAAGCGTAGTCTTCGACTGGATTAGCTATCCCCCTCTTATTCTGGTATTCTGCAGTTCAGTCCACCGATATTGCCCCTTTACACATATACACATGCATATGTAGTGTAGATCCTTGCTTGCGAGTACTTTGGATGAGTACTCACGGTTGCTTTCTCCCCCTTTTCCCCCCTTTCGTTTCTTCCTGGTTGTCGCAACTAGATGCTGGAGCCCAGGAGCCAGACGCCACCGTCGACGATGACTCCTACTACACCAGAGGTGCCTACTACTACGTGCAGGCCGCTGACGACGACCAGGAGTAGTTTAGGAGGATCCCAGGCAGGAAGCATGCGCCTCTTTCGATCTGTATCCCAGTTTGTGCTAGCCATCTTATGGCATCTTGTTTACTTATGTCTGTACTCAGATATTGTTGCTTCCGCTGAGTCGTCTATGATCGAGCACTTGTATTCGAGCCCTCGAGGCCCCTGGCTTATATTATGATGCTTGTATGACTTATTTTACTTTGAGAGTTGTGTTGTGATATCTTCCCGTGAGTCCCTAATCTTGATCATACATGTTTGCGTGTATGATTAGTGTACAATTGAATTGGGGGCGTCACAGGCACGCTTTCTCGACCGCGTACGTGGCGTTTGCACCATAGGGTGCACCGCAATAGGCAATGTTAGCACACGTCTTGTTCCAACAACTGTGCACGCTCATTATTACCATCGCGCACGCTTCTCTTAATTAGAATGTGTGCCCGTCTATTGCACACACGTTGATCTGTCTAACTGTTTCTATTTGTTGTGGCTAATCACAAACAGTTCATCCGTGTGATGTGTATGCCATCAATCGCAGACACTTTGATCTGGCTGACCGTTTCTGTTCTATTGCCTAATCGCAAAGACTAAATCCTTCTGAAGCGTATGCCCTCAATCGCACACACCTTTACCTAGATGCCCATTTCTGTTGTTCCTCCTCATCACAAACAGTTAATCTGAGCGAACTGTATGCCGTATATCACACACGCCTTCATCTGGCTGCCCGTTTCTTCTCTTCTTCCTCATCGCAAACATTGAACTGAACTGTATGCCCTGCATCGCACACGCAACTAAAATCATAACCGTGTTTGATGCATCCGTCATCGCAAACGTTTTGCACCTTTTTTGACGGGTTTTTTACATCACCGTTTGCGATTAATGCATCGCACACAGTTTTGTCAAAGGGTCTCTGATCGTAGTGTCGCGTTAGCAGCATCCTGCAATAGTGTGGATATTTGATGCTGATGAGATGAAAGCCACAAGTGGATATGTCTTCACACTTGGTGGTGATGCTGTTTCCCTGAAGTCTTGCAAGCAGAGATCTTAACGAGATCGACTATGGAAGCAGAACTCACAGCATTAGACACATCATGCGTCGAAGCAGAATGGCTTCGAGAGCTTTTGATGGATTTGCCAGTGGTTGATAAACCAGTCCCTGATGTCCTTATGAACTGTGACAATCAATTGTGATTGTCAAGGCTAAGAGTTCAAAGGACAATATGAAATCCACTAAGCACATAAGAAGAAGATTGAAATATGTCAGAAAATCAAGAAACTCCGGAGTGATAGCGCTGGATTATATCCAGACTACTAAAAATATGGCAGACCCTTTTACGAAAGGGTTATCATGGATTGTGATAGAAAATGCATTGAGGGGGATGGGTACTGTCGGTGTCAAAACCGGCCGATCTCGGGTAGGGGGTCCCGAACTGTGCATCTGAGGATCGAAGGTAACAAGTGACACAGGGAGCACGATGTTTACCCAGGTTCGGGCCCTCTTAATGGAGGTAAACCCTACATCATGCTTGATTGTATTTGAAGAGTATAGGGGTCACAAGAGTCGATCTACCTCGAGATCGTAATGGATAAACCCTAGATGTCTAGCCTATATGAATTCTCATAGCCTCTATGGACTAAACCCTCCAGTTTATATATACACCGGAGGGGCCTAGGGTTGTACAGAGTCAGCTTGCAGAAGAAGGAAATTACATATCTGGACGCCAATCTTGCCATCCACGCATAGACGAGTCCTATTCGGACACGGGGAAAGGTCTTCTACCTTGTATCTTCACGGCCCATCAGTCTGGCCCATATTACACAGCCCGGACACCCGAGGACCCCTTAATCCAGGACTCACTCAGTAGCCCCTGGACCACGCAGATTGTCTTCGGCATTGCAAGGCGGGTTCCTCCTTCCGAACACTTCAAACAATCTTCTGAATAAAAGAACTGTATCCGGCTCTTCCTCACAGTCACAACCCTCAACCACGAAGGCAAAATACTTAATCAAAATAATGTCTGTCAACTGACAACTTTTCGGTGAAACGCCACGTCTGGCCTCTTTAACATTTCGAACCGTTTTTCGCCTCATGCTTCGCATTTCGAGGTGCGGCCTCTATTGACACGTCTTGTCAAAACAAAGATCGTGTCCACTTATCGCGGGATCCTCATCAATACGGTTTTGGGTAATCCAACCATGTCATTCGCACGACCCCTCGGGAACAGGCGAGTTTTAAGGCTTGAGGGGGGCGCTTGATATTCATTGTGTCGGGTGGTTGGTGCGACATATTCCAACGGATGGCTTATCATTGTGGGTGCCAATAAAACGTCGCCGGTGCCTGGAAACGGGATGAGGCGAAGACATGCACGCCGGCGGATCTTACCCAGGTTCGGGGCTCTCCGAGGAGATAACACCCCTAGTCCTGCTCTGCGGGGTCTCCACATGATCACTAGATCGGTGAAAGTAGCTACAATCGCTCCTAGAGCTGTTTGGGTTCAAGGGAGAAGAAGAACAAGGCTAGCTCTTACTTCTCTCTATCTATGGTGTGTGTGCTATGCTTAGAAGCCAACTATGCTCAGAGGCCAACCCTTTGCATGGGTGCTCCGGGGGGTTTATATAGGCCTACCCCCGGGGGTACAATGGTAATCCGGCTGGGCTCTGGTCCCAGCCATCAGTGTCTACGCTCGCCGGCTTCTCCGCCGGCTGTTGGGTCCCGCCGGCTGGTGGGTCCCGCCGGCTGCCGGCTTCTTGGTCGACAGGCCGGCCCCCACCGCCTAGGGTCTTGTCGGCGGCTGCTTACTGTAGCCTCGCCCCTGATGACGAGGGCTTTGTCGAGGTAAGCGTGGCTACAGTGGGCCGCCTCGGGGGCTCTCACTGTAGCCTTACCTCGTCTTGTCTCCTTAATGGGGCTCCTGCTTCGAGGAAGGGAGTAGCCGGCTTCGGGGGCCGGCTACGCCCTTGGCCGACTGGGAAAGGCCGGGCCGCCTCCACGTCTCTCTCTGGCTAAAGGGGCCCGCCGCCCGTGGGCCGTACGGGAGTCTGTTGGGGATGACGTCGAGGCTAACATGGCTATAGTGCCGAGCCGCACGGGACACGGCCGTCCCGTACGGCCTCCTGTAGCCATGCCCGCCTCGGGCTTCGGGGGTAGTGGGCCGCACTGTGGCCACACCCCGTCTTGTCGCCGTTATGTGGGAACAGCTTTGGTGGTTGTGGTCTCGGCCGGCTCCTAGGAGTCGGCGTCCTTCTTGGCCGGCTTCTTGGAGTCGGCCACCCCGTAGTCGTCCTGGGGGGGGGGTTGCTTGAGGCTGGGTCGCCTTCCGGGAGTCGGCTTCAGAGGTAGCCGGCCAGGGAAGGCGTCCCAAATGCTTGGAGTGCTTGAAGGCCCAAAGGCCTGATAATTTTTCTGAAGAGCCAGGGGTAGTCGGTTAGGCTACCCGTGGCCATTTACTCCGACAGTAGTCCCCGAAGCTGATTGGGCTTCGAGGTGGAGTAGGGGTTGAGAAGCTCGGTCAGCTTCCTATCTTGACAAGCCGGCAGCTGGGAGCCGGCCTTGGTCAGGCGCGCCGCCTGAGTCGAAATCTTCTGGAGTCGGAGGGCGGGAGCCCGCTGGCACGCGCACCGGGCCGCGGGCCGGCCACTGGCCGTCTGCGAACCACGTGGCCGGAAAGCCTGCCAGCCCACCCGCGTGACGGGACATCGCGCAGGGAGGGGGCCCGCCACGTCCGCGCCCCGGCCCAGGCGCGGATCCTTTGTATCCCGAAACCGCCCGCACGTCCCGTGCGGCAGTTTCGGCTCGCATTTATGCGTAATAATCGCGAGACGTGGGGGGAGTGGGTGCAGTTAATCCCACGTCTCGCCCCCACGTCCGGCCTCTTCGGCCTCGCCTTGCGAAGCTATAAGTAGGGGGAGGTGGAGGGCGGTAGGCCCTCGCACGCTCCTCCTACCTCCGCCATCTTCTTCGCTCTCCCGTTCTTGCGACAGCGCCTCGCCGCCGCGCTCTACCACTGCGCATTCCTCCGCTGCCGCGCTAGCTTTCGCCATGCCTCCCGCCACGGAACAGTATGGCGGGGATTGGGACGGCTCCAACGTCCACGACGACCACGTCGACTTCCTCCGCGACACTCGGCGGCTGCCCAGCGCGGACAAAGTGGAGGTCCGCCTCGCGCCGGCGAAGGAAATCACACCGGAGCCGCAGGAGGGCGAGCGGGTGGCCTTCCGCTCGCACTTCTTGCGCGGCTTCGGCCTGCCAGTGAGCGCCTTCTTCCGCTCCTGGCTCGACTTCTACCAGCTCCAGCCGCACCACCTCACCCCAAACGCGGTGGTGCTGCTATCCGCCTTCGTCACCCTGTGCGAGGGCTACCTCGGCGTCCTCCCCACCCTTGAGCTCTGGGGGGATTTCTTCCAGTCGAAGCTGGGTACGCGCATGCGGGGCGTGCCGGCTCAGACTGGCGCCTTCATCGCGTCGCGGAGATCGGTCGCCGACAACCCCTTCCCCGTCATCACGCTGTTCCAATCGGTGAAGAAGTGGCAAAAATCGTACTTCTATGTGCGGAACATCGCCCTGCGGGGCGACTACATCAACCTGCCGGCTTACGTAGCCGGCCCACCGGCAGGCAGGCTGCCCCAGTGGTCCTTCCGGGCTGTGACGCTGACGCCGGCTGGAAACGCCGCCATCGCCCGACTGCGGGTGATGGTCCAGTCGGAGGGCCTGACGGGGCCCGATCTTCTGGCCGCGTTCGTCACGCGCCGGGTTCTTCCGCTCCAGAGCTGGCCTCATCTGATCTGTCAGATGAGCGGCCAGCTCGATCCGAGCCGAATGTGCACCAAGGAGATGCCGCGCGAGGAGGTCGCCTACATGGTGAACTACCTTGCGAACTGCAAACTCACCGAAGAGTGGCAGTTCGGCAAGGAGCCATATAGCCGAGCCAATCCTCCGCCTACGGTATGTTCTCCTTGTCTCTTTTTCTCTCTCTTTGATTTGTTGCTGAGCACCTCTTGGCCGACTCTGACTTAGTCGGCTTGTTCTTCGACAGAGCCCTCTGCTTCGGCCGGCCGGCGGGTCAGACACGGAGCGCCGATTCGTCCCCGACCGGACCGAACACGATCTGGAGGACCCCGACCTGAGGGCGGTCGGTATGGACGACGACGTCGAGCCGGCTGGAGGCCAAGACGGCGGCGAAGCAGGCGGCTCCGGGCTCAGTGCCACCTTTGACGACTGGTCGGACGACGATGAGGCCGAAGCCGTCCCGCGCCGCCAGCCGGCATCTGGACGCGGCGCGGGTTCCTCCGCCGCGCAGCCTGCTCGGGGTGGAGGTCAGAAGCGTCGTGCCTCCCAGGGCTTGTTCGGCAGCCAAACAAAGAAGCCCAGAGGCGGGGCGGCAGCCACCAGGCGGGAGGAGGCGGCCGCAAAGGCGGCTCGCTTCCGCAAGGCGGTGAAGCAACCGCAGACCGTGTCGGCGTAAGTTCGCTTTCTTTGTGTACTCTCTTTCTTTCTTTTCTTTGGTGGTTCTTGAGCTCTTGTCTTTTTCTTCAATGATCAGAGCTCCGTTGTCACTTGAGCGGGCGGCTGCCGGCTCCGTCGTCGAGTCGCCAAGGGGCTCTGGGAGCACCACCCGCCGCGTGGACCCCTGCGCCGACCTCCAGGAGGCGACAGAAAGGAACGCGCGGGAGGCACGGGTGGAGCGAGAGGCGCGGGAGGCGGAGGCACGGAGGGCGGCCGCCGCCCAGGCGGCACGGGAGGAGGAGGCGGCGAAGGCACCCGGCGATGCTGCAGCCAGGGCCCAAGCAGAGGCTGAGGCCGCGGCGGCGGCAGGGGAGGTTTTGATGGTCACCCCGCTGCACGTCATGGCGCCTGGGGACATGGAGCCCTCGCCAGGGGGAGCCAGCGGCGACCAGCCAGGGCTGAGGGGAAGCGGCGACGACGCCATTATCTTGGAGAGGGCGCCGGAGCCGACCCCGCCAACTGGGGCGGCCCAAGGCGACCGGCCTGATCCGCCGCCTGCACAGTCGGCGGAGGGAGAGCCGGCCGTGAGGGCTGAGACGGCGGTCCGGATTCCGTCGAGCCAGCGTGCGGGGAAGGCCGCGTCGGAGCCGCGGAAGGCCGCGTCGGAGCCACAGCCGGCCGTGGGTTCCAGCTCGTCGGCCCGAGATGCAGAGGCGGCCAGCGCTACCTCGGGGTGGACGCCAGGCGGAGGGACGGCCGTGGTGAACGTGGCTGCACAAGACGTCCGGACCCGGCTCCAAAGCCAAGCCGCGGCGCTGAGGCAGTTCACCGACGAGTTCCTCGCGACGCGGGCGGCCATCCAGGTTAGTATTCCCATTTTGCTTCTTCTTGATCTCGATTCCTTTTTGATCTTGGTTTCTTCTTGATCTTGATTTCTTCTTGATCTTGATTTCTTCCGTGGGGGCGCGTCAGCGCACCCACTGGGTGTAGTCCCCGAGTTCCGAGTCGGCTGCTGAGCAGGCGGCTTGGAACTTCTTGGAGGATTTGCCTTTGCTGTTTTTGTTCTTACTTCGGTCTTCTGTCCATCTTGCAGGACTACCACAACCTTCGAGCGGCCGCCTTCAACTCCCAGGCTCGGGAGCTGACTCAGAAGACCGCCGACCTTACTGAGAGCCGAGGTACGTGATTTGTTCTTTATCTCATGTGGGGGCGCGTCAGCGCACCCACTGGGTGTAGTCCCCGAGATTCGGGCCGACTGCTGAGCAGTCGGGTCGGATCTTCCTTGACGACTTCTTACTGTTCTTCTTTTCCTGCCGTCTCTGCAGCGGCCAACGCCAGTCTAAGGGCACAGCTGGGGGAGTCCCAGACTGCTCTTCGTGCCAAGGATGTCGAGCTCGCCGCCTTGGTGCAGGAGCGCGACCGCCTGGTCAAGAAGCTGGCCGACCAGGAGGAAGGCCACAAGGCGGCACTGAAGGCGGCGCAGGACCGCGAAGCCACTCTCCAGGCCGAGTTCGAGACCGAGGCAGCTGGCTGGGCTGAGGCCAGGCAGACTCTGGTCTCTGGCTACGGCCAGATCGAAGATCTGGTTGACGGTAAGCTGCCTACCTCTCTGTCCTTTCTTGCCATCTGCCACTTTGGCTTGTTTTCTGATTTTGGTGTTCTTTTCTTCCTTTCTTCTTGTTCGCGCAGAATATTTCCCTGGCTACTCTACTACTGCCAACCAGACCATCGAGGCCCGTCGCCAAGCGCGAAGGCAGGCTGGCTTTGAGATCTCGCCAACCGCCGGCCGCTCGCTGGAGGAACAGCTCCTGGCGATCCAGGCTGGCATCCAGCCGGCTCACCGGCTGCTCCGCCGGCTTCAGCGTGCCGGGGCGCAGGTCTTGGCCGCCCTCTGGCCCGGCCAAGTGGTCCCTCGCACCCCCAGTCGGACTCGACTGGCTGGATGTGGCAGTCGGCCGCTTCGAAGCTTGGAAGGCCTCGGCGGCTCGCTCCGGCGCCAGGCGGGCGCTGGAGTTCGTCAAGGCCTGGTATCCCGGCCTGAGCCTGGACCAGCTGGCTACCTGGCGGCAGCAAGCCGACACAGAGCTGGAGCCGGCGCGGCCGGCCATCATCCGGCGGGCTTCGGCGATCGCCGACTACACCGACACCAGCGTCTTCGCCCCCGAGGTGGACGACAATGGAGTCGCCCAGCCGGAAGAGTGGTTCGGGCTGGACCCGGCGTATGGTGAGGACTCGGCGGAGGAGATCAACTCCAGCGACGAGGGCGAAGAGGAGGAGGAGGAGGGTGAAGACGCCGAGCCGGCTGGTGGAGCAGCCGGCCAGCCTCAGCCTGACCGCGCCTCCAGCACTACGTCGCGCGCGAGTGCGTCTCCTGCCGCAGGTGGTGGTCAAGCCGGGACCCGCTAGTCGGCCACTCCTTCAGCCGGCGAGGCCGCCTTCATCGACCAGCCCGGCCTCCGCAGCGCGCCTTAGTCTGCCGTCTTTTGTTTTCCTGTCTTGTTACTTTAAGAACAATGTTTGGTTAAGTCTGCACAATTCCACCCACTGGGTGTATTCGAACTTATGTCTGTTGCCAGCCTGTTGGGGGCTTTATGTATATATATAACTTATGCATTTGGCCTTTCCTTGTACTTTTGCTTTTTGTCCTTCTGCTTTTTCCTTTGCCGCCCTCCCTTGGTTGCCGCCTCCCCAGTCCAACAGTTGCTCCGCAATCTGTAGCCGGGGGAGTGCTTGGCCAATTGGGGGGGAAGTACTCTAACTTTGTTGGACTAAAGCTTAAGTGTTTTAGGAAGCCGGCCAGCCGGCTGCTTTGACAGCCGGCAGGCATGTTTGGAGGCCGTCTTTTTGCTATATAGGTTCGTTGTTCCTTAGCCATTTTTCGTGTGGGCATCCTTTCTGTCTTCCCTCTTGCTAGTCGGACAGTCAGTTCTTTGAGCTGCGACTTTCAACAAGAGAGGACTTGGGAGCCGGCGCACTACTTTTCTGACTTCAGGAAGAACTTTCGATATAGCTCAAGGCGGCCAGTCCCCGGGCCGACTAGTCGAACCCGGTGCCGGACAAGAATTCAAAATGTAATAATACATTCATGGATATGACACTCGTCATTCATAGATAAATAAAAGGCAGTCCCCGAGTACTGTTCGGGGGGCCTGTTGGTTCGTACTTAATACAAAAGGGGAGCGTGATACATACTGCTTTTCAGCTGTAAAATCGTCTTAGGAGGTTTGCGTTCCATGGTCGCTCCGACTCCTTGCCGGAGTCGTCTCTCTTGCGTGCTCTTGGTTTTTGCGCGTCGATCAAGTAGTAGGAGTCGTTGCCGAGTGCCTTGCTGACGACGAAGGGGCCTTCCCAAGGGGCCGAGAGCTTGTGCTGGCCGGCTGTTCGCTGGATCAGCCGGAGCACAAGGTCGCCCTCTTGGAAGGATCTTGGCTTGACCTTGCGGTTGTAGTAGCGGCGCAGCCCTTGCTGGTAGATGGCGGACCGGCTGAGTGCTAACAGCCGGCCTTCTTCCAGTAGGTCCACGCCGTCTTCTCTTGCTTCTTTGGCCTCCTCCTCCGTGTACATGGTGATCCGAGGCGAGTCGAACTCGATGTCTGTTGGGATGACAGCCTCGGCACCGTACACGAGGAAAAATGGAGTGAAGCCGGTTGACTTGTTGGGTGTAGTGCGCAGGCTCCAGAGGACAGCCGGCAGCTCTTCGAGCCAGCAGCCGGCCGATCGCTCCAGTGGTACAACCAGTCGGGGCTTGATGCCGGAGAGGATGAGTCCATTTGCTCGCTCGACCTGGCCGTTTGACTGCGGGTGGGCAACGGACGCTAAGTCCAGTCGGATGCCCTGCGTCGCGCAGAAACGTGCCAGTGCTCCTTTGGCGAAGTTCGTGCCGTTGTCGGTGATGATGCTGTGCGGCACGCCGTACCGAGTAGTGATGTCGGTGATGAATGTCACGGCAGTCGGCCCGTTGAGCTTCTTGATCGGCTTGGCTTCGATCCACTTTGTGAACTTGTCCACAGCGACCAGTAGATGTGTCAGGCCGCCGCGGGCTGTCTTGAAAGGGCCCACCATGTCCAGTCCCCAGACGGCAAAAGGCCAGGTGAGGGGAATGGTCTTGAGTGCAGAAGCCGGCAGGTGTTGCTTGGAACTAAAAACTTGGCATCCTCTGCAGCTCTTGACTATATCTTTAGCATCCTCCAAGGCAGTCGGCCAGAAGAAACCATGGCGGAAAGCCTTGGCCACAAGGGATCTTGAGGCTGCGTGGTGGCCGCACTCGCCTTGGTGGATGTCTTTGAGGATTGCCACTCCTTTTTCTGGCTCGACACAACGCTGGAAGACTCCAGTGACGCTGCGCTTCACAAGCTCTCTGTTGATTATTGTGTATGCTGCGGCTCGTCGTTGCACTAGTCTTGCTGAGATCTCATCAGCCGGCAGCTCTCTGCTGACTAGGAACTTGAGGATGGGCTGGGCCCATGAGGGAGCTGTGACTTCTTCTTCTGTTAATGTGGCCACCATGACTCGGGTGGGTGGGTTGGGTGGCGTTGAATTGGAGTCGGCCACCGCTTCTTGTGTCGTTGCAGTCCCCGGGCCGACTGCTGCAGTCCCCGGGCCGGGTTCTGAAGTCCCCGGGCCGGGTGCAACTACGGCAGTCCCCGGGCCAGTTGTCGAAGTCCCCGTGCCGCCTGCGGGATTTCTCCAGTCGGATCCGGCTGTATCTGGCGCAGGCGGTACGAAGATGGAATCCGACTCTGGAGACGGCTTGATGGACGGCTTGAGGAGGCGCTGGAGGGAGACGCCAGTCGGTATGGCTTGTCGGGTGGAGCCGATCCGTGCTAGGGCATCTGCTTGGTCGTTGTCGGCCCTTGGCACGTGAAGGAACTCGCACCCTTCGAAGTATCCGCTTATCTGCTGGACGAGGAAACGATAGCTCGCCATGTTCGCGTCCTTGGCGTCCCAGTCGCCAGACGATTGCTGGACCACCAAGTCTGAGTCGCCGTAGCACAGGATCCAGCGTATGCCAAGCTCTTTGGCTAGCCGGAGCCCGTGTACGAGCGCCTCGTACTCGGCCACGTTGTTGGAGGCGGCGAAGTGGATCTGCAGCGTGTACTTGAGCTTGTCGCCTTTGGGAGAGGTGAGGACGATGCCGGCTCCCAAGCCGGTGCGCATCTTGGACCCGTCAAAGTGCATCCGCCAATGGGTAGAGTCGGGAGCCGGCGGTAAGTACTGGGTCTCGGCCCAGTCGACGAGGAAGTCGGCCAATGCTTGCGACTTGATGGCGGTGCGGGGTTGATAGAAGATCGTGTAGGGCGCCAATGCAATGGCCCATTTGGCCACCCGGCCGGATGCATCCCGGCTGCCTATGATCTCGGCGAGCGGGGCAGTGCACACGACCGTGATGGGGTGCTCTTGGAAGTAGGGCTTCAGTTTCTTGGCAGCGAAGTACACCCCATAGCACATCTTCTGGTAGTGCGGGTAGTTTTGCTTTGAGCTGGATAGTACTTCGCTGAGATAGTAGACCGGCCTCTGGACTAGCTGGGCTCGGCCTTCCTCCGGGCGCTGGACCACAACAACAGTGCTGACGACTCGGCTAGTCGCGGCGATGTAGAGGAGCATGGGCTCCTTCTCAGTCGGCGCAGCCAGGACAGGCGGAGTGGTCAGCATTTTCTTCAACTCATGGAAGGCTTGGTCGGCTTGATCATTCCACTCGAAGTGAGTGGACTTCTTCATGAGTCGGTACAAGGGGAGAGCCTTCTCTCCTAGTCGGCTGATAAAACGATTCAGGGAGGCTAAGCAGCCAGTGAACTTCTGCACATCTCGCAGCTTGGTGGGAATCTCCATCCTCTCGATGGCCTTGATCTTGACGGGGTTGCACTCAATGCCGCGTTCGGAGACCAGGAAGCCTAGCAGCTGGCCGGCTGGCACTCCGAACACGCACTTCTCGGGGTTGAGCTTGATCTGGAATCGGCGCAAGTTGGCGAATGTTTCTTTCAGGTCTTCCAGCAAGGTACCGCGCTTCTCTGTCTTCACCACAATGTCGTCTACATAGACGTGGGCATTTCTGCCGAGTTGTTTCAAGAGACATTTCTGCATGCAACGCTGAAAAGTGGCACCGGCATTTCTCAAGCCGAATGTCATTGTCAGGTAGCAGAAAGCTCCAAAGGGTGTGATGAAGGCAGTCTTCAGGCGGTCAGCCGGGTCCAACTTGATCTGATGATACCCTGAGTATGCATCCAAAAAACTTAACAGCTCGCATCCGGCTGTGGAGTCTATCACTTGGTCAATCCGTGGCAGAGCAAACGGATCCTTTGGGCAGGCCTTGTTCAGACTGGTGTAGTCTATACACATACGCCACTTGTTATTCTTCTTCAGAACCAGAACTGGGTTGGCAAGCCACTCTGGAAAGAACACTTCCATGATAAAGCCGGCGGCAAGGAGCCGGGCTATCTCTTCTCCCACAATTCTTCGCTTCTCTTCTGACAGTCGGCGGAGGGGTTGCTTGACCGGCTTCGCATCAGCTCGGACATGTAATTTGTGCTCGGCGAAATCCTTCGGGACACCCGGCATGTCCTTTGGGGACCATGCAAAGATGTCTCGATTCTCACGGAGGAAGTCGACGAGCTCGCCTTCCTATTTACTGTCCAAGTTCGCCCCAATGACAGCGAACCTCTCCGGGTTCTCCGGGTCCAGAGGTATCTTCTTCGTCTCTTTGGCAGGCTGGAAGGAGCCCTGCGCATCACAATCCTTGGGGTTGGGGGACAAGGCCGGCTGCTTGCCGGCCATGGCCACAACCCGTTCCAACATCTTCTTCTCTTCTGCCACCACGAGGGACTCGGCCAGCCGGCTACTGGCCATGGCGCACTCGATGGACTTCTTGTAGTCGCCGGCTACCGTGATGATCCCCTTCGAGCTCGGCATCTTCATCTTCAGGTAGGCGTAGTGGGGCACAGCCATGAACTTGGCCAAAGCAGGTCGGCCAAGCAGTGCATGATAGGGGCTCTCCAAATCCACTACCTCGAACCATATTGCTTCCCGGCGAAAATGATCTTTGTCTCCGAAGAGAACATCCATTTTGATCTTGCCGATTGGGGAGCAAGACAGGCCGGGGACGATACCATGGAAGACGGTGCGGCTCGGCATGAGCTGCTTCGCTTTGATGTTCAGCTTCTCCATGGTATCGCGGTACAGTATGTTGATACTGCTTCCGCCGTCTATCAGGACGCGGGAAAATCTGGCAGCTCGCCTCTCCGTCGCGAGGGTGACGTCCAAGACCATTGCATAGGAGCCAGGCGAAGGCATCACCTCTGGGTGGTCGGCCTGGCTCCAACTGATTGGCTTTTCTGACCAGTGCATGAACTCGGGGGCGCTAGTGGCGACTGCATTCACTTCTTGATGCTGTCGGCGTCGGCTGCGCTTGTCGTCGGCTTGACTGGTGAAGACGACGTAGGCGGCGTGCTCTTCGGGAAATTCGTCTTGGATGGCGCCGACTGCCGGCCGAGCCGCCGGCTGCTGGGGGCTGGAGGCGGCGGGCCGGGAGGCGGAGGCGGCAACATCCCCTCGCCCTTGGTGATGCGGGTGAGCCAGTGGCATTTCCAGGTTGTGTGGTTGGACGGCTTCGCGCCGCTGTGGAACTTGCAGGGGGCGTCGAGAGCTTGCTCGTAGGAGAAAGACGGCTGCCAAGGCGGCCGGCCACCCTTCTTCTTGGGAGCGGGCCGATCTTCGGGCTGCTCGTCTTCAACTGTGGCCACCTGCCGACTGGAGGAAGTCGGCATGGGGCCCTTGCGCTTGTGGTCGTTCTGGTAGGGGCGCCGATTAGGGTCGCCAGCCGGCGTCTTGGGAGCCGGAGCGATCACTTTTCCCGAGGCGTCCACTCGGAGCTCGGTCTTCATTGAGGAGTCGGCGGTGGCGTACTTGTCGGCGATGACCAGCAACTCGTCGAGGGTAGCCGGCTCGTCGCAGAGGAGTCGGTGCTTGAGGAGGGTGCCCTCTCGGCACCCGGCGGTGAAGTACTCGATGGCCTGGACCTCGTGCACTCCCTCGCAGGAGTTGCGGAGCTCGGCCCATCGCGTGAGGTAGTCGCGGGTCGACTCGTTGGGCCCTTGGACGCAGAGGGAGAGCTGGCGAGGCTTGGGAGGCCGCTTGTAGGTGCTGGTGAAGTTGCGGACGAAGACTTCGGTGAAGTCCAGCCAACTGTTGATGCTGTAGGGCTTGAGGCTGTTGAGCCATGTGCGTGCCGTGCCTTGCAGCATGAGGGGGACATACTTCACGGCGACGCGCCGATTGCCGTTGGCTATGCTGACGGCCGTGGAGTAGTCGATGAGCCAATCTTCCGGCTTCACCGAGCCGTTGTACTTGGGCGTGTCTCTGGGGAGCGAGAACCCTTTGGGGAAGGGCTCGTCGCGGATGCGGGGGCCAAAGCATGGCGGGCCGACATCGTCTTCTTCTTCTAACGCCAAGGATCGAGCAAGGCGGTCGATCCTGTGGCGGGCGTCGTTCTCGCCGACTCCTTCTCGGCGGCCGAGTCGGTCGCCAAGAGTCGGGTGTGTGATAGGCGGCGGAGTGAGGCGTCTTTCTCTTCGAGGCGGGGGAGGAGGCAGGTTTCCTTGGTGTTCAACCGCTCGAGGGCGGCCTTCCGCGTCGCGCTCGATGGTAATGCGAGTCCGGCTGCGGCTGGCAGCCGGCTCCTTGTCTTTCTTCTGGCGCGCGCCGCTCGCAGTCGGCGAGCGGGACGTCGCGGCGTGCTCCCGGCGCGGGGGATGACTATCAGCACGGGCGCCGGCTTCGTGCCGTTCTGCAGCCGCGTCGATCAGCTGCTGGATCCGTCTTGTCATGTAGGGGAGCTCGTCGGCTCCCAGCCCATTGAGCTCTTCTGCGGCCGCCTGGGCGGCTCGCAAATTCTCGAGCGGGGTGGCGTAGACGGGGCGATCTGCCCCCAGCATGCTGGCGACGGCCGCGCCGCGCTTCTGGACGAAGCCGGCTCGGCTCGGGCCGCTAGGCGGCGGCGTACCGAAGGCGGCGCGGTCGACTTCGCGCTGGTGGGCGTCGGTGAGGCGTCTTATGGAGGCTATCTTCTGGCCCTCCGCGATGAGGGCGAGGCGGCGTGCCTCCAGGGTCTCGGCGTCGGCATCGGCCGGGATGGGGACGGAGAGGTCGTGCATTGCCGCTTGCAGGGCGTCGTGGGCGTTCTCGCCCGAGTTGGCGACGTGGCTGATGACCAGCACTTCGGTGACAGCGCTGCTGCCGCTGTCAGCTCGAGGGAGGGGGTCGTCGAAGACCACCACGTCGGAGGGGTAGGCGTCGAGCGATGCTGTGTCGGAGTCGATGAGCATCGGGTCGGTGGAGCCGACCGACTCCATGTCTCCAGCAGGCTCGCTGGAGACGTGAAGTTGGTCGAGGAAGCTGAAGAGGCGGCTCTCGGGGTAGTCGGTGCCTGCGTCGGACGCAGGCTCGTCGGAGATGCGAGTCTCGCCGAGCAGATCGGCGAGGCAGCTCGCTGCGCAGGCGTCGTCGACGCCTTGCAGCGCGTCGAGGCAAACGCCATCGGGCGCAGCAGGCTGGCTGCGCTCACGGGGGAGGAAGAGGGTTCCCGTACAGAACAGGTCTCCGGATGACGGTGCACCTGGCCCCACGGTGGGCGCCAAATGTCGGGTGGTTGGTGCGACATATGCCAAGGGATGGCTTATCATTGTGGGTGCCAATAAAACGTCGCCGGTGCCTGGAAACGGGATGAGGCGAAGACATGCACGCCGGCGGATCTTACCCAGGTTCGGGGCTCTCCGAGGAGATAACACCCCTAGTCCTGCTCTGCGGGGTCTCCGCATGATCACTAGATCGGTGAAAGTAGCTACAATCGCTCCTAGAGCTGTTTGGGTTCAAGGGAGAAGAAGAACAAGGCTAGCTCTTACTTCTCTCTATCTATGGTGTGTGTGCTGTGCTTAGAAGCCAACTCTATGCTCTGAGGCCAACCCTTTGCATGGGTGCTCCGGGGGGTTCATATAGGCCTACCCCCTGGGGGTACAATGGTAATCCGGCTGGGCTCTGGTCCCAGCCGTCAGTGTCTACGCTCGTCGGCTTCTCCGCCGGTTGTTGGGTCCCGCCGGCTGGTGGGTCCCGCCGGCTGCCGGCTTCTTGGTCGACAGGCCGGCCCCACCGCCTAGGGTCTTGTCGGCGGCTGCTTACTGTAGCCTCGCCCCTGATGACGAGGGCTTTGTCGAGGTAAGCGTGGCTACAGTGGGCCGCCTCGGGGGCTCTCACTGTAGCCTTACCTCGTCTTGTCTCCTTAATGGGGCTCCTGCTTCGAGGAAGGGAGTAGCCGGCTTCGGGGGGCCGGCTACGCCCTTGGCCGACTGGGAAAGGCCGGGCCGCCTCCACGTCTCTCTCTGGTTAAAGGGGCCCGCCGCCCGTGGGCCGTACGGGAGTCTGTTGTGGATGACGTCGAGGCTAACATGGCTACAGTGCCGAGCCGCACGGGAGACGGCCGTCCCGTACGGCCTCCTGTAGCCATGCCCGCCTCGGGCTTCGGGGGTAGTGGGCCGCACTATGGCCACACCCCGTCTTGTTGCCGTTATGTGGGAACGGCTTTGATGGTTGTGGTCTCGGCACTATTAGTAAAAGGCCTACTAATGGCGCACCTAATTTGGCCATTAATGGCGCATTAGTGGTGCGCCATTAGTAGCACGCCATTAGTATATTTTACTAATGGCGCACCACTGGTGCGCCATTAGTATCTGGTATACTAATGGCGCACCCCAGATGCGCCATTAGTATATACAACAGTGCGCCATTAGTATGCCTCCCAGGGGGCCATGTATACCCAGGTGCTTTGGCATACTAATGGCGCACAACAACAGGATGCGCCATTAGTAACTTCGGCATACTAATGGCGCACTGTTTAGTGATGCGCCATTAGTATCCTTTGGCATACTAATGGCGCACTATGATGTGATGCGCCATTAGTATGAATATTAGGTTTTTTATTTTTTATTTTCTGTTTTTTGCACAGGTTACAAAATGTATAATTGGACAAAATATAGACAGCACACATCAACAACAGATTCATCGAATACAATAGAAGATTAGTCTCTGAATACAATTCATCATTTTAGTCTCCGAATACAATTCATCATATTAGTCTCCGAATTGAAAAGACCGAACAAAGATAGAACATTATATTACAAGTCTCGAGACCGCGAGTTTGTCTTCACATTACAAGTCGATATCGATCATCTAAACTACCATCACATAGAAGAGAGCTGCGGTCATCACGATGAGCATCATCACAATGAAACTCGTCTTCATCCGGTTCCTCCAACGCTCCCTCCCCTCTCCCGCTAGATAGCGGGCGTATCTAGATTCGGCCTCGGCCCTAGTGGCGTACCCTTTGTAACTGTTACCGCTGAATCGGTGAACCTGTCTCCGACACTCCTCCCAGTCGTCGTAGACTCCGGGAACCTTACCCTTGTACACGACATACCACGGCATCGCTATGCAGTAGCCAAACGAAACGTTAGTACCAATTCACAGACAATACATAAGCAATATATAAGTATGCAACAGAACGATCGGAAGAGAAAAGCAAGACATTAATAGCATCGATTACATCTAAGTTGAAGGACTCTCGAAACCAAAGAGACATACTACAAGTTCATTAAAGTTTAATTACAACATGAGCCAATCGATGTTTCAGAACTAGACACAGCATCACTGCTTTCGACTCGACTCAAGGGACCGGAGCATGGATGAAGCCGCCGTCTATCGTGGGAGTCATGAAACAACGGGCGTTGTCAGCCTGCATTTGTAGGATTGTGTCGATGTCACTGTTGGACGGTTGATTTCTGAGGTAGAACTGCCCCGAGGTACGAAGGACATCTTGATGGATGATTTCCGCAAACTCCGACTGGATGCGAAAGAATTCTTGTCTGATGTCCGCGTCCTGGATTGCCGACACGCTCGCGGCCCAATCTTTGAGTCTACTCGGTAGCAGAAGTTGATGATGGTCCCGTACGATCGCCCGCATGTGATGGATGGCATAGTAGGCACCCTTCTGACCGCCAGGCGGCTGCTTGACGCAGCAGAACGTCGTATTGTGGGAGAACACGTGCTTGCTGTACTTACGAATAGGCCTGGTGAAGGTGCCTCCAGAATTGACGTAGCCGGGGAGAACATCATCAAGAACCTTCTTGACATTTGTGTAGTCTACGTTCGACTGACGGTCCGGGTCGAAATACGTGGCCATGGAATATTTGGGGCTTAGGAGGATGAGCGTGCAATGTGTGTCACTGCAGAAAACACGGAATGTTAAAAGAAAAACGATCGAAATCTAAGAATTCATATGTTATGGGGCGGTTGAGGGGAGGACTTACTCGGGAAAGTAAGGCACGAGGAAGTTATCCTTATCTTGGTTTGCCAGAATGACGCCTTCGAGGTAAGAACTCGCGACTTGCTGGTCCCCAGCGCTGCCCAAGATCTTGGCACGCATGTAGAAGGGGTCGACTATCACGATGTCCGGGGTCTTGTCGCGAATGATCCGCATCTCCATACTCAGCGAAAATAGCCGAACGAAGGTGTAGTGCAGCGGATGAAGGTTCAACATAGCGTGGATGTCATCAAACCGCAGGACGATCGTACCCCCGATGGAGTTATCCACAAAGCCCTTGCCCTCTGGCACCTTGGCCGCGAAAACCGGGTATGCAACATCCTTCTCTCTGAGACGCCGCTTCTCCAAAGAAAGAACACTGTCATGCAGACTCCGCATAGCACCGGTTGCAGCATCGAGCATATTTCTCGGTAGCATCGGCCTACCCGCCACATGCACCCTCCTCGAGATATCCGCAGTTGAAGGTGGCCCGTCCTGAGCACGGATCGTACTCGGTGCCGGCTGGCCCGCACCCTTGTTAGTCTTTCTTTTGCGTGCCTTCTTCTTCTCCTGTAATGGGACCGAGTTCTGCTCACAGACCGCCTTCTTGAGTGTGTTGGGGCTGATCATATTTCGCACCTCGCCTATCTGAGGCTCGGTGAAGTCGGCAGCTGGAGGCGTCTCCTGAGAGCTGAACTGCAGACGACGCCTGTTGCAACTTGGCTTCTCCGTGGTACCAGCTAGATCGCACACGTCTTTTGTTGGGTTGGGTTCTTGAGAAGGAGGCCCCATGAAGTCGCCACCGTCCCCATGATCGGCAAAGTACTGATCGACGTTGGCAAATGTATCGTCGTCGTCGTCGTTCTGATCCTGTGCCATATGCATGTTTGGATCCAGTGGCATAGGGATGTCCGGCACCATTGCCGCGGTCTTGCCATGGGGCCGACTTGGCGCCGGCACGACTGGCGGTGTTGTCTTTGGGGTGGTGTCCCCCGCCCCCAAACGAATCTGGCTCTTCGGCCAAAGCAGGGGCCAGCTCAGGCAGGCGCTGAGGGTCATCACGTCATCATCGTCGGCCCCGATGGGTCGAATCGGAGGTAACAACTCGTCGCAGCCTGGCAGCACCCGAACCAGTTGAACCCTAAACAAGTTGGGTGGCATCTGGGTACCGTGGAACAAGGGTTGCCCGGTTGAACGATTTTGCCCTTGGCGACATCGACCAACTCGTTGTTCACGAAGTGCAGGAGAGTGCACGGAACATCGGCGGCGCCCTGCGAAAACATGTAGGGCGTTAGGGATGCCCAGTCAAAGGCAAGGAGATGAAGTCCTCGGCCGAGAGAGGCTTAATTAGTTACCGTGATGATGGCGTCGAGCTCGGCTAATGTCGAGGCACCACCAACGGCGGGCGTGCAGTTGACGGAGGGGCCGCTTGCTGCAGAGGTGCCGGCCGGCGTACACCCGGGTGCATTAAGCTCCCGTGCCGGCGTCGGAGACACCAATGCCGCCTCCGCCGGAGACACCAATGGCCCCGCCATCGCGTTCTGCGAGTTGCTGGCCGTGAAGCTAGGAATCGGGGGCGGCCCCTGTTGGCCGCCCGCAATCCACGCACTAATCCCCTGGATCAAGGTAGGCACAATGGCGGTGATCGTCGCTCCGAGTTGTTGTTGCACTTGCTCTTGGACAATCTCCGGAATCCGCGCCACCTGTGCCCTGAGTTCTTGAACCTCGCGCGCCTGGCTTTCCGAGCTGGTCTTTTTCTCCTTTCGCCCAGCAGTGTTATAGTATGACGACCATTTTGTCGACAAGCCTTTGCCGGCCACACGACCAGCTGACGTCGGCTTACTGAGCTTATCCTTGTTCTTCATTACATTCAACGCCCTATTTAGAGTGGTGTCCCAAGGGTTGCTCTTAGTCGACCCCGCGCTACTGCTTTCAGTCGCCTGCGGAAGGAATGTGAACCATTTAGAAATTTGGCTTCATTAATTAGAATGCAACCATATGGAGCTAATTACGCGGGGGTGTATTCCTTACCAGAACAAGCTCAAGCGCCCTGGTCTTCGGATCCGTGGTAAGCTCCTTTGTTTTCGGGTCCTTCTTGTACCGGGCCCTGACAAAGTTCCTGGTCTGCTTGTCACCGTATTTATCGAAGAGGGGCGGTAGGCCTTGCTCGGCACGGTCCGCCTCCTCCTTGTCCCATATAGGCTCCGCCACTCTGTAACCGCCGGGACCGAGTGTGTGTTCCCCTAAGTTCAGCTCCCGCATTTCTTTCCCCCACTTACTTGATTCGGAGTTTGCGGTGCTCGAGCAATTGATCTTGAAGTCGTTGTAGTCATCTTCGGTGATCGAAGGATTTTTCTCCTTGATCTTCTCATAACTCTCACCTTTCTCGATCATTCTCTTCACATTGCTTTTCCAAGTAGACAGGGCCTTGCTCATCTTCGTGAGGGCAGCATTGTTCACTTTATTCCCTTTGAGGCTTGTGTTTTCAAATTCAGCGGGGAACTTGTATCGTTCGTGCAGCTTCGTGAAGAGGAGGTTGCGCAAATTCCCTCGGTCAGGATGCCTCAGGTTCTCGGTGTTGATCGAGACGGTGCTCCGGAGAATGCACCCGAGCTGAAGCGAGTACCCCTTGACTATTCGTTCGGGCGCCGTTGGATTCCCGTCGGAGTCCACTTCAGTAACTTCCTCCTTGAGGGTGCGGAGCACGGTCGGGCGCCGGTCCTTCCGTTGCCTCTTCGGTTGGCTGCCATCTGTGCGTGCGCCGCCATCATCAGTGGTGGCATCCTCGGCCGGGCCGGCACCATCAGTGGTGGCATCAGTGGGGTCATCCTCGGCGGTACCATCAGTGGTCTCAGGATCGGTGGGGAAGGCGGCGTCCTCATACAAGTGAGGTTGTTCCTCCATCTCCTGGGACAGCTTCCAGAATGGCTTGACGCCCGAACCCCCGGCCTCATCGTTGTTGGCCATGTTTCTCTCTAAATAGGAACAAAGTTTGGTCAAAAAGTTGGTTATTGTCAAGGAACAAGATCATGGTCTCATCATTTAGGGTTTGTCGACACCGAGGCATCCTAAAAGCTAAGCTTTTATCATTGAGGGTTTTTCGACGCCGAGGCACCCTAAAAGCCTAAGCTTTCATCATTTCGGTTTTTATCGACACCGAGGCACCCTAAAAGCCATGCATTAGTCACAAGTACGCCGGGGCACTTGATCCTACTTAATTAACTACTAAGATACCCCGGCCCATGCATTAGTCACAAGTACCCCATATGTCCTATTTTTAGCAAAGTCATGCTAAAATTCACGGAAAATTTCAGCATGACCTTTGCTGAAAATAGGACATATGGAGTACCCGAATTTGCCGGAACGGAAGTTAATCGACATTCCGGCAAACTCAAGGGCCTCTCGGGTGGACAAGGCAAAAAAGGCCTCCATCACAACATGGAAAATACATTGGCATGTGAAGAGGTGAAACAATATATGCATCTCCAAGCAGTATCATTCAACATTTTGGACAAAACACTACAAGCAACATGAGACATCATCATGGATAGCTTGCTTTGGTTTGGCTGAGAGCCATCCTTGTCGCTTTTACATGTGTTTGTTTTTCTTAGCTGAACCTGACAAACCTGAGGGTGCATCATCATATTTGTAATGACTGAAAATATTTACTTCAGGAAATATTTACTACTGTAGTTTCTGTTACAAACAAAAAAAAGACTGAAGTTTGTCCTAGCTATATTTCAGGATGATTTTTCAGTTGCTCATGCTTTTTACAAATTGTAGCTACTGTTTTTTATACCTAAACAAAATTGCCCTAGCTATATTTGCTACTGTTTTTATACCTAATTTTTTGCTACTGTTTTTTTAATTTGCTACTGCTTTTTTTATTTGCTACTGTTTTTATACCTAAACAAAATTTCCCTAGCTATATTTGCTACTCTTTTTTATTTGCTACTGTTTTTATACCTAATTTTTTGCTACTGTTTTTAAAATTGCTACTATTCTTTTAAAATTGCTACTGTTTTTTATACCTAAACAAAATTACCCTAGCTATATTTGCTAATATTTTTTATTTGCTACTGTTTTTATACCTAATTTTTTTGGTACTGTTTTTTTAAATTGCTACTGTTTTTGCTACTACCCTAATTTCCTAAAAGATTTCTAACTTTGCTAACTGTGCTAGATTTGCCCTAAAATCTATGCACAAAAACACAGAGAAGGCATTAGGCATTACACAAAAACACAGAGAACTGCTATAATTTACAACAGGCTTTTGGTTTCTGGAACCATTTCATGCCCAAGTGATCTGATCCTTGTACTTTTGCTACAATGATACAGTGATACAAGTAGAATATGAAGGCATTAGGCATTACAACAAAAGGAACAGAGCTGCTATATTTACAACATGCTTTGTATTATTTTATATGGGAAAATTTTGTTTTTGCCACTAGATTTTGTCAAATTTTCTTATGCCACTCTAGATTTTGACATCTCGCTTTTGCCACTCTTAGTTTGTGACAATTATCACAATTGCCATTCTGTTAGGTTAATGGATGTTTTGACCAAACGGAGCAGGGAAAAGACCATATTGCCCTATGTTATTTGTTTTGCTTTTGACACTCCAGTTTTCGCCAAATATTGCTTTTGCCACTAGAGTAACATCTAATGTTACACAGTATTTTAGCATGACCTATTTGAAAATCTGACATCACACATCTTATGTTAAAAAGTTTGGCATGACCTATTTGGAAATATGTCATAGATAATTACACAATATTTTCACACAAGTCTTGACAGTTAATGGCATCATTACCAGCAACATAGTTCATAATATCAGGAAATTAGTTCATAGGAGTACACATCCATCATCTAAACTTAACAGCAAGGTTCACATGTAGTTGCATCAACTACGCAACAAGGTTCATATGTAGTTGCATCAACTACACTGCAAGGTTCACATATGCATACTGACCACCCAAAAGCAACATGTAGCTGCATCAACTAAACAACAAGGTTCACATATGCATATGGACTACCCAAAAGCAAGGCCTTTACAAGTCTACATAGTACAATGCAATAGCAAAACAACAGGGTTCACATATATGCATTGTGCTCTAGAAAGTAGCAATTCATCTCACATTTTTGGCACATGAGTGCAATCAAGCTTCTTTTTCTCTTAGTAGTATGCAACTTTGGACAAAGTGCAAGAAATGGCTACTATATTCAGCACGCAAATTCCCTTGGGTTCTGTGATTATTGTTATAATTGCTATGAACAATATGTATAATGTCATAACATGTGTAGCTAGTTCAGAAAATAAATACAGAATAGTGGCAGGTTTGCATTGTTTGAGTAAGCCAACCACCATAGTATCTACAAGCGGCTCAATCAAACAAGACTATCGCAGTCCACTACTGCCCTAACCCTAAAATTTGCAAACCCTACACCCTAAAATTTACAAAGGGGAAGGAGGAGGCCGGAGGGGGAGGGAGAGGTGGGGGCAGTACCTGAGGAGGCGGAGGAGGCCGGAGGGGACAAGGAGGAGGTCGGAGCGGCGCGGCGGTGGCGCGGACGAGGAGGAGGGCGAGGACGAGGACGACGGGGCGGCGGCGTCGGGAGAGGAGAGGGGAAGGGGATCGAGGGCGACGTCGAGGGGCGAGGAGGAGGTCGGGGCAGCGGCGTCGGGAGAGGAGAGGGGAAGGGGCAGTGGCGTCGGGGCGTCGGGGCGGAGACGAGGACGACGGGGCGGCGTCGAGGCGGCGGGGCAGCGGCGTCGGGAGAGGAGAGGGGAAGGGGATCGAGGGCGAGGGCGAGGGAGAGAGAGGGGATAGGTTATCTTCCAACAGGTACATCCATACTAATGGCGCACCTCACCCTGGTGCGCCATAAGTACATCCATACTAATAGCGCACCTCACCCTGGTGCGCCATTAGTATTTTTTTTGATTTCTGCTCGAGCCAACAGGTTATCTTCCACCTGACCTGATCCACACCAAGTTCCCTCTACTAGCTCGACTGGTCAGCAGCCAGTTCTCACACCAGGAGGTCCTGGGTTCGATTCCCAGGCTCCACAATTTTTTTTATGCATTTAAAATGCTGTTTGATATTTATTTGTGTTTAAATATGTTCAAACTTGTTTAAATCATAACAGTAATATTTTTTTATAAGACAGTAATAATTTTTTAAAAATATCATCAAACAGTAATGCCGGTGGAGCGGGGGAGGGTGCGCGGGGTGCGGGGGGCCGGTGGACCGGGGGGTGCTCGGCGGCGAGGGGGACCGGATCTGGCGAGGTGGGATAGCGATCGAGATGGAGGGGGATCGAGATCGAGTGTCCATGAAATTTAAAAATATTCATGATAGTTCAAAAAGTGCCCATGAAATACAATCGAGAAATGAAGGCTACGATTTAAATACAATCGATCTTAGCTAGCTATCTGTTCACAATCTTCTTGCCCTTCTTTTTCGCAAATGGAGTTCTTCTGTGGAACGGACGTCCTTTAGGTAGGGTGGTCCTGCTTCTTCTTGTGGTGTATGCTGCTACTTCATCATCGTCGTCATGTTCGATTCTCGGGTCGCCGTACTTGTCGAAGTCTTGCTCATTGGCTACTCCATCCATTCCGATGATCTTCCTTTTGCCTCTCCTCACGACAACACGACTGGGCTTTGACGGGTCGGTAATGAAGAAGCATTGGTCCACTTGGGAAGCCAGTACCCATGGCTCATTTTTCGCGGTGACGTTTGCGCCTGCGGTCTTGGATTTGGCTTCGGGTATAACCATGCTGGTGAAATACCGGTCTTCTTTTAGGACGCTCTTGGCCCATCTGACACGGAACATCGGGACCTTCTCTCCAGCGTAGCTCAGCTCCTAGATCTCCTCGATCCTTCCGTAGTATCTGTCCTTGTCGTTACCGGTGTAGGATTCCATCGTTACCCCGGAGTTCTGATAACCATCGCTCTTCATGTCCTTGGCCTCGGTGTAGAATGTGTAGCCGTTGATATCGTACGCCTCATAGGTCATCAGGTTGTGCTCGGCGCCCTGTGACAAGGCAAATATGAGTTGTTCTTCCGCGGAAGAATCCTCATGTAAAGGGTACGACAGAAGCTTCTGCTTGAACCAACGCGTGAAACATGAGTTGTGCTCTTTGAGTATATCTCCGTCCGTCCTCTGTTGGCCTCGGTCATTGTACGTCTTCTTAATAAAGGTTTTGTGCTCTACCACCCAAGGATCGACCACGTCTATGTGTTGTAGCGCGACTAGGTTTGCTCTTTCAAAGTCGGCGAGTCGACCCTCGAAGTCGACATGCATTTCGCGGCGACCCTCATGGTGACCCCATCCAGCGAGCCTGCCGAGGTGCCTGTTGACGGCCAGACCAACGGGGTTCTCGATGCCTAGATAATTCGTGCAGTAGGAGATGCACTCTTCGGTCAGAAAGCCCCTGGCTATGCTTCCCTCTGGACGTGACATGTTGCGAACGTATCCTTTGATGACACCATTCATCCTTTCGAACGGCATCATGCTATGCAGGAACGTCGGCCCGAGTTGGATGATATCGTCCACGATATGGACCAGCAGATGCACCATAACGTCGAAGAATGCGGGCGGGAAGTACATCTCAAGCTCGCATAGTATCACCACGATCTCTTCCTGTAGGCTTCTGAGTTGCCTCACGCCAACAGACTTCCGAGAGATGACGTCGAAAAAGTTGCATAGGCCAAATAGCGTTTCACGGACGTGCGCGTCCATGATCCCACAGATTGCAACTGGAAGTATCTGCGTCATCAGCACGTGACAGTCGTGAGAGTTCATCCCGCTGAACTTCAGCTTCGCTAGGTCTAGGTATCTGCTTATCTTCCCCGCGTAACCGTAAGGAAGTTTTACTCCTACGAGGCAGGTGAAAAACTGCTCGATCTCCTCCTGACTTAGAGTGAAGCACGCGGGAGGGTAGTCATTTCCGGTCTTCTTGGCCTTTTTGCCTTTGCGACGACTTTCCGTGTCCTGCTTCGCCTCATCATCATCATAATCATCATATATAGCGTGAAGCTCCTGCCTGATGCCCATTGATTTCAAATCTGCCCTTGCTTTCGGCCCATCTTTGGTCCTCTCTGGCATGTTGAGCAGGGTACCAAGCAGACTCTCGCACACGTTCTTCGTGATATGCATGACATCAAGGCTGTGAGGCACACGGTGGATCTTCCAGTACGGCAAGTCCCAGAAAACAGACCTCGTTGTCCATACCTTCAGCAGCGGCTCTGGTGCCTTTCGCTTCTTTCCCGGCTCTGGCGCCTTTTGCTTCTTTCCCGGCAGTGGGCAGTCTTTCCAATTTTTCAACAGCTCGTCTATTTCCTCGCCGCTCCTCGTACGCGGGCGTCCTCGGGGTTCGGTTTCACCATCGAATAGATCCTTGCGTTTTCTCCATGGGTCATCATCGCGAAGCCACCTTCGATGTCCCATGAACACGGTTTTCGAAGACCCGGGATCTCTATCTAGCTGGTGATACGTTGTGTCATCCATGCACCTGACGCATCCAGAAAATCCGTGGACCACCTGCCCCGCGACATATTCATAACCGAGATAGTCGTGCACCGTCGTGAGCAGCGCGGCTCTCATAGTTAAATATTCTTTCTCTGCGGCGTCCCACGTATTGGCTGGCGTTTTCCACAGCGTGTCAAGCTCCTCTTTCAGCAGCCCCAGATACAGATTGATGTCGTTCCCTGGTTGTTTCGGTCCTTCAATTAGCATACTCATGTGAATGTACTTCCTCTTCATGCACAACCAGGGGGAAGGTTGTACATCCACACAAACACAGGCCAGGTGCTATGTGTGCTTCTCTGGCTGCCAAACGGATTGACTCCATCGGTGCTCGCGCCCAGCACGATGTTCCTTGGATCGTTCCCAAATTCTAGGTCTTCGAAGTTCAACGCTTGA
Source organism: Triticum aestivum (assembly GCF_018294505.1). Classification (NCBI taxonomy): domain Eukaryota; kingdom Viridiplantae; phylum Streptophyta; class Magnoliopsida; order Poales; family Poaceae; genus Triticum; species Triticum aestivum. The sequence continues at coordinate 80,268,485 of NC_057796.1, read as the reverse complement.
CACTGGCTCGCATCCTTAGGGTGACTCAGCATCTTGTCTTTTTTATCTATCTCCGGATCATTTGCGTCATCTTCTCGCTTCTTCTCCTCCCTATCTGCGTGCCAACGCAGGAGCTTTGCTACCTTAGGGTCCGCGAAATACCGCTGCAGACGAGGAGTGATTGGAAAGTACCACACCACTTTTCGAGGAGCTTTCTTCCTCTTCTTGTATCGAGTGACGCCGCACACCGGACATATGGTAGACTCCGCGTGCTCGTCCCGATAAATGATGCAATTGTTCATGCACACATGGTATTTCACGTGCGGTAAATCCAGAGGACACACGATTTTTTTCGCCTCCTCCAAACAGGTCGGGCACTTGTTCCCCTTGGGAAGACGTTCGTGCCAGAATGACATGTTCTCGTCGAAGCATGCATCGGTCATTTTGTGTTTTACCTTCATCTCCAGAGCCATGAGCGTTACTTTCAGGCGGGTATCCTCAGTGGTAGGCAGACGGCGAGCAGTGGCCAAAACGGCCGGTGCATACGAGGCTGAAGACGAGACGAATGTCAGAGGCGGCGCCGTGTGGAGAAGTTCCTTCCTGCTGGCAGGACCGCCCCGGACTAAGTCCATGCGGGCAGCCACAAGATCATCTACGAGGTTGTCGAAGGACTCCTCTAGAGCCTTGAGATACTCCACAACCATCTCGATGGCTTCATCTCGCTCTCCCCGATGGCAGGCGAACGCATAGTGGCTGGTGTAAGGCACATGGCATGGGAGGTAGCGGTAGCGACGAGTCTTCATCGTAGGAAGGATGTCCCGAAGGCGAGCTATCGCCTCACGGGCAGCCATCTGCATGGCATGCCTCTCCGTAGGCATGGCCCTTCCCGTAAAACGGAAATGGCGTGCAGCTGAACGTCCTCCCTTGAACTGCACCACAGCCTGGTGCATAGACACGTCGTCACTGAGCTTGTGCTGATAGAGGGTGAACTCCGGGCGAGCTGCTGGCCCGATCGCGAGCTTGGTGATGGAGACGAGGAGCTTGACAAACCCCTCAGGCACGTTGGTGAACACTCGATTCTCACAGCTGCTGCCAGCCATCTACAAAAGTAGGCAAAAACTCTGAGTAGTCATGTCATAAATTTTATGATGACCAACAGAAAATAGCTACTATTGCAAAATGCTGAAAAAGCACTAAAGACGCTAATAACCGATTAGCGATCGCACCTAGTGGCTTCCTACAGTCAGCCTGGCTCTGATACCAAGCTTGTCACGACCGGTTTTTCAATAAAATAATTATTGAGAAACCAATCCCTGTTACGGACCAGCGAGGAAGAATTCCTTCTCACTGGTAGACAATACATTGGTCACAGAAGAAAAATACCAGGAGTACTAAATATAATACAAAGTTGAGCAGAGAATGCCCAACAATTTATTACATGCACGCCGATAAAACAATACGGCGGATAGGGTGGCAAACTTCTAACTCACGATAATAACGGTGGTGGAAATATCATCGCGAAGCGAGTGACATGATTCCAGAATACTACAACTCTTCGAGCGTCGGAGTGAGGCTCGAGAATGCTTATTGCGGGTGGCGGAAGCGTAAACGATACAAGTGACCAATATCCGGGATCGCGCAGGACTGACTGGGACTCCTCTAGGCGTCGGACACGCTATCAAACTCTTCATCCAAGAAATCGCCTTCGTCAACATCTGGCCAAATCAACAAGCCAGGTGAGTACTATGAAAGTACTCGCAAGACAGTTCGGACATAAGGTATAACAAATGCAAACATGAAGCACATGAATAAGTTAACCAGTGCGATCAGACATTGAGATAATAAATATTGGGTGCCAAGCGAGGGTCTGAATGACGCCTCGAGCGGAAACTGCAAAATAGTAATGCGGGTGCCAAATGAGTGTCTGAAAGACTCCTCGAGCGGAAAATGCGGAATAATAGTACAGGTGCCAAACGAGTGTCTGAAAGACTCCTCGAGCGGAAAATGCGGAATAATAATACTGGTGCCAAACGAGTGTCTGAAAGACTCCTCGAGCGGAAAATGCGGAATAATAATCCCACAGTCGGGCGTCGGGGCGACACCACATAAAGGGCTTATAACAGAAAGTAAAGACAGTACATGCCGCAGTCGGACGTCTGAGCGACGTCACATAAAGGGCTTATATCGAAAGTGAGAAACGAGTACACGCCACAGTCGGACGTCTGCGCGACGTCACATAAAGGGCTTATATTGTAACACAACAATACAATAGTTCGGGAATATAATTTATCACAAGCACGAGACAAATATAATGTTAGTCCATCCACAGGAATAACAATAAAAATGAATTTACCACTTGAGCTTGTTCACCGGGGGCAAGATTTTCACACGGGTAGATTTGGACATAAAGTCTACATTACTGATCATGGATACGATGATTTGGAAAGAATTGACTCTGCAGAGTTTGTACTTAACCACAGCCAACGGATTTCAGTAGTCACGGGGACTAGTTCCGTCTACGGTGTTCTGGAAGGAACACGTCTAACCAGTACACACCCAATTTAACCATCCGAAACCAGGGATCACCCTCGGCAACATTCAGGAAAAACCCTGAGTCGGGGAGGCTACAACCTCGCGTAGCATGGGATCAAATTTCTATACGCGCGCTATAAGGGGGTGCCCCCCCCCTCTCGGTCCCAACCGGAAACACCCATGCCCCCTGACCGAATGACTGGCTTTAATCCTGGGCCAAGGTACCATCATCCCGGCCTCTCTGTTTGGTGTGTACACGGAAAGAGGTTACCAACTTACTAAACCGTATCCTGGCAATGAGACATGTGGTAGCACGAAAAGGGGAAGGGACGATAACACGGCTCCAACCATGTTAACGTCGGAAAAGTCGGATGACACAAGGCTGGCATGCTACAACAGTACCACCTTGCTGCCCTTCATGTCACCACATGATTAGGCCACCTCTCATCAGAGGTCATCGCAACTTTGGAACATGCGGGAAAAGATCGATAACGTGGCTCCAACCACGTTAACGTCGAAGAAAGTCGGATGACGCAAGGCTGGCATGCTACAACAGTACCACCTTGCTGCCCTTCATGTCACTACATGATTAGGCCACCTCTCATCAGAGGTCATCGCGACTTCGGAACAACCGGGTCGTTGCCTTACAAGCAACGAGGTACTTATCGACACTCACATGCCACGCACAAACTTTCACATGAACATGCAAAACATCTACCATATCAAATGTTCAAACATGCTTGCCTGGTTCGGAGAAGTCGGAGTTTAGCTCGGCGAAGTTCGCGGCTCCGTCCCCTCTCCCGGAACCTACGGCAATCACGAAACGGGGTACTAACGTGAAAACCAACACATGCACAGAAACTTTGCCAAATATTTTTCAAATAAATCCCATAAAAAACTAGACAAAATTTGGAGAGTGACAGAAAAAGAATCACTCAAAAATACCTTTTTATTAAAAAGTTATAAAGGTTTCTGTCCAGGGACCTTTCTGTAATGAAACAGAAAAGTTCCAGGGTTTTAACTGAGAAAACAGAAAACGCTTCGGCTGGGAATGCGCAAGCGCAAAGGGGAAAATGTATTTTGCCCGAAGGCGCCAACAGAAAATGGTTCGGGGAAATAAAACAGAGGCTGACACGCGGGGCCCGCATGTCAGGTTTGAAAGCTCGCCGGCGCCCGAAGACGGCGGTGGACGCCAGCGTCGAACCACGGCGAGTTAGGGGAAACGGAGGGTACCAAGAGCTTCAGTGTCTTCTTCCGCGTCGGTGGGTGGTGGACTCGTCCAACGGGGAGCACCACGTCGACGGTGACACTATCTCCGGCGGACGGCGGTTCGGGTGAGGTTGGGGAACTCCGGTGGAGGGCTGCAAAGTACGAATTGAGGCGCGGGTCAGAACGGGTGATGCAAGGAGAGGCTACTGGCACAAGAATGGGGGCTGCGGAGCACACACGGGGGCGAATCGGGCTGGATCCCGTGGCGGGTCGCGGCGGCCGGAGTCGAGGAAGGAGACCTCCTCGGGGCTCTTCCAGTGGCTGGGCGTGCTCTAGGGGAAGTGTAGGGCTGGTGGGTGCTCGAGTTGAAGCTCGGGGCCTCTATTTATAGGCAGATCGACGGGGTGGCCGTGAACGGAGAATCTCCGGCGAGCGATTACGGCGGAGCAGTGGGTTGGCAGAGGGTTTGAGCGGTCGGGCAGCATCAGTGGATGTTACTGGACTCGATTTGCAGCTGAACGGGGTTGTTCTTGGCGTAATGGCGTCTGTCCACGGTGAGGTGACCGCACGGGCTCAACGGCGGCAGAGAGCGCGCTCCGCGCCCTGCGGTTCACGACAAGAGCGGCAGCGCATTCGGGGGAGTGGACGGCCACGCGGCGGGCTCCGGTGGTTTGGGCGGCGCTGGGTGGAGTTGGCGGCGCCGTGTCTCCCGCTGGCGTCCGCAAAGCCGCCGCCGGCGTCGGTCACGGGGCGGCGCACCTTCTGCTGCTCGTCGCCGATGCCCGCAAGATGCCAGGCACTCGTGCGGTGCAGGAGCAAGTGGGCGAGGACGAGGAGCAAGGCGACGCGAGGGTACTGGCGAGATCGACGCCCGTTTCTGAAGAAAACGACAGCAGCCACTTGACTGAATCTCTGAACTTACTGAATCTTGACAAAGACCAAGCACTGCAGGTGTTCGACAGTAGGTTTGGTAAAGAGATAAAAAAATTTTGGAGCTGTAACTTGGTGAGATGATCACTCAAAGCACCCAGGGGCTGCATGAATTTATCTGGAATTTTTGGAGAAGGTTTTGAATGAATTTCACCAAATTTGGCAAATCTGGTCCAAACTTGCAGCTGATGTAGTTTGAAATTTTTGAACTGGAGACCAGTGGATCTTCATGGTTCCAGGTTGAGGGTTCAAAGGACTAGGAGGGGAGAGGAGTTTGGTGGTAAAAGTCCAAACAGAAAATGGAGTTCCTTTGTAAATCTCCAAGAGGTAGAATTAGAAGGCAGAAAATATTTGAATGGAATTTGAATGGAAATAATCACATGAGGAGGTTCAACTTGCTGGATTTGATGCAAATCATGATCCAAAGGTGAGGGAAGAGTTAGGAGAGAGGATTTGCACTAATGCCATGGCAAGAAGGAATGGTTGAAAGTGGCAAAGTACTTTCCAAAAGCCATAGTGCATTCTCAAAAATATTTCAAAGGTTATTTTCTCAAATGAAAAACATTTAGTCTTGAGCCCAAGTGAAAAGCAAGAACCCCCAAGGTCAAAGGCAGATCTTGGGTGAATCCAAATAAAATTTTTGTCATAAAGAAAAATATTTGAGAGTGAGAGTTTTCTTGAAGAAAATTTTTAAATCACTCCCTTCAAGTCAAATAAAATCTTTTGAAAAATTCAAATAAAAACTTGGGTGTCACAATCTCGGCCTTCGCGGACCTCAAAAACCTATTCACGATGCCTTCAGTCATCATGCGGACCATGGTCGCCTGCGGGGTAGAGCAAAACGATATTTTAGAACCAAGAAAAAATTTGGCATGACTTTCCCTAAAAATAGGACCAAAAAGAATGCTTAATGCCAAAATTCTTGCCGAAACGGAAATGAATCAACATTCCGGCAAAATATTGGCAACTATCGCATTTCAAATACCGGTACACCTCCAAACACAAACACATATGCAACACCACAAACATATGCAACACCACGAACATACATAGATCTAGCTAGGCCATAAAAAGTGCATGTGCACATTGTTGTAGGGAGAACAACATAAATATAGCTTCCCCCCTTACTTACCTATCGAAACAAGGTAATTTAACCACTTAAATTGAATGAATCTATGGTGGAAATGAGGTGAAAAAGAGGAGGCACCCGAGACAAGGAGGAGGTGGAGAGAATGAAGTGGGGAGAAAGTGAGTGTGGGTAGGAGAGGCTGTCCAAAATATCTTGTTGCTGCCCACTTACTAATGGCGCACCAACTCTAAATGCGCCATTAGTAATCCAGGTTACTAATGGCGCACCTTCTGGTGGTGCGCCATTAGTAGTTTTGCAAAAAAAACATACTAATGGCGCACTGTTCCACAGTGCGCCATTACTAGTTTAAACTAGTAATGGCGCACGGTGGAAAAGTGCGCCATTAGTAGTTTTGCAAAAAAGGGAATAAAAAATATAATAGAAAAAACAACATTAGTGGCGCACTTTCCGGCTGGTGCGCCATTACTAGTTACAACTAGTAATGGCGCACTGTGTCTGGATGTGCCATTAGTATGTTTGGACAGGCGCACTAGTTAAAAAAATTTGATACTAATGGCGCACCCTGGGCCAGGTGCGCCATTACTAGTTACAATTAGTAATGGCGCACTCTGTCTGGATGCGCCATTAGTATGTTTGGACAGGCTCACTAGTTAAAAAAAACTGATACTAATGGCGCACCCTGCGCCAGGTGCGCCATTAGTAGTTTCAACTCTAATGGCGTATCAGAAGGTGGTGCGCCATTAGTATATACTAATGGCGCACCGCTTGTCTGGTGCGCCATTAGTGTCAATCCCATCTATAGCCCTTTTTCTAGTAGTGCGGCCGGCTCCTAGGAGTCGGCGTCCTTCTTGGCCGGCTTCTTGGAGTCGGCCACCCCGTAGTCGTCCTGGGGAGGGGTTGCTCGAGGCTGGGTCGCCTTCCGGGAGTCGGCTTCAGAGGTAGCCGGCCAGGGAAGGCGGCCCAAATGCTTGGAGTGCTTGAAGGCCCAAAGGCCTGATAATTTTTCTGAAGAGCTAGGCGTAGTCGGTTAGGCTACCCGTGGCCATTTACTCTGACACATTGCCTATATAAGTGGATAAAGATCCCTATTTTCTCCCCACGCCTTCTTCCTTCTCCTGCTTTCCCATCCTCAAGCTCCAGCGCCCAAGCTTCAATCTCCCCAACCGCCAACAACCTCTCCAGCCATGTCCGGATCTGGCTCGGAGGGCAAGTGGGAGGCCTCCTCCATCACGGAGAAGGACGTCAAGGAGCTCTGGGAGGCGGGGTACCTGTCTGCGGACATCGCACACAGGCTCCCTGCCAAGGAGCAAGTTATCCCCACCCCAGAGCCCAGCGAAAGGGTTCTGTTCATCCCTCACTTTCTCCGCGGGCTAGGGTTTCCCCTCCACCCCTTTGTCCACGGCCTCATGTTCTACTACGGGCTAGATTTCCATGATCTAGCCCCAAATTCTTTCCTCCACATCTCGGCGTTTATCGTCGTGTGCAAGGCGTTACTCCGCACCCCCCCCCCACACACACACACACTTCGGCCTATGGATAAAAGTCTTCAATGTGAAGCCGAAGGTGGTTGACAGGCAGCATGCGGACTGCAGTGGCGCCATGGTGAGCAAGCTCCCCAACACCACTTGGCCTAAAGGGGCCTTTGTGGAAACCGTCAAGGCATGGCAATAGGAGTGGTTCTACATCACCGAACCCCGCGGCGCCAGGTGGGCAGCCACTCCTGAGTTCAGATCCAGGCCCCCTAGGTGGCTCGCGTCGTGGACCAATAAGGGCCTGGGCTGGGGATCGACCGTGGAAGTGCTGATGCTGGAAAAGCGCATCACAAACATGATAGGCAAAAACACCAGTCTCACCAATGTGATTCAGGTGATGCTCTCCCTGCCAACTCCGGCCCCTACATATGTGGGAGTTCAATCCGAAAGGTCCGTGGACCCTGCAGCGCTTCTCCGGCACAACGCACGAAGAGATCTAGAAGCTGCTCTTCAAGGCCCAGAAATCGTGGACGAAGAAGACCGAAGACATCGGCCTCGACAGCGAAAATCCGGCCACTCCGGTAAGTGTGTTATTCCCGACCATACACCTTGTCCATAAATTCTTAGGCATAATGAGTTTTCCGTCCCTCTCACAGGGCTTGTCGTGGAATTGTCACAGCAGATGTCCTAGTGTGAGGACTTAGTCGTGGAGCCATCGCGACGAGATTAGCTTAAAGGGGTTAATCAGGACAAAGGACACGAGGAGTTTGTACTGGTTCGGCCCCTTGCGGTGAAGGTAAAGGCCTAATCCAGTTTGAGGTGGTATTGCTAGGGTTTCGATGACCAGGGAGCGAATACACCTGGCCTGGCTCTCGATCTGTTGTTTCTTGTCCCTAAACCGCCGCCGTCGTCCCTTTATATACATAGGTTGACGCCCGGCGGTTCACAGGATCCCGGTCGGCTCATAAACGTGCCTGGCTCGGTATCTACTCTTTCCTATCTTACAATACAAGTCATACACCTATGGCGGTTTATATCTACCTTCTTACTAAATCTCGTTCGTAAGTCGCCATCTTCTATGTCTTCATGGGCTTCAATACTGGTAGATCACTATGAGCATAACCCGGCCCCTCCTGGGCGGTTTATACTCAATAGTTATATCCCCAACATTAGGCCCCAGGTTGATTTGACCTTGTTCATGTCAATCTTCAACACTGAGAAAAATTCCTTCTTCATTACCTTCGCGAAGTCTTGTAACTCGCCGTGACGTCATCTTCTGAGATCCTGATAACTCGCCATGACGTCACCTATCATTAATTTTATACAAAGCCAAAATCTTTTAATGTATCTCCTTATCTTTAATGAATCTCCAAAAATCGAGGCGTTTGCATGTTTGCAGATCCGTTTTTTGACCTCCTCGATTCCCGCGCTTGCCACTTATCTATTCGCCTTATAAATAGGACCGGGGGTCCCTTTCACTTCCCCCCCCCCCCCCGTGCCTCTTCGTCTCGTCGTCTTCCTTGCGATGCCCTAGCGCTCGAGCTCAGCCGCCGTCGTCAAGCTTCACCTCTGCTTCAACGTTGGCCATTGCATCAACCTGTTCGGACCAGATACCACTCGCGCACCTCCACCATTCAACAACCTCAGTAAGTTCTTCCTCCTCCCCTCCGTAGATCTGATTAGGGTTCGCGCGAGCTCATGGAGGTTCGGAGCTGTTCTTCACCGTAGCATAAATGGCGGATTCAAACTTGATATTTTCCTGTGCGGTAGTAGCCATATTCCTTCTTTTTCCATTAGATCATCTCTTTTATGTAGAAAACCCAATCTGGAACTTCATAAACTGTTCAAGTACCAATATTTAGGTCTGAATATATTTTCTTTTTCTAACACACGGTAGATCCGAAATTGTGATATCAATCTGTGAAAACTGTTTTTCATCACTTAGTCATTTTCCAACTTCAGATTTATACTTTCAATATCTGTGTAGGCGATTTAACTCAAAAAATAATAACCCACCAGGTACCATTAGTCCCCTCTTAAACCGCCAATTTCTCATCTCTGCAACTTGATAATGCCAATCTTCGGTTTAACACATTTGAATGCTTCAATACTTTCTGCCTTTAACCTTTAACGGATTAAATATGAATCTTAAACTGGCACAAACCTTCTTCCAGGTTATGAAATAAATGGCCAAATCCTTTTATTCCTGCAACTGGGTTCAATCCCGGATTACAGAAGAAAAACTGAATGGGTGTGTTGCTACTGGCGCTTTAGCCAAAAAGGAAGTCATCCACTGGAGAGTCCCTGGTCCTGAATGTCCTCCTGAACCCAAGGAAGGGGAAGTGATAGTTTTTGCTGACCATCTGAGTCGAGGATTCAGCCCTCCCGGATCAAAAAAAATCCGTGATGTGCTCCATTTCCTCCAACTTCACCCTCAAGATATTGGTCCTAACTCCATATCCAATATTTGCAACTTTCAAGTGTTCTGTGAAGCTTATCTGCAAGAGGAGCCCACGGTCGAACTGTTCAGAGACTTCTACTATTTAAACCGCCGCAAAGAATTTGTGGACGGGCCCAATACTGAACTTGGCGGGGTGTCAATCCAAAAAACAAAAGATGTTAGCTTCCCGCACGCTAACCATCATAGCCATCCCAAAGACTAGAATCAAACTTGGTTCTATTGCCGAGATACATCTCCAGCTGATGAGAATCCTCTGCCGGGTTACCGTGCTCACCGGCTTAGCAGTACACATCCACTCCCCCAAAGACTCGGCGCAAAAGAACGGGCTAAGTATGCACCATAGCTTTCAAAGCTCAGAGCCTTTGTGGCAAACAGTTTAACAGGCGTCGATTTCGTCCGTTGTTGGGTGTCTTGGAGTATTTTACCCTTAAGCCGTCGCCTCAGTTTAATGTGTGAATACACAGGGGATGTGAAAGATCCTCAACGCCACATTGATATTCAGCTGACCGACGCTGAAGTTACTGAAGCCGTCAAGAAAATGTTGGATATACCGGTGGCCGAGTGCAGCAAAACAGGGCTTAGCCCTTTCTGCGCTTCGAATAAACCGCCAGCTGTAAGAATTGCCTAACTCCTGCTTAATCCATATTTCTTAATACTCCCTTATGATCTTTTCAACTTTTAACAGGGTGATGATCCATTCTGGAAGAGGAAAACGCAAGATAAACCGGCCAAAACAACTTGCCCCAAGACCAAGGTCACCAAGAAGCCTGCCAAGAAGAAAACCACCGAATCCACCGATTTGAACAGTGACGATGATGATGTTATTCATGAGTCAGAGGTAGAGCTTGATTTGCTTGTCTCCTTTTTCATACATCTCATTGACAATGACTTTTATCAGGATGACGCAGAGGCTAGCCATGCTGGTGACGCAGAGGTAATTATTCTTTCCTCCGGTTCAGAACCTCTGCCAACTCCGAAAACTCGTCAAGCAAACCGGAAAGTAAGTTTTTCTCACCCTCTAGCTTACTTGGATCCAAACTTTCTTTTGAAGAAATAGCAACATGAAGCTCGCCGCACAACCCGGCATAGCAGCAACGTGATCACTTCTGCCGGTTTACCAAACACTCCACTTCGCAAATGCCGTCCAGAGGTCTTACATATTTCTGACATACTTTACCCCAAGGTGGGTTATTTTCGACAACCACTTAACCCGTCTGATTCCAATTATCAGGGGACCTCTCATTCCTCTTCTGGCGAGTCAACAGGAAAACAAATTCCAACCCTCAAAATTGTTCCTGGGGAAACATGTTGTTTTGACTCCTTATGTCCTATATTTGATCTTTATACTGACCTGATCTATACTTATTATTTTCAGGGCCCAAGCCAGAGCCAGTAAAAAGGCCAAATTGAATAAACCGGCTGATGACAGTACTCCAACTGATCTGGAACAAACCCCGGAACAGTCTAATCCAAATGCTGAAGCTATTCTTGATGATCCACCTCCGCAAGATCATGAAACCTTCGTTGAACATATGGAAGTTGATCTGATGATTCATGCTGATAAACCGCCGAGCCCAACTAAAGCTGCTGACGATAAAACTGATGATGTTGTAGTCACTGATGTTAGCTATACAGCCCCAGGCAACCCCACTGTTCTGTCAAAACATCGCACCAAAGAAGAATTTTCTGCTATTGACAAAGGCAAGTGGAAGGTAGACTTGAAAAGCTATGCCCACCTCAGCGCTCAAGATATTCATTATGGGTTCTTAAACCATTTATACACAAGCCGTGACTATGAAGCCGGTTTACTGAACATGATGAAGGAGCGATATGAGGTAAATGTTGTTAACTCCGCATGAATATTCTTCCCTTAGCCGCCAAGTTTGCTGGTCATAAAAGAATAGAATGTTCTGCAAACTTCCAAGAATCGTATAGATCAAATCTAGTAGCCGCCAAGGGCCGGTTTATAATATCAATATGAACCGGGACTTGTAAAACAACAACTCTTCAATTTTGCCTGTGTGACCCCTAAGGGCCGGTTTATACTTTCAAGATGAACCGGGACTTTAGAATAACAACCCTTCAATTTTGCCTGTGTGACCCCTAAGGGCCGGTTTATACTTTCAAGATGAACTGAGACTTTAGAATAACAACCCTTCAATTTTGCCTATGTAGCCCCCATGGGTCGACTTAACAATTATGTTAAGTTGGGACTAATTATGTTGTAAGGCGCAAAATGCTTGTTTTAGGACCTTTATGAACCGGTTGATCACCAAGCTGATCAGTGGAAGAAAAATCCATAGTTTTAACTGGAGAAAATATGCATTAGCCCCCAAGTGCCAAGAATAATACTTGTATTGAGCTTGGGACTTATTTTTTTTAGAAGAAGCAATAGACATTAGCCCCCAAGTGCCAAGTATATTACTTGTTATGTGCTTGGGACTTTGAATATGTACTGTCAACTCATAAATTGTATGTCTCTTGCAGGCTAAGCTTATCAAGAAGGAATCCCAAATCGCTGACCTTCAAGAATATATCAAATCTCAACAAGAAGAGACTTCCAAGGCCAAGGAGGAACTGATCAGTGCCTTATCAGCAATGGAAAACTGAAGGAGAGCTTCAAGAACGAGCGGGCAGGTTGGGATACAGAAAAGTCAACTCTACTGAAGAGGGCTGACGATGCTAAAGCGGCCCTTAATCTGGTAGCTGAGGAGCTGACTGGCTTGAAACGGCAAATAAATGCCATGACTACTGCTGTTTTTGGTAAATAGCTTCTTCATAAGCTTTAAACATGTATTATCTAGGAAACTGCCGGTTTATAGATGTTTTTTCTTTATGATGCAGGAACACGCGTTGCTCATCTTGGCTCAGATATGCGGCAAAAACTGAAAGCCGCCTGTACACTTATAGAGCAGTTATATACCGGCGTACAACGGGTTATCTGCACAGCTTCCCATAACAAACCGCCCCCGACCTTGATCGAGGAGACGTTGGAAAGGCTAGCGATGATGCCTGCCCGGTTTGAAGAACTGAAGAAATCAACCGCCAAGGCAGGTGCTCTTACTGCACTAACTCGGGCCAAAGCATGGATATCTAATCTTGATCTAGCTGATGTGGGAAACGGCTATCCGAGCATCAAAGAGGACGGGACAGACTTTGATAATGACGACCTCAGAGCCTTGACGAGGGAAATGCGCCCATTGGCTAGCAAATTGGCTGAAGAGACCGATCTTTCACATTATCGGTCGATTTATGATGCCAACAACAAGAGAGTTAATGCTCCAACTTATGATGCTCTAAATCTTATTCCTCCAATCCATAAGCATACCTATGCCCCTGATGTTGATCCCTCCCCACTTATAAGTGATGAAGTTGTACTCAAAGCCTTAACTGGGATCGATTGGACAACCATTGACTTCTAGCCACTGGGTAGAGAAGAGGAAGATGAGCCGGTGCTAGATGATCCGCAACCTTCAAGTCAGCCCGGCCAAGATTCATAAACCGGGGGCCGGCTTAACATCTGCTTTCTACAAGACTTGTTGAAAACAATTATTCTTTTGGGCACCGAACACCTTGTAATAGGCTAGTTTAAACTCTTGATCTGCTATACCATCGCGCATATTTTGCTTTGCATCACACTGCTAATCCGCCATGTTAAGATATGCCATGTATGTGCATGATATTTAGCAATTTTCAATTTGTTCCTGCATACAACAGATTAAAAGTGTCCTAGCGATTTACCGCTAGACGGGTTATAATGCCCAATATAAAACCATGGGAAACTAACATAGTTTATAACCAAGGCTGGACTTAAGGATAACCATATATAATTGAAAATATATCATACCTGTGATATTTGATCACACTGTTAGCTTACCAATCCGGTGTAATAAGGGTGATAACCCAAATTTGAATACTGGTAATTATCATATATTGCCGGCTTATGAACAAAGCCAGGCTGGGTTAATAAACACCGGACATTATCTTATCTCATACTGGCGACTTATAGTCAAAAGCCGAGCCGGGTCAATAAACACCGGATATTAACTTATCATGTACTGACGACTTATAGTCGAAAGCCAAGCCGGGTTAATAAACGCCGGTGAATTGTGATAATAAAACTTTATAAGCCTCATTCAATAAACCTCAAAAAATTAGTCAAAAATAAAAGACCAACGAAAAACGAGGCTTTTCATGGGCTGCCAGGCCGAAAATCGAGTGCTTTCACGGGCTGCACATGCCACTGAGTTAAACCGTTTTACAAACCTTATAAGATGGACCTCACTTAACCAATCGTCGTTTTAACTTTGACAAGTTCAGGGTCTGTATAAGATTGACTTGTCAAACATTCGGCGGGTCATTCCAGGAATACCTAGGCGGAGTGGCTTACTTAAAAAGGCAGGATAACCCGGGGTTTTAGGTGAATACACCTGGCTTCCAAGCCTAGCTTTTAACCCTATCACAAGGGTTATAGCAACTCTTGTTCTTTAGAACAAAAGAGCCCCCAAGCAATATTTCTGAGCTATGCTCAATGGGCACCTATGTTTGAGTTGTGCTTTTGCAATAGACTCTCTTTGGTCCCTTTAACCTAGGTAGCAAGCCCCCAAGTTTTTTTTATGTGTCCTATAAGCCGGATCAAAGGGTAATCATAACTTTGCTCTATAAAGCAGAAGCCCACAAGTGACCAAAAACTCATTACTTAAGAGAAAACGACAGAGGCCCTGCTTTAATAGGGATGTCGGCTTTATTATACTGATCATAATATATACATTGTCAAAATATGTACATCAGAAGAGCCAGTGGCTCAGGTGTAGTAAGGCCGAAGATGAGCAATATTCCACGGCCGGTGGGTCTCCTCCTCCGACTTACGTGAGTCTTTGTGCTCTCGAACATCGATAAGGTAGTATGACCCGTTGTTTAGATTCTTGCTGACCACAAAGGGTCCTTCCCAAGGTGGGGATAATTTGTGCATATCAGTCTGATCCTGGATGAGCCGGAGCACTAGATCGCCTTCTTGGAAAGTTCTGGTTTTAACCTGGCGGTTGTGGTAATGGCGCAGATCATGCTGGTAAATCGCCGAACAAGCCGTTGCGATGTCACGCTCCTCATCTAACAAGTCAAGTGCTTCCTGACGTGCTTTTTCATTGTCAGCTTCAACATAGGCCGCCACGCGGGGCGAGTCATGACGAATGTCACTAGGGAGAACCGCCTCTCCTCCGTAAACCATGAAGGCGTGTAACCCGTAGACCTGTTGGGGTGGTATTAATGCTCCATAACATGGAAGGTAACTCCTCCACCCAACAACCCGGCGTCCTCTGCAGGGGAACCATAAGCCGGGGCTTGATGCCTCTCAAGATTTCTTGATTGGCTCTCTCAGCTTGACCATTAGATTGGGGGTGAGCCACTAACGATACATCAAGCCGGATGTGCTCACGTTGACAAAATTATTTCATAGCACCCTTGGACAGATTAGTGCCATTATCAGTTATGATACTGTGGGGAAAGCCAAAACGGAAAATCACCTTTTTCATGAACTGAACCGCCGTCGCCGCGTCACATTTACTGACCGGCTCTGCCTCAACCCACTTTGTAAATTTGTCAACCGCCACCAGGAGGTGTGTCTTTTTGTCTTTGGACCTTTTGAAAGGTCCAACCATATCTAACCCCCAGACTGCAAACGGCCAAGTAATTGGAATCATCCTCAATTCTTGAGCCGGCACATGGGCTCGTCGTGAAAACTTCTGACAACCATCACATTTACTGACCAGATCCTCAGCATCAGCATGAGCCGTCAGCCAATAAAATCCATGACGAAAAGCTTTAGCCATGAGAGACTTTGAACCGGCATGATGACCACAGTCTCCTTCATGAATCTCACGCAAGATCTCACGGCCCTCTTCTGGAGAAACACAATGTTGAAAAGCCCCTGTAACACTGCAGTGATGCAGCTCTCCATTGACAATTGTCATTGACTTAGACCGCCGGGTTATCTGCCTGGCTAAGGTTTCATCCTCAGGTAACTCGCCCCGGGTCATATAAGCCAAATAAGGGAATGTCCAATCAGGAATAGCATGAACCACCGCCACTAACTGAGCTTCCGGGTCAGTAATAGCCAAATCCTCTTCTGTAGGTAACTTCACCGACGGGTTATGCAAAACGTCAAGAAAGACATTAGGCCGCACCGGTTTATGTTAAGAAACCAACCGGCTTAAGGCGTCAGCCGCTTCATTTTTTATACGATCAACATGCTCAACTTGATAACCTTTGAAGTGACCAGCAATAATGTCCACCTCTCGTCGATAAGCCGCCATGAGTGGGTCTTTAGAATCCCAAGTACCAGAGACTTGTTGAGCCACCAAATCTGAGTCACCAAAGCACCTTACCCGGCTTAAGTTCATCTCCTTAGCCATCTGAAGACCGTGGAGCAAGGCCTCATATTCAGCTGCATTGTTAGTGCAAGGGAACATCAAACGAAGAACATAACAAAATTTATCACCTTGAGGGGAAGCGAGCACAACTCCAGCCCCCGAGCCCTCCAATTGCCTGGACCCATCAAAGTGAATAGTCCAATACGTGTTATCTGGCTTTTCCTCAGGCATCTGCAGCTCTGTCCAGTCATTGATGAAATCCACCAGTGCTTGAGACTTGATGGCCGTGCGAGGCAGATATTTCAAACCATGAGTTCCAAGCTCAATGGCCCACTTGGCTATCCGACCTATAGCTTCTCTATTTTGAATAATATCCCCTAAGGGAGCAGAACTAACCACAGTGACCCAAAAAATATTGCTTAAGTTTCCGACTGGCCATAAATACCCCATATACAAGCTTCTGCCAATGCGGATACCTCTGTTTGGACTCGATCAACACCTCACTGATGTAGTAAACCGGCCTCTGAACCAGGTACTCTTTGCCTGCCTCCTTCCGTTCCACAACAATGGCTACACTGACAGCCCGGGCATTAGCAGCCACATATAACATCAACGGCTCCTTATCAATGGGAGCAGCAAGAACGAGCGGCTCAGCCAACTATTTCTTTAGGTCCTCGAATGCTTGATTAGCATCATCACTCCAAACAAAGTGATATGTCTTCTTCATCATCTGATAAAGAGGAATAGCCATCTCTCCTAGCCGGCTTATGAACCGGTTCAGAGCTGCAATACGACCCGTCAGACGCTGAACATCATTAACACACGTCGGTTTAGCCAATGAAGTAATGGCCTTGATCTTCTCCGGGTTAGCTTCGATCCCTCTGTTGGAAACCAGGAAACCCAAGAGCTTGCCTGCTGGCACACCAAAGACACATTTGGCTGGGTTAAGCATCATCTTGTAGACCCGGAGATTGTCAAACGTCTCTTTCAAATCATCAATTAGGGTCTCCTTCTTTTCTTGACTTCACCACAATGTCATCTACATAAGCATGAACATTGCGCCCAATCTGATTATGAAGACAATTCTGCACACATCGCTGGTAAGTCGCCTGGGCACTCTTGAGCCCAAAAGGCATAGACACATAGCAGAAGGCTCCAAAGGGAGTTATAAAAGCTGTCTTCTCCTGGTCCTTAACTGCCATCTTGATCTGATGATAACCAGAATAAGCATCCAAAAAACTCAAACGCTCACAACCCGCCGTAGCATCAATAATCTGATCAATACGAGGGAGAGCAAAAGGATCAGTCGGACAAGCCTTGTTTAAATCCGTGTAGTCTACACACATACGCCAAGTGCCGTTCTTCTTAAGTACTAGCACCGGGTTAGCTAACCACTCAAGATGAAAAACTTCCAGAATAAACCCAGCTACCAAGAGCCGGGCTACCTCTTCACCAATGGCCTTACGCCTTTCTTCATTAAAACAACGAAGAAACTGCTTGACCGGTTTAAACTTGGGATCAATATTGAGAGTGTACTCAGCGAGTTCTCTCGGTACACCTGGCATGTCAGAAGGTTTCCATGCAAAGATGTCCCGGTTCTCACGGATGAACTCGATGAGCGTGCTTTCCTATTTCGGATCCAGATTAGCACTGATGCTGAACTGCTTGGATGAATCGCCAAGAACGAAATCAACCATCTTAGTATCATCTGCCGACTTAGACTTCAAGGCCGTGTCATGCTCTGTGGTTGGCTTTTTCAAAGATGTCATATCAGCCGGATCAACATTATCTTTGTAAAATTTTAACTCCTCTGTTGCACAAACCGCCTCAGCATAGGCTGCATCACCTTTCTCGCACTCCAAAGCAATCTTCTGGCTTCCGTGCATAGTGATAGTTCCCTTGTAACCCGGCATCTTGAGCTGTAGGTAAACATAACAAGGTCTGGCCATGAACTTAGCATAAGTCGGCCGTCCAAACAGGGCATGATAAGGGCTCTTGATTTTCACCACTTCAAAGGTCAACGTCTCCGACCTAGAGTCATGATCTCCAAAAGCAACTTCCAAGGCTATCTTACCCACTGGGTACGCCGATTTACCAGGCACCACGCCATGGAAAACAGTGTTTGGCGGTTTAAGATTTTTATCTGTCAACCCCATCTAACGATAAGTTACATAATAAAGGATATTGACGCTGCTTCCTCCGTCCATGAGTACCTTGGTGAACTTATACCCTCCAACCTAAGGTGCGACCACGCTAAGTGACCCAGATTATCAACCCGGGGCGGGTGATCTTCCTGACTCCACACAATGGGCTGCTCAGACCAGCGCAAGTAACGGGGAACCACCGGCTCAACAGCATTGACAGCCCTCTTATGAAGCTTCTGGTCACGCTTACATAAGCTAGTGGTGAAGACGTGATACTGTCCACTGTTCAACTGCTTCGGGTTGCTCTGATAACCAGACTGTTGCTGCTGTTGACTCCCTTGATTACTCTGC
This sequence comes from Triticum aestivum, assembly GCF_018294505.1. NCBI lineage: Eukaryota > Viridiplantae > Streptophyta > Magnoliopsida > Poales > Poaceae > Triticum > Triticum aestivum. The sequence goes on along the minus strand of NC_057796.1, from coordinate 80,249,949 downwards.
TGATTGTAACCACCCTAGTTGCTGTGATTGCCTTGATTTCCTTGGAATCCAGAGTTAGAGCCGCCGCCGTAACCCGGTCCATGAGAGCCGGATCCTGAGCCGCCACCCGGCCCATGATTGTCTTGAAAAAGATCAGAATTTTTGTACTCCTTCATAATGAAGCAGTCCTTCCAGAGGTGGCCAGATGGTCTTTCTCGCGTACCATGCCTTGGGCAGGGCTGATTCAGCAGCTGCTCAAGATTAATGCCCGACCCTCCAGTCCGTGGGGGCGGTTTACCCTTACGATGCTGGCCATTATTCTGCGTATTGGTGTTAGCCACAAAGTCCAAGCATTTATCAGTCTTGCGCTTACCGTTGCCTCCCTGATTTGCCAGGTTATGTTGCTGCCCTCTGGTGCTGCTGCTCTTCTTTCCCTTTCCCGGCTTTTCATCATCAGACTCGGGGTCCTTGGTACCATTAGAGTCAGCATACTTAACCAAAGCCGCCATGAGCGTTCCCATGTCATTGCAGTGACGTTTGAGCCATCCCAACTTCTGCTTTAGGGGTATGAACCGACAATTGTTTTCCAACATTAAGACTGCTGAATCGGCATTGATGCGATCCGACGAGTGCAGGATTGTTGAAACCCGACGCACCCAATGGGTTGTCGACTCACCCTCTTCTTGGACACAGGAGGCTAAATCCACAATTGACATGGGCTGCTTGCACGTATCCTTAAAATTCTGGATAAACCGGGATTTTAACTCGGCCCATGATCCAATGGAGTTGGCTGGCAACCCCTTCAACCAAGTACGAGTCGTCCCTTCCAGCATCATGGTGAAGTATTTAGCACATGCAGCATCGTCGACATCCAGCAGTTCCATCGCCATCTCATAACTCTCAACCCATGCTTCAGGGGGTAAATCGGCAGTGTAGTTGGGCACCTTACGGGGACCTTTGAAATCCTTGGGCAACCGTACGTTACGTAGAGCCGGAGCCAAACACGGCACACCCAAAGTTCTGAAAGTCACACCTGTCTCCACCGAGGCTGTCGGACGAACCGAGGAATGCTAATGAGCCGTATATTGAGCCGCCAGCTCGGCCTCTCGGCGCGCTCTTCCTTGATCCACGACATTCTGGGCATTAACCCCACCACCCGCCGGATTATGTCCACGGGGCGGGTTACAGTTCCGTCCACTTCTTGACACAGCGGTTCCTCAATATGCCTGCTATAACTCCGGCTTGGGCGAGGGGTTGAATGAATCCTGTGACGGCTGTAAGAATAAGCCTGATACTGCACCAACGCTGTCTGAAGCAGCTCTCTAGCCCTTCACGTTTCAACCGCCGTCGGAGACTCGCCCTCAACTGGGAGAGCCGCCAATCATGATGCTGCAGCGATCATGTTATCCAAGGGGTTAGAATAATGACCCGGTGGCGTCGGTACGTACTGCGGCGGGATATTGTTCTGACAAGGCAGGTCCGTCGTGCGCGGCTGAACCGGCTCCCTCGTCCCAGGCGTTTCAATCCGGTTTATAACTGATTGGTTACTGGCCCCTGCTCCGGGCGTGTTAAAGAGATTTCTCGCCTCGTAAACCAGAGGCAGACGAGTGTGATGCCTTCTCCTCATGACGTCATTTGAAGCGTTCTGGTGCTACATGAGCCGAAAGGACTCTGACTGAATCCACCGTGCCTGAGCATCCAACTCGGCCCACACCGCGGCCATCCTCACATCCTCAGCTGTCAGGTCTTGCTTGGCTTGTGCTATCAGATCTCTCAACTTTGCGACTTCCGCATTATGCTGATCTCGGTTTGCCGGGTTGACCTCCGTTGTCATCAACGTTGCCAAAGCGTCAAGTAAACCGGACAAGACTTGAGCCGGTGGGCGCGCAGGGCCTCCTGCCCTGGCCACCGCCGCTACTGCTGACTCAGAAATCAATGCCGCCGCAGTCGAGGAGTTCTGCACCAGCTGTGTACCGGCCATGAAGATTGCGACCCCATTCGGCGGCTCGCAGGGATCCGGAATACTGTCATGATCGAAATAGCCCCCAAACCGGCCGTCCTGCAACTGGTATAACGACTCGGTTTCTCCAGTGGATGACTCGCCATCAGAGTAGACGACTGTCTCACCGCCAGATACCGATCTATCCTCAGATTCCGCTCCATGGATGAACCCCACGAAGGTACGCTTCATGGAGGGCTGAGCTCGGGCGGGTCTTGCACGCTGAGCCATCTCGACGATGTCGGTGCAGATGTCCGGCTCAGGGCCCGGCTCGCCAATCTTGCCGATGAAAACGTGAATTCCGCCAAAGGGGACCCGGTACCCATACTCAATTGAGCCGGCCTCGGGGCTCCAGCCTGCGTCGTCGATGTAGAGCTTGTCACAACGACTCTTGGTCATCCGGCCCATGGCGTATCCCTTGATCCCTTCGAAGTTGCCCTCTAAGAACTTGAAACCATCGTGCGATAGCCCCACGGTGGGCGCCAACTGTCGTGGAATTGTCACGACAGCTGTCCTAGTGTGAGGACTTAGTCGTGGAGCCATCGCGAAGAGATTAGCTTAAAGGGGTTAATCAGGACAAAGGACACGAGGAGTTTATACTGGTTCGGCCCCTTGCGGTGAAGGTAAAGGTCTAATCCAGTTTGAGGTGGTATTGCTAGGGTTTTGATGACCAGGGAGCGAATACACCTGGCCTGGCTCTCGATCTGTTGTTTCTTGTCCCAAAACCGCCGCCGGGTCGTCCCTTTATATACACAGGTTGACGCCCGGCGGTTCACAGGATCCCGGCCAGCTCATAAACGTGTCCGGCTCGGTATCTACTCTTTCCTATCGTATAATACAAGTCATACACCTATGGCGGTTTATATCTATGGGCCCTAACCCGCCTTTGGGTTTTGGGACTTCTTACTAAATCTCCTTCGTAAGTCACCATCTTCTATGTCTTCATGGACTTCAATACTGGTAGATCACTATGAGCATAACCTGGCCCCTCCTGGGCGGTTTATACTCAATAGTTATATCCCCAACAGGGCTGGATAGTGACGGTAGAGCGGATCAAGTGTCCGGCACCGCTGCCTGAAGATTCGGCCACACCCTAGCTTTTGAAGATGCTGGTTCCGGCGCCCTATCAGACGCCGGAGAAGAAGGCCAAGAAGAAGAGCAAGGAGGCCAAGGGCGGCCTCCGCCATAAGGGTACTTCAGACACAGTGTCAGGAGAGACCGAAGCCCCCTCCTCCCATGAGGGAGATGAAGACGAAGAGAAGGAGGAATCGGAAAGTGATTCTCCCCTCAAGGGGAGGAAGAAGAAAAGGGCAACCTTCGTAGACCCGGAGGAGGGGGTGTCCAAGGGGTGGAAGATAACCCTCTCGGATGGTTCGGATTCGGATGCCGAACCCATCTCCAAGATGCTCCCCAGGGCAAAGCCCCTGGCCGCATCATAAGTATCAAAGGATACTTTACAAATATTCGGTCTTTTATGTTTTCAATATAACATATTATGTTGTGTGTATTTCAGTCCTGCCCGCAACCTCCCCAACCCATCATCACTATCTGAGGGGAGCTCTCTGGCACCAGAGATGGTGGAGAGCGAGACGCCTCCGCGAGCCTCTCCACCCACCATCGTGGATGACATCGAGGTGTTGTCCCGAAGGGCCACTCCGGTCCACGGAGGGGTGGGTGAGGCTGCCAAGACGGTGCCTGAGGGTGATGCCTCGGCTTCCGAGAACATGGGGGTGGAACCCCCATGGAGACTAACAACGGGGGCCCTGACCAGTCCGGCCCCCAGCCGAACATTATTCTGGAGACCCTATGGCTCTGAAATCAAGCAAGCAACCCCCTTTGAAGGAGAGGGGAGCGTCGACTCTGACGGCGACCTCCACTAATCTGGAGGCGCCGAATACTCTGGTGGAGGCACTACGACGTGCTTCCATCATGGAGGAGCACCGCACCCTGATGGGTGTGGTGGTTGAGAAGGTTCAGTCCGCAAAGAGTGGGCTGAGCGAAGCCTTCACCAGCCTGCTAACAGGCTTCGAGGTATGCGACGTAATACTCTTAGACGCTTTTCATATGAAAGAAATATACCTGTATAGATAGTAGCCCCTTAGACTCTGTTCGGTTTTGAAAAGGCCGAAGAGAGGATCGAGTAGTGTTCGCAGGAGGTGACGTACTTTTCTATTGGATAATAGGCTTCACTGTTGGCGGTGACCGCCCAGGCCGCTAAAGTTGCCGAACTCAATCGGAAGCTAAAGCTGGCTGATGATGAGATCGACCGCATTAACAAGCGGTTCGATGAGGCGCAAGGTATGTTTAATAGAGTTTTTATATGTCTGAAGTGATATGCAAATTTAGAGTTTAGCTCATGCACTGCTATGATTATGATTGCAGGTAGCGCGGCCGAGGTTGAGACCCTCAAGAGCGCCCTTGCCCAAACCAAGGAGCAGGCGAAGGCGAGCAAAGCAGCTGCTGTCAAAGCGGCTACGAATTTAAAGACCGAATAGGTCACCCGCCGCCAACACGAGGAGAGGGTTGCCGAGGTGGGGCAAGAGCTGAAGGACGCCATCGGCAAGTGTGAGGCCTTGGAGGAGAAGAGTACGACCCAAGCGCCAATCTTGCGAAGGCCCTCCAAGAGGCCAAAGAGGCACAGACCGAGTCCCAGGGTGCTCGGGAGGAGATCCGACAGGCCGAACAGATAGCGGCTGGTAAGCCCTTTCTCTTGCAGAGTATATTTGGGGGTCAGAGATATGCCTTGCTCACTCGACTGTGGAGTTCTCCAGATGCCTTTGCGGATCTTCGAGGAGTGCCGCAGATGCCGTACAGTTCTTCCGAGCACAGGAGGGGAGCTCGTCAGAGAAGCTATTCTGGTCATAGTTCCTAGGACCGGAGCACCCGGTGCTTTTGAACAACCAGATGAAGCAACTGGCGGAGCTGCACAGGATGTCCGGTTTGGCCATGAGGGACATCATAGTCCGGTTATGGCCATCCGAACCCATTCTGAGTAGCTACTTCGGCTTGGTGAGGCGACTCGTCGATGCGCCGCCCCGAATTGAAGCCATGAAGCGCTCGGCATGCATAGAGGGTGCGCGGATGACCTTTTCCTATGTCAAGATGCACTGGGCGAAGATGAAGGCCACCGTCGTGGCGACCGAGGGCCCACCCGAAGGCAAGGACCACCGCAAGCCGGAGCGGTACTTTGACGACGTCCTAGCGGGTGCCCGAATAGTAGAGGGCAATGCTCAAAGGATGTCATGTTTGAGTGAATGTATTAGGGTTATCCAGACTTTTGTTTTATGAACCAAGTCCTGTAATATATTTATGTTGTTATCTGAAATTATTTTCCTCATGTGCGGCCGTGTAAATGCTAAAAGTTTGCCAGTCGTCGGCTTCAGCCCCCACGTAGATGCTACGGGGGTGTTTGGTAGAGTGCGCGGCCACGCTTGACCCAACGTCTTGGTCCGAGAAGGAGGTGTCTGCGCGGCAACCTAGGCAATCAGACTATGCGGCTTTACTATTTTCACTTAGCCATACGAGTTGACGATGGAGCTAGGTAATAGCCCCTTGTGCATATGCGGCCATCCGAACTAGGATGCCTTAGGCGCATGACTAAGCGAGGGCTAGCCCATCGTATAATACAGGGAAATCACAAAAGATTTGTAGCAAGTCACTGAATCGCCGACCAGCTCTCGTCGTATCATGACAGTCAGTTTTCGGCTTTCTCTACTGAGGTATTTGACCGGACGAACCAGAAACACAATCACAGTAGTTCTCCATTTACTTCCTTAGCCAAACAAGCGGAACGTAAGGTAGTAATCACAGGAGCTGGGCAACCCAACTATTGACCAAAGACATGATTCGGAGTTGATGCATATAATGCAATATTTGGGACGCCGAAGTATACTCTAGAAGTGTTTGGACTTTTTGAAAATATATGTGGCCGGATAGAGCCCCTGGCACTTTAAGCCGTACCAAGGTATATATGGCCATCTGACGCAAAGAGGGAATACAGATTATGAAATAAACCAATACCAAATAGGGGTTGGCAACCAAAAACCGTTTCCATTATAATCTGTTTGATACGTCGAAACGTTTAAATTACAGATATTGCCTGAACATCAAGGCTATTTTACATGCCGAGAATTTGTAAACAAGGGGAGGTTGTATAGAGGGCTGAAAAAGACAAATATATTCTTGAAGATTCCCTTGATGCCCTGCCGCACGCCTGCGCTGCTATCGCCTTGGTGCCGAATCCTTTGAGAGGAGAAATCGATGATCGCGTATATAAAGAGGGCCTATGAAAGAGCCCTTGTGCGACCTTCAGTTGTTTAGGTTTTAAAGAACCTGTAATATGAGGTAAAAAGAAAGAAAAAGAAAAAGTTGAGGTCAAAATAGGTTGAGCCGCACTGTAGGCCCTAACCGCAGTGTGCCTCCATCATTGCCCAACGTATTTTAAGTGCGTAGTTATGCACACGCGGTACGTATATCACGGTTAGATGAGGCGATCGATGGGGGCAGAACTGCTAGTCCATCTCTGGATTCACCGAGTTGTCATTCTGCAGAGTAGACCGGACTCGTTTAACAGTGTCCGGTGGCTTGATGGCCGATGAAGTATTCGGCTTGATGAGTCCGCTCTGTACCTCGGTTGCGAGGGCCGCGGTATGCTCCTCAGTACGGAGGGAGCACTCCATATTTCCATTGGTTGTTATAGTGCCGCGCGGTCTGGGCATCTTGAGCTTTAGGTAAGCATAGTGCGGGACTGCATTGAAGCGGGCGAAGGCAATTTGTCCGAGCAGTGCGTGATAACCACTGCGAAAGGGGACAATGTCTAAGATCAAGTCTTCGCTTCGGAAGTTATCCGGTGAACCAAAGACTACTTCCAATGTTAATGAACCCGTGCAGTGGGCCTCTACACCGGGTATCGCTCCTTTAAAGGTGGTGTTACTAGGCTTGATTCTTGACGGGTCAGTACCCATTTTGCGAACAGTGTCTTGATAAATCAAGTTAAGACTGCTACCATCGTCCATAAGGACTCGGGTGAGGTGGAATCCATTGATGATTGGATCGAGGACCAAGGCTGCCGAACCTCCATGATGGATACTGGTCGGGTGGTCCCTACGATCGAAGGTGATCGGACAATCTGACCAAGGGTTGAATTTTGGGGTGACCGGCTCTATGGCGTAGATGTCCCTTAGTGCGCACTTGCGCTCCCTCTTGGGGATATGAGTGACGTATATCATATTCACTATTTTTACCTCAGGGGGGAATTTCTTCTGCCCCTGTGTTCGGTGGGCGGGGCTCATCATCGTCCTCGCTTGGCGGCCCTTTCCCCTTATGTTCGGTATTTAACTTACCGGCCTGTTTGAAGACCCAACAGTTTCTGTTGGAATGGTTTGCAGGCTTGTCGGGGGTACCATGAATCCGGCTAGGCCGATCGAGTATTTTGTCTAAATTGGATGGGCCGTCCCTGTTTCCTTTGAATGGCTTCTTCCGCTGACCGGGTTTGGAGCTACTGAATCCAGCGTTGACCGTTGTATCTTCGGTTTCTTCATTGTTTTTCCGACGCTTGTGTTTGTTACGTCACGGCCGTCCGTTGCCGTCTGTGGCTTCGGAGGTGCCGGGGTCGCTGGTACTGTTGCTTCGACGAGCTAACCAGCTGTCTTCTCCCACACTGAAGCGGGTCATGATTGCGGTAAGGGCTATCATGGACTTCGGCTTTTCTTGGTCGAGGTGTCGGGCTTGCCATTCGTCGCAGACGCTATGTTTAAAGGCCGCTAGGGCTTCAGCATCCGGACAGTCGACGATTTGGTTCTTTTTAATTAAGAACCGAGTCCAGAGTTTGTGGGCTGACTCTTCGGGTTGCTGGACTATGTGACTAAGGTCATCGGCGTCCGGTGGCCGGACATAAGTACCTTGTAAGTTGTCTCAAAATGCATCCTCCAAATCTTCCCAGCTGCCAATAGAGTTCTCTGGGAGGCTGTTTAGCCAGTGCCGTGCTGGTCCCTTTAGTTTTAGGGGGAGGTATTTAATGGCGTGGAGATTGTCACCGCGAGCCATGTGAATATGGAGAAGAAAATCTTCAATCTATACCGCGGGATCTGTCATTCCATCATATGCTTCAATGTTTACGGGTTTAAACCCTTCTGGGAACTGGTGCTGCATTACCTCATCGGTGAAGCATAAGGGGTGTGCGGCGCCTCTGTATCGGGCAACGTCACGACGGAGTTCGAATGACATCTGTGTTCGGTTTTCAGCCCATGTGAGATTATGCTTACCACACCAGGCTTGATGGCCATCATCTCGCGTTGGAGCGCGCCCCCTTGATCCATAGATTGATCTAGCCTGACCGGCTCTATTGTCCAGGTCCTGGCGTAAGTCGTAGGTGTAGCCCGGAGCCGCTACCTCTTTGCCTCGACGGCGAGGTGGTATGGGCTAGTGTTCGGCATAAGCAGCCACTTTGTCTCGCCCACGTGGTGGTCGGTCTGGTTCGTCAGTGTGATTATATCTTGACGGTATTGGCTCAAGGGCCTCGTCGTCGAATTGTGGCAGTAGCCTCGCTTTGGATAGCTCTTTGTTGGGCGCTTGAGGCCGTACTCCTTGACGGCTAGGACATGTGTCCATCTGTCGTTGAGCGTATCATGTTCAGCTTGAAGCCGTTGCTATTTCTTTTTTAGGCTCCTCAAAGTTGTGATGAGCTGTCGCTTAAAGCACTCTCATTCGAGGGGTTCCTCTGGCACGATAAAGTCTTTGTTGCCGAGGCTGACATCCTCCTCGGAGATCGGTAGATAGTTACTATCCTCCGAATCCTCATTCCCGACCGGCTAGTCGGGGTTAACTTGTCCCTCCTCCCATTCGTCCTGCTCGGACGCAGGCTCGGCGGGGTCTTCGGGATCTTCGGCATCGTTCGGAGTGTTATTGTCTCCGGTGTCGGTATTGCTTTCCTTTTCGTGACGCGATTTTGAGCGGCGCCGCTAACGTCGATATTTTGGTGGTGCCTCGATGGGCTTGTCCTCAATCGGATCCTTGCTGCCATCGTCGTCGTCCTTTTTAGGTGTGTCTACCATATACACATCGTAAGTGGAGGTGGCCGTCCAGCGCCCGGTAAATGGCGGGTTTTGGCCTAGTTTGTCTCCGGCATCGTCGTCCATACCGTCGATGTCTTCGGAGGCATAATCTAGCATGTCGGTCAAGTCCTCGACAGTGGCTATTAAGTGGGTGGTGGGTGGGACGTAAAATTCCCCGCTCGTAGCCCCTAATCCGGGCTGGGCATAGTCTGGAGGTGATACTTCCGTGATGGCGAAGCTGGGCATGGTACATGACACCTGGGCGTGCTCAACGGGCGCAAACCTTGAGAGTCCGGAGCTAGCCTCCAGGGGTGAGTTTGTCTCTTCGATGACAGGGAGAGTCCTGCCCGATTCCAGGCTTGCCGAAGATATAGTCGCCTCTGGGTCTCCGGCAAAGAGCTCTGTAGTAGGAGAGAGTCCGGTGGTTTTCAAACTCCCATCTTCGAATGAGGTGGTCTGCTCTGGATCTACGGCCAGGGTAGGGATGATAGTTGGTCTTTGAGCGCTGCCTGGTGATGGATCCGATGGGTTTCCTTCTTGAGGATGAGGAATAGCGGTCGAAGTCGTGGACCCTTTGAAGATCAAGTCTCCTCAGATATCGGCGACGTAGTTTAGATTTCCGAACCTGATCTGATGACCAGGGGCGTAGCTAACGATCTGTTCAAGGTGGCCAATTGAATTGGCACGCAGAGCAAAGCCGCCAAACATGAAAAGTTGACCGGGGAGGAAGGTTTCCCCGGAAACAGCATCGTTGTCGATGATCGAACGAGCCATCGAACCTTCTGCAGACGACAAAGTGGAACTCTCAATGAAAGCACCAATGTCGGTGTCAAAACCGGCCGATATCGGGTAGGGGGTCCCGAACTGTGCGTCTGAGGATCGAAGGTAACAAGGGACACAGGGAGCACGATGTTTACCCAGGTTCGGGCCCTCTTAATGGAGGTAAAACCCTACGTCTTGCTTGATTGTATTTGATGAGTATAGGGGTTACAAGAGTCAATCTACCTCGAGATCGTAATGGCTAAACCCTAGATGTCTATCCTATATGAATTCTCATAGACTAAACCCTCCAGTTTATATATACACCAGAGGGCCTAGGGTTGTATAGAGTCGACTTGCAGAAGAAGGAAATTACATATCCGGACGCCAATCTTGCCATTCACGCATAGGAGAGTCCTATCTAGACACGAGGAAAGGTCTTCTACCTTGTATCATCATGGCCCATCAGACCGTCCCATATTACACAGCCCGGACACCCGAGGACCCCTTAATCCAGGACTCCCTCAGGTATGAGAACCACGTAAGTTGCCATGGGGGTAACCCAACCTATGTGATTGGAGATCCCGTGAATTAGGACCTGGGAAAACAATCCAGCGATCAATTGAGGAGAGTATCCTTAATTAACCCACTCCATTGGAGATGCATAATACTCTCAATTCTGTAAGGCAGGCTGACTTTTGTCTTAATGTGTTCCAAAGCTTATGTAAGCAAGATGTTGATACATCTCCAAAGTATCTATAATTTATGAAGTATTCATGCCATGTTTACAATGATTCCATATGATTTTGGCATGATTTCATTAGAACTAACCCGGACTGACGCTGTTTTCAGCAAAACTACTGTGGTGTTGTTTTTGTGCAGAAATAAAAGTCCTCAGAATGAGATGAAAATTAACGGAGAAATTTTCTGGAAAATATGGAAAAAACTGAAAGAAAAAGATACAGAAGAGGAGTCACGGGGCCACCACAAGGGTGGGGGGCGCCCCCCTAGGGCGCGCCCCTCGACCTTGTGATCGCCTCGTGGGGCCCCTGACATGAAACCGATGCCAACTCCTCCTATAAATCCAAAAAAACCAGAACAGAAGAGAGATCGGGAGTTCCACCGTCGAAAGCCTCTGTAGCCACGAAAAACTAATCTAGGCCCTCTCTGGCACCCTGCCGGAGGGGGCCAACATCACCGAAGGCCATGGAGGAGGAAGCCGGAGGGGTCACCATCGTCATGGAGGCCAAGGACCAGAGGGAGAACCTTTCCCCATCTAAGGGGGAGGCCATGGAGGAGGAAGCACAAAGGGGAGAACCACTCCCCCTCTCTCTTGGTGGCGCCGAAGTGCCATCGGGGGAACCATCACTGCGGTGATCGTGTTCATCAACATCACCATCTTCATTACCATACTCATCTCTTTTACGCGGTCCACTCTCCTGCACCCCGCTGTAATCCCCTACATGAACATGGTGCTTTATGCCACATATTATGATCCAATGATGTGTTGCCATCCTATGATGTTTTGAGTAGATTTCTTTTGTCCTATGGGTTGATTGATGATCTAGATTGGTTTGAGTTGTATGTCTTATTTTGGTGTTGTCCTATGGTGCCTTCCGTGCCGTGCACACGTGAGGGATTCCCGCTGTAGGGTGTTGCAATACGTTCATGATTCGCTTATAGTGTGTTGCTAGAGTGACAGAAGCTTATACCCGGGTAAGGGGGTTGTTGTGTATGGGATAAAGGGGACTTGATACTTTAATGCTATGGTTGGGTTTTACCTTAATGATCTTTAGTAGTTGCGGGTGCTTGCTAGAGTTCCAATCATAAGTGCATATGATCCAAGAAGAGAAAGTATGTTAGCTTATGCCTCTCCCTCATATGAATGCAATAATGATTACCGATCTTGTTAACAATTGCCTAGGATAATTCCGCACACCGATCCATCATTATTCCACACTCGCTATTGATAATATATAGTAATATTCAAACTTTATGATAACAGCACCTACTTTTATATTTTAGTTATCTGATATCATGCAAAGTTATTGTTGGAGATATGCCCTAGAGGCAATCATGTATGATGATATTTCCTATGTGTTTATGAATAAAGATAGTCCTTGGACATTATCAATGATGTATATCAGCAAGTACGTGACTTGTTTGTGGGACTATGCATTGTATGATGACTGTCCTAAAAGGTCCCTAGTCGAAAGGGTTGTGTGGACGCGCAGCCGACTAGACTAGCATATGACACGGTCGATGACTTGGTCTCACTAGCCATGGAGTATTGGATGCTAACCGGATAATATGGACTTGGAAAGGTCTGATCGGATTTGACGTAGTCGGATCCGAGTCGAGATAAGGTTCGAGTCAGACAGACCCAACTATGAGACGCAGCGATATGTCATGTGGGAGTCTCTAGTACAACATATGTTCTATGTCCTAAGACCTGAGCTGACGCATGTACTTGGGATGGTGACAGACCTGCTTTGGGCTGACCAAATGCTACTCCGTGACTGGGTAGTTACAAAGGTAGGTTTCAGGCTTGTCCAGAACCATGCTGCCAGACATGGTCGAGCAAGATGGGATTTGCCCCTCTGATCTGGAGAGATATACTCTGGGCCCATCGTGTGATCCGACCAGAATAAGCATGTCCATGCGACAAGGATTATGTGATAATCCGGTTTGTGGTCGGCATCACTGGAACGAGAAAGAGGTCGGGCTAGCACAAGGATGACAAACTCGCCTTGAGCCCGACAACATATATCGTGTGGCAAAAGGAATGGAAGTATGATGTACAGGTTCGCCTAACCAGCTTCATAGTCTGCTTGGTGTTCGACATGCCTTGCTAGGGGACGCTACCAACCGTGCAGTTCGAAGGATATCCGAACTGCGACCAAGCCGACTTGAACCTAAGGGGTCACGCGCTAAAGGGAAGGAACCTACGAGGTCGGATCCGAGGACACTGGTCGGATGTGATCCGAGCTGTATTCGGATTGTGGCCGAGTAGACTTATGGGCTTTAGGGTCCGTGCGAGGCCCAAGTGTTGAGCCAGCGACAGACGCCTATATAAAGTGGAGGTGTCGCACACTCATGCAGTTGATCGCCTCGGCGCTGTCACTAGGGTTTGCATATGTTGCGAATAGACACCTCCACTCACCGCCGGTTGTGTGATTAGACCTAGCAGTCTGCCGCACGACGTTCCTCCAGCATGCGCGGATACTGTTAGAGGCGGTGCACTTGCGCTGCACCGACGAACTTGTACGTGGGAACCGACGACCGGCTGTTTGAGGGAGATCGGACGAGGAGGAGACGATCCACGCGGATGCGCTGCCCCAACTCTTCTTCCGCTGCACGGCACTACGCGTCTAGTGGTAACGATCTGTGATCCATCTCCCGTAGCATGTTCCTGTTTGTTCTGTGCATAGGAAAATTTTAATTTGCAGTCAACGCACCCTACCGTAGAACCCAACAGTTATGATCTTCAAACCCACAACGTAGTTTTATTTCTCGTTTCTAGTTGGAAGCAAACGTTCGGTGTATGTAGATTCATATCAGTGGCAGATAGGACTTGAGAGAATATTGATCTTACCTTTAGCTCCTTGTGGTTTTGACACTCCATGCTTATCACTTCCACCTTTGGAAATTGCTACGATGATTCCTCGCACTAGAAGATTATCAAGCTCTTCTCTGGCGCCGTTGCCGAGGAGCAATAGCGTGGGGTTCATATTTTCGTGTATGCTTGTTTTCTTTCTTCACTAAGTAGTTTTTCTTTTCCCTTTTGTTTTTGCTTAGTTGTGGGTGAAACAAAAAAAATTACAAAATGAAAATACCAAAAAGAAATTTTACTTGCCTCTTATGTTTAAAAATGTTTTCAAAGAGAGAAGTGATTGGAAGGTTATGCATTGGAGAAGTGAGGGTTGCTACCTCTTGAGCACTGCGTTGGTTTTCCCTTGAAGAGGAAAGGGTGATGCAGAAAAGTAGCGTAAGTATTTCCCTCAGTTTTTGAGAACCAAGGTATCAATCCAGTAGGAGGCTACACGCGAGTCCCTCGCACCTGCACAATACAAATAAATCCTCGCAACCTACGCGATAAGGGGTTGTCAATCCCTTCACGGTCACTTACGAGAGTGAGATCTGATAGATATGATAGGATAATATTTTTGGTATTTTTATGATAAAGATGCAAAGTAAAAGCAAAGGCAATAACAAAGTGTTGGAAGATTAATATGATGAAGATAGACCCGGGTCATAGGTTTCACTAGTGGCTTCTCTCAAGAGCATAAGTATTTTACGGTGGGTGAACGAATTACTATTGAGCAATTGACAGAATTGAGCATAGTTATGAGAATATCCAGGTATGATCATGTATATAGGCGTCACGTCCGAGACAAGTAGACCGACTCCTGCCTGCATCTACTACTATTACTCCACTCATCGACCGCTATCCAGCATGCATCTAGAGTATTAAGTTCATGAAAACAGAGTAACGCCTTAAGCAAGATGACATGATGTAGAGGAATAAATTCGTGCAATATGATAAATACCCCATCTTGTTATCCTCGATGGCAACAATACAATATGTGCCTTGCTACCCCTACTGTCACTGGGAAAGGACACCGCAAGATTGAACCCAAAGTTAAGCACTTCTCCCATTGCAAGAAAGATCAATCTAGTAGGCCAAACCAAACTGATAATTCAAAGAGACTTGCAAACATAACCAATCATACATAAAAGAATTCAGAGAAGATTCAAATATTGTTCATAGATAATATTGATCATAAACCCACAATTCATCGGTCTCAACAAACACACCGCAAAAAGAAGACTACCTCGAATAGATCTCCAGGAGAGAGGGGGAGAACATTGTATTGAGATCCAAAAAGAGAGAAGAAGCCATCTAGCTACTAACTATGGACCCGAAGGTCTGAGGTAAACTACTCACACTTCATCGGAGAGGCTATGGTGTTGATGTAGAAGCCCTCTGTGATGGATGCCCCCTCCGGCGGAGCTCCGGAACTGGCCCCAAGATGGGATCTCGTGGGTACAAAAGGTTGCGGCGGTGGAATTAGGTTTTTGGCTCAGTATCTGATCGTTTGGGGTGAAGGAAATATGCCCTAGAGGCAATAATAAAGTATTATTTATTTCCTTGTATCATGATAAATGTTTATTATTCATGCTAGAATTGTATTAACCGGAAACATAATACATGTGTGAATATATAGACAAACAGAGTGTCACTAGTATGCCTCTACTTGACTAGCTCGTTAATCAAAGATGGTTATGTTTCCTAGCCATAGACATAAGTTGTCATTTGATTAACGAGATCACCTCATTAGGAGAATGACGTGATTGACTTGACCCATTCCGTTAGCTTAGCACTCGATCGTTTAGTATGTTGCTATTGCTTTCTTCATGACTTATACATGTTCCTATGACTATGAGATTATGCAACTCCCGTTTACCGGAGGAACACTTTGTGTGCTACCAAACATCACAACGTAAATGGGTGATTATAAAGGTGCTCTACAGGTGTCTCCAAAGGTACTTGTTGGGTTGGCGTATTTCGAGATTAGGATTTGTCACTCCAATTGTCGGAGAGGTATCTCTGGGCCCACTCGGTAATGCACATCACTATAAGCCTTGCAAGCATTGTGACTAATGAGTTAGTTGCGGGATGATGTGTTACGGAACGAGTAAAGAGACTTGCCGGTAACGAGATTGAACTAGGTATCGAGATACCGACGATCAAATCTCGGGCAAGTAACATACCGGTGACAAAGGGAACAACGTATGTTGTTATGCGGTCTAACCGATAAAGATCTTCGTAGAATATGTGGGAGCCAATATGGGCATCCAGGTCCCGCTATTGGTTATTGACCGGAGACGTGTCTCGGTCATGTCTACATAGTTCTCGAACCCGTAGGGTCCGCACGCTTAACGTTACGATGACAGTTTTATTGAGTTTTGATGTACCGAAGGAGTTCGGAGTCCCGGATGAGATCGGGGATATGACGAGGAGTCTCGAAATGGTCGAGACGTAAAGATCGATATATTGGACGGCTATATTTGGACTTCAGAAAGGTTCCGAGTGATTCGGGTATTTTTCGGAGTACCGGAGAGTTACGGGAATTCGTATTGGGCCTTAATGGGCCATACGGGAAAGGAGAGAAAGGCCTCAAAAGGTGGCCGCACCCCTCCCCATGGTCTGGTCTGAATTGGACTAGGGAAGGGGGGCGCACCCTTCCTTCTTTCTCCTTCCCCCTTCCCTTCTCCTACTCCCACAAGGAAAGGAGGAGTCCTACTCCCGGTGGGAGTAGGACTCCCCCCTATGGCGCGCCTCTCCCCTTGGCCGGCTGCCTCCCCCTTGCTCCTTTATATACGGAGGCAGGGGGGCACCCCAGAGACACAACAATTGATCCTTGAGATCTCTTAGCCGTGTGCGGTGCCCCCCTCCACCATATTACACCTCGACAATACCGTTGCGGAGCTTAGGCGAAGCCCTGCGTCGGTGGAACATCATCATCGTCACCACGCCGTCGTGCTGACGAAACTCTCCCTCAACACTCGGCTGGATCGGAGTTCGAGGGACGTCATCGAGCTGAACGTGTGTAGAACTCGGAGGTGCCGTACGTTCGGTACTTGATTGGTCGGATTGTGAAGACGTACGACTACATCAACCGCGTTGTGATAACGCTTCCACTGTCGGTCTACGAGGGTACGTGGACAACACTCTCCCCTCTCGTTGCTATGCATCCCCATCATCTTGCGTGTGCGTAGGAAATTTTTTGAAATTACTACGTTCCCCAACATGGGGGTACGTAGGTATATATAGGAGGAAGAAGTATGTCGGTGGAGCAACGTGGGGCCCACGAGGGTGGAGGGCGCGCCCCCTACCTCGTGGCCTCCTGGAAGCTTCTCTTATGTAGGGTCCAAGTCTCCTGGATCATATTCGTTCCAAAAATCACGCTCCCGAAGGTTTCATTCCGTTTGGACTCCGTTTGATATTCTTTTTCTGCGAAACTCTGCAATAGGCAAAAAAACAGCGATTCTGGGTTGGGCCTCCGGTTAATAGGTTAGTCCCAAAAATATGAAAGTGGGTAATAAAGCCCAATATTGTCCAAAACAGTAGATAATATAGCATGGAGCAATCAAAAATTATAGATACGTTGGAGACGTATCAAGCATCCCCAAGCTTAATTCCTGCTCGTCCTCGAGTAGGTAAATGATAAAAACAGAATTTTTGATGCGGAGTGCTACTTGGCATAATTTCAATGTAATTCTTCTTAATTGTGGTATGAATATTCAGATCCGAAAGATTCAAGATAAAAGTTCATATTGACATAAAATAATAATACTTCAAGCATACTAACTAAGCAATTATGTCTTCTCAAAATAACATGGCCAAAGAAAGTTCATCCCTACAAAATCATATAGTTTAGTCATGCTCCATTTTCATCACACAAGAATGCTCTCATCATGCACAACCCCGATGACAAGCCAAGCAATTGTTTCATACTTTAGTAATCTCAAACTTTATAAACCTTCACGCAATATATGAGCGCGAGCCATGGGCATAGCACTATGGGTGGAATAGAATATGATGATGGGGGTTATGTGGAGAAGACAAAAAAGGAGAAAGTCTCACATTAACGAGGCTAATCAATGAGCTATGGAGATGCCCATCGATTGATGTTAATGCAAGGAGTAGGGATTGCCATGCAACGGATGCACTAGAGCTATAAATGTATGAAAGCTCAACAAAAGAAACTAAGTGGGAGTGCATCCAACTTGCTTGCTCACGAAGACCTAGGGCACTTGAGGAGGCCCATTGTTGGAATATACAAGCCAAGTTCTATAATGAAAAATTCCCACTAGTATATGAAAGTCACAAAACAAGAGAATCTCTATCATGAAGATTATGGTGCTACTTTGAAGCACAAGTGTGGCAAAGGATAGTAGCATTGTCCCTTCTCTCTTTTTCTCTCATTTTTTTGGGCCTTCTCTTTTTTTTATGGCCTTTCTCTCTTTTTTTCCTCACTTGGGACAATGCTCTAGAAAATGATGATCATCACACTTCTATTTATTTACAACTCAATACTAGAACAAAGTATGACTCTATATGAATGCCTCCGGCGGTGTACCAGGATATGCAATGAATCAAGAGTGACATGTATGAAAGAATTATGAACGGTGGCTTTGCCACAAATACTATGTCAACTACATGATCATGCTAAGCAATATGACAATGATGAATGTGTCATGATAAACGGAATGGTGGAAAGTTGCATGGCAATATATCTCGGAATGGCTATGGAAATGCCATAATAGGTAGGTATGGTGGCTTTTTTGAGGAAGATATAAGGAGGTTTATGTGTGAAAGAGTGTATCATATCACGGGGTTTGGATGCACCGGCGAAGTTTGCACCAACTCTCAATGTGAGAAAGGGCAATGCACGGTACCGAAGAGGCTAGCAATGATGGAAGGGTGAGAGTGCGTATAATCCATGGACTCGACATTAGTCATAAAGAACTCACATACTTATTGCAAAAATCTACAAGTCATCAAAAACCAAGCACTACGCGCATGCTCCTAGGGGGATAGATTGGTAGGAAAAGACCATCACTCGTCCCCGACCGCCACTCATAAGGAGGACAATCAAAGAACACCTCATGTTTCAAATTTGTTACATAACGTTTACCATACGTGCATGCTACGAGACTTGCAAACTTCAACACAAGCATTTCTCAAATTCACAACTACTCAACTAGCATGACTTTGATATTACTACCTCCATATCTCAAAACAATCGTCAAGCATCAAACTTCTCTTAGTATTCAACACACTCATAAGAAAGTTTGTACTAATCTTGAATATCTAGCATATTAGGATTATTTAAGCAAATTACCATGCTATTTAAGACTATCAAAATAATATAAGTGAATAATGAGAGATCAATAGTTTCTATAAAACAAATCCACCACCGTGCTCTAAAAGATATAAGTGAAGTACTAGAGCAAAACTATATAACTCAAAATATATAAGTGAAGTACAAAGAGTATACTAATAATTTCCAAATCATGTATGGCTCTCTCAAAAGGTGTGTACAGCAAGGATGATTGTGGTAAACTAAAAAGCAAAGACTCAAATCATACAAGACGCTCCAAGAAAAACACATATCATGTGGTGAATAAAAATATAGCTCCAAGTAAAGTTACCGATGGAAGTAGACGAAAGAGGGGATGCCTTCCGGGGCATCCCCAACCTTTGGCTTTTCGGTGTCCTTAGATTATCTTGGGGGTTCCATGGGCATCCCCAAGCTTAGGCTCTTGCCACTCCTTGTTCCATAATCCATCAAAATCTTTCACCCAAAACTTGAAAACTTCACAACACAAAACTTAACAGAAAATCTCGTGAGCTTCGTTAGCGAAAGAAAACAAAAGACCACTTCAAGATACTGTAATGAACTTATTATTTATTTATATTGGTGTTAAAACTACTGTATTCCAACTTTTCTATGGTTTATAAACTATTTTACTAGCCATAGATTCATCAAAATAAGCAAACAACACACGAAAAACAGAATCTGTCAAAAACAGAACAGTCTGTAGTAATCGGTAACTAACGCAAACTTCTGGAACTCCAAAAAATCAGCAAAAATAGGAAGACCTAGGCAATTTGTTTATTGATTAGCAGAAATTGGAATCAGTATTTTATCGCGTTCTGGTGATTTTTAACAATTGTTTTCGTGAACAGAAAGTTTCTGGAAATTTCTGCAAGATCAAATAACTATCATCCAAGAAGATCCTATAGGTTTAACTTGGCACAAACACTAATTAAAAAATAAAAACACATCTAACCAGAGGCTAGATCAAATATTTATTGAATAATAGCAAGGAAAAATATTGGGTTGTCTCCCAACAAGCGCTTTTCTTTAAAGCCTTTTAGCTAGGCATTGATAATTTTAATGATGCTCACATGAAAGACAAGAATTGAAGCACAAAGAGAGCATCATAAAACATGTGACAAACACATCTAAGTCTAACATACTTCCTATTCATAGGCATATTATAGAAAAACAAATTATCATAGCAAGCAAAAACTAGCATATGCAAGGAAGAGGAAAGGAACAATAGCAATCTCAACATAACGAGAGGTAATTTAGTAACATGAAAATTTCTATAACCATATTTTCCTCTCTCATAATAATTACATGTAGGATCATAAGAAAATTCAACAATATAGATATCACATAACATATTCTCAACACGATCCACATGCATGCGAAGTTGACACCCTTCCAAAATAGTGGGATTATCCTTAACTAAAGTCATGATTTCTCCATGCCCACTTTTATCAAAAATTTCATAAGATTGAATATTATCCAAATATGTGGGATCTAAAGTTGACACTCTTCCAAACCCACTTTCAATATTATTGCAAACACTATTATCAATTTTATATTCATCATGGGGCTTAAATAAATTTTCAAGATCATAAGAAGAATCTCCCCAATCATGATTATTGCAGCAGGTAGTGGACATAGCAAAACTAGCATCCCCAAGCTTAGGGTTTTGCATAATATCAGCACAATTGACATCAAGAGAATTTATAATAAAATTATTGCAATCATGCTTTTTATTCAAGGAACTATCGTGAATCTCTTCATAAATTTCTTCATCACAATTTTCAGATTCACAAATTTCAAGCAAAACTTCATAAAGATAATCTAGTGCACAAAACTCACTAGCAATTGGTTCATCATAATTGGATCTCTTAAAAAGATTAGCAAGTGGATGAGGATCCATAGATCTTAGCTTCTCTGTTTAGGAATAAATACTCAACTATTTCAACCAAGCGAGAAAACGAGCCAAGAAAGACATCAAGGCGAATGGAAAAAGGGCGAATAAAACGGCAAGGGTGAAGTGGGGGAGAGGAAAACGAGAGGCAAATGGCAAATAATGTAATGCGGGAGATAAGGGATTGTGATGGGTACTTGGTATGTTGACTTTTGCGTAGACCTCCCCGGCAACGGCGCCAGAAACCCTTCTTGCTACCTCTTGAGCACTGCGTTGGTTTTCCCTTGAAGAGGAAAGGGTGATGCAGCAAAGTAGCGTAAGTATTTCCCTCAGTTTTTGAGAACCAAGGTATCAATCCAGTAGGAGGCTACGCGCGAGTCCCTCGCACCTGCACAATACAAATAAATCCTCGCAACCAACGCGATAAGGGGTTGTCAATCCCTTCACGGTCACTTACGAGAGTGAGATCTGATAGATATGATAGGATGATATTTTTGGTATTTTTATGATAAAGATGCAAATTAAAATAAAAGCAAAGTAAAAGCAAAGGCAATAACAAAGTGTTGGAAGATTAATATGATGAAGATAGACCCGGGTCATAGGTTTCACTAGTGGCTTCTCTCAAGAGCATAAGTATTTTAGGTGGGTGAACGAATTACTGTTCAGCAATTGACGGAATTGAGCATAGTTATGAGAATATCTAGGTATGATCATGTATATAGGCATCACGTCCGAGACAACTAGACCGACTCCTGCCTGCATCTACTACTATTACTCCACTCATCGACCGCTATCCAGCATGCATCTAGAGTATTAAGTTCATGAAAACAGAGTAATGTCTTAAGCAAGATGACATGATGTAGAGGAATAAATTCATGCAATATTATAAATACCCCATCTTTTTATCCTCGATGGCAACAATACAATACGTGCCTTGCTGCCCCTACTGTCACTGGGAAAGGACACCGCAAGATTGAACCCAAAGCTAAGCACCTCTCCCATTGCAAGAAAGATCAATCTAGTAGGCCAAACCAAACTGATAATTCGAAGAGACTTGCAAAGATAACCAATCATACATAAAAGAATTCAGAGAAGATTCAAATATTGTTCATAGATAATCTTGATCATAAACCCACAATTCATCGGTCTCAACAAACACACCGCAAAAACAAGATTACATCGATAGATCTCCACGAGAGAGGGGGGAACATTGTATTGAGATCCAAAAAGAGAGAAGAAGCCATCTAGCTACTAACTATGGACCCGAAGGTCTGAGGTAAACTACTCACACTTCATCAAAGAGGCTATGGTGTTGATGTAGAAGCCCTCCGTGATGGATGCCCCCTCCGGCGGAGCTCCGGAACAGGCCCCAAGATGGGATCACGTGGGTACAGAAGGTTGCGGCGGTGGAATTAGGTTTTTGGCTCCGTATCTGATCGTTTGGGAGTACGTAGGTATATATAGGAGGAAGAAGTACGTCGGTGGAGCAACGTGGGGCCCACGAGGGTGGAGGGCGCGCCCCCCTACCTCGTGGCCTCCTGGAAGCTTCTCTTACGTAGGGTCCAAGTCTCCTGGATCATGTTCGTTCCAAAAATCACGCTCCCGAAGGTTTCATTCCGTTTGGACTCCGTTTGATATTCTTTTTCTACGAACCTCTGAAATAGGCAAAAAACAGCAATTCTGGGCTGGGCCTCCGGTTAATAGGTTAGTCCCAAAAAATAATATAAAAGTGGATAATAAAGCCCAATATTGTCAAAAACAGTAGATAATATAGCATGGAGCAATCAAAAATTATAGATACGTTGGAGACGTATCAAGGGTCGACCTTGAACACTTGTGTTTCATGGAAGTTTCTCAAAAGTAAGTATCCCCTTGTATATATTCATTGTATTATAAAAATAATGTGCCAAGGTTTGGCTTTAGAATGTTTAAATTGCGTGTTTGGTGTGTGCTGTAGAAAAACAGAAACTTTGGCTGTAGTGTTCGAATTCTTATTTTTTACTCGAGCATGCTAAAATCTTGAAACTTTTACATATTACTGCTCTGCAAATTGTTTATATTGTCCTATTTTTTAGAATTTTTTAAGTTGCAGAAGTATACGAAATATCCAGATTGCTACAGACTGTCCTGTTCTTGACAGATTCTGTTTTCTATGTGTTGTTCACTTATTTTGATGAATCTATGGGTTTTATCGGGGGGTATGACCCATGGTGAAGTTGGAATACAGTAGATATAATGCTAATATGAAATTGGAATGAGTTTACAACAGTACCTAAAGGTAGTGATTTGCTTTATTATACTAACAGATCTCACAAAGTTTTTGTTAAGTTTTGTGTGGATGAAGTGTTCGAAGAACGAGGAGTTACCAATATGAGAAGAATAATGAGAGGCAAGAGTTCAAGCTTGGGGATGCCTAATGCACCCCAAGTAAATATTTCAAGGATACTCAAGCATCTAAGCTTGGGGATTCCCCCGGTTGGCATCCCATCTTTCTTCTTCAACAATTATAGGTATACCTCGGTTTTTGTTTTGTTCACATGATATGCGTCTTTTGTGTTTATCTCTCTCTTCTTTTCCTTTATGCTCCATGCTAGTGTGAGATAGCCCTTCATTTATTTGTAGAATGCTCTTTGTGCTTCACTTAAATCTTTTGAGTATGCCTCTATAGAATGCTCTTTGTGCTTCACTTAAATCTTTTGAGTATGCCTCTATAGAATGCTCTTTATGATTCACTTAAATCTTTTGAGTATGTCTTTGTAGGATGCTCTTTGTGCTTCATTTAAATATTTCGAGTATGGCCTTATAGAATGCTTCATGTGCTTCACTTATATATTTTGAGCTTGGATTGATAAATATATATTATTTGTAGAATGCTCTTTGAACTTCACTTATATCTTTTAGAGTATGAATAAAATTATCATTAAAGGTGGGTTTGGAAGAGTGTCAACTCTAGGTAATGATCCCACAATTTTGGAGGGTGTTGAATCTTATAATATTTATGAAAGTGGATTTGTAGAGGTCATGACTTTATTTAATGATGATTCCACTATTTCGGAAGAGGTTCTAATTGATTATGAGAACAGAGTTGCTATCTATGATGATTATTGTGATCACATGTATGCTATAAAGAATAATGATAACAATGAAAATTGTCATCTTGATTTTAATTTTCAATTCGATTATGCCTCACATGATAGTTATTTTGTTGAGTTTGCTCCCACTACCATTCATGAGAATAAATTTGCTTATGTGGAGAGTGGTAAAATTTCTATGCTTGTGTATCATGAAAAGAATGCTTTGTGTGATAGCTATACTATTGAATTGCATCATAATGCTACTGAAAATTATTATGAGGGGGGAATATATGCTTGTAGGAGTTGCAATAATATCAAGTTTCCTCCCTATGTGTTAAAAATCTTGAAGTTATGCTTGTTTTGCCTTCCTATGCTAGTTGATTCTTGTTCCCATAAGTTGTTTGCTCACAAAATCCCTATGCATAGGAAGTGTGTTAGACTTAAATGTGCTAGTCATATTCTTCATGATGCTCCCATTATGTTTCAATTCTTATCTTTTATGTGAGCATCATTGAAATCATCGTGCCTAGCTGAAAAGGCATTAAAGAAAAGCGCTTGTTGGGAGACAACCCAATATTTATCCTTACTATTTTTGTGTGTTCACATGATTAAGCTACTGTAGTAATCATGTTTTATAGCTTTAGTTTCAATAAAGTGCCAAGTAAGACCTTTGGGACGGCTTACGGTAATAGTTGATTTGATCTTGCTGAAAAACAGAAACTTTTGCTCTCAGGAAAACAATTCTCATTTTTAACAGAAGCGCGATAAAATACTGATTCTTTTTGAAGAAGATTAATAAACAAATTGCTTAGGTTTTCCTAATTTTTCAGAATTTGTGGAGTAGCATAAGTATGGTTGTTGTTCAGATCATTACAGACTATTCTGTTTCTGGCAGATTTTGTTTTCAATGCATAGTTTGCTTGTTTTCTAGTTTCTATGGCTTATATTGCTCAATATAAATTGTGGAAATGATATGGTATAGTAGGAATTGTGTGAGAACAGTTATGAATATTGTCTTTGACAGCACCAAAGTGAATGATTTACTCTTTATCATACTAACCCATCTCACGAAGTTCCGTTAAGTTTTGTGTGATTGAAGTTTTCAAGTTTTGGGTGAGATATCGATACAAGGAGAATAAGGAGTGGAAAGACCCTAAGCTTGGGGATGCCCAAGGCACCCCAAGGTAATATTCAAGGAAGACTCAAGCGCCTAAGCTTGGGGATGCCTAAGGCACCCCAAGGTAATATTCAAGAAAGACTCAAGCACCTAAGCTTGAGGATGCCCCGGAAGGCATCCCCTCTTTCGTCTTCAAAACCATTGGTATACCTTTCTCGGAGCTATATTTTTATTCGTCACATGATTTTTGTTTTGCTTGGAGCGTATTTTCATTTTACTTGTTGTTTGAATAAAATCATTGGATCTGAAATCTTGAATAAGAGAGAGTCCTCCCATGGCTAATTAATTATTTGACTACTCATTGTCCTTCACTTATATATTTTTGTTGGAAATATGCCATAGAGGCAATAATAAAGTGGTTATTATTATATTTCCTTGTTCATGGTAATTGTCTATTATTCATGCTATAATTGTATTAATCGGAAACTGTAATACATGTGTGAAAACATAGACCATAATATGTCCCTAGTAAGCCTTTAGTTGACTAGCTCGTTGATCAATAGATGGTTGTGGTTTCCTTACCATGGACATTGGATGTCGTTGATAACGGGATCACATCATTAGGAGAATGATGTGATGGACAAGACCCAATCCTAAGCATAGCACAAAATCGTGTAGTTCATTTGCTAGAGCTTTTCTTATGTCAAGTATCATTTCCTTAGACCATGAGATTGTGCAACTCCCGGATGCCGTAGGAATGATTTGGGTGTATCAAACGTCACAACATAACTAGGTGGCCATAAAGGTGCACTACAGGTATCTCCGAAGTGTCTGTTGGGTTGGCACGAATCGAGACTGGGATTTGTCACTTCGTATGACGAAGAGGTATCTCTGGGCCCACTCGATAATGCATCATCATAATGGGCAATGTGACTAAGGAGTTAGCCATGGGATCATGCGTTACAGAATGAGTAAAGAGACTTGCCGGTAACGAGATTGAACGAGGTATGGGGATACCGACAATCGAATCTCGGGCAAGTAACATACTGATGGACAAAGGGAATTGTATACGGGATTGATTGAATCCTCGATATCGTGGTTCATCCGGTGAGATCATCGTGGAACATGTGGGAGCCAACATGGGTATCCTGATCCCGCTGTTGGTCATTGGCCAGAGAGATGTCTCGGTCATGTCTGCATGGTTCCCGAACCTGTAGGGTCTACACACTTAAGGTTCGGTGACGCTAGAGTTCTTATGGGAAATTGTATGTGGTTACCGAAGGTTGTTCAGAGTACCGGATGAGATCTCGGACGTCACGAGGATTTTCGAAATGGTCCGGAGGGGAAGATTTATATATGGGAAGTCCAGTTTCAGTCGCCGGAGTGGTTTCGGGGGTTATCGGTATTGTACCGGGACCACCAAAAGGTGTCCGGGGTCCACCGGGTGGGGCCACCTGCCCCGGAGGACTTAGTGGGATGCATATGGGTGGGAACCAGCCCTCTAGTGGGCTGGTGCGCCCCCCCCCCAAGGGCCCAAGGCGCCTAGGGTTGAAAACCCTAGGGGGTAGGGGCGCCTCCCACCAACTTGGGGGGCAAGCCTCCCCCTTGGCCGCCTCCCCCCCTCTAGATTCATCTAGGGAGGCCGGCCCCCTCTCCCCTTCACCCTATAAATAGGTGGGGGTGGGAGGGCAGCCACACCCTTCCCCTGGCGCAGCCCTTCCACCCTCCAACACCTCCTCCTCCTCCATAGTGCTTGACGAAGCCCTGCCGGAGAACTGCAAGCTCCACCACCACGCCGTCGTGCTGCCGGAGCTCTCCCTCAACTTCTCCTCTCCCCTTGCTGGATCAAGAAGGAGGAGACATTCCTGGGCTATACGTGTGTTGAACACGGAGGCACCGTCCGTTCGGCGCTTGGATCGGATCTTCCATGATTTGAACCGCCGCGAGTACGACTCCATCAACCACGTTCTTGTAATGCTTCCGCTTAGCGATCTTCAAGGGTATGAAGATGCACTCCCTCTCTCTCGTTGCTAGTATCTCCTAGATTGATCTTGGTGACACGTAGGATTTTTTTTTTGAATTATTACTACATTCCCCAAAAGTGGTATCAGAGCTAGGTCTATGCGTAGATTCTATGCATGAGTAGAACACAAGTAGTTGTGGGTGATGATTTGTTCAATTTTCTTACCGTTACTAGTATTATCTTGATTCGGCGACATTATGGGATGAAGCGGCCTGGACCGACCTTACACGTACGCTTACGTGAGACAGGTTCCATCGATTGACATGCACTTGTTGCATAAGGTGGCTAGCGGGTGTCTGTCTCTCCCACTTTAGTCGGATCGGATTCGATGAAGAGGGTCCTTATGAAGGGTAAATAACAATTGGCATATCACCGTTGTGGCTTTTGCTTAGGTAAGAAACTTTCTTGCTAGAAACCCATAGCAGCCACGTAAAACATGCAACAACAATTAGAGGACGACTTACTTGTTTTTGAAGGGTATGCTATGTGATGTGATATGGCCAAAAGGATGTGATGAATAATATACGTGATGTATGACATTGATCATTTTCTTGTAATAGGAATCATGACTTGCATGTCGATGAGTATGACAACCGGCAGGAGCCATAGGAGTTGTCTTAATTTATTGTATGACCTGCGAGTCAATGTAAACGCCATGTAATTACTTTACTTTATTGCTAATCGTTAGCCATAGTAGTAGAAGTAATAGTTGGCGAGACAACTTCATGAAGACACGATGATGGAGATCATGATGATGGAGATCATGGTGTCATGCCGGTGACGAAGGTGATCATGTCGCGCCTCGAAGATGGAGATCAAAGGCGCAAGATGATATTGGCCATATCATGTCACTTTATGATTTGCATGTGATGTTTGTCATGTTTACATCTTATTTGCTTAGAACGACGGTAGCATAAATAAGATGATCCCTCACTACAATTTCAAGAAATGTGTTCTCCCTAACTGTGCACCGTTGAAAAGGTTCATTGTTTCGAAGCACCACGTGATGATCGGGTGTGATAGATTCTAATGTTCGCATACAACGGGTGTAAGCCAGATTTACACATGTGAAACACTTAGGTTGACTTGACAAGCTTAGCATGTACAGACATGGCCTCGGAACACGAGAGACCGAAAGGTCGAACATGAGTCGTATAGTAGATGCGATCAACATGGAGATGTTCACCGTTGATGACTAGTCCATCTCACGTGATGATCGGACACGGCCTAGTCGATTCGGATCATGTATCACTTAGATGACTAGAGGGATGTCTATCTGAGTGGGAGTTCATTAAATAATTTGATTAGATGAACTTAATTATCATGAACTTAGTCTAGAAAAATTGTCTTTACAATCTATCTTGTAGTTCAAATGGCCCACGCTAATGTTGCCCTCAACTTCAACGCGTTCCTAGAGAAAACCAAGCTGAAAGACGATGGTAGCAACTATACGGACTGGGTCCGTAACTTGAGGATCATCCTCATAGCTGCCAAGAAAGCATATGTCCTTGAAGCACCGCTAGGTGACGCACCCATTTTCCCAGCAACTCAAGACGTTATGAACGCCTGGCAGTCGCGTAGTGATGATTACTCCCTGGTTCAGTGCGGCATGCTTTACAGCTTAGAACCGGGGCTCCAAAAGCGTTTTGAGCAACACGGAGCATATGAGATGTTCCAAGAGCTGAAAATGGTTTTCCAAGCTCATGCCCGGGTCGAGAGATATGAAGTCTCCGACAAGTTCTACAGTTGTAAGATGGAGGAAAATAGTTCTGTCAGCGAGCATATACTCAAAATGTCTGGGTTGCACAACCGCTTGTCTCAGCTGGGAGTTAATCTTCCAGATGACTCGGTCATTGACAGGATCCTCCAGTCGCTTCCACCTAGCTACAAGAGCTTTGTGATGAACTACAATATGCAAGGGATGGAGAAGTCCATTCCTGAGTTATATTCAATGCTGAAATCAGCGAGGTGGAGATCAAAAAGGAACATCAAGTGTTGATGGTGAATAAGACCACTAGTTTCAAGAAAGGCAAGGGTAAGAAGAACTTCAAGAAGGACGGCAAGGGAGTTGCCGCGCCCGGTAAGTCAGTTGCCGGGAAGAAGCCAAAGAATGGACCCAAGCCTGAGACTCAGTGCTTTTATTGCAAGGGAAATGGTCACTGGAAGCGGAACTGCCCCAAGTACTTAGCGGATAAGAAGGCCGGCAACGCCAAAGGTATATATGATATACATGTTATTGATGTGTACCTTACCAGCGCTCGTAGTAGCTCCTGGGTATTTGATACCGGTGTGGTTGCTCACATTTGTAACTCAAAACAGGAGCTGCGGAATAAGCAGAGACTGGCGAAGGACGAGGTGACGATGCGCGTCGGGAATGGTTCCAAGGTCGATGTGATCGCCGTCGGCACGCTACCTCTACATCTACCTTCGGGATTAGTTTTAAACCTCAATAATTGTTATTTAGTGCCAGCTTTGAGCATGAACATTGTATCTGGATCTCGTTTAATGCGAGATGGCTACTCATTTAAATCCGAGAATAATGGTTGTTCTATTTATATGAGAGATATGTTTTATGGTCATGCCCCGCTGGTCAATGGTTTATTTTTATTGAATCTCGAACGTGATGCTACACATATTCATAGTGTGAATGCCAAAAGATGTAAGGTTGATAATGATAGTCCCACATACTTGTGGCACTGCCGCCTTGGTCACATTGGTGTCAAACGCATGAAGAAACTCCATGCAGATGGACTTTTGGAGTCTCTTGATTATGAATCATTTGACACGTGCGAACCATGCCTCATGGGCAAAATGACCAAGACTCCGTTCTCCGGAACAATGGAGCGAGCAACCAACTTGTTGGAAATAATACATACTGATGTGTGCGGTCCAATGAGCGTTGAGGCTCGCGGTGGCTATCGTTATGTTCTCACCCTCACTGATGACTTAAGTAGATATGGGTATGTCTACTTAATGAAACACAAGTCTGAGACCTTTGAGAAGTTCAAGGAATTTCAGAGCGAGGTAGAGAATCAACATGACAGGAAAAAAAAGTTCTTACGATCAGATCATGGAGGAGAATACTTGAGTCACGAGTTTGGCACGCACTTAAGGAAATGTGGAATTGTTTCACAACTCACGCCGCCTGAAACACCTCAGCGTAATGGTGTGTCCGAACGTCGTAATCGCACTCTATTGGATATGGTACGATCTATGATGTCTCTTACCGATCTACCACTATCATTTTGGGGTTATGCTTTAGAGACTGCCGCATTCACTTTAAATATGGCTCCATCGAAATCCGTTGAGACGACACTGTATGAATTATGGTTTGGGAAGAAACCTAAGCTGTCATTTCTGAAAGTTTGGGGATGCGATGCTTATGTCAAGAAACTTCAACCTGAAAAGCTCGAACCCAAATCGGAAAAATGCATCTTCATAGGATACCCTAAGGAAACTATTGGGTATACCTTCTACCTCAGAACCGAAGGCATGATCTTTGTTGCCAAGAATGGATCATTTCTGGAGAAAGAGTTTCTCTCGAAAGAAGTAAGTGGGAGGAAAGTAGAACTTGATGAGGTACTCCCTCTTGAACCGGAGAGTAGCGCAGCTCAGGAAGATGTTTCTGTGGTGCGTGCACCGACTAGAGAGGAAGTTAATGATGATGATCATGAAACTTTGGATCAAGTTGCTACTGAACTTCGTAGGTCCACAAGGACACGTTCCACACCAGAGTGGTACAACAACCTTGTCTTGGAAATCATGTTGTTAGACAATGGTGAACCTTCGAACTATGAAGAAGCGATGGTGGGCCTGAATTCCAACAAATGGCTTGCAGCCATGAAATCTGAGATAGGATCCATGTATGAAAACAAAGTATGGACTTTGACGGACTTGCCCGATGATCGTCAAGCCATAGAGAATAAGTGGATCTTTAAGAAGAAGACCGACGCGGATGGTAATGTGACCGTCTATAAGGCTCGGCTTGTCGCTAAGGGTTATCGACAAGTTCAAGGGGTTGACTACGATGAGACCTTCTCACCCGTAGCGAAGCTGAAGTCTGTTCGAATCATGTTAGCAATTGCCGCATTCTATGATTATGAGATCTGGCAAATGGACGTGAAAACGGCATTCCTTAACAGTTTCCTTAAGGAAGAATTGTATATGATGCAGCCGGAAGGTTTTGTCGATCCTAAGAATGCTGAAAAGGTATGCAAGCTCCAGCGCTCCATCTATGGGCTGGTGCAAGCATCTCGGAGTTGGAACATTCGCTTTGATGAAATGATCAAAGCGTTTGGGTTTATACAGACTTATGGAGAAGCCTGTATTTACAAGAAAGTGAGTGGGAGCTCTGTAGCATTTCTCATATTATATGTGGATGACATACTATTGATGGGAAATGATATAGAACTTTTGGAAAGCATAAAGGCCTACTTGAATAAGTGTTTTTCAATGAAGGACCTTGGAGAAGCTGCTTACATATTAGGCATCAAGATCTATAGAGATAGATCGAGACGCCTCATTGGTCTTTCACAAAGCACATACCTTGACAAGATATTGAAGAAGTTCAATATGGATCAGTCCAAGAAGGGGTTCTTGCCTGTATTGCAAGGTGTGAGATTGAGCGCAGCTCAACGCCCGACCTCGGCAGAAGAAAGAGAAAAGATGAGTGTCATCCCCTATGCCTCAGCCATAGGCTCTATTATGTATGCCATGCTGTGTACCAGACCTGATGTGAACCTTGCCATAAGTTTGGTAGGGAGGTACCAAAGTGATCCCGATATGGAACACTGGACAGCGGTGAGGAATATCCTGAAGTACCTGAAAAGGACTAAGGATATATTTCTCGTTTATGGATGTGACGAAGAGCTCGTCGTAAAGGGTTACGTCGATGCTAGCTTCGACACAGATCTGGATGACTCCAAGTCACAAACTGGATACATGTATATTTTGAATGGTGGGGCAGTCAACTGGTGCAGTTGCAAGCAAAGCGTCGTGGCGGGATCTACATGTGAAGCGGAGTACATAGCTGCTTCGGAAGCATCTCAGGAAGGAGTCTGAATGAAGGAGTTTATCACCAACCTAGGAGTGATTCCCAATGCGTCGGGCCTGATGACTCTCTTCTGTGACAACACTGGAGCTACTGCCATTGCCAAGGAGCCCAGGTTTCACAAGAAGACCAAGCACATCAAGCGTCGCTTCAAATCCATTCGTGAATATATTCAAGATGGAGACATAGATATTAGTAAAGTACATACGGATCTAAATGTCGCAGATTCGTTGACTAAACCTCTTTCACAAGCAAAACTTGATCAGCACCAGAACTCTATGGGTGTTTGATTCATCATAATGTAACTAGATTATTGACTCTAGTGCAAGTGGGAGACTGTTGGAAATATGCCCTAGAGGCAATAATAAAGTGGTTATTATTATATTTCCTTGTTCATGATAATTGTCTATTGTTCATGATATAATTGTATTAACCGGAAACCGTAATACATGTGTGAATACATAGACCACAACATGTCCCTAGTGAGCCTCTAGTTGACTAGCTCGTTGATCAATAGATGGTTGTGGTTTCCTGACCATGGACATTGGATGTCGTTGATAACGGGATCACATCATTAGGAGAATGATGTGATGGACAAGACCCAATCCTAAGCATAGCACGAGATCGTGTAGTTCGTTTGCTAGAGCCTTTCTTATGTCAAGTATCATTTCCTTAGACCATGAGATTGTGCAACTCCCGGATGCCGTAGGAATGCTTTGGGTGTATCAAACGTCACAACGTAACTAGGTGGCCATAATGGTGCACTACAGGTATCTCTGAAAGTGTCTGTTGGGTTGGCACGAATCGAGACTGGGATTTGTCACTCCGTATGACGGAGAGGTATCTCTGGGCCCACTCGGTAATGCATCATCATAATGAGCTCAGTGTGACTAAGGAGTTAGCCACGGGATCATGCGTTACAGAACGAGTAAAGAGACTTGTCGGTAACGAGATTGAACGAGGTATGGGGATACCGACGATCGAATCTCGGGCAAGTACATACCGATGGACAAAGGGAATTGTATACGGGATTGATTGAATCCTTGACATCGTGGTTCATCTGTTGAGATCATCGTGGAACATGTGGGAGCTAACATGGGTATCCAGATCCCGCTGTTGGTTATTGGCTGGAGAGATGTCTCCGTCATGTCTGCATGGTTCCCGAACCCATAGGGTCTACACACTTAAGGTTCGGTGACGCTAGAGTTGTTATGGGAAATTGTATGTGGTTACCGAAGGTTGTTCGGAGTCCC
The DNA here is from genome assembly GCF_018294505.1 of Triticum aestivum. Classification (NCBI taxonomy): domain Eukaryota; kingdom Viridiplantae; phylum Streptophyta; class Magnoliopsida; order Poales; family Poaceae; genus Triticum; species Triticum aestivum. Next base: position 80,216,840 of record NC_057796.1, on the reverse strand, counting down.
GGATGAGACCCCGTACGTCATGTGGAGTTCCGTAATGGTCCGGTGGTGAATATTTATATATGGGAAGTCCAGTTTCAGTCGCCGGAGTGGTTTCGGGGGTTATCAGTATTGTACCGGGACCACCGAAAGGTGTCCAGGGTCCACCGGGTGGGGCCACCTGCCCTGGAGGACTTAGTGGGCTGAATATGGGTGGGAACCAGCCCCCTAGTGGGCTGGTGCGCCCCCCCCCAAGGGCCCAAGGCGCCTAGGGTTGAAAACCCTAGGGGGTGGGGGCGCCTCCCACCAGCTTGGGGGGGCAAGCCTCCCCCCTTAGCCGCCGCCCCCCTCTAGATGCATCTAGGGGGCCGGCCCCCTCTCCCCTTCACCCTATAAATAGGTGGGGGTGGGAGGGCAGCTGCACCCTTCCCTTGGCGCAGCCCTTCCACCCTCCAAGACCTCATCCTCCTCCGTAGTGCTTGGCGAAGCCCTGCCGGAGAACCGCAAGCTCCACCACCATGTCGTTGTGCTGCCGGAGCTCTCCCTCAACTTCTCCTCCCCCCCCCCTTGCTGGATCAAGAAGGAGGAGACGTCCCCGGGTTGTAAGGGTGTTGAACGTGGAGGCGCCATCCGTTCGGCGCTTGGATCGGATCTTCCGCGATTTGAATCGCCGCGAGTACGACTCCGTCAACCGCGTTCTTGTAATGCTTCCGCTTAGCGATCTTCAAGGGTATGAAGATGCACTCCCTCTCTCTCGTTGCTAGTATCTCCTAGATTGATCTTGGTGACACGTAGGAATTTTTTTGAATTATTACTACGTTCCCCAACACTTTTTGGAGTAGTTTGTCATTTACTCACGTGCTTCACTTATATCTTATGAGTAAATGGTTGAATGAATTGAATATCATAGATCTGAAATTATATATGCTACATATGCTTATCCCATGGGGAGTAATGACTTCACTTATAAGAAGTATAGGTGGTAAAATTTATTGAAAGTTAGCAAACTCAACATTGGTCACTTGAACAATTCATGAAAGAATACTGAAGGAAGAGAGATTTCACATATAAATATACTATCTTGGACATCCTTTGCAAATGTGAGCACTCATTAAAATATGACATGCTAAAAAGTTGATGTTGGACAAGGAAGACAACATAATGGGTTATGTTTTCTTATATCCGAATAGTAGTTATAATGTCATGGATCCTCCCACATGTTGAGCTTGCCTTTCCCTCTCATGCTAGCCAAATTCCTTGCACCAAGTAGAGATACTACTTGTGCTTCCAAACATCTCTTAAACCAGTTTTGCCATGAGAGTCCACCATACCTACCTATGGATTGAGTAAGATCCTTCAAGTAAGTTGTCATCGGTGCAAGCAATAAAAATTGCTCTCTAAATATGTATGATCTATTAGTGTGAATAAAATAAGCTTTATACGAACTTGTGATATGGAAGAAATAAAAGCGACGGACTGCATAACAAAGGTCTTTATCACAAGCGGCAATATAAACTGACGTTCTTTTGCATTAAGATTTTCTGCATCCAACCATAAAAGTGCACGACAACCTCTGCTTCCCTCTGCGAAGGGCCTATCTTTTACTTTTATCTTCTACCCTTATACAAGAGTCATGGTGATCATCACCTTTCCTTTTTATACTTTTTCCTTTGGCAAGCACTATGTGTTGGAGAAATCCGGATATATATATATATATCCACTCGGATGTAGGTTATCATAAAGTATTACTGTTGACATTACCCTTGAGGTAAAAGGTTGGGAGGCGAAACTATAAGCCCCTATCTTTCTCTGTGTCCGATTGAAACTTTGAATCCATAAGTATCGCGATAGTGTTAGCAATTGTGAAAGACTATATGATAGTTGTGTTGGAGATCGTTGCAGAAATTTTAAAATTTCTACGCATCACCAAGAACAATCTATGGAGTCTTCTAGCAACGAGAGGGAAAAGAGTGCATCTACATACCCTTGTAGATCGCGGGCGGAAGCGTTCAAGTGAACGGGGTTGATGGAGTCGTACTCGTCGTGATCCAAATCACCGATGACCGAGCGCCGAACGGACGGCACCTCCGCGTTCAACACACGTACGGTTGGGGAAGACGTCTCCTCCTTCTTGATCCAGCAAGGGGAGGGAGAGGTTGATGGAGATCCAGCAGCACGACGGCGTGGTGGTGGAAGCAGCGGGGATCTCGGCAGGGCTTCGCCAAGCTCAGCGAGAGGGAGAGGTGTCACGGGAGGGAGAGGGAGGCGCCAGGGGCTTGGGGTGCTGCTCCCATGCGCCTCCCCACTATATATAGGGGTGGAGGGGGCTGGTTTCTTGCCCTCCAAGTCCATTGGGGCGTTGGCAAAGGTGGGGGAAAGAAATCCCATCATTTCCCTTCCCCACCGATTGTTATCCCCCTTTTTTAGGGATCTTGATCTTATCCCTTCGGGATATGATCTTATTCCTTCTAAGGTGGGATCTTGGTGCGCCTTGACCAGGGGTGTGGGGCCTTGCCCCCACTACCCACGTTCATGTGGGTCCCCCCATGCAGGTGGGCCCCACTTCGGAACCTTCTAGAACCTTCCCGGTACAATACCGAAAAATCCCGAACATTTTCCGGTGGCCAAAATAGGACTTCCCATATATAAATCTTTACCTCCGGACCATTCCGGAACTCCTCGTGACGTCCGGGATCTCATCCGGGACTCCGAACAACTTTCGGTTAACCGCATACTAATATCTCTACAACTCTAGCGTCACCGAACCTTAAGTGTGTAGACCCTACGGGTTCGGGAGACATGCAGACATGACCGAGACGACTCTCCGGTCAATAACCAACAGCGGGATCTGGATACCCATGTTGGCTCCCACATGTTCCACGATGATCTCATCGGATGAACCACGATGTCGAGGATTCAATCAATCCCGTATACAATTCCCTTTGTCAATCGGTACGTTACTTGCCCGAGATTCGATCGTCGGTATCCCAATACCTTGTTCAATCTCGTTACCGGCAAGTCACTTTACTCGTACCGTAATGCATGATCCCGTGACCAAACACTTGGTCACATTGAGCTCATTATGATGATGCATTACCGAGTGGGCCCAGAGATACCTCTCCGTCATACGGAGTGACAAATCCCAGTCTCGATTCGTGCCAACCCAACAGACACTTTCGGAGATACCCGTAGTGCACCTTTATAGCCACCCAGTTACGTTGTGACGTTTGGCACACCCAAAGCACTCCTATGGTATCCGGGAGTTGCACAATCTCATGGTCTAAGGAAATGATACTTGACATTTGGAAAAGCTCTAGCAAACGAACTACACGATCTTGTGCTATGCTTAGGATTGGGTCTTGTCCATCACATCATTCTCCTAATGATGTGATCCCGTTATCAATGACATCCAATGTCCATAGTCAGGAAACCATGACTATCTGTTGATCAACGAGCTAGTCAACTAGAGGCTCACTAGGGACATGTTGTGGTCTATGTATTCACACATGTATTACGATTTCCGGATAACACAATTATAGCATGAACAATAGACAATTATCATGAACAAGGAAATATAATAATAACCATTTTATTATTGCCTCTAGGGCATATTTCCAACAGTCTCCCACTTGCACTAGAGTCAATAATCTAGTTACATTGTGATGAATCGAACACCCATAGAGTTCTGGTGTTGATCATGTTTTGCTCTAGGGAGAGGTTTAGTCAACGGATCTGCTACATTCAGGTCCGTATGTACTTTACAAATATCTATGTCTCCATTTTGAACATTTTCACGAATGGAGTTGAAGCGACGCTTGATATGCCTGGTCTTCCTGTGAAACCTGGGCTCCTTGGCAAGGGCAATAGCTCCAGTGTTGTCACAGAAGAGAGTCATCGGGCCCGACGCATTGGGAATAACTCCTAGGTCGGTAATGAACTCCTTCACCCAGATTGCTTCTTGTGCTGCCTCTGAGGCCGCCATGTATTCCGCTTCACATGTAGATCCCGCCACAACGCTTTGCTTGCAACTGCACCAGCTTACTGCCCCACCATTCAAAATATACACGTATCCGGTTTGTGACTTAGAGTCATCCAGATCTGTGTCGAAACTAGCATCGACGTAACCCTTTACGACGAGCTCTTCGTCACCTCCATAAACGAGAAACATATCCTTAGTCCTCTTCAGGTACTTCAGGATATTCTTGACCGCTGTCCAGTGTTCCATGCCGGGATTACTTTGGTACCTTCCTACCAAACTTACGGCAAGGTTTACATCAGGTCTGGTACACAGCATGGCATACATAATAGACCCTATGGCCGAGGCATAGGGGACGACACTCATCTTTTCTCTATCTTCTGCCGTGGTCGGGCATTGAGCCGTGCTCAATTGCACACCTTGCAATACAGGCAAGAACCCCTTCTTGGACTGATCCATATTGAACTTCTTCAATATCTTGTCAAGGTACGTACTTTGTGAAAGACCAATGAGGCGTCTTGATCTATCTCTATAGATCTTGATGCCTAATATATAAGCAGCTTCTCCAAGGTCCTTCATTGAAAAACACTTGTTCAAGTAGGCCTTTATGCTTCCCAAGAATTCTATATCATTTCCCATCAACAGTATGTCATCCACATATAATATGAGAAATGCTACAGAGCTCCCACTCACTTTCTTGTAAACACAGGCTTCTCCATAAGTCTGTGTAAACCCAAACGCTTTGATCATCTCATCAAATCGAATGTTCCAACTCCGAGATGCTTGCACCAGCCCATAGATGGAGCGCTGGAGCTTGCATACCTTGTTAGCATTCTTAGGATCGACAAAACCTTCCGGCTGCATCATATACAATTCTTCCTTAAGAAAGCCGTTAAGGAATGCCGTTTTGACGTCCATTTGCCATATCTCATAATCATAGTATGCGGCAATTGCTAACATGATTCGGACGGACTTCAGCTTCGCTACGGGTGAGAAAGTCTCATCGTAGTCAACCCCTTGAACTTGTCGATAACCCTTAGCGACAAGTCGAGCTTTATAGATGGTAACATTACCATCCGCGTCTGTCTTCTTCTTAAAGATCCATTTGTTTTCTATCGCTCGCCGATCATCGGGCAAGTCTGTCAAAGTCCACACTTTGTTTTCATACATGGATCCTATCTCGGATTGCATGGCTTCAAGCCATTTGTCGGAATCTGGGCCCGCCATTGCTTCTTCATAGTTCGAAGGTTCACCGTTGTCTAACAACATGATTTCCAAGACAGGGTTGCCGTACCACTCTGGCGCGGAACGTGTCCTTGTGGACCTACGAAGTTCAGTAGGAGCTTGATCCGAAGTACCTTGATCATCATCATCATTAACTTCCTCTCTAGTCGGTGCAGGCACCACAGGAACATCTTCCTGAGCTGCGCTACTTTCCGGTTCAAGAGGTAGTACTTCATCAAGTTCCACTTTCCTCCCACTTACTTCTTTCGAGAGAAACTCTTTCTCCAGAAAGGACCCGTTCTTGGCAACAAAGATCTTGCCTTCGGATCTGAGGTAGAAGGTATACCCAATGGTTTCCTTAGGGTATCCTATGAAGACGCATTTTTCCGACTTGGGTTCGAGCTTTTCAGGTTGAAGTTTCTTGACATAAGCATCGCATCCCCAAACTTTTAGAAACGACAGCTTAGGTTTCTTCCCAAACCATAATTCATACGGTGTCGTCTCAACGGATTTCGACGGAGCCCTATTTAAAGTGAATGCGGCAGTCTCTAAAGCATAGCCCCAAAATGAGAGCGGTAGATCGGTAAGAGACATCATAGATCGCACCATATCCAATAGAGTGCGATTACGACGTTCGGACACACCATTTCGCTGAGGTGTTCCAGGCGGCGTGAGTTGTGAAACTATTCCACATTTCCTTAAGTGTGTGCCAAATTCGTGACTCAAATATTCCCCTCCACGATCTGATCGTAAGAACTTTATTTTCCTGTCACGTTGATTCTCAACCTCACTCTGAAATTCCTTGAACTTTTCAAAGGTCTCAGACTTGTGTTTCATTAGGTAGACATACCCATATCTACTCAAGTCATCAGTGAGAGTGAGAACATAACGATAGCCACCGCGAGCCTCAACACTCATTGGACCGCACACATCAGTATGTATGATTTCCAATAAGTTGGTTGCTCGCTCCATTGTTCCGGAGAACGGAGTCTTGGTCATCTTACCCATGAGGCATGGTTCGCACGTGTCAAATGATTCGTAATCAAGAGACTCCAAAAGTCCATCTGCATGGAGCTTCTTCATGCGTTTGACACCAATGTGACCAAGACGGCAGTGCCACAAGTATGTGGGACTATCATTATCAACCTTACATCTTTTGGTATTCACACTATGAATATGTGTAACACTACGTTCGAGATTCATTAAGAATAAACCATTAACCAGCGGGGCATGACCATAAAACATATCTCTCATATAAATAGAACAACCATTATTCTCGGATTTAAATGAGTAGCCATCTCGAATTAAACGAGATCCTGATACAATGTTCATGCTCAAAGCTGGCACTAAATAACAATTATTGAGGTTTAAAACTAATCCCGTAGGTAAATGTAGAGGTAGCGTGCCGACGGCGATCACATCGACCTTGGAACCATTCCCGACGCGCATCGTCACCTCGTCCTTTGCCAGTCTCCGTTTATTCCGCAGCTCCTGCTTTGAGTTACAAATATGAGCAACCGCACCGGTATCAAATACCCAGGAGCTACTACGAGTGCTGGTAAGGTACACATCAATAACATGTATATCACATATACCTTTGGTGTTGCCGGCCTTCTTGTCCGCTAAGTACTTGGGGCAGTTCCGCTTCCAGTGACCACTTCCCTTGCAATAAAAGCACTCAGTCTCAGGCTTGGGTCCATTCTTTGGCTTCTTCCCGGCAACTGGCTTACCGGGCGCGGCAACTCCCTTGCCGTCCTTCTTGAAGTTCTTCTTACCCTTGCCTTTCTTGAACTTAGTGGTTTTATTCACCATCAACACTTGATGTTCCTTTTTGATCTCCACCTCCGCTGATTTCAGCATTGAATATACCTCAGGAATGGTCTTTTCCATCCCCTGCATATTGAAGTTCATCACAAAGCTCTTGTAGCTCGGTGGAAGCGACTGAAGGATTCTGTCAATGACCGCGTCATCCGGGAGATTAACTCCCAGCTGAGTCAAGCGGTTGTGTAACCCAGACATTTTGAGTATGTGCTCACTGACAGAACTATTTTCCTCCATCTTACAACTGAAGAACTTGTCGGAGACTTCATATCTCTCGACCCGGGCATGAGCTTGGAAAACCATTTTCAGCTCTTCGAACATCTCATATGCTCCGTGTTGCTCAAAACGCTTTTGGAGCCCCGGTTCTAAGCTGTAAAGCATGCCGCACTGAACGAGGGAGTAATCATCAGCACGCTGCTGCCAAGCGTTCATAACGTCTTGGTTCTCTGGGATGGGTGCGTCACCTAGCGGTGCTTCTAGGACATAATCTTTCTTGGCAGCTATGAGGATGATCCTCAGGTTCCGGACCCAGTCCGTATAGTTGCTGCCATCATCTTTCAGCTTGGTTTTCTCTAGGAACGCGTTGAAGTTGAGGGCAACATTAGCGTGGGCCATTTGATCTACAAGACATATTGTAAAGATTTTAGACTAAGTTCATGATAATTAAGTTCATCTAATCAAATTATTCAATGAACTCCCACTCAGATAGACATCCCTCTAGTCATCTAAGTGAAACATGATCCGAGTCAACTAGGCCGTGTCCGATCATCACGTGAGACGGACTAGTCAACATCGGTGAACATCTTCATGTTGATCGTATCTTCTATACGACTCATGCTCGACCTTTCGGTCTTCCGTGTTCCGAGGCCATGTCTGTACATGCTAGGCTCGTCAAGTCAACCTAAGTGTATTGCGTGTGTAAATCTGGCTTACACCCGTTGTATTCGAACGTTAGAATCTATCACACCCGATCATCACGTGGTGCTTCGAAACAACGAACCTTCGCAACGGTGCACAGTTAGGGGGAACACTTTCTTGAAATTATTGCGAGGGATCATCTTATTTAAGCTACCGTCGTTCTAAGCAAATAAGATGTAAAACATGATAAACATCACATGCAATCAAATAGTGACATGATATGGCCAGTATCATATTGCTCCTTTGATCTCCATCTTCGGGGCGCCATGATCATCTTCGTCACCGGCATGACACCATGATCCATCCATGATCTCCATCATCGTGTCTTCATGAAGTTGTCACGCCAACGATTACTTCTACTTCTATGGCTAACGTGTTTAGCAATAAAGTAAAGTAATTTACATGGCGTTATTCAATGACACGCAGGTCATACAAAAAATAAAGACAACTCCTATGGCTCCTGCCGGTTGTCATACTCATCGACATGCAAGTCGTGATTCCTATTACAAGAACATGATCAATCTCATACATCACATATATTTCATTCATCACATCCTTTTGGCCATATCACATCACAAGGCATATGCTGCAAAAACAAGTTAGACGTCCTCTAATTGTTGTTGCATGTTTTTACGTGGCTTCTATAGGTTTCTAGCAAGAACGTTTCTTACCTACGTAAAACCACAACGTGATATGCCAACTTCTATTTACCCTTCATAAGGACCCTTTTCATCGAATCCGATCCGACTAAAGTGGGAGAGACAGACACCCGCTAGCCACCTTATGCAACTAGTGCATGTCAGTCGGTGGAACCTGTCTCACGTAAGCGTACGTGTAAGGTCGGTCCGGGCCGCTTCATCCCACGATGCCGCCGAAACAAGATAAGACTAGTAGTGGCAAGAAAATTGACAACATCTACGCCCACAACAAGTTTGTGTTCTACTCGTGCATAGAAACTACGCATAGACCTAGCTCATGATGCCACTGTTGGAGATCGTTGCAGAAATTAAAAAATTTCTACGCATCACCAAGAACAATCTATGGAGTCTTCTAGCAACGAGAGGGAAAAGAGTGCATCTACATACCCTTGTAGATCGCGAGCGGAAGCGTTCAAGTGAACGGGGTTGATGGAGTCGTACTCGTCGTGATCCAAATCACCGATGACCGAGCGCCGAACGGACGGCACCTCCGCGTTCAACACACGTACGGTTGGGGAAGACGTCTCCTCCTTCTTGATCCAGCAAGGGGAGGGAGAGGTTGATGGAGATCCAGCAGCACGACGGCGTGGTGGTGGAAGCAGCGGGGATCTCGGCAGGGCTTCGCCAAGCTCAGCGAGAGGGAGAGGTGTCACGGGAGGGAGAGGGAGGCGCCAGGGGCTTGGGGTGCTGCTCCCATGCGCCTCCCCACTATATATAGGGGTGGAGGGGGCTGGTTTCTTGCCCTCCAAGTCCATTGGGGCGTTGGCAAAGGTGGGGGAAAGAAATCCCATCATTTCCCTTCCCCACCGATTGTTATCCCCCTTTTTTAGGGATCTTGATCTTATCCCTTCGGGATATGATCTTATTCCTTCTAAGGTGGGATCTTGGTGCGCCTTGACCAGGGGTGTGGGGCCTTGCCCCCACTACCCACGTTCATGTGGGTCCCCCCATGCAGGTGGGCCCCACTTCGGAACCTTCTAGAACCTTCCCGGTACAATACCGAAAAATCCCGAACATTTTCCGGTGGCCAAAATAGGACTTCCCATATATAAATCTTTACCTCCGGACCATTCCGGAACTCCTCGTGACGTCCGGGATCTCATCCGGGACTCCGAACAACTTTCGGTTAACCGCATACTAATATCTCTACAACTCTAGCGTCACCGAACCTTAAGTGTGTAGACCCTACGGGTTCGGGAGACATGCAGACATGACCGAGACGACTCTCCGGTCAATAACCAACAGCGGGATCTGGATACCCATGTTGGCTCCCACATGTTCCACGATGATCTCATCGGATGAACCACGATGTCGAGGATTCAATCAATCCCGTATACAATTCCCTTTGTCAATCGGTACGTTACTTGCCCGAGATTCGATCGTCGGTATCCCAATACCTTGTTCAATCTCGTTACCGGCAAGTCACTTTACTCGTACCGTAATGCATGATCCCGTGACCAAACACTTGGTCACATTGAGCTCATTATGATGATGCATTACCGAGTGGGCCCAGAGATACCTCTCCGTCATACGGAGTGACAAATCCCAGTCTCGATTCGTGCCAACCCAACAGACACTTTCGGAGATACCCGTAGTGCACCTTTATAGCCACCCAGTTACGTTGTGACGTTTGGCACACCCAAAGCACTCCTATGGTATCCGGGAGTTGCACAATCTCATGGTCTAAGGAAATGATACTTGACATTTGGAAAAGCTCTAGCAAACGAACTACACGATCTTGTGCTATGCTTAGGATTGGGTCTTGTCCATCACATCATTCTCCTAGTGATATGATCCCGTTATCAATGACATCCAATGTCCATAGTCAGGAAACCATGACTATCTATTGATCAACGTGCTAGTCAACTAGAGGCTCACTAGGGACATGTTGTGGTCTATGTATTCACACATGTATTACGATTTCCGGATAACACAATTATAGCATGAACAATAGACAATTATCATGAACAAGGAAATATAATAATAACCATTTTATTATTGCCTTTAGGGCATATTTCCAACAAGTTGAGTATGTGGAATTTACTACAAAGCTCTTACATAGACCCTTCCTGAAAATAAGATGAATTGCAATTGTTTGATGACGGAGAACATAGTTTGTTAGTTTTCAAGAAATTTTATGGTCTATACTTTAATTTGTGGATAGCTTGTTACTTGATCATGAGAAGTTTTATGAGATGAGCTACTGTTTATGACGAAGAATAATGCTAGAAAAGTGCTTGAAACTTTCATTAATCAAACTTGTGCACTTGATAGCATTCACACTTCATAAATTATTTCTTTTATCATTTACCTACTCGAGGACGAGCAGGAATTAAGCTTGGGGGTGCTGATACGTCTCCAACGTATCTATAATTTATGAAGTATTCATGCCATGTTTACAATGATTCCATGTGATTTTGGTATGATTTGATTAGAACTAACCCGGACTGACGTTGTTTTCAGCAGAACTATCGTGGTCTTGTTTTTGTGCAGAAATAAAAGTCCTCGAAACGAGCTGAAAATTAACGGAGAATTTTTCTGGAAAATATGAAAAATACTGGAAGAAAAAGATACGGAAGAGGAGTCCCGGGGCCACCACAATGGTGGGGGAGCCCCCCCTAGGGCATGCCCCTCGACCTTGTGATTGCCTCATGGGGCCCCCTGACATGAAACCGACGCCAATTCCTCCTATAAATCCAAAAAAACCCATAATAGAAGAGAGATCGGGAGTTCCGCCGCCGTAAGCCTCTGTAGCCACGAAAAACCAATCTAGGCCCTCTCTGGCACCCTGCCGAAGGGGGCCAACATCACCGAAGGCCATGGAGGAGGAAGCCGGAGGGGTCACCATCGTCATGGAGGCCAAGGATCAGAGGGAGAACCTTTCCCCATCTAAGGGGGAGGCCATGGAGGAGGAAGCACAAAGGGGAGAACCACTCCCCCTCTCTCTTGGTGGCGCCGGAGTGCCATCGGGGGAACCATCACCGCGGTGATCGTCTTCATCAACATCACCATCTTCATCACCATCCTCATCTCTTTTACGCGGTCCACTCTCCCGCACCCCGCTGTAATCCCCTACTTGAACATGGTGCTTTATGCCACATATTATGATCCAATGATGTGTTGCCATCCTATGATGCTTTGAGTAGATTTCTTTTGTCCTATTGGTTGATTGATGATCTAGATTGGTTTGAGTTGTATGTTTTATTTTGGTGCTGTCCTATGGTGCCTTCCGTGTTGCGGGGATTCCCACTGTAGGGTGTTGCAATACGTTCATGATTCGCTTATAGTGGGTTGCTAAAGTGACAGAAGCTTAAACCCGAGTAAGGGGGTTGTTGCGTATGGATAAAGGGGCTTGATACTTTAATGCTATGGTTGGGTTTTACCTTAATGATCTTTAGTAGTTGCGGATGCTTGCTAGAGTTCCAATCATAAGTGCATATGATCCAAGAAGAGAAAGTATGTTAGCTTATGCCTCTCCCTCATATGAAATTGCAATAATGATTACCGATCTTGTTAACAATTGCCTAGGATAATTCCGCACACCAATCCATCATTATTCCACACTCGCTATTTATAATATATAGTAATATATTCTAACTTTATGATAACATCACCTACTTTTATATTTTAGTTCTCCGATATCATGCAAAGGTATCCTCTTCATACCCACAACATAGTTTTATTTCTCGTTTCTAGTTGGAAGCAAATGTTCGGTGTACGTAGAGTCGTATCAGTGACAGATAGGACTTGAGAGAATACTAATCTTACCTTTAGCTCCTTCTAGGTTCGACACTCCATGCTTATCACTTCCACCTTTGGAAATTGCTACGATGATTCCTTGCACTTGAGGATTATCATATGCTAACCTACAGAGCATTCTTTAGAGGAACACACCTATGTGAGCCCGACTGCTGGTCACAGTCTATGAGATTGGGTGATCTCTAGGAAGCTCATGAGAAGGTACATAGTATGACTAATAAGCTCCACCCATGGGGTTTAGCCTTCGGCACCCACGTATCAGCTGACAATAGGCGAAACTTCTGCACGCCAAACCGACAATTCAAGGCATAGTCCATTGTTCAGTTGTGAAGAAGTTTAATCCTATTGTTCTAGGTGGAAGTTCAACTTAACAGTCTCCACTGAAAATTCTGGTATATCAAACATTGTTTGGAATAGTTGACAAATTTATGTGCCTCGAGATCTGGTGGGGGATTGATGGATTATGGATGGGCTTAAGCCCATATAAGACAATAATCCTTAGTTAATCTCTAAGGCCCATTATTGCGTACGATAAATGATGGAAAGTGTGGGAAGTTTAGTACCATACTACTACAGTAAGAAGAGTGAGACCTCTTTATAAGGGATGCTCTACCACTTGCTATTGGGAGCTTGGGAATATGAGCTGTACACGCGCGGTCCTCCTCCTCCGCTGCACGCATCGCCTCGCCATGCCTCGCCTCGTCACGACGCGCGCGCGCACCCGCGGGTTGCGGGAATGAGCCGAGTCGAAGCTTATTCTTGCCGGTAAGGAATGGTTAATTAATTGTTAATTAATTAACGAGTCGCTTGCAGAAGCGGCACTGTCTGAGATGTTGGACCGTGGGCTGTTCGCGGACTCGGTCGTGGGCCTGAGTCCAGGCCCATCTTCCTGACGTCCTATATAAGAAGGCGCTGGCCAGAGGAGTAAACCCTAACTCAGTTCACTCACTCGTTCTCGTACAACACTAGCCGTCATCTATTGTTCCCCTCTCTATGCTGCCTCCGGCGATCCCATCCCGACGACCGCGTGCACAATTGGTCGGGAGTGCAGGTGCCTCCGGAACCCTGTCGTTCGAGATCCTGCCTGGGAGAACGACAATAAGGTTTTTGGGAAGCGTCTCGACGCGACTGCTCCCGATCCGTCCCCGTCTCCGTCCACCTCTGCTTCCACTACTTCCCTTGCATTGACTCCATGGCTGACGACGAAGCCGCCAAGAAGAAGGCCTCGCCCCATGCCGAGGCTGCCGCTGCCAGGTTGGCCTGGCCAACCGGAGGGTATGACTCGTTCACCCCCTATTTGCTCGTTCATGTGCTGGCCGTATATATGCTGTTCATAGATGTTTTGGTTCTATGTACTGTACGTGCTCACATGCTTAGGTATCGGTATGAGATGCATACCATATTTACCATGCTTACTGTTTACTCGTGGTTTAGATTAGTTGGAAGAGTGCTAATATTTCCAACAATATACATTTCTTAAAAATTTATATTTCCTTTCTAATAGAAGGTCAACCAGCATGAGCCGCTTCGGCAAGCTCCATCGCGTGAACCACACCTAGTCTCCACCAAACCTGGCCACACGGGCCGGCCCAACAAGGCCAACCCGCGAGCACACTGGCACGGCCCACCATGGGCCAGGCACACACGAGCTAAACGGGCCATGCCCCGCACGCGGCACGCCTTGGGCCGTGCATGGGCTTGGAGGCTGGGCACGCGGGCCGGCACAGCACAGCCTGCTAATTTTTTTAAAAAAAATCAAGATTTTTTTATATGTTCTAAAATACAATCCAATATGCCTAAAAAACAGCCCAACGGGCTAAAAAATGTGGCGCAATATGCTAGACATCGTGAGAGCTATGTCTCGCATTAAGCGAGACAGGATCTACTCTCGCATCTCTTTTTCAAGAACCTTTTAGAAGTTCTACCCATATGTGTTCTGATCGCCAATTCATATTACGAAAAAGGGAAGCGAGACAGAAATCCAGTAGCGGTCGATTGAAATCAAGAGAATAAGCTAAATAGTTTTGACTTCGTAAGGGGACTGGAGCACGCTACCATGAGACAAAAGATCCTCTTTCGAAGTCTGCAGCGATGGGCCGACCCATTGAAGCGAAAATAAAACTAGGAATAATACAGAGAGAGAGAGAGAGAAAGGAGCGCTCAGGGTGAAATTCGATCCCGGACTCATGGGTAATAAGCAGAGTAGCTAACCATTTTGCTAGTGTAGGACGTATTAATGAAATCTATGGCGTGTTTTACTTGAGGCGACACGGTCCGGTTCCACTATTTTTTTTCCTTTTTTCCTCATTTTCACTCCGTGTTTTCTCTGTTTTCAAATACAAGTTTGACTGGTTTTCGAAAATGTGTTTTCTTTACATTTTTTATATGCTTGATTGATAGTTTTCAAATAAAAATATCAGCATTTTTTTAATACACGGCTGACATTTTTCTATACACATTTAACATTTTCAAACGCTTTATTAACATTTTTCAAACACTTTTTCAACATTTTTCAAATGCTTCTTTAACATTTTGATATACATGATAAAAAAATTCATTATTTGTTTAATACATGGTCAACTTTTTTTCTATGCACATTTAATATTTTCCAAATACTTGATTAACATTTTTATATGCATGATCAAAAAAATTCATCATTTTGTAATACATGATCAACAATTTTTCTATACACGTTCAAGATTGTCCGAATGCTTGTTCAACATTTTTCAAATACTTGTTCAATATTTTTAAAATACATATTCAACATTTTCAAATATTTGTTCAATATTTTTCAAATACTCGTTCAAAGTTCTTCAAATAGTTGTTTAGCAATTTTCAAATGTTTTTGTGGAGTGTATTGTTGCAATATATATATATATATATATTATTTATATATATATATATATATAATATTATAAAAAATACAAATAAAGCAAGAAAAAAATGTGGCCTCCTGCGAGTGTGGGCCGGCCCATCTCGCTCGCCCTTCAGCAAGTCGAAAGCTGGACTCGCTGAAGGCGAGATAGTTAAACATGCCACGGTCCGGCCCGTTTATTAGTTAGGTCGTGCCTGGGTTGGAGGATGCAACACGTGGGCTGTTCTCATTTTTTCTTTGTTTTTCTACTTTTATTTTTAAAATATTATATATAAATATATATGTTATTGAAAAAGTATCTAAAAATATTGAATACGTATTAAAATACAAAACAAATATTTGCAAATGTTAAATAATTATTAAAAATGTTGAATAAGTATTTAAAAATGTTGAACGGGTACATGAAAAATGTTGAACGAGTATAAAAAATATTGAAAGAGTATAGAAAAAGGTTAAATAAGTATTAAATATATTTAATAAGTGTTAAAAATGATGAACAAGTATTTAAAAACTATTGAACAATTATTGGAAAAATGTTGAGAAGGTATTTGGAAAAATGTTGATCATGCATATAAAAATATTAAACATGTTTGAAAAAATAGTAATCATGTACTCCCTCCATTCCAAAATTCTTGTCTTAGATTTGTCTACATATGGATGTAGTTATTCATATTTTAGTGTTAGATACATCTGTATCTAGATAAATTTAAGACAAGAATTTTAAGACGGAGGGGGTATATAAAAATGTAGAAAATAACATAAAAAGAAATAAAGAAAAACCAAAAAAGTGAAAGCCAAAAAAGAAAGAAAATAAACCAAAGGAAACAAAAATGAAAAAAAAAAAGCTAAAGAAACTAATGAAAAAACCCAGGGAAAAAATCCAAAGAAAACGAAAAAACAAAAGAAAAGGAGAAAGCCCGGCTCTTTTTCTCTATATAGTAGGGTTCACAAACCGAAAGCTAGCTCAGTGGCTTGATGCCGTTTCTCTAAACCCGAAGTCACTAATTAAGGAATACTTCTTTAAAAAATCACTCCCACCTTCTCAGGTTGCGACAGGTGGCGCCCTGTATGCGCGCCACTTGTCGCAACGCCACTTGTCGCAACCTGAGAGTTTTTTTTCGTACATCCGTTTATTCAAAACGTTTTATCCTTAAACCATGCGTTCATATCTCTTTTCCCTTTCCGAAAAAGGTAAGGCCGTGCATCTCGAGAAAGCAAAACCGTGCCTCTTGCAGAAAGAAAAAAAACAGAAAACGTATTTTATTTTTCATTTCCTAGAGGCACGGCCGTACCTCTTACGGAAGCAAAACTGTACCTCTCACAAGGAAAGGAACAGAAAATGTGTTTTTTTGTTTCCTCTCTCAAGGAAAGGAACAGAGAACGTGTCTTTTTTTCCAAGAGGCACGACCGTGCCTCTCCGGAAGCACAACCGTGCCTCTCACGGAAGCAAGACCGTGCCTCTCGTAGAAAAAAAAAATAAAAAAATCATTTTTTCTGTTTCGAGAGGCACGGTTGTGACTCTCACGAAAGCACACCCGTGCCTCTCGCAGAAGAAAAAAAAAACAAAAAATGTGTTTTTTCCGTTCCGAGAGGCACGGTTGTGCCTCTCACAAAAGCACAACCGTGCCTCTCGCGGAAGGAAAACAAATATGTTTTTTCATTTCTGAGAGCCATGGCCGCGCCTCTCGCGAAAGCAAAACCGCGTCTCTCGCAGAAGAAAAATCGTGCCTCTCGCGAAAGGAAAAAAGATATTTTTCGTGTAATTTTTTTAATTTTTTTGTTGGTCCAATTGTTGAGGAAGACCAAAACCAAAAAGTCAAAAAAAACCAAAAAAACAATTTAAAAATCCAAAAACGTGTGCGAAAAAATATAAAAAATCCGTATAAAATGCTCAGAGTGCAACATGTGACGCGGCTGGCGTGCTCTTAATCCACGATCGTTGGAAGGCTCCAGAAAGAGGTCTGCCTGCTCCCCTCACCGAGCCCGATTAGCCGACCCTTCAGCGAGTGATCCTTCCCATCTCGCTTAAAACCAGAAATCCCACTAAAAAGGCTTAAAGCCAGAAATAGTGGCCGCGAGCTGACCACCCGCCGACGGCCACGACCCAGATATGCTCGCAGTGTGGATCCCCGCCAGCGGCTCCCATCAAGCGCTTTCCAGCCACCGCCTCATCCCGCCCCTCTGCTTCCCGAAGCTCGCACTCCTCCTGCTGTGCCGCCGCCGGGCGAAATCCTCGTCGAGGCTGGGCTCGGACGCCGCGTCGCTGCACCGGCGCTCCTCCTGCTCCCTGAGCGGTGCCGCCCCAGGGCCTCGCATCCCCGCACTGGCGCTCTCCCCCCCCCCCCCCCCCCCCCCCCCTGCTCCCCAAGCCCCTCGTCTCTCCGCCTGCTGTCCCTGCTGGGGACGGGGTCAGCGGCGTGACCTGCATCTGCTTGCGTGATTGGATCATTGGAACGTAGTGATTGGATCATCGGAGATGGGCGGCCTGCTGCTGACTGGGGTGACTGGGGTAGGGAATATGTCCGTTCGCAGGTTACTCAAGAATGGATTCAGGCAGAAGGTGATGGTGCGAAAGTGCAGGCACACTCACAGAGTAGGGTTTTACGGGCAGCAGATGATGATGCAGGTTGCAGACACAGTCACAGAGCAGAGTTTTACTGTACAAATCAGGAACCATTCGACAGTGCAGGTTGAAGACACGGTCACTGAGCAGAGTTACTGTCCAAATCAGGAACCATTAGACAGTGCAGCTTGCAGACAGAGTCACCGAGCAGATTTTGAGGTGCATTGAAGCTGTGGTGCTTTCATGTGAGCTCAGACCTTGCTTCAGCGAGTGATTTAGAGGATTAGTGGTGGTTCGTTTACTTTCTGAGAGGCAACTTCAGAAGAAAAGTTCAGATCTCTTTGTAAAAAAATTGTGCTATGCAAGTGTTAGCTGTAAATCAGGTGCGTGCCATCAAGTGTCAAAACATAGTAAATACTACCTCCGTTCGTAAATAAGTGGCATGGTCCAAGCCACTTATTTCCGAACTGAGGGAGTAGTACTCTGTTCAACATGTAAATTGTTTTATCCTTTTTTTGTAGTCATATCTTTTGTAAAAATATAGAAAGCTTTATTAGAAGACATGCTTATTTTCACAAGACAGGCTACATGCCCATAAAATCCATTATCTGCCCATACAGGAAAAAAACACTACTGGCGAATGGCAAGACGGTGAGGGTGCTGCCGGCGTGCATGAACTTCCACCCGGCATGCGTGGGCGAGTGGCTGCGGTTCAACATGACATGCCCGTTCTGCCGCGCTGCACCTGCTGTAGCAGTTTCCGGTCTCCTTTGCCCTGTGACACCAATCGTCGGTGATGGACTCCGAAGAAAGAAGGATAGGGCTGACCTTTTTTCATCTCTGAAGTGTTTATATATGTACTTTTGTTTATACTAGTCCACTTTTTAATTCACCATGGTTTATCTTTCTGTTTGTAGATTTTCCAGTGATATGAGATTTGGTGATTCTATCTATATTTCTCTTCACGTTTGCCATAATTATTTGTTCATCACTTCCAACTCCACACCTGTAGAAAAAGGTATGTGATATTCCTTTAGGAATATACTCCCTCTGTAACTTTTTATAAGACGTTTTTAGAGTCCATGACAGTATCAAAAAATGTCTTGTATTAAGTTGCAGAGGCAGTATTTGTTATTTATTACTTTAGTTAGTACAGTCATTTTCTTGTTCCCCGGAATCATTTTTTTCTTCCATATGTTCGCCACAATTCAGAATTTTAGTGAATATGAGAGATATATTTTTTGTTTCACGTATATTCTTGCTCATGCCATTAAATTTTTTCCATGAAAGTTCGTGTAATTAGTGAACCTTACATAGAATAGAATGTTGGGTAGCGGTGCGGAGGGCCTCCGGAGTTGCCCCGGGAGCGACCAGGTTGGCGAGCACGAGTGGCCAATACTCCCTCCTCTTTTGTTTATAGCGCACCCAATATATATATTTTGCTTTATTCTTTTTAGAGTGCATTCTAATGGATGTGAGGCATAGCAATTAAATAAAACGAGAAAGCTTCTGTTTTAAGTCAAAGTTGCATAAATTTATGTGATTGCATGCCATTAGGGATAGACCATTAATTGCCTTGATCTAGTATTATGCGTTGATCTAAGTTGTATTAGCGGAATTACATGCTCGAAAATTTGTTTGATTTTAGCCTGGGTGCACTATAAACATAATAGAAGAGAGTATATAAGATTAGGCCATAGCATATTGGTGTCCGTCAAACACTATAGAGTATGCCCTCTGTCCAAACATATTTGTCACATACATTGAGCATGCAACTTGGCCGAAACGGCGTCGCATTAGTAATATGCATATATCATTGGATTCTTCCTCAATAACGGTGCATCCATTCCATCTCAATAAATAAATAAATAACACTACGCGTGATTAACCTCCAATACCGAGTTGATACTTCCAACGTAACTACTGATGAAGGACTACGACATGTGAGATAGTGAAAATATTAGTATATATCTTGTATGCTTGGCTCACACTTTGTATTGTACTTCATAGTCAGTAAGCTAGATCGAGCTGCCTGTTCTCACTAACTACTGATTATTCCATCTAGCCAAGCTGAACTACCAGAACTACAGCAGAAGGCGCTTCGCTGAACAAGGCAGGATGGTACGCCATCCTGTGAAGCAGCTGTATAATGAGCTGCCACAAGCGGCACCGGCACCCGCACAAGCACAGGGGGGCCATACCTCATGGTGGCACAGCGAGAAGATGGTGGGAACCCAGATTGAGCTCCTGTTATTACTCTATGTCGTCATTGGCGCCATACAGGTGGTGGGCAATCGGTACAGGCGCAGCATCAATAGCGCCTATGTTAAGTACCCACTATGGCTGGCATACTCTGCCAGCCAACCCTTAGTGGCATATACCCTTGGTGTTATGTACAACTCTCCGTTCAAAGAGACCAAATCTCTGCTCACTACTATGTTTGTTGTCGTTGCTTTGGGGAGAGTGAACACGATGACAGCTTACAATGTTGATGACAACAAGCGGTACACCGCCCAGTTCTTCCGGCATGTCCTGTTTGTGGTGAGCTACATGTCCATGGCCATAACCATCCCCCACACCTCCGGATTTTTAGGTTGGAACGCTCTCATTCACTCCCTGATCGCGGTGTTCTTTCTGATCTTCTTTCTGACCATGAATGGTGGAAGGACTTGCGCAAATATCATGGCAAGTAGCTTCTCAGACAAGGGGAGCTTATACCTCCAAACGCATATGAAGATTGACCAACGGGCATCTGTAGCTTATGATCCAGTATCTCTTGAAGGGTACAACTACCTTGTTTTTTCTTTCGATCAGAAGAAAGAGCACCGTAAGGATGAACAGGAGAAGATTGTGGAGGTGAATGAGAATGATGATGAGGAGAAGCTGGTAGTGGAGGTGGATGAGAAGAATGATGATGAGGAGGAGCGGAAGCATGAAAAGGTTGATGAAAATGATAATGAAAAGGAGGAGGAGATCATGGAGGTGAAGGAGAAGGACGATGATGATGATGATGAGGAGGAGGAGCAGAAGCATGAAAAGGCTGATGAAAATGAGAAAGAAAAGGAGGAGGAGATCGTGGAGGTGAAGGAGAAGGACGATGATAATGATGATGATGATGAGGAGGAGGAGCAGAAGCATGAAAA
Organism: Triticum aestivum; assembly: GCF_018294505.1. NCBI lineage: Eukaryota > Viridiplantae > Streptophyta > Magnoliopsida > Poales > Poaceae > Triticum > Triticum aestivum. The sequence continues at coordinate 80,195,887 of NC_057796.1, read as the reverse complement.
GGATGATGATTATGATGAAGGGGAGGAGAAAAGTGATGATGAGGACGAACGGGGCCATATTACAGTTAGCATGGTATGGAGTTCCTCTTCAGGTCCGTTCGGTGGAAGTGAAGGTCCACGACTGAAGGAACTGTGCCTTTCCTTTGCCTTGTTTCAGCTATTACGGAGGCGTTTCTTTGGGGCCGATTGCCCTGAAGCGAAGCTTCAGAAAACTCATGATCTGGTCTTCAAAGGATTCCTCTTGGATGTAGAGAGAAACTACGAAGCTGCATATAGGATAATTGAGACAGAGCTGGCTTTCACCTACGATCATTTCTTCTCCACCACTCATTCCTTATTCAGTGCACATGGTACCATTAACTTTTTCCTCAGCATTTTTTGTGTTGCGGTCATATATCCTTCAGGAATAGTAACATTGATCAAGGATCTCCTGCGCTATAAACATGAGTCTCTCAGCTCACCTAGTAGGGTGCCATGGGGAAGAACAGGCATTCTGACAGGAGTAGTACTTGTCATGCTGAGTTTTGCACTTGAGCTGCTACAGCTTTATGTTCTTATTTCATCCGACTGGGCTAAGGTAGAATTTGCCTGTCGGCTTCCAGGACTATACTTCGGAAAAAATCTCCCACAGTTATTTGGTTATTGGCAGAATAAGATTGGCCAGCACTCGCTAATTAAGGATTTGCATGGAAAATCATTCATCGCTGACCTGGTGGGGTCTTTGTCTTATTTGTTTCAGTCCTTTCATTGCTATACTTCAGCTTTCCCTCGAGGATTTGAACATCGTGGTGTTAAGAAGGCAGATCGCATTCCATTGACAGACACCGTCAAGTTGGCCATTGCTAGAACTCTCAAAGAGAGCAATGGTCAACTGTCGTGCGGAGTATCATCATTGCGACAGAATTTTCAAGGTGAAGAAATTCCATTATGGGCATGCAATCACGAGACTCCTGCCAGAACCATGTTGATTTGGCATGTTGCAACTGAGTATTGTGTCATCGCACAATGTAAGATTGCAGAGCTAGAAACTTTGGTACTCAACCATCATACTGTTGCCCAAGAAATATCAAGTTATTGCGCATATTTGATGGCGTTTGTGCTAGAATTGCTCCCGGATCATCCTTTGGAGACCACAAATTGTTTCATGAAGTGAGGAACGAGGCACTAAACTTGTTGCGCAAAGACAGGACGCCGTTTGAGAAACACACAAAGATGAAAACCTATCACCGGCAACATGAGACGACCTTTGCGTCGGGGATCTGGTTAGGGAAGAAGCTTGAAGAAATGAGAGATGACAGTCGGTGGAAGATGCTGGCAGATTTCTGGACTGAAATGATATTGTACGCAGCTCCATCGGACAATGCAAAGGATCATATACAGCATCTGGCAAATGGAGGTGAGTTTCTAACACACCTGTGGGCGTTGCTCTCCCACGCTGGCATTCTAGAGAGGGATCAACAGATCCATGGCCATCCTCCTGCAGAATGTTTTGCACCTCGCGAAGCAACAACCTATGCTGATGAGCAGACGTGCAGAAATGATCAGCAGCTGGATCCACTGCTTCACTCCCGTTCCGTTCAAGCTACACAGCTACGGCAAACGGAGGTAGAAATGACTGCATCAATGGAGCGTCGTATTGATATTTCTGAAGTTTCAAGCTCCACCAAGCAGGCCTGAGTGAATAAGTGTGAGGTCTCTTCACTGTCAGGTGGTATAAAATTGTGAGAGTTCAGTTGTTTGCTAGTACTAGTCAATTTGTTTGATGCCTCCAGTTGTAAGACCTGTTATGACAATCTAGTTGATTTGTGTTGCTTCCAGTAATTTACTGTGCCTTTCACTCTGTAATATGGTTGTGATTTCCACTCAAGAAGATGGTTGTGATTTGTTAGTGCCATGCATATATGCTGATATGGATGCTAACTGAACTATGATTTTCAGGAAACATTGGGTTTGGTCAAATATGTTTACGTAAGAAAATGCAGGGCAACACGTGATTCCCCATGCTTTTTATTATAAGTTGATCCCTGCCCAGCATGGCTCAGGTTCGCAATGGTTATTTCCCCTGTGTTCTTGATCCAAGTGTTTTTTTACGGGCAAATCAGAGAGCTTTATTCAACAAAAGTGTTCCCGGGCAATCAGCCAGGAGGCTGGTTACCAAGAAGCTAGGTGTCATTGATCCAATTTACCGAGCACCTCCTCGATGTAAAATAGGGTCTAGTTTATATATTGTACTTGTGCACGTATACGAACACGTATGTAATTGTAATATAATCATCTATATATTGAGACGTGAGGTGGATGTCAACACCCACGCAAAACCCTAAACCCTCCTGTTTAACTTGGTATCAGACACCACCCGGGCCGCCGCGAGACCCTCCACGCTGCCGCCGCGCGCAGCCATCTTCCGCGCCGCCGCCGCGAGTCCCCCTGTCCGCCGTTGCGCGCCGCTCTTTTCCATGCCGCCGCGATGTCATCCTCAGCCTTGTTGCTTTCCAACCCCGTCGGCGCCATCACCTCGCCCGCGGCCGCCTCGGTTCCCGCCGCGTTCTCCGTTCCGGGGATCTCCGTCCGCCTCGGCCGCAACAATTTCATGCTATGGGGGGGCATCACCAGCACCGTTCTCGCCAATGCCAACCTCCATGGCCATCTTGATGGCACCACGGCGGCACCGGACAAAACCCTCGCTGTGGGCACTGGCGACGCCGCGACGACCGCCGCCAACCCAGCGTACCATCACTGGTGGACTCAGGATCAGAAGGTCAAGGGCCTTCTCCTCACCTCCATGGATGAGGATATTGCATGCCAGCTTATTGGCTGCGAGTCAGCACAGGCGGTGTGGACGGCCGTCGGTGCCATGTTCGGCGCGCAGAGCCGCGCCAACGTCCGTCACATCCGGCGTCAATTCAAACGCTGAGGAAGGAGGAGCTGTCCGCGGCTGAATACATGCACAAGATGAAGGCCCTGGCCGACACCATGGCCACCGCCGGCTCCCCGATCCGTGATGATGAACTCATCGATCACATCCTCACTGGACTTGGCTCCGTCGACAACTCCATCGCCGCCTTCCTGGGTGTGAGTAATGCACCTATGCCCTACTCCAGTTTCTACTCGCTCGTTTTGTTGTTCGAAGCGCTGCAGTCCCAGCAGAGTGCGGCGGAGGGGTGGTCTCCCTCTGCCAACGCTGTGACCCGCTCGGGTTCATACGGCACTGGCAGACGTGCGCCCTACTCGGAGCCCTACCCCTCAGACGGTGGGGGTCGCCCGACTGATGGGAACGGCCAGTCGGGGCAAGGCCGCCAAGGTGGCAATGGCGGCACCAACGGCGGCTGCAACCCTGGCTACGCCGGCAATGGCCGGCAAGGTGGCGGGGGCAACGCCGGCAGTGGTGGTCGTCGCAATAATTGATGGCGCCCCAGGTGCCAAATCTGCAAGAACTGGGGCCATGAGATCGATGAGTGCCGCAAGCGCTATGACCAGGACCACCACACACGCTCCGCCAACTCGGCCTCCACCAGCACCGTTGACTATCCTTGGGTGCTGGATACCGGGGCTGCGGATCACTTGACTAGTGATCTTGAGCGTCTCCAGGTTCACGAGCGCTATGACGGCAAGGATCAGGTTCAGGTGGCTAATGGTGCAGGTTTGTCTATTTCACACATTGGTCATTCACGTTTAACCGGTTCATCCCTAAAACTGCACAACATACTTCATGTTCCACACATCAGCCATCATCTTCTTTCTGTTTATCGCCTTGTCTGTGATAATGACGTGTTTGTTGAGTTTCACCGTCGTTTTTTCTTTGTTAAGGACAAGGCAACCAGGCGCGTACTTCTTCACGGTAGAAGTCATGGGGGGTCTACCCGATCCCATTCGCTTGTGCATCGTCATCATCGTCTCGCCATGCATCCTTTAGTATTAGAGTCTCGTCGTCACAATGGCATCAGCGTCTTGGTCACCCTACAAATAATTTGGTCACCTCCATTGTTCGGAGTCATGATCTCCTGTGTTCTAGTTCAAATAATTCACCGTTAGTGTGTGATGCCTGTCAGCGTGCTAAGAGTCATCAGCTACCTTATTCTACGTCTTATCATGTCACTACTGTACCTCTTGAATTAATACATTCAGATGTTTGGGGTCCCGCTATTGCTTCTTCAAGGGGGGTACAAGTATTATGTTAGCTTTGTTGATGACTACACGCGTTTCACCTGGATTTATTTGCTTAAACACAAGTCTGATGTTGAGCAAGTCTTTTATAATTTCCAGGCTCATGTCAAATGCCTTTTGGATTGTAAAATCAAGGTCGTTCAGTCCGATTGGGATGGTGAATACCACAAACTTCATCGCTACTTTCAACGCACGGGCATCTCTCACCGTGTGTCGTGTCCACATACATCTCAGCAGAACGGTATTGCCGAGCGCAAACATCGTCATTTGGTGGAGAGCAGCCTTGCTTTACTTGCGCACTCTTCTCTCCCACTTTGGTTTTGGGATGAGGCTTTTCTTACGGCATGTTATCTCATCAACCGTATGCCCACTCCGGTTCTCAACACGGATACAACTTTGTTCCGTCTGTTTCATGTTCAGCCCAACTATTCCTCACTTCGGATCTTTGAGTGTGCTTGCTGGCCTAGTCTTCGCAAGTACAATGCTCACAGGCTTGAGTTCCATTCCAAGATGTGCGTATTCCTTGGCTACAGCCCTCTGCATAAGGGCTATAAGTGTCTTGATCGCACCTCGGGTAGGATATATATTTCTCGTGACGTTGTCTTCGACAAGACTGTTTATCCTTATTCCAACCCAGGTGTTTCGGTTGACATTGCTTCTCTTGAACATGCCATCACTTTTCCATCTAATGAATCGGTTTCAGATGTCCATGTGCGCAAATATGACCTGTCCTATCTATCACCTAACCCGTTACCTGCAGGCGATGTTGCTTTGTTTTCTCCCCAGGTGACCGTCGCTGCTCCTGAGCCTGATATTGTGATCGACGTGCATGCATCGGACATGCATGCCACGCCTCCCGATGCGGCCTCGCCTGCCTCTCCTGCTAGCCCGCCTGCCTCGCCAGTTGGCGAGTCTGCAGCATCGGCTGGGTCGCCGGCCGCGTCTCCCGGGCTACCACCATCGCCCGGCTCCCCCACGTTTCCTGGACTGGCCCAGCCCACTGTCTCACCCCGGCCCGTGTCGCCTGTCGCTGAGGAGTCCTCAGTCGCGACACCTCTGGCCGGGTCCTCTGGCGATGCAGCTCCGGGGCATGCCATGGTCACACGTCATCGTGATCATACGCGCAAGGAGAAGACTTACACCGATGGCACGGTTCGATATGATTCCCGTCGGCGTGCATTTTTTGCCGCGCCGGTTTCTCATCGTGATGCTCTTGGTGAACCCGCTTGGCGTGCCGCCATGTTTGAGGAATTTGCTGCTCTTCGTCACACTAATACCTGGGTGTTGTTGCCTCGGCCTCCCGGTGTTTATGTCGTGGGCTGCAAGTGGATTTTCAAGACCAAGCATCGTCCGAATGGATCTGTCGACAAGCACAAAGCTCGTCTTGTTGCTTGCGGCTTTACTCAACAGCAAGGGATAGTGAAAGTGCAACTATCCCTGGGTGGTTTTGGTAATTTCTAACAACATATAGCTCATTGAGCTAATGCTATTTCAAGATAAACATTTCAGGAAAGCTCAATGATTGGCATGGCATGGATGAGAAAAGTGGATCCCTCAAAATTCTAAGGACAAAGAATTGGCTCAAGCTCAAAGCTCAGGACTCTACATTTTTCATTTAAGTGATCCAAGATCACATTGAGTCCATAGTAAAAGCCAATACTATTAAGAGGGGATGAGGTGTTGCTTAATGGCTTGCTTGCTCAAAGTGCTTAGTGATATGCTCCAAAGCCCTCAACTACTTTCTCACATCCACATATGTCCCAAACCAAAAGTCAAACTCGGCCCCACCGAATCTTTCTATCCGGCGCCACCGAGTTCTCTTGACATAGCCGCTGCCAGAAACCCTAGTCTTTTCGGTCTCACCGATAGGGATCTCGGTCTCACCAAGATGGGATTGCAAACTCTCTGTTGCCTATTGCAATAATTTCGATCTCACTGAAATATGCAATCGGTCCCACCGAGATTGCAATGCAAACTCTCTGTCACCCCTTCGTAACGTTTCGGTCTAACCGAGATGAGCGAATCGTCCCACCGAGTTTGCCTGACCAACTCTCTGTTTGTCTATTACCAAAATCGGTCTCACCGAGTTTGTGTAATCGGTCTCATCGAGATTACGTTATGCCCTAACCCTAACGAAATCGGTCTCACCGAGTTGACGTGTCGGTCCCACCGAAAATCCTAACGGTCACATTATGAACTAAATCGGTCTAACCGAGTTCGGTAAATTGTGTGTAACGGTTAGATTTTGTGTGGAGGCTATATATATACCCCTACACCCACTCTTCATTCGTGGAGAGAGCCATCAGAACATGCCTACACTTCCAACATACATTTTCTAAGAGAGAACCACCTACACTTGTGTTGAGATCAAGATATTCCATTCCTACCACATAAATCTTGATCTCTAGCCTTCCCCAAGTTGCTTTCCACTCAAATCGTCTTTCCACCAAATCCAAATCCTGTGAGAGAGAGTTGAGTGTTGGGGAGACTATCATTTGAAGCACAAGAGCAAGGAGTTCATCATCAACACACCATTTGTTACTTCTTGGAGAGTGGTGTCTCCTAGATTGGCTAGGTGCCACTTGGGAGCCTCCGTCAAGATTGTGGAGTTGAACCAAGGAGTTTGTAAGGGCAAGGAGATCGCCTACTTCGTGAAGATCTACCCGAGTGAGGCAAGTCCTTCGTGGGCGACGGCCATGGTGGGATAGACAAGGTTGCTTCTTCATGGACCCTTCGTGGGTGGAGCCCTCCGTGGACTCGCGCAACCGTTACCCTTCGTGGGTTGAAGTCTCCATCAACATGGATGTACGATAGCACCACCTATCGGAACCACGGATAAACAATCTCCGTGTCAACATTGCGTTTGCTCCCTCAAACTCCTCCCTTTACCTTCATATGCAATTGTTTTACTTTCCGCTGCTACACTCTTAGAATTGCATGTGTAGGCTGATTGCTTGACTTGTGCTAAGTTGCTAAAATATGCCAAGAACTAAAATTGGAAAAGGCTAGATTTTAATTGGTCAAGTAGTCTAATCACCCCCCTTCTAGACATACTTTCGATCCTACAAGTGGTATCAGAGCTTTGGTCTCCATTTGCTTTGATTTCCATAGCTTTTGGTGGTCATAGCCTTGGTTTCACAACCAAGGAGAGTATGGCGTCTAGCGAGGGAAATTACCACCGTAGAGGTCCTTACTTTGATGGTACAAATTTTGCTAGTTGGAAGCATAAGATGAAAATGCATATTCTTGGACATAACCCCGCCGTTTGGGCTATTGTGTGTATTGGCTTGCAAGGTGAATTCTTCGATGGGAGAGAACCAAACCGTGAAGCTACCGTGGAGGAGTTGAAGATGCTACAATACAATGCTCAAGCTTGTGATATTCTCTTCAACGGATTATGCCCCGAAGAATTCAACAAAATCAGCCGTCTTGAGAATGCAAAGGAAATTTGGGATACTTTGATTGATATGCATGAAGGTACCGACTCCGTCAAGGAATCCAAATTGGATGTGCTTCAAAGTCAACTTGACAAGTTCAAAATGAAAGATGGTGAAGGTGTCGCTGAAATGTACTCTAGGCTTGCTCTCATCACAAATGAGATTGTCGGCTTAGGAAGTGAAGAGTTGACCGATAAATTTATCATCAAGAAGATCCTAAGAGCCTTGGATGGAAAATATGATACCGTGTGCACATCAATCCAAATGATGCCCAATTACAAAGATCTCAAGCCAACGGAAGTCATTGGAAGAATTGTTGCTCATGAGATGTCACTCAAGGATAAGGAAGAGCTTCACAACAAGTCAAGTGGTGCTTACAAAGCCTCGTGTGATGCTCCCACATCATCAAGTGAGAAACAAACCTTCAATGAAGAATTGAGCCTAATGGTGAAGAACTTCAACAAGTTCTACAAAAGTAGAAGCAAGGAAAGAAGTTCCAAGTCAAGGTCCTACAATGACAAAAGATCTTCTAGTCGTGAGCGTAATTGCTACAATTGTGGAAGACCCAGACACTATTCCAATGAGTTTACGGCTCCCTACAAAAGAAGAGAAGATTCTCCCAAAAGAAGGAGTAGAAGAGAAGAATCACCACCAAGAGAAAGAAGGAGTAGAGATGATCGTTATGAACGAAGACCCTCTCGGAGAAGTAAGGATTCGGAAAGGAAGGACAAGTCATCAAAGAGCTACACAAAAAGAAGACATCAAGCTCATGTTGGTGAATGGGTATCCGGCTCCGACTCCGACAATCACTCCGAAAGAAGTTATCACTCCGACTCCGAATATACTCAAGATGAAGGTGTTGCCGGACTAGCACTTGTGACAACCAACTCCTACGACATATTTGAATCACCAAATGAAGGAATTGGGATATGCTTCATGGCTAAAGGTCCAAAGGTAACACACCCCGAGTATGTTGATTTCAATAGTGATGAAGATGATTTGCTAGGAGATGATGATTTACTTGTTGACAACTCTAGTTACGAAAACTATGATGAACGTGCTATTAATCATGCTAATCAAGATAAAACGAATGATGATGATAAGAAGGAGATTGAGCGTCTAACTAAAGAACTAAACACTCTTAAGTTAGCTCATGAGACTACCTTGGAAGATCATCGAGAACTTTTAAAGACTCATGATAAGCTACATTTTGAAAAGCTCAGCCTTGAGCAAGAACATGAGTTTTTAAAGGCAATCAATGATGATCTTCGCAAGAAAAGTTCTTCTTACATTGCCAAGCGTTTACTCTTGTCTACTTACATGCCACAAGTTAAATCTAACAACAAGAACAAGAAAGATTCTTCATCTAGTAGTAACAACAATCATGCTAAATCCAATGTTGTTGCTTCTAGTAGTTCTCTTGATTCCACTAATGATTCTCTTAGCCAAGTTACACTTGAGCAAGAAAATAGCTTATTGAAGGGAATTATAGAGAAAGGTGTTTACAAGAGCCTTGCCGGAAGTAAACAATTTGAGGAAATTGTACGCAAGCAAGGAAGACACCGGGAGAATCAAGGTGTTGGTTTTGAACAAAAGTTCAATGCCAATGGAGTTGAGTGGGAAGAAGATCAATACCCCAAGATGAAGTTTGTTCCTCAACAAGAGAAGTATGATCCTACTTCTTTCAAAGGAACACAAGCTCAAGATGATCTTCCACCACAAGACCACAAGCAAAAAGGCAAGGACAAGCTTCAAGAGGAAATTGATGCATTTGAAGAAGCACCTAAGGCCTTAAGTGGGTTCCCAAGACTACATCAAGTTCTACTTCATCAAGTACGACTACAACTCCAAGGATTCCCATCAAGATGGTGTGGATCCCAAAGAAGAAGAACTAGAGAGTTCTTGAGGGTGACTCCGCCAACATACTTCACTCTTATCATTTTGGCAATGACAAGTGCAAACAACTTCCACATCTTGCACTAGTCCAAGGATTCACAAACCCTCTTGTTGGTAAGACAAGGGACAAGGTAACCTAATGCTTCCATGGACAACATCTTGTGTATACATCACTCTATGTCTATGGATATCCTTGCTTGTTCCTTGTGGGACTAACCGGTGTAGGTATTGAAAGTGCAACTCACTCCAAAGGATTGCTCCGAATGATCTACATCAACTTTGAGCATCCACATCTTCAACACCTACATGAAGTCATCATCGACAAAAACCAAGGTTAGTTCATCCCTCTTAGGGGGGATATCACATCTAGGGGGAGCTTTACTCTAATCAATTGAGCCAAAGCAACTCTAATGATGTGATCACAACAATGCTTTATGTAAAAGTGGTAACCCCACTTGTGCTTAAACGATGAGTATGACCTATGATCAAATGTTCTCATTTGACTCCTAAGTCAATATACTCATATATAGATGACCTAGTCATCGCCAATTCCTTGATAGATGCTAGAGTGTTTGTGCATGCTTTGTCACATATTTCATTTGCCATTTTATTGTGTGAGCATGTTGAATGCATATTTTTACTCATTCGAGGACATCCATTTGTTGCTTTGATTGTTTGGCTTTTTCTCTTTTGCCAAATGGATGGACAAGAATGCCTAAGAACTCCCTCTAGCTATCTATGTTTTTCTCGTCTCAAACTCTATTCATGCTACATCATAAAGTTTGATCAAGTCAGATTCGAACCACTCTGAGTGAGGAGCACTCGGAGTTCCCGATTCGTCATAGACTTAAACTTCCAAAACCTCTTTGTGCATTTTGGTCTGACCGATTCATCCTTTTCGGTCCTACCGAGATCACTAAGTTGATCTAGGTTTTCAATCTCGGTGCAACCGATTAGAACATTTCGGTCACACCGAGTTGCAGTAACTGCTTGCAGTTTTGCATCTCGGTGCCACCGAGTTGTTCCACTCGGTCACACCGACAGTGTCAGGTTATATATACCTACGGGTCAAATTTTGGAAAAATTTCCGAAACCCTTCGCCCATGCGTAACCTGCTCTGCCTTCTCGGGTCTCCGGATCGTCCTCTCGCCGCCAGCGACCACCCGCCGCTGGTCTTCGCCGCCGTCAACGGCAATCTGCCCCGACGTTGCCGCCGTAGCAAGTTCACCTCCGAGATAGGGTATGAACTTGATCTTTGTGCTATTCATTAACTCTGATTCCTAGCACATTGCTTTGCCATGTCTCTTACCACGCATGAAATCATCCTGTCCAATGAAAACATCGCGTAGATTTGATTTGATTTGAAAATTTAGGGTTAGGTTTCCGCCGAACTCATCTCGGACCGACCGAATTGTAGAAGTCGGTCTCACCGATTTGGCTTAGGCCATTGCACATGTGATTTTCGGTCTGACCGAGAATTGCAAATCGGTGTGACCGAGTTCGATTCACTGTGAAACCCTAGCAGTCTCGGTGCCACTGAACTGTGACTCGGTCTGACCGAGTTCACTAGTTTAGGCTCCAAGTGTTGCTTCGGTATCACCGAGTTTACAAATCGGTAGCTCCGAAATGCTTTCTGTGGAGAACTAAAACTAAGGTTTTGAGTTATCTGTTTTGCAAAACTCCTGTGCTTTGTGATGCTCATCTTCTCTACCTCATCTATAATCTATTCACAGGGTCTGCTGACAGTTTGCCTGCAAGATGTCTGACCAAAGTGACAGCCAGAACAAGTCTGAACAGCAGGTGCAGATGAGTGAGGGTTCTGATCCCTCTAGCAGCTATGATGAGGGCAGCAGGAGCACACCAAGTAACTTGCCAAAGGCAGCTACCAGGACAAGGAAGAAGAAAACTTCTGATTCAGAGGATGAAGATTATGTGGCTGTTGAGGATGAGGCCACTTCAAGGAAAAAGGTGCTGAAAAAGGAGTATGGCACAACTGCTGCAACAAAGCCTGGACTGAAAACAAAGGCTCCAGCAAGAAGAGTTCCAATGTCAAAGTCAAGGAAAGTTGCCACAGGTGAAACCATGAAGTTCTCCATTGAATCTGAAGAAGAAACAGCTGGTGATGGTAAGAAGAAGAAGAGGGCAAGAACCACTACTGCCAGAGTTCTTGGAAAGCCCTCAATGAAGAAAGATTCTGAAGGAGAAGAGGAAGAGGAATAGGATGTTGCACCAGCACCCAAAGCTCAAAAGCTCATGGGAGATGCAATCAGATCAGGGGCTGCTCCATCTAAGCCCAAAGGTGCTCCCAAGGCTGCTGCTCCAGCTCAGAAACCCCCTAAACCCAAGAGAAGCACTAGAAACATCCCTGCTGAGGAGAAGAACAAGGCCCTAGTGCCTGAAGCTGCTGCTGAAGAAGAAGATGACTCAGTTGTGTTGAGGAAGCTGAAGCCCAAGATACCCGACCACAATGATGCACACCCTGTGGTAGAAAACATGAAAGTCAGGAAGGATGCAAGACTGAGGTTATGGAGACAGTCTAATCCATATGCTGTCAGGAGGAGGACTGTTGTGGACTACAGGTTTCACACCAAGGAACAGCAAGACTTTTATGAAACAATCCTGCTTGACAAGAAGCCCATTGTGTGTGACATGAGATGGGTTGACTGGGAGTACATCAAGGAGAATGAAGATCACTATCTAGGTGTATATGACAGCTTCAAGGCATGTGGAGTTGACACCTTTGTTGCCCAGAAGCTCACCAAGTGGAATGATGAGCTCATCATGCAGTTTTACTCCACTACCCACTTCTACTCAGATGGAAAGATCATTTGGATGTCTGAAGGTACTAGGTACCAATCTTCTGTTGAAGAATGGGCTCAGTTGATCAATGCCCCAGAGGAGAATGAGGATGACTTGGATATTTATGCTGAGAAGAAGAAAGACCACAACACAATGACCAACATGTACAAATAGATCCCAGATGATGCTTTGGACACTCATAAGTTTGGATTTGTCCACTTTTTGTTGTCTGGTCTGCCTACCATAAATTGGATCCTTAGGCACACATTACTACCCAAGTCAGGTGATCACAAGATGATCAAAGGACAGGCCATCAACTTGCTACATTTGTTTGATGTGCCTCAAAAATTCAAAGTCATGAGTCTGATTGTGGAGACAGTCAAAAGGACAGCAACTGATCAGAAGAGAAGTTGTGGGTATGCCCCACAAATTCAGGAGCTCATCAACTCCAAGATGGGCAAAGGCAAATATCTACTGGATAAGGAGCACCTACCCATCTACCCTGAATTTGAAGACAACACTGTTGTCATGAATGAAAATGAACCATCTTCAGCTCAAGCACATGAGAAGAGAGAGAAGGCAAGGGCAGAGAAAGCTGCAAAGATGCCAATTGTTGAAGAGGCATCTCAAGTGTTCTTGAAATCTAAACAAGATCAACTTGGATATCTGATCCAATCCACTTTGAGGATTGATAAGGGCTTGGCCACCCTGACTCAAAACCAGGAGAGTTTGGAGAGGATCATTGAGCAGAAGTTCTATGATCTGGATGTCAAGGTAACTGAGATCCAAACTGCAGTTGAGCAGCTACAGGAGGAAGTAGAGGAGAAGAAGGGCAAGTCTACTATAGATGATTTTGCTAGAGTGCCCAGAGGACAAAGATCTGCTGCAGTGCCCGTGACAAATACTAGAGCAACAACATCAGCACCAGCAGCTACAGCTCCAATGCCACCTCCAGCAGCCACTCCATCAGCTCCAGCTACATCATCTAAAGCCTTCGTTCTTGGAGTTATCTCGACACCACCTCATGAAGACCAAGCCTGAGAGACGTTTAGCACTATGCATTTTTGAACTTTTTGGTAACTTGTTGGCAAAGGGGGGGAATGTATAGATCATAGGCTTCGCAAGAGAGTGTTGCTTCTTTTATCTCTCTTGCTATTTTGGTTGAACTTCTTTACTGTGTGCTTGTGTGATATACTTTATGTGCTTGTGAGATACTTGTTTGATCATGTGTTTGATCATATGCTACCTTAATGCTTGTTGGATGATATTATCTCTTATATCCTTATTGAAGGAAATATGCCCTAGAGGCAATAATAAAGTATTATATATTTCCTTATATCATGATAAATGTTTGTATTCATGCTAGAATTGTATTAACCGAAAATATAATACATGTGTGAATATATAGACAAACAGAGTGTCACTAGTATGCCTCTACTTGACTAGCTCGTTAATCAAAGATGGTTATGTTTCCTAGCCATAGACATAAGTTGTCATTTGATTAACGAGATCACCTCATTAGGAGAATGACGTGATTGACTTGACCCATTCCGTTAGCTTAGCACTCGATCGTTTAGTACGTTGCTATTGCTTTCTTCATGACTTATACATGTTCCTATGACTATGAGATTATGCAACTCCCGTTTACCGGAGGAACACTTTGTGTGCTACCAAACGTCACAACGTAAATGGGTGATTATAAAGGTGCTCTACAGGTGTCTCCAAAGGTACTTGTTGGGTTGGTGTATTTCGAGATTAGGATTTGTCACTCCAATTGTCGGATAGGTATCTCTGGGCCCACTCGGTAATGCACATCACTATAAGCCTTGCAAGCATTGTGACTAATGAGTTAGTTGCGGGATGATGTGTTACGGAACGAGTAAAGAGACTTGCCGATAACGATATTGAACTAGGTATCGAGATACCGACGATCAAATCTCGGGCAAGTAACATACCGGTGACAAAGGGAACAACGTATGTTGTTATGCGGTCTGACCGATAAAGATCTTCGTAGAATATGTGGGAGCCAATATGGGCATCCAGGTCCCGCTATTGGTTATTGACCGGAGACGTGTCTCGGTCATGTCTACATAGTTCTCGAACCCGTAGGGTCCGCACGCTTAACGTTACGATGACAGTTTTATTGAGTTTTGATGTACTGAAGGAGTTCGGAGTCCCGGATGAGATCGGGGACATGACGAGGAGTCTCGAAATGGTCGAGACGTAAAGATCGATATATTGGACGACTATATTCGGACTTCGGAAAGGTTCCGAGTGATTCGGGTATTTTTCGGAGTACCAGAGAGTTACGGGAATACGTATTGGGCCTTATTGGGCCATACGGGAAAGAAGGAAAAGGGCCTCAAGGGTGGCCGCACCCCTCCCCTTGGTCTGGTCCGAATTGGACTAGGGAAGGGGGGCGCCCCCTTCCTTCCTTCTCTTTTTCCCTTCCTCTTTTCCTATTCCATATGGGAGGTGGAATCCTACTAGGACTAGGGAGTCCTAGTAGGACTCCACACTTGGTGCGCCCCCTCCTAGGGCCGGCCTCCTCCTCCCTTGCTCCTTTATATACGGGGGCAGGGGGGCACCCCAGAGACACAACAATTGATCTCTTGATCTCTTAGCCGTGTGCGGTGCCTCCCTCCACCATATTACACCTCGATAATACCGTTGCGGAGTTTAGGCGAAGCCCTGCGTCGGTGGAACATCATCATCGTCACCACGCCGTCGTGCTGACGAAACTCTCCCTCAACACTCGGCTGGATCGGAGTTCGAGGGATGTCATCGAGCTGAACGTGTGTAGAACTCGGAGGTGCCGTGCGTTCAGTACTTGATCGGTCGGATCGTGAAGACGTACGACTACATCAACCGCGTTGTGATAACGCTTCCGCTGTCGGTCTACGAGGGTACGTGGAAAACACTCTCCCATCTCGTTGCTATGCATCACCATGATCTTGCTTGTGCGTAGGAAATTTTTTGAAATTACTACGTTCCCCAACAGTGGTATCCGAGCCTGGTTTTATGCGTTGATGTTATGCACGAGTAGAACACAAGTGAGTTGTGGGCGATATAAGTCATACTGCTTACCAGCATGTCATACTTTGGTTCAGCGGTATTGTGAGATGAAGCGGCCCGGACCAACATTACGCGTACGCTTACGCGAGACCGGTTTCACCGTTGCGAGCACTCATTGCTTAAAGGTGACTGGCGGGTGTCTGTCTCTCTCACTTTAGTTGAATCGAGTGTGGCTACGCCCGGTCCTTGCGAAGGTTAAAACAACACCAACTTGACAAACTATCGTTGTGGTTTTGATGCGTAGGTAAGAACGGTTCTTGCTAAGCCCGTAGCAGCCACGTAAAACATGCAACAACAAAGTAGAGGACGTCTAACTTATTTTTGCAGGGCATGTTGTGATGTGATATGGTCAAGACATGATGTGATATAATGTATTGTATGAGATGATCATGTTTTGTAACCGAGTTATCGGCAACTGGCAGGAGCCATATGGTTGTCACTTTATTGTATGAGATGCAATCGCCATGTAATAGTTTTACTTTATCACTGAGCGGTAGCGATAGTCGTAAAAGCAATAAGTTGGCAAGACGACAACGATGCTACGATGGAGATCAAGGTGTCGCGCCGGTGACGATGGTGATCATGACGGTGCTTCGGAGATGGAGATCACAAGCACGGTGCTTCGGAGATGGAGATCACAAGCACAAGATGATGATGGCCATATCATATCACTTATATTGATTGCATGTGATGTTAATCCTTTATGCATCTTATCTTGCTTTGTTTGACGGTAGCATTATAAGATGATCCTTCACTAAATTATCAAAGTATAAGTGTTCTCCCTGAGTATGCACCGTTGCGAAAGTTCTTCGTGCTGAGACACCACGTGATGATCGGGTGTGATAGGCTCTACGTTCAAATACAACGGGTGCAAAACAGTTGCACACGCGGAATACTCAGGTTAAACTTGACGAGCCTAGCATATGCAGATATGGCCTCGGAACACGGAGACCGAAAGGTCGAGCGTGAATCATATAGTAGATATGATCAACATAATGATGTTCACCGATGAAACTACTCCATCTCACGTGATGATCGGACATGGTTTAGTTGATTTGGATCACGTGATCACTTAGAGGATTAGAGGGATGTCTATCTAAGTGGGAGTTCTTAAGTAATATGATTAATTGAACTTTAATTTATCATGAACTTAGTCCTGGTAGTATTAGCATATCTATGTTGTAGATCAATAGCTCGCGTTGTTGCTTTCATATGTTTATTTTGATATGTTCCTAGAGAAAATTGTGTTGAAAGATGTTAGTAGCAATGATGCGGATTGGATCCGTGATCTGAGGTTTATCCTCATTGCTGCACAGAAGAATTATGTCCTTGATGCACCGCTAGGTGACAGACCTATTGCAGGAGCAGATGCAGACGTTATGAACGTTTGGCTAGCTCAATATGATGACTACTTGATAGTTTAGTGCACCATGCTTAACGGCTTAGAATCGGGACTTCAAAGACGTTTTGAACGTCATGGATCATATGAGATGTTCCAGGAGTTGAAGTTAATATTTCAAGCAAATACCCGAGTTGAGAGATATGAAGTCTCCAACAAGTTCTATAGCTAAAAGATGGAGGAGAATCGCTCAACTAGTGAGCATGTGCTCAGATTGTCTGGGTACTACAATCGCTTGAATCAAGTGGGAGTTTATCTTCCAGATAAAATAGTGATTGACAGAATTCTCTAGTCACCATCACCAAGTTAGTAGAACTTCGTGATGAACTATAGTATGCAAGGGATGACGAAAGTAATTCCCGAGCTCTTCGTGATGCTGAAATCGACGAAGGTAGAAATCAAGAAAAACATCAAGTGTTGATGGTTGACGAGACCACTTCAAGTGTTGATGGTTGACAAGACCACTAGTTTCAAGAAAAGGGCAAAGGGAAGAAGGGGAACTTCAAAAGAACGGCAAGCAAGTTGCTACTCAAGTGAAGAAGCCCAAGTGTGTACCTAAGCCTGAGACTAAGTGCTTCTACTGCAAAGGGACTGGTCACTGGAAGCGGAACTACCCCAAGTATTTGGTGGATAAGAAAGATGGCAAAGTGAACAAAGGTATATTGGATATACATGTTATTGATGTGTACTTACTAGTGTTTATAGCAACCCCTCAGTATTTGATACTGGTTCAGTTGCTAAAGAGTAGTAACTCGAAAACGGGAGTAGCAGAATAAACAAAGACTAGTAAAAGGCGAGGTGACGATGTGTGTTGGAAGTAGTTCCAAGATTGATATGATCATCATCGCACACTCCCTATACTTTCGGGATTAGTGTTGAAACTAAATAAGTGTTATTTGGTGTTTGCGTTGAGCATGAATATGATTTGATCATGTTTATTGCAATACGGTTATTCATTTAAGTTAGAGAACAATTGTTGTTCTGTTTACATGAATAAAAACCTTTTATGGTCACACACACCAACGAAAATGGTTTGTTGGATCTCGATCGTAGTGATACACATATTCATAATATTGAAGCCAAAAGATGCAAAGTTAATAATGATAGTGCAACTTATTTGTGGCACTGCCGTTTAGGTCATATTGGTGTAAAGCGCATGAAGAAACTCCATACGGATGGGATTTTGGAATCACCTGATTATGAATCACTTGATGCTTGCGAACCGTGCCTCATGGGCAAGATGACTGAAACGCCGTTCTCCGGAACTATGGAGAGAGCAACAGATTTGTTGGAAATCATACATACAGATGTATGTGGTCCGATGAATATTGAGGCTCGTAGCAGGTATCATTATTTTCTGAGCTTGACAGATGATTTGAGCAGATATGGGTATATCTACTTGATGAAACATAAGTCTGAAACATTTGAAAAGTTCAAAGAATTTCAGAGTGAAGTGGAAAATCATTGTGACAAGAAAATAAAGTTTCTATGATATGATCGTAGAGAAGAGTATTTGAGTTACGAGTTTGGCCTTCAGTTAAAACAATGTGAAATAGTTTCACTACTCACGCCACCTGGAACACCACAGCATAATGCTGTGTCCGAACGTCATAACCGTACTTTATTGGATATAGTGCAATCTATGATGTCTCTTACCAATTTACCACTATCGTTTTGGGGTTATGCCTTAGAGACAGCTACATTCACATTAAATAGGGCACCATCTAAATCCATTGAGACGACGCCTTATGAACTGCGGTTTGGCAAGAAACCAAAGTTGTCGTTTCTTAAAGTTTGGGGTTGCGATGCTTACGTGAAAAAGTTTCATCCTGATAAGCTCAAACCCAAATCGAAGAAATATGTCTTCATAGGATACCCAAAGGAGACTGTTGGGTACACCTTCTATCACAGATCCGAAGGCAAGACATTTGTTGCTTAGTATGGATCCTTTCTAGAGAAGGAGTTTCTCTCGAAAGAAGTGAGTGGGAGGAAAGTAGAACTTGATGAGGTAACTGTACCTGCTCCCTTATTGGAAAGTAGTTCATCACAGAAATCTGTTCCTCTGACTCCTACACCAATTAGTGAGGAAGTTAATGATGATGATCATGTAAACTTCAGATCAAGTTACTACCAAACCTCGTAGGTAAACCAGAGTGAGATCCACACCAGAGTGGTATGGTAATCCTGTTCTGGAGGTCATGTTATTTGACCATGATGAACCTACGAACTATGAGGAAGCGATGATGAGCCCAGATTCCGCAAAATGGCTTGAGGCCATGAAATCTGAGATGGGATCCATGTATAAGAACAAAGTATGGACTTTGATTGACTTGCCCAATGATCGGCGAGTCATTGAGAATAAATGGATCTTCAAGAGGAAGACGGACGCTGATAGTAGTGTCACTATCTACAAAGCTAGAATTGTCGCAAAAGGGTTTTCGACAAGTTCAAGATGTTGACTACGATGAGAGTTTCTCACTCGTATCTATGCTTAAGTCTGTCTGAATCATGTTAGCAATTGCCGCATTTTATGAAATATGGCAAATGGATAAACAAAACTGCATTCCTTAAAGAAGAGTTGTATATGATGCAACCAGGAGGTTTTGTCAATCCTAAAGGTGCTAAAAAAATATGCAAGCCCCAGTGATCCATCTATGGACTGGTGCAAGCATCTCGGAGTTGGAATATACACTTTGATAAGTTGATCAAAGGATATAGTTTTATACAGACTTGCGGTGAAGCCTGTATTTACAAGAAAGTGAGTGGGAGCACTACAACATTTCTGATAAGTATATGTGAATGACATATTGTTGATCGGAAATAATGTAGAATGATTCTGCAAAGCATAAAGGAGTGTTTGAAAGGAGTTTTTTTCAAAGAAAGACCTCGGTGAAGCTGCTTACATATTGAGCATCAAGATCTATAGAGATAGATGAAGACACTTGATAAGTTTTTCAATGAGTACATACCTTAACAAGATTTTGAAGTAGTTCAAAATAGAACAGTCAAAGAAAGAGTTCTTGCCTGTGTTACAAGGTGTGAAATTGAGTAAGACTCAAAGCCCGACCACGGCAGAAGATAGAAAAAGAATGAAAGTCATTCCCTATGCCTCGGCCATAGGTTCTATAAAGTATGCCATGCTGTGTACCAGATCTATTGTATACCCTAGCAAGGGAGTACAATAGTGATCTAGGAGTAGATCACTGGACAGCGGTCAAAATATCCTTACTGGAATAAGGATATGTTTCTCGATTATGGAAGTGACAAAAGGCTCATCATAAAGGGTTACGTCGATGCAAGTTTTGACACTAAATCTAGATGACTCTAAGTCTCGGTCTGGATACATATTGAAAGTGAGAGCAATTAGCTAGAGTAGCTCCGTGCAGAGCATTGTAGACATAGAAATTTGCAAAATACTTACGGATCTGAATGTGACAGACCCGTTGACTAAAATTATCTCACAATCAAAACATGATCACACCTTAGTACTCTTTGGGTGTTAATCACATAGCGATGTGAACTAGATAATTGACTCTCGTAAACCCTTTGAGTGTTGGTCACATAGAGATGTGAACTATGGGTGTTAATCACATGGTGATGTGAATTATTGATGTTAAATCACATGGCGATGTGAACTAGATTATTGACTCTAGTGCAAGACTGAAGGAAATATGCCCTAGAGGCAATAATAAAGTATTATATATTTCCTCATATCATGATAAATGTTTATTATTCATGCTAGAATTGTATTAACCGGAAACATAATACATGTGTGAATATATAGACAAACAGAGTGTCACTAGTATGCCTCTACTTGACTAGCTCGTTAATCAAAGATGGTTATGTTTCCTAGCCATAGACATAAGTTGTCATTTGATTAACGAGATCACCTCATTAGGAGAATGACGTGATTGACTTGACCCATTCCGTTAGCTTAGCACTCGACCGTTTAGTATGTTGCTATTGCTTTCTTCATGACTTATACATGTTCCTATGACTATGAGATTATGCAACTCCCGTTTACCGGAGGAACACTTTGTGTGCTACCAAACATCACAACGTAAATGGGTGATTATAAAGGTGCTCTACAGGTGTCTCCAAAGGTACTTGTTGGGTTGGTGTATTTCGAGATTAGGATTTGTCACTCCAATTGTCGGAGAGGTATCTCTGGGCCCACTCGGTAATGCACATCACTATAAGCCTTGCAAGCATTGTGACTAATGAGTTAGTTGCGGGATGATGTGTTACGGAACGAGTAAAGAGACTTGCCGGTAACGAGATTAAACTAGGTATCGAGATACCGACGATCAAATCTCGGACAAGTAACATACCGGTGACAAAGGGAACAACGTATGTTGTTATGCGGTCTGACCGATAAAGATCTTCGTAGAATATGTGAGAGCCAATATGGGCATCCAGGTCCCGCTATTGGTTATTGACCGGAGACGTGTCTCGGTCATGTCTACATAGTTCTCGAACCCGTAGGGTCCGCACGCTTAACGTTACGATGACAGTTTTATTGAGTTTTGATGTACCGAAGGAGTTCGGAGTCCCGGATGAGATCGGGGACATGACGAGGAGTCTCGAAATGGTCGAGACGTAAAGATCAATATATTGGATGACTATATTCGGACTTCGGAAAGGTTCCGAGTGATTCGGGTATTTTTCGGAGTACCGTAGAGTTACGGGAATACGTATTGGGCCTTATTGGGCCATACGGGAAAGAAGGAAAAGGGCCTCAAGGGTGGCCGCACCCCTCCCCTTGGTCTGGTCCGAATTGGACTAGGGAAGGGGGACGCCCCCTTCCTTCCTTCTCTTTTTCCCTTCCTCTTTTCCTATTCCATATGGGAGGTGGAATCCTACTAGGACTAGGGAGTCCTAGTAGGACTCCACACTTGGTGCGCCCCCTCCTAGGGCCGGCCTCCTCCTCCCTTGCTCCTTTATATACGGGGGCAGGGGGCACCCCAGAGACACAACAATTGATCTCTTGATATCTTAGCCGTGTGCGGTGCCCCCCTCCACCATATTACACCTCGATAATACCGTTGCGGAGCTTAGGCGAAGCCCTGCGTCGGTGGAACATCATCATCGTCACCACGCCGTCGTGCTGACGAAACTCTCCCTCAACACTCGGCTGGATCGGAGTTCGAGGGATGTCATCGAGCTGAACGTGTGTAGAACTCGGAGGTGCCGTGCGTTCGGTACTTGATCGGTCCGATCGTGAAGACGTACGACTACATCAACCGCGTTGTGATAACGCTTCCGCTGTCGGTCTACGAGGGTACGTGGACAACACTCTCCCATCTCGTTGCTATGCATCACCATGATCTTGCGTGTGCGTAGGAAATTTTTTGAAATTACTACGTTCCCCAACACTTATATGATCATTCACTTGCTTGGTGATGAGTGCATGCTTTTAATTTCTATCATTTTGAGCGCTCCACCAAGATGTATGTGACATGGAAGAGTAACCCATGATCCTAATCGATTGTGCATTTGCATTCAAAAGAAAATTTTAAATAATGCACAAATTTAGGGGGAGCTCTTGCTTATCACATACTTCTCAAAGCGTAAATGTTTTTCAATCTTATTATCATTTGTCGAAGCTTTGATCTATATGTTGTCATCAATTACCAAAAAGGGGGAGACTGAAAGTGCAACTATATCTGGGTGGTTTTGGTAATTTCTAACAACATATAGCTCATTGAGCTAATGCTATTTCAAGATAAACATTTCAGGAAAGCTCAATGATTGGCATGGCATGGATGAGAAAAGTGGATCCCTCAAAATTCTAAGGACAAAGGATTGGCTCAAGCTCAAAGCTCAGGACTCTACATTTTTCATTTTAAGTGATCCAAGATCACATTGAGTCCATAGGAAAAGCCAATACTATTAAGAGGGGATGAGGTGTTGCTTAATGGCTTGCTTGCTCAAAGTGCTTAGTGATATGCTCCAAAGCCCTCAACTACTTTCTCACATCCACATATGTCCCAAACCAAAAGTCAAACTCGGCCCCACCGAATCTTTCTATCCGGCGCCACCGAGTTCTCTTGACATAGCCGCTGCCAGAAACCCTAGTCTTTTCGGTCTCACCGATAGGGATCTCGGTCTCACCAAGATGGGATTGCAAACTCTCTGTTGCCTATTGCAATAATTTCGATCTCACCGAAATATGCAATCGGTCCCACCGAGATTGCAATGCAAACTCTCTGTCACCCCTTCGTAACGTTTCGGTCTAACGGAGATGAGCGAATCGGTCCCACTGAGTTTGCCTGACCAACTCTCTGTTTGTCTATTACCAAAATCGGTCTCACCGAGTTTGTGTAATTGGTCTCACCGAGATTACGTTATGCTCTAACCCTAACAAAATCGGTCTCACCGAGTTGACGTGTCGGTCCCACCGAAAATCCTAACGGTCACGTTATGAACTAAATCGGTCTGACTGAGTTTAACAATTCGGTCCCACCGAGTTTAGTAAATTGTGTGTAACGGTTAGATTTTGTGTGGAGGCTATATATACCCCTCCACCCACTCTTCATTCGTGGAGAGAGCCATCAGAACATGCCTACACTTCCAACATACATTTTCTGAGAGAGAACCACCTACACTTGTGTTGAGATCAAGATATTCCATTCCTACCACATAAATCTTGATCTCTAGCCTTCCCCAAGTTGCTTTCCACCCAAATCGTCTTTCCACCAAATCCAAATCCTGTGAGAGAGAGTTGAGTGTTGGGGAGACTATCATTTGAAGCACAAGAGCAAGGAGTTCATCATCAACACACCATTTGTTACTTCTTGGAGAGTGTTATCTCCTAGATTGGCTAGGTGTCACTTGGGAGCCTCCGTCAAGATTGTGGAGTTGAACCAAGGAGTTTGTAAGGGCAAGGAGATCGCCTACTTCATGAAGATCTACCCGAGTGAGGCAAGTCCTTCGTGGGCGACGGCCATGGTGGGATAGACAAGGTTGCTTCTTCGTGGACCCTTCGTGGGTGGAGCCCTCCGTGGACTCGCGCAACCGTTACCCTTCGTGGGTTGAAGTCTCCATCAACGTGGATGTACGATAGCACCACCTATCGGAACCACGGATGAAAAATCTCCGTGTCCACATTGCGTTTGCTCCCTGAAACTCCTCCCTTTACCTTCATATGCAATTGCTTTACTTTCCGCTGCTACACTCTTAGAATTGCATGTGTAGGTTGATTGCTTGACTTGTGCTAAGTTGCTAAAATCTGCCAAGAACTAAAATTGGGAAAAGGCTAGATTTTAATTGGTCAAGTAGTCTAATCACCCCCCCCTCTAGACATACTTTTGATCCTACAGATAGACTATGGAGATACTTTCAGCCCAGTGGTGAAGCCTGCCACAGCTTGCCTGGTTCTCTCTCTCTCGCTGTGTCTCGTGGGTGGAGCCTTCGACAGATTTGCCGAAGATGTCTATATGCAGCAGCCCCCTGGGTTTGAGGATGCCACTTATCATTCTCATGTCTGCAAACTTCAGAGGTCCATCTATGGGCTCAAGCAGTCGCCCCGTGCCTGGTATGCTCGGTTGAGTCAGCGTCTCTCCCAGCTTGGTTTTGTTGCCTCCAAAGCAGACACGTCCTTGTACATCTTTTCACATGGTGCTATTCAGGTATACATGTTGGTGTATGTTGATGATATTGTGATTGCTGGCTCTACCCCCGCTGTGGTGGATCGCCTTGTGCAGTCATTGTCTGCTAGTTTTCCCATCAAAGACTTGGGTCGGCTGGAGTACTTCCTTGGATTGGAAGCGTCCTTTCATTTCGGGGGCATGACATTGACGCGGAAAAAGTATGCGCTTGATCTTCTTCATCGTGTCAACATGGAGAACTACAAGTCCACTTCCACTCCGCTTGCTATGTCCGAGAGCCTCTCACGTCACAGTGGTGCACTACTGGGTACTGATGACTCTTTCAGGTATCGCAGTGTGGTTGGAGCACTTCAGTATTTGACACTCACTCGTCCCGACATCTTCTTTGCTGTGAACAAAGTGTGTCAGTTCTTGTCTCAGCCTACGGAGGTTCATTGGGAAGCAGTTAAGCATATTCTGAGGTATGTCAAAGGTACGCTAGACACGGGACTACGGAATCGTAAGTCCATATTTACTGGAGTTAGTATATTCACCGATGCAGACTGGACAGGCTGTGTTGATGACAGGTGTTCTACTGGTGGCTTTGCTATGTTTGTTGGACCCAATCTTATATCTTGGAGTTCAAAGAAGCAGCCTACAGTCTCGAGATCTAGCACCGAGGCAGAGTGTGACGCCCCCGATTCAATCGTACACTAATCATGCACGCAAACGTGTACGATCAAGATCAGGGACTCACGGAAAGATATCACAACACAACTCTAAAAACATAAATAAGTCATACAAGCATCATATACAAGCAAGGGGCCTCGAGGGCTCGAATACAAGTGCTCGATCATAGACGAGTCAGCGGAAGCAACAATATCTGAGTACAGACATAAGTTAAACAAGTTTGCCTTAAGAAGGCTAGCACAAACTGGGATACAGATCGAAAGAGGCGCAGGCCTCCTGCCTGGGATCCTCCTAAACTACTCCTGGTCGTCAGCGGCCTGAACGTAGTTGTAGGCACCCTCGGTGTAGAAGGAGTCGTCATCGACGGTGGCGTCTGGCTCCTGGGCCCCAACATCTGGTTGCGACAACCAGGAAGAAATGGAAAGAGGGGAAAGAGGGAGAAAAGCAACCGTGAGTACTCATCCAAAGTACTCGCAAGCAAGGATCTATACTACATATGCATGGGTATCAGTGTAAAGGAGCAATACTGGTGGACTGAACTGCAGAATGCCAGAATAAGAGGGGGATAGCTAGTCATGTCGAAGACTACGCTTCTGGCAGCCTCCATCTTGCAGCATGTAGGAGAGAGTAGATGGTAAGTTAACTAAGTATCATCGCATAACATAATCCTACCCGGCGATCCTCCCCTCGTCGCCCTGTGTGAGAGCGATCACCGGGTTATATCTGGCACTTGGAAGGGTGTGTTTTATTAAGTATTCGGTTCTAGTTGTCATAACGTCAAGGTACAACTCCGGGTCGTCCTTTTACCGAGGGACACGGCTATTGAATAGATAAACTTCCCTGCAGGGTGCACCACCTTACCCAACACGCTCGATCCTATTTGGCCGGACACACTTTCCTGGGTCATGCCCGGCCTCGAAAGATCAACACGTCGCAGCCCCACCTAGGCACAACAGAGAGGTCAGCACGCCGGTCTAAATCCTATGCGTGCAGGGGTCTGGGCCCATCGCCCATTGCACACCTACATGTTGCGTGGGTGGCCGGAGAGCAGACCTAGCAACCTCCATTTCAAAGGAAGTTGCGTTACGCGGTCCAACCCGGCGCGTGCCGCTCAGTCGCTGACGTCACGAAGGCTTCGGCTGATACCACGACATCGAGTGCCCATAACTGTTCCCGCGTAGCTGGTTAGTGCGTACAGGCCAGTGGCCAGACTCAGATCAAATACCAAGATCTCGTTAAGCGTGTTATTTTAAAGTAATCGCGGACGCCGACCAGGGCCAGGCCCACCTGTCTCCTAGGTGGTCTCAACCTGCCCTGTCGCTCCGCCACAAAGTAACAGTCGGGGGCCGTCGGGAACCCAGGCCCACCTCTACCGGGATGGAGCCACCTGCCCCTTCAGCCCCCATCTCCGAACAGTATCATAAGTAATGTAACAATATAAGTATATAGCATATGCCCGTGATCACCTCCCGAAGCGATCACGGCCCAGTAGTATAGCATGGCAGACGGACAAGAGTGTAGGGCCACTGATGGAACACTAGCATCCTATACTAAGCATTAGGATAGCAGGTAAAGGTAACAACTGTAGCAACAATGACAGGCTATGCAGCAGAATAGGATTAACCAAAAGCAGTAACATGCTACACTACTCTAATGCAAGCAATATAGAGAAGGAATAGGCGATATCTGGTGATCAAGGGGGGGGCTTGCCTGGTTGCTCTGGCAAGAAGGGTTCATCGTCGATGTAGTCGATCACAGGGGTACCGACATCGGTCCCGGGGTCTACCGGAAAGAAGTAACGAAGGGGAACACAATAAATAACAGAGCAGTCAAAGCATCATAAAGCATAACATGGCAATACGTGGTGCTAGAGGCGACCTAACGCAGTACTAGGTGATACCGGCAAATGGGGGAAACATCTGGGAAAGTATCCCCGAAGTTTCGCGTTTTCGGACAGATGAACCGGAGGGGAAAGTTGCGTGTTCGCTATGCTAGGTATGTGTGGCGGACGAACAGGCTGCGTATCCTGATTCGTCGTCGTTCTGAGCAACTTTCATGTACAAAGTATTTTCTTCCGAGTTACGGTTATTTTTCTATGATTTTCCGAAGTTTAATGCAATTTATGGATTTTCTTTTATCTATTTACTTTATCATTAAAAATAAAATAAAAACATATTGTACCCACTAGGAACTAGCTCTAGTGGATGACAAGTGGGGTCCAGGGTGGCTGAGTCAGCAGTACAGTCAGCGTTGACTGGGTCGAAGTTGACCAGTCAACAGGGTCAAAGGGGCCCGCATGGCATAGACTTAATTTAGCAAGTTAATTAACTTGGTTAAATAAAGGGGGGTGGTCCACTGGTCAGCGACTAACTAAAGGAGGATTAGCAACTAACTAGTTTTAAGCCTAATTAAAAGTGGCAGGGCCCGCCTAGCAGTGGCTTAAGCCACCAACAGGGGATGTGTATTCACGCATGAACAAAAATACAGGGCGCCGGCGGCGGCCGAAGCCAGCATCGCCAGTGCCGTGCAGCAGCAGGGGCCGGCGCGAGCCACGATGGCTAGCGGTGGGTGTGGGCCGGCGACCGGAGGCGACTTGTCAGAGGCGGGGCATCGCCAGGGGGTCGAGCAGCAACGGCCCGCAGAGGAGCACGACGGACAGCTGCGGGCGCGAGTGGCGCGGTGGCAGGCAGCGCCGGCGAACACTACAGCGGGCGGCGCCGATGCGACGAAGCGGCCAGCAGTGCAGTGGCGAGGCTGAGGGGGAGGCTGGGCAAGCAGCGGCAGGGCAGAACAGCAACAGGCGGGGGTGCCGGGCAACATCAGCGTGGCGGGCGGCAACAGTAGAGGCAGGCGCGCGCGGAGGGGAAACGGGGCCGACTAGGCGAGGCGGGCACGCAGCCAAGCGGGTATGCGCTCACGAGCGGTGTGGGTCGCGGCCGGGCGCGACCACACGAGGTAGGGGCGCGGCCACGTGCGTGCCGGGTGACCGGGAGCAGCTGCGGGGAGCGCGAACATCGGGGCTCGATCGGTTCCGGTGTACAACCTCTATGATAATGGAATCATGGGGGAAACAGGGGGAATCAGGGGAGAAGATCACCTAGGAGCACAAGGAAGGCTCGCTGATAGCTTAGCAGCGCCGATGGTGGTCGGATTTTCGACGGAGACGCCGACGACCGCAGGTTGAAGAGGAGCTCGATCCGCTCGATGCTGTCCTCCCCAGCTCGAGCTGATCATCGTAGTCGAAGTAGAGGAGGCAGGCGAAGCCCATGGCAAAGTCTCAGCCGGCGGGGAGGAAGGTGGCCGCGTGGACGGAGGAGGACATGGCGATGGTGGCTCGGCCTTGCGCGGGGGAAGAGGAAATAGGCGAGGGGAAGAGGAGTGAGACGATCTAGGGTTCCGGAGAGGGAGAGAGCGGCAGGGGCTGCCCTTATGCGCGGCGGAGAACCACGGGATGATCGCCACACACCCACAACCGCGGCCATGGTGGTTCGGATGCGTGCCACCACCCCCTTTGTGAACAGGGTGGAGGAGGATGGCTCCTGGTGGGCTGGGTCTGCACTGTGGCCACTAGGGCCCAGTGCAGCAGTAGCAGTTCCTCTACCTCTTTCCTTTTCTAGAACTTTTCTGTTTTCTGCTTTTTCTTTTAATATGCACTGTTTGTATTTAACTAAGCCATCAAATGATTTTTGCAAAATATGGAACTTGGTCCAAAATTGGTGTTGCATTTTTAAGCACTGCCACAAAAGGTTTATCCCTGAACAAAATAGTTTAGTATTTTATAAAATCCAAAATGCATTTATTTAATTGTTTTACCTACTATTTTAATTACTTAAGTGCATTTAAACCTTTTATAAAAATGTGGTCTCTCCATCATAATTACATATGCATTATTTGACACAACCCGAACAATTTGGTTTTAATATTTGAAAAGTTTTGTTGTTTTCCTTTATTTTGAATTTGAATTTCGAATCGGTTCTGAACTAACGCGAGATTTAACAACAATAATCGAGGTGACGTGGCATTGTTAGCAGAGATTACTGTGGCTTAATTATCCGGGCGTCACACAGAGTATAAGGCATTGGCCAATGGCGCGGCTGAAGCCATTTGGATAGACTCAATAGCATTGGTCTTAAAATTATTTTGTTTTGCAAAAATAGAACCATAGAGAAAAGATATCTTCACACAAAAAGCACTGTAATTCATAGTTATAGGAATTATTGGGTAATTTCATGGGTCTTCTATTCAAAACACTATCTTTGTAATGGTTATGAAAGAATGTGCCTCTTACAGAACGCTAAAAATACATACAGTAGCGTATTTCTAAGAAAAACCATAAAAAGATGAAAACATTAAAAATCTGATGTCAGTTTTTTAGGTATGACAAATTAGATATTTTTCATGACAATTTATATTAACGACCAATTTAGTTTGCAATCACGGCAATTTTCTGACAAGAAAATAAACTGAGATGGTTTTGCCATACTCTCACCAACTAAACTTACCATTCTTGAAGAACATAATATGACCATGAAAAAGTTTGGTCATGATGCCCCGCTTTTTCAATAAAAATGGGGAGGGGGAGACCCTTTTGATCATACCTGGCCAAACGGGCCGGCCCGGCCCGGCCCATCGTAATCGTGCCTGGCCCGGCACGGCCCGCCAGGGCACGATTATTATACGGGCCATGCCGTGCCGGCCCGCGTGCTGCGCCCCCAGGCCCAGGCACGACCCAGTTAGTAAACGGGCCGACACGTTGGCCCGTTTAGCACGGTGGACCGCATATTTTCAGCCTGTTATTTGGCGCATTGAGCGTTTTTAGCCTATTTTTACATATTGGGCCATATATAGATGTATAAAAAAATAAAAAACGTAATCGGGCCGTGCCGTGCCGGCCCACGTGCCCAGCCTCCAGGCCCAGGCACGGCCCAGGGCGTGCCGCGTGCCAGGCCCAGGCCGTTTAGCCCGTGCCGTGCCTGGCCCAAGGCGGGCCGTGCCGGCGTGCTCACGGGCCGGCCCGAAAAAAACGGCCCATTTGGCCAGCTATACTTTTGATAAAAAAAAGTTTGGTCACGGTCAAAAATCTGACCAGATTTGTAGTGGGGTAAAAAAAAAACTACCGTAACATCCGTCCGGAGAAGGAGGCCGAAGGCGAACTCCCCGGTCCGGAAGCCGCGCCGGCGGCGGCACCGCCCACCCAACCCACCATGGCTTCGCTGCCGGATCTCCCACTTCCACCCCATTCAGACCCATACTCCCCTTCCACAAGGGAGCACGCGGCTGTCTCGCAGGCCCCTCGTGCGGCTCCTCCGGGCAATCGATCGACATCTGCTGACCCTTGGGAGGTCAGGTCAGTGGGCGATTTTTCTTCTCCTCTGTATGTATTCCTTGCAAGCTGCACTTCTGCCTAATTAAACTGAATTTCCTCACTCGGATCGACGCGTTTGTAGGCCGGAAGGTGCTCCACTGCTTCCTAAAAGCGCAGAGAGCTATCCCGACTTGCTTTGATGAATCCAATCGAATCAAATTGGTGTGCCGCCTTGAGCACTTTTTCTCTGGGAACCAATCTTGACTTTTCTGCTAGTAAATCATTGGGCCACCACAAATGGAAGACAAGGATGCGGCGCCACTGTTCTTTTGTTTAGTTATTAATCATAAGCCTAACAGCATCTGTATTCCTCTGCCCGGTCATCAAGTCAGTGGAAGAATCAATACAATCATGCACGGCTCCACCAAACCTGAAGATGATATTTTGGGTAGGGGCTTTCGGCGCAATTTCTGCTCAGAAAAAGGGCTGAAAAGCGCGTTGCTTGTGCCTTACTAAATGGACCAGAGACCTTACTGGAAGACAAGCACAAACCCTTGAAGCAACCACCACATCACTTGTGAAATCTCACATAGCAGGAAGCTCGCCGGCGAGAGACCCATGGAGGCTGCTCTTGTCACCGTTTCCACGGGGGTGATGAAGCCCCTCCTGTCCAAGCTCTTCAAGCTGCTGCTGGACGAGCACCGGAAGCTCAAAGGCGTCCGCCGTGACGCCAAGTTCATAGGAGACGAGCTTCGCAGCATGAAGGCTGCACTGGAGGTGCTTGCGGATGAAGAACAACTTGAACCTCCGATGAGAATTTGGCGGGATGATGTCCGTGAGCTTTCCTATGACATGGAAGATTGCATTGATGGCTTCGTGGCTCATGTCGACCATGAGCTCGATGGACGTACCATGCTCAAGAAGTTCGTTGACATGTTGAAGAAGCCCAAACATCGCTATCAGGCTGCTAGTGAGATAGGTAAACTCAAGGCCCGTGCAACTGAGGCAAGCGAGAGGCACAAGAGGTATAATATCATCCGGCCAACACCTTGCATTAGCACTTGTGCCATTGACCCCCGGCTGCCGGCGCTTTACGCGGAGGTTGATGAACTTGTTGGCATTGATGGTCCTAAGGACGATATCATCGACTGGTTTCAGTGGGAGGCTACTTCTACGCAGCCTCAAGTGCTGTCTATTGTTGGTTCTGGTGGTCTTGGTAAGACTACTCTAGCAAAGCAAGTCTATCATGCATTGGAAAGCCAATTTTCATGTGCAGCTTTTGTGTCGGTTTCTCGAAATCCTGATATGAGAAAGATTCTAAGAGATATTGCTCAAGGAGTGGGGTTCACAGACAGCCCACCGGATGATGATGTGCAACAATTGATCAGTAAACTCAGGCAGCATCTTAAAGACGAAAGGTAATCCTGCTCACCTATTATAATGTATGTGACTGCCAAGAAAAATAGACAAATAATGTATGTGATTGTTTCTAGGATTTCTACATATTATTTCTAGAAGGGCCTTCACCTTTTAATATATATTGTTGAAAGGTCATGAACAAAGACGCAACTTCGTAATAATTCTTTGTCACTAACTTAGTAATCCTTCTTCGTTTAAAACTTTAAACATTCTTCCCGATATTACTATTCATTTATGTCGTCAAACCTGAATCGTCGATTTCGATCTGTTTGGTTTACGTCTCGTGTATCGTTCTGCTGCTCCAAGGAGATCCGCTGGAGGGCACAGATTCACATCTGGTTGTCAACTCCTGCTGCACCTATCGGTTCAGTTTGCATGCCTCCACTGTCATCACTCAATTACAGTCTATATTCAAATGTCTTACCCATCTAATCTTTCGCTTATTCGCCGTAAGATTTTGTAAAGGAATGTTCATCTCTCTTTGTAACTTGCAAATACATGCATATTTGGAGCTAGAATATCAGGTCATTTTACCAGATTAATTAATTGTTATAATTGGGAACATATAATGTAAACTTCTGTGTCTGCTAAAATTGACCCAAACTCTGGTAACTTCTAGAATTCTGCTTTACCCAAGCTTGTACACGGAACAGTGGAAGTGCTTCCTGCAATGCAGTCAACATGGAGATTTCAGTTACTATTAGAGGTGGCATCCCTATAAATACACAACTTCTAGTTGATTTAGGTACTAGGTTTGACTGTGATATTTCAGGATTCTAACACTTGACAAGTTATCATGTGTTGTCGAACAAAACACAGTATTAAGCAACAGTACTGTACCTCAGTGTTGAAAAATTGCAATCACTCTGTTGACAGTCTTAAGTAATACTAAAACGTGACTTGATATCATGAATGTATCTAATACTAAAACGTGACTTGATACATCCGTATTTAGACAAATCTAAGACAAGAATTTTGGGACGGAGGGAGTATCTAGCTGCATTTAATTAATGCTAATGCTCTATGCAATTTCTAATTAGCTTTACAGGATTTAAATACAATTAAATCATTTTGTAGGTACTTTATTGTAATTGATGATGTGTGGAGCACGGACGTATGGGAAACTATCAGGCTTGTATTATTGAATAATAATAACCATGGGAGTAGAATTATCACTACAACACGTAATACTGAAGTCGCATCATGTTGTTCTTCGGGTGGTGGTCATGTTTATAAAATGGAACCCCTTACGTTTGATGACTCTAAAAGGTTGTTTTTTAGAAGAGCATTTGGTCCTGAGAATTTATGCCATCCTCATCTGGAAAAGGTCTCTAATGACATATTAAGAAAATGTTCTGGCCTACCATTGGCTATTATTACTGTGTCTAGTTTGTTGGCTGATCAGCATGAAGATGAATGGAAGAGAGTGTTAGCTGCTATTGGTTCTGCACTTGCAAAAGATTCTGGTGCTGATAAGATGACAAAGATATTATCTCTGAGCTACTTTGATCTTCCTCACCATCTGAGAGCCTGTTTGTTGTACTTGAGTATATTTCCAGAAGATTCTGCTATCTGGAAACGACATTTGATACATAAATGGATTGCTGAAGGATTCATTCATGAGAAACAAGGGCGAAATCGATATGAAATAGGTGAGAGTTATTTTAACGAGCTCATTAATAGAAGCTTGATCCAACCGGTTGGTGCAACATTTAGCCAGGTAGAGTCATGCCAAGTTCATGATATCATTCTGGATTTCATCACATGCAAAGCTGCCGAAGAGAACTTTGTCACTAAATTCAGTGATGTAGAGGATGGGCAAAATTCATGTTACAGTGTCCGGAGGCTTTTTGTCGGAAATAACAGTAATGAAAAGGTTGCCATATCAGCCCCGATTCTCTCTCATGTTCGGTCGCTCATTATATATGCGCATGCCCCTCAAGTTTCTTTGTTGGCTTTCCCAGTTCTTCGTGTCTTGGACCTAGGAAAGTGCTGGTGGTTAGAAGAGCACCATGTTGCAAATATTGAAAAGCTACTTCTTCTGAAGTATCTGAGTCTTGCAAATGTTACGCTCCTCCCCAAAAAATTTGGAGAACTGCAGTATTTGGAAACACTGGACATAACAAATACCAGAATTCTAGAAATGCCATTGGCTGTTACAAGCCTCCAACGGCTGGCCAGTCTAAATGTTCATTACCACATTAGATTTCCGGATGGAATGATTGGTAAGATGCAAAGCTTGGAAGAGCTAGAGGCGTTCGGTGTCCACTCCTATGAACAAGGGAAGCCACTAGAAGAATTCAGCCAGCTAACCAAGATGTGGAGGTTGAAAGTACAGCTGGGGATGTTTGAATTGTGGGAAGGAACAGGTCAAATTGAGGACCTTCACGGTTACTTGGGAACATTAGTATCTTCATGCAACCTTCGTCGTCTAAATATATCCAAGCTAAGCTCGAACGTCTTAGCTGTCAAAACTTACTTTCCACTGTCACTGGAGTCGTGGTGTCCGACTACTCCCTGCAGCCTTCAGGAGCTTCACATAACATACTGTTTCATTGACAAGGTTCCAAACTGGATGAGCTTGCTCCGCAATCTTAGAGAATTAGAAATCTATGTCGTCAGTGTGAGACCAGAAGATGTTAGGATCCTTGGGTCAATACCAACTTTGCTTATCCTCAAACTAAAGACTTTCAGTAGCACTGATGGAAGAATTCTCATTCATGGGTTCAGCAATTTGAAATATTTCCATTTGGAACTCCTTCATTGTGGGACCTCACTGGAGTTTGAAGAGGGATCAATGCCAAGGCTTGAGCACCTGGAGCTGGAGTTCCGTGTGCATCAGATGGATTGCCTGAATGGTTCTCCCAATTTCGGTATCCAACACCTCTCTGCCCTCCGCAAAGTTGAGGTCTGTATTTTGTGCAACTTTGGCAATAGAGACAATCCGTTGGCAGGTTTAGAATGCTGCTTTGGCAAATTCATTGGAATGATTATTGAAGCTGACATCGAGGCGCTTCCCAATTGTTCCAGTTTCCTTTTACAATATGGACATGTACCATTCGGAAACGTGGCCTGCGAACATTACACAAAAATTGTAAGTTCTCTCCCAGAATCGGTAGCATTTGGTTATTTCAGTTCGTCCTCTTAGTTTGCTACTAGTACTTTATTTCTTTCTTCCATGCCGCAAAATCTTGGCCAGCCGTTTAATTACTTAAATAAATCTGTACTTGTCATCGTGTTTCGGCTTTGCTTTCGTTTTTCTTCTGCTGTCTGCGTATTTCATCCTGGTGTTTCAAAACAGGTGGAGACAGACTGTGAGAAGGAAGATGAAGCAGGACGAGGAAAAGTTGGGAGTGCAGGAGCACCCCACTGGCATGTGGGAGAAAATTACTTTCGAATGTCATTTGGTTAAACAAATAATGTACGTTCTCGATCCCTGGTAGCATCATGCAGAGCTGCACCAGTGTGCTGCTTCGCTAGATGGGGATCATCGAAGAGGACAAGGAGAATGCGGTCTCAGGGGCCTTCTTGAGCGCTATTGGAGACAGTTTGATCACCTTCTTTCCGAGCCCCAAGTGGCGAGTTTGGTGGCTCTGCCTGGTTGGTCACTTCGTCGACAACTAACTGGCGGAGACTGTGTCGCCACCGCGGCCACCAGTGTAGGCAAGCTCAATAAATCTTGTGAAGGCCTGGTCAGTTATATGCTGCTCTACTTTGGTTGCTGGATGATCAAGTAGCTAATTAAGCCTTAGTATTTTCCAATCAAGATTTGCTTTGTTTGTAATGATTAAGCATGCTATGCCGTGTTGAATATAGACTTTGTGCCTGTAGGCGCCTACAGTGTGAAAGTGGTTCTTGCTGCAGCAGTTGCAAATGCTTGTTTTATTTTTCTGCTCTGTGTTGGTGCAGGTTTTTGCTGTAGCCGCCTCAGCTCTGGTGTGCAGGTTTGTGCTGGTTGCAAGACAACAATGAGCGTAACCCACATGACCATAATTTCTACGAGTACAAATCAAAGCAATTTAATTAGTACTCCCTCTGTTCCTAAATACTCCTTCCGTCCCAAAATAAGTGACTCAACTTTGTACTAACTTTGTACTAAAGTTAGTACTCCCTCCGTAAACTAATATAAGAGCGTTTAGATCTAATATAAGAGCGTTTAGATCACTACTTTATTAATCTAAACGCTCTTATATTAGTTTACAGAGGGAGTACAAAGTTAAGTCACTTATTTTGGGACGGAAGGAGTATAAGTCTTCGTAGAGATTACATTATGGACTACATACGGAGCAAAATGAGTGAATCTACACTCTAAAATGCATCTAAATACATCCGTATGTGGTTCATAGTGAAATCTCTACAAAGACTAGTATTTAGGAACGGAGGGAGTATGTAATTTACTTTGTTTGTAACCCACATGAGCGTCAACAATGGCCTCTCCAGCCCATTCTCGGTTGCAAAGGTTTGTCGAATGAGCAATCTGGATAACGGAGGTGTTTCCTTTTACTGTGGACAATCTCTGAAATTGTCATAATGAATGTGTTTTTGACGGAACCAACTTCCATACCTTTTGTAGGTTATCATGATGGCTACATAATGGATCCATGTGTGGTGCTATCTTCAACTTGCAAAGGATCATTCACCTAAGACCTTTGGGTGCAATCATTGGGAGATTATATCACCAGACACTCAACCGAATTAGATGACAGTCTAGTAATAAGTTATGTTTTTTTTTGAGACAACCTTAGGAAGCTTTATTAAGTCGTCACAATTTTACAGGGACGGAGGGAAGATCTCCAGGATGGCCCAACCACACACGGCGACCACCCCCGAGAGATAAAGCATGCTTCGCTAAGTTGTGAGCTTCATAATTTGAGCTCCTAAATTCATGGCTAGATTTACAAAAACCAAAGTCTAAAGAGTGGTGTATTATTTCATGGGCAATGGCGCCATAAGCTGATGCATTCTCCTTCTTCAGATCCTCCACCACCTGTTTGCAATCAAATGCTACATGAATTCGCCTTTGATAGAGGTCCTTCGCTAGTGCCAAACCTTCCCTGATCGCAATAGCTTCAAGAGTTTGCGAATCCGCAATATACCTCAAGACCAATACCGATGCACCCAAAAAGTGTCCCTCTGAACTTCTGCAAATCGCCCCAACTGCCCCATATCTAGCGTGCCTTGAACCGCAGCATCGACATTGATCTTGACACATCCTACAATAAGGGCCTGCCATTGGGTCGGCCTAGGAACTCTTGCAGCTCCCTGTTTTGGCGCCCGTGTGTTGGTGTATTTAACATCAGCAATATAGCTTGTGATGAATCCGTGTATGGAGTGTGGTGACTGAAAAATATCTTCACAGATCGCTTCCCTCCGAGCTCTCCAGATAGCCCACATGATGACTATCAGATGTGCAAACATATCTCTGTTCAATATTTCATTCATCGCGAAGAGCCAGTCTTTGGGACTCTCCTCCTGCCTGTCCACCAGGTGATGAACTAATTCCTCTGGCGCTAAGGCCCATACACTACTTGACATCTGGCACGTAAAAAGGGCATGTCTCCATGTGTCAATTGCCCCACACAAGGAGCATGTATCCTCGGTAGCCATGTTTCGGTGCTTTAGTAGATCGGTAGTGGGCATGGACTATCTCGCTAGTCGCCACACAAACATCCATAGCTTCGAGGGTACCTGAATATGCCAAATGTTGCTCCACTTGTCCGTCTCGCTCTTCACAATGGATGATCCCTCCTCTTCATTCATCCAAGCCACCCGATCATGTTTAGTTCGAAGGATCATTCAGTAGGTGGATCGTACGCTGAAAACACCCCTCATTTCCTCATGCCAGGCCCAAAAATCATCTACCTTGCGTGTACACGAGGGTATCTTGAGTATCTCGTCGGCATCAAATGTAGTAAATGTTGCATGGACCAAATCCTCCCATGACGCAGTAGTGGTATCAATGAGCTCGGCAACCAGCTTCGGTGGGTCTTGAGAAAGAGATGTTATCGTCCTCTTGAAGCTGTCTCTCGGTATCCAATTCTGTCTCCAGATATCTGTAGTTTCACGATCCCCAATCCTCTTCGCAATGCCTTGCGCCAGAATGTCACGCCCGTCCAGGATCGAACGCCATATCTGTGAAGGGCGCGACCCGAGCTCAGCCTCAAGTATCGAACAATCCGGAAAGTAAACATCCTTCAAAATCCGGGCACTCAAAGAAGACTCCCCCGTCAGCAGCCTCCATGCTTGGCAAGCGAGAAGTGCTAAGTTGAAAATCTCCAGGTCACGAAAGCCTAGACCTCCTAGATGTTTAGGTCTAGTCATAATATCCCATGCTACCCAACTGGGCTTCCTCCTTCCCTGCTTGATTCCCCACCAGAACTGCCTTATGATTGAAGTGATGTTCTCGCAAAGGCCTCTTGGTAATCTAAAACAAGACATGGAGTATACTGGTATCGCCTGGGCAACTGATTTAGTTAACACTTCTTTACCTGCCGAGGACAGGAGCTTCTCCATCCATCCCTTTATCTTCTCCCAAACACGGCCTCGCAAATATCTGAAAGTACCATTTTTCGAGTGGCCCGCATCAGTGGGCATGCACAGATAGCGTTCATTCAATGACTCCTTGTGCACATGTAGGGTGTTTTTCAAAGCCTCCTTTATGTTGCATGGGCACCCTTTACTAAAAAATATTGAAGACTTCTCATGATTAATTCTCTGTCCCGAAGCTGCACGATAGGTCTCTAGCAGGTTTCACACCACACCTGATCCCTCTACACTGGCCTTGAAAAGCAACATGCTGTCATCTGCAAACAAAAGATGGTTAACGGCGGGAGCCGTCGGGGCCACCTGAATACCTGCGAATGATGACGAAGAACTGGATTTAAGGAGGCACGAAAGGCCCTCTGCTGCAATCAAGAATAAGTAGGGGGAGATTGGGTCTCCCTGTCGTATCCCTCTAGATGGTTTGAACGATTCAAGCTTCTCTCCATTGAACATAACCGAGAATGAAACTGATGACACCATGCTCATTACTGTGTCTATCCATTGTCCCGCAAAACCAACTTTTGTCATGATAGCTCTCAAATATGTCCACTCCAATATATCATAAGCCTTCATCATGTCCAGTTTCAAAGCACAGTAGCTGTTTGATTTAGACCTGGACCGCTTCATAAAGTGCAGACACTCATATGCACAAATAATATTATCTGTTATCAACCTCCCTGGAACGAAAGTTGATTGCTCCTCAAAAATTATGTCAGGAAGGATCAGTTTCAATCTATTCGTGACCACCTTGGATGCTATTTTATATAAAACATTGCATAGGCTTATTGGCCTGAACTGAAATAAAACTGTGGGACTTGTTACCTTGGGGATAAGTACCAAAACAGTATCATTGATGCACCCAGGACTCTCCTCCCCACGCACTATCCTCAAAATGATTTTTGTTACCTCTTCTCCGCACATGTCCTAGTGTCTCTGATAAAAATGAGCAGGGAAGCCATCAGGTCCCGACGCTTTGGATGGAAACATTTGAAAGAGAGCAACCTTAACCTCCTCATTAGTGTATGGAGCACATAGGGATGCATTCAT
Organism: Triticum aestivum; assembly: GCF_018294505.1. NCBI lineage: Eukaryota > Viridiplantae > Streptophyta > Magnoliopsida > Poales > Poaceae > Triticum > Triticum aestivum. Next base: position 80,156,524 of record NC_057796.1, on the reverse strand, counting down.
TTCGGCTGTCACCTTCCTAGGTATATGGTCAAGAACAACTTCCATATTCTGTACCCCCTCCGAAGTGTACAGGCTTTGATAGAAATCATTGGCCATTGCCCTCAACTCTGCCGGATCATCAACCACAACTCCGAGGGAATTTTGTAGACCCTTTATCGTATTTTTCTTCCTACGAATACTGGCTCGAAGATGAAAAAAATTGGTGTTCCGGTCGCCCGCAGAAAGCCACTGAACTCTTGCCCTTTGACGCCACATGACTTCCTCTCGGTGGTACATCTCGATCAACCTCTCGTTGATCTTGAGCTCGGCGTGAGATGGGGCCGTCGTCGCTGGATCACTTCGGAGCTCCTCTAGAGCCGTCTTCAACTGCTTTATTTCCTTCCTCACACTTCCATACGTATCTCTACTCCACTTAACTAGCCCATCGGAAATATTCTTTAGCTTTTGTCTCATGTCATCCATTGATAAGCAAGGTGGTCCGGAGTCTTAGCCGCTTGTGAGCACTTCCCCAAGCCCTTCGTGTGATTCCCACATCAACTCATACTTGAAAGATTTCTGCATCTGCACCTTTTCCTAACTTCCAAAATCAATCAATAGGGGTGAATGATCAGATGTAGCGCAAGTGAGGTGTGATACAGATGCCATTGGGAATTCATTCATCCATCTAGTATTAGCTAGTGCTCCTACATCTCGTATAGCTTCCACCCACAACTTTCTTCTCAAAGGACCAGAAGTTGCCCTTGAATCCCAATTCTTGCAACATGCAAATATCTATGGTACCCCCTCCGTTTCTTTTTAGTCTGCATATAAGATTTGGTCAAAGTCAAACTTCGTAAAGTTTGACCAACTTTATAGAAAAAAATATCAACATCTACAATACTAAAGTTATATGGTATGAAAATTAATTTCATGATGCATCTAACAATATTGGTTCCATATTGTGAATCTTGGTATTTTTTTCTATAAACTTAGTCAAAGTTAACAAAGTTTGACTTTGACCAAATCTTATATGCAGACTAAAAAGAAACGGAGGGAGTATCTCAGAAGGCTTGAATTTGAGCGTTACTACGCTGCCCTACACCCTCATGCTCGTCTGGACGTAGAACCTCATTAAAATCCCCCATGCACAACCAAGGCAAGGGACTCAAGGTGCTAATGTTTTTCAAAACTATCCATGTTTGGTGCCTCAAATGTGTTTGTGCCTCACCATATACACATGTCAACCTCCATTTGTCCTGGTTGTGCTCCTCAATCAAAGCATCCAGATGATAAACCTGTTGGGGAACGTAGTATTTCAAAAAAATTGCCTACAATCACGCAAGATCTATCTAGGAGAAGTATAGCAACGAAAAGGGAGAGTGTGTCCACGTTCCCTCGTAGACCGAAAGCGGAAGCGTTTAGTAACGCGGTTGATGTAGTCGAACGTCTTCGCGATCCAACCGATCCAAGTACCGAACGCACGGCACCTCCGCGATCAGCACACGTTCAGCTCGGTGACGTCCCTCGAACTCTTGATCTAGTTGAGCCCGAGGGAGAGTTCCGTCAGCACGATGGCATGGTGACGGTGATGATGAAGTTACCGGCGCAGGGCTTCGCCTAAGCACTACGACGATATGACCGAGCTATGTAACTGTGGAAGGGGGCACCGCACACGGCTAAAAGATCAACTTGTGTGTCTTTGGGTGCCCCCTGCCCCCGTATATAAAGGAGGGGAGGAGGAGGCCGGCCAACAAGGGGCGCGCCAGGGAGAGGGGAGTCCTACTAGGACTCCAGTCCTAGTAGGATTCGGCCCCACCATTTTTTTCCTTCTACCGGAGGGGGAAAAGGGGAAGGAGAGGGAGTAGGAGAAGAAAAGGGGGGTGGCGCCCCCTTCCCAAGTCCAATTCGGCCTCCTGCCCAGGGGGGGGGCGCACCAACCCCTTGTGGGCTTGTGTGCTTCCCTCTTATGGCCCATAAGGCCCATAACTTCTCCCGGGGGCTTCCGATAACCTCCCGGTACTCCGGAAAAATGCCCGAACCACTCGGAACCATTCCGATGTCCAAATGCAACCTTCCAATATATGAATCTTTACCTCTCGACCATTTCGAGACTCCTCGTCATGTCTGTGATCTCATCCGGGACTTCGAACAAGCTTCGGTCATCAAATCACATAACTCATAATACAAATCGTCATCGAACGTTAAGCGTGCGGACCCTACGGGTTCGAGAACTATGTAGACATGACCGAGACAGATCTCCGGTCAATAACCAATAGCGGAACCTGGATGCTCATATTGGCTCCTACATATTCTACGAAGATCTTTATCGGTCAAACCGCATAAGAACATATGTTGTTCCCTTTGTCATCGGTATGTTACTTGCCCGAGATTCGATCATCGGTACAATCATACCTAGTTCAATCTCGTTACCGGCAAGTCTCTTTACGGGTTCCGTAATGCATCATTCCACAACTAACTCATTAGTTACATTGCTTGCAAGGCTTATAGTGATGTGCATTACCGAGAGGGCCAAGAGATACCTCTCCGATACACGGAGTGACAAATCCTAATCTCGATCTATTCCAACCCAGCAAACACCTTTGGAGACACCTATAGAGCATATTTATAATCACCCAGTTACGTTGTGACGTTTGATATCACACAAGGTGTTCCTCCAGTATTCGGGAGTTGCATAATCTCATAGTCAGAAGAACATGTATAAGTCATGAAGAAAGCAATAGCAATAAAACTCAACGATCATAATGCTAAGCTAACGGATGGGTCTTGTCCATCACATCATTCTCCTAATGATGTGATCACGTTCATCAAATGACAACACATGTCTATGGTTATGAAACTTAACCATCTTTGATTAACGAGCTAGTCTAGTAGAGGCATACTAGGGACACTTTGTTTTTGTCTATGTATTCACACATGTATCAAGTTTCCGGTTAATTCAATTCTAGCATGAATAATAAACATTTATCATGATATAAGGAAATATAAATAACAACTTTATTATTGCCTCTAGGGCATATTTCCTTCAAAACCGAATAACCAAGAATCTCAACCTTTATTGAATTATTCCAAAACAGACCAATACCATCACTTCGACCTTGACTACTAACAGCATATGCATTATCAAAACCCAAAGTACCCGATAAAGCTTCTACCCTAGCACCATCTATTTGTGTTTCAACTATGCACAACAGGGTAGGGACAAATTTCCTCACGAAATCGTGAAGCTCACGAACCATCGCGGCTTTACCCGCACCACGACAGTTCCGCACAAAGTTACTCATTGGGCTCGACAGCGCCCGTCGACTGGGCCCGCCAATTTCAGATCACCTTTCGCATGTGTGTTGGTTTTAGCCGAATTGTTCTTCTCAGATTCCACGATCAGCTTCGCCCTCTTCGGGTCTTGTGTGCCGCTAGGGCTAGGTGGAGCCGCAGGAGCAGGGAGTGCTAGTTGATTGGCATGGTCTGTACTTGTTGATTTTTCTTGTGGCACAACGTGCGGCACCAACTCTGAAGCCCTCTTTCTGTTGTTCTCTGCGTCCTGCATCTCTGAATCTTGGTTTGCTTCATACTCCTCATATTCCGCAGTGCCATCTGCTCTGCCGTGTTCGCCCCTTCCACGGCCTCCATTGCGGCCACCTCGACGACCCCCTCTGCGGCCTCTGCCATTGCCCAGGTTGCTCTGAGTTCTTTAAAAACCAACGCCGATGGTAGATGGATTCCGCTACAGTGTTCTTTTAATAGATGCCCTAGCATGCCGCAGACAGCGCACCAGTCAGGAAGTTTCTCGTATTTTACATGGTATATTTGACACTTTCCATCACGGATCATGGATACAACGTTCTTGAGGGGCTTCGTGACGTCAATCCCGACCCAGACACGGTGAAAGTTGCCAACAAAATCCCGTGATTGAGGCTCTGCAAAGAGCACCTCTTCAACTTTTGCTGTAAGGGATGGGACTAGGTGTGCATACAAATCTGGAACATCATGTATCTGCACCCATATCTATATGGAATCAAGCAAAACCATCGAAGGCTTCACTAGCCCATCATACGGCTTGATGATCACCACATCTCCTCTGAAGTGCCATGGGCCATCCAGGGTGACTCGTCCCAATCTCCTAAACAGGAGAATTGGATGGTATGCAGATTGTCTTCCAGGGGTTTAAATTTCACCTCTTGTGCAAGATTCCAAGCGACCCTCATGTTCTTGAAGAACCAAAACTGACTATAGGTTTTGCTTGAGTGAACCCTAGCCAGCGCAATCCATCGGACTGCCTCCGGCGGCGCCTCCTTCTCATCGAACATGACATGGTCCAGATCCTCCTCAGTCCCAGTTCCTTCATCATCTTCTCAACCTCATCGGTCTCCGCTTGACTTGCAGCCGCCAGTTTTGGAGCCCCACTTGATAACATCTCGATCCCTAGCCCGACTTCAAATCGATCGGACCTTGCAGATTCAACCCTAATTCCTCCGCAATCCCAAGACTCCAGTGCGGATCAGGGGAAGGCACAGTGGCGGTAGGGAAAAAGAATCTCAACGGCGGCAAAGGATCGCCTCCGGGAGGACCAAAACGCTAGCGATAAGAAAAAAACGTATGGTTTGGTTACCTGCGAGCTACAGTGATAAGTTATGTATTTGTAATCATTTATATTGTGGGCCTATTATATTGTGCCTTCTTCCATTTATTTATTTTTGTGTCGGATGATTACTAGTATGATGTTTTAACAAAGATGATTGTGTGATGCAGAGGCCGGGATTATCCTCATTTTTTACTGGGTAAAGCCTTGTACAATGAGAGGTGCTTAAAGAAATAAACCAGGATTTCCTTAAGCACCGGTGCTTATTTGTGCAGGGTAGACGCTTAGCTAAGCGTCTTTCCTATAGAAATAGGCATTGGTGCTTTAAAAAAAGCCGATTTGTTTTTTAAGCATCTTCCATTATACGAGGCCTAAGGGCATGCGCTTGGATGTGCAGTCGCGTTCAACGAAACGCGTCAGCTGCTGTGGGGTGTGGCCGATGGAGATAGTGGAGTTCCGTTTGAGAGGCCTCCAGTGCCGGACGGCCTCCCCATCTCCACCCTTTAAAATCCTTTGAAAACGCAAACACGCACGCGCGGCTGCTTCTAGATCCTTAAAGTAAAGCGAATGATGCCCATTAATCAATTCCCTGTCGCTGCCGACGTACATTGCCTACAAAACGAACCACACAGCTCCACACAAATCGTAGCACCGAAGGATTGCAGACACGCACGCACAGGAGATACGATGTGCCCATTTTCACAGTTCCTCGTGGCGGTGGCGGTGGCGCTTCTCCCCGTCATCGGCGGCGCCGCCGCCGGTGGCACCAGCGACCGCGGGACGCGCTACGCCGGCGTCTTCAGCTTCGGGACTCGCTCACAGACACCGGGAACTCGCTACATCTCGCGGCCACCCGCGCGGGGCCGTCCAGCCGGCCGCCCTACGGCGAGACCTTCTTCCGGCGCCCCACTGGCCGGGCGTCCGACGGCCGCCTCGTCGTGGACTTCATCGGTGACCACCAGCTAAACCAACAGTTTCAGTATGGTAGTGCATTGATACGCTTGTAAATCATTGACTCACGTGAGACGTTGATCTTGGTACGTGGAGCAGCTGAGGCGCTGGGGGTACCTCACCCGACGCCGTACCTCGCCGGCAAGAGCGCGGAGGATTTCCGGCGCGGCGTGAACTTTGCCGTCGGTGGGGCGACGGCGCTTGGCCCGGATTTCTTCAAGAGCAGAGGGCTTGAGCCGTTTGTGCCCGTCTCTTTCAGAAACCAAGCCACCTGGTTCAAGAACGTTTTGAGTCAATTGCAGAAAACTACCACATTTGCGGCTAGGTTTGCGGAAAACCATCAAGTCGATAATCCGTTGCAAAAAAACCGCGATTTCACTGAACTCTTTGCAAAAAGCACTGATCGGGTTATTTGGCCATTTGATCAATTTCTGACAAGTAGGGCCGGATTGTAAGGAGCTTAACTGGACAACAATTAGCACACACACCCCTAGATATTTACAAAAAACGCAATCAGACCCCCGCCCTTGACAACCACGAAGAACTGGCCCTGCCGTCTGGTACAGCGACGCCCTCGTCGGCATCGGAGACGGCTACGGCCGCGGCAAATGACGAGGAGGCAGCTGGGGTGCGCTCGTTTCCGAGGCGTTGGCCTGCCGGTGCTGCAGCGACGATGGCGGCCGGGTCGGTGTCGTGGAGCACGCGCCGGGAGCCGAGGCGGAGGAGCAGCACCCTCCTCCGACGTGGTCAAGGGTGGGGGTGGAGGGGAAGCAGGCGACGAGCTGAGTCCACCTGCTGGACAAGTTGTTTCCGTCGCCCTCCTCCACGAAGGAGGACGAGCTCGAACCAGAGGCCCCTCCGGCGCCGTCCACATTAGAAGCTCGGGTAGGAGCAGTGCACGGCGGTTCAGGGCGTCCACGCCATGGAGAGAGGGCGGCGGGTGGGCTTCCAGCGGCGGCGGCGCAGTCAGCTACGAGGGCGCGGCGCGGGTGGGCTTCCGGCGGCGGCGGCGCGGTCAGCTGCGAGGGCGCGCGGCAGCTGCCTCCTCCCGATTGGAGAATGCGGAGCGAAGCGACCGCCGCCGCCGGCGGCATTGCGGCTGTTCCAGCTGCGAGGGCGGCGGCAGCGGGAGCCCTGAGCCGCCATGCCGGCATCCCGGCCTGGGCGCCACCGTGCCGGACGGATGGCAGCAGCGCGGCGGCGGGCGCGTAGTGGATAGGGCGTCTGTGTTTCATGGGGAGGGTCGGATTGCTTTTGTTTTTAGATCTAGGGGTGTATGTGTTATTTTTTTGCTAAGTCAATTCCTTACAATCTGGCTTCACCTGTAAGAAAGTGATTAAACGGGCCAAATCATCCGATCAGTGTTTTTTGCAACGACTTAACAAATTTTTCAGTGTTTTCTGCGACGGATTAACGAGTTGATGGTTTCCTGCAAACCTAGCCGTAAATGTGATAGTTTTTTGCAATTGACTCGAACGTTTTACAGCTTCTTGGCTCAGTTCACAGTAAGTAAACCGCACGTCCAGCTTGATTTCTACTAGTACTCTATTTTATCAATACAAACTTACTTTATATCAATACAAACTTATTTAGTTACACGTGCGTCATATCTTTTTTAGCGATGTTTTTGAGGAAAAACATGTGCGTTGTACTAGTATCTTTATTATTGTGAGGAATGACATATACAGGGCTGCATGCATGCATGGTGTTGTGTAAAGGGTCTCCCTTTGCGAAGAACGCATGGCTGGTCGATTTTGATAATCTTCTCTTTTTCATGATGGGTGTATCGTCACCTTACAATAATAGACCGTACCAAGATCATGGCGAGCTCGCTCTTCATCGTCGGCGAGATTGGAGTTAACGATTACCTCGTCGCCTTCGCCGGGAACACCACCGTCGGGGAGGCGCGGGCCTTCGTGCCGCACATCGTCGGCGCCGTCCGTTCAGTCGTGACCGTAAGCTAGTCCACTCCTATGACCCTTGGTATCAGTCAGCCAAATAAAGTTGTGTCCCAACGGTACGTGAAGACATATCATCAACGTTTGCACTTCGCAGGAGGTGATCGTTGCCGGAGCGAGGACCATACTTGTTAGAAGGGAGAGAGAGGAATTGTTGCGGAATATGATGGATGTATTATTGAGCCTTGAGGGCGAGTATATATTGAGTATAAGATTTGAAGGGCAAGACGCCTCTCCTAGAGATAAGGTAGGAGACGGATTACGAATCCTAGACTACCAAATACAAGTATCCCAAATATATCTCTAACATCCCCCCGCAGTCGTAGCGGTAGCGTTGCGAACAACAGGAGCGTCGCGGACGGTCAGACTGGAGAGAATAGCAGCCGACGGACTGACATCCCCCCGCAGTCCTAGCGGGAGCGTCGTGGACGGTGTCGCGTCGCGGACGCGTTGACTGTAGAGGAAGCCGACGAGTTGCTCAAGTGGATGATAGCCTTTTGTGCCGATGTCGATGTAGCCGAGAACGTAGGGTGGTGTAGCCGTGGTCGAGGTAGCCGTGCGAAGAACGCCGTGGTCGATGTCGAGTCGGGGTAGCCGGTGTCGAGGGAGTCACCGTGGAGCCGCAGGCGCAAGGAGGCGCGAGTTAGTCATGGGCGCAATGGTGTCGAAGAAGTGATGCGCCAGGAAGGAGAATGGTGTTGACCAAGGTTGTCAGAATCGTGATTTTGAATCGGATCGGAGCTCCGATGGCAGGATCGTAAATCGTAGAATCTTCACTACCAGGATCGTAGAAACGTAGATTCTATGAAGTAAAATCGTAGAATCAGAGGGGTTAGTTTGGATCGTAAAGTCGTAGAGTCGTATAACAGAATCGCGATTCTGACAACCTTGGTGTTGACGACGCGTCGCGCCGGGTTTGCCAACCCCGGGGACACATCATAGACGAAGGCACGCGTCGGTGTTGCCAGCACCGGGCATGCGTAGACGGTCGAAAACGAAGTTGACGAAGCGCCGCACCAGGCTTGCCAGGCCCGGGGACACGTCGTGGACGAAGGCACGCGACGGTGTTGCCAGCACCGGGCATGCGTAGACTGGGACCTGCACGAGTTGTACGCCATGTCGAAGAGGTCGGAGAGGCCAGCAGAGAAGGACTCGACGACGGTTGCGGCGCCAATCGGCGCGGGGCCAATGTCGCGCGCGGTTGTCGGAGTAGATGAAGCGGTCGGGGTAGATGACGGCGACGCTGGCGACGAGCTGGTGCTGGACGAAGACGAAGTAGGGTGGACGGGCGGTGGCGGCAGCTACGGAGGTAGCCGCGGCGGCGGCTAGGTTAGGAGTGCGGCGGCGGTGCTCGAAGTAGGCGAAGAACCCTGACAGCGTGACGAAGACCGGCGCGGACGGTGGCGTTCCCGCGCCAAGGGAGACGGCGCGGTGCATACCACGGGAGGTCGATGCGCGGTGATGGCGGAGTGGACCGCAAGCCGCGGTGCTATGGCCCAAGGGGCGACGCAGCGGCGGCAGGCGGGTCGGGGCGACGGCGGGAAGACCTCGGGGCGGCGGCCGGGACCTCGGGTCGCGACGCAACGGCGGTTCGCGAGTTGGTGCAACCGCGGGGACGGCCTCGGGACGGCGGCGTGGACCGCGTGCCACGCTCGCTACGGCCCGACGGTCGACGCAGCGGCGACGCGAGGGTCGATGCAGCCACAGGACGACCTAGAGCGGACGCCCTCGGGGTGACGCAGCGGCGACGCGAGGGTCGATGCAGCCACAGGACGACCTAGAGCGGACGCCCTCGGGGCGGCGGGGGACCGCGGGCCGCGGCACTACGGCCCGAAGGGGCGACGCAGCGGTGACGCGGGCCGGTGCAGCCGGGAGAAGAACCACGGGGCGGCGGCGCTGCGGCCCGACGGGGCGATGCAGCGGCAGCCCGATGCTCGATCGGGAGAGGCGCGCTGAACTCGGGGACGATCTTCACGGGACCTGCGGAGGCGCGCGTAACCGACGGGCCAGGTCGGTCGCGCGGCGTAGATGAGGCGGATCGCGGCGGCGAGCGGGTGATCAAGCCGATCGCACGCGAGGTCGGGGACGCCGCTCGGTGGAGGCGTGGTGGCGGCGAAGTCCGAGATGAAGCCGGCGGCGGCGGGCGGCAGGGCGGCTATGATTGCCGCCGCATGGCGCGAGGCCGCCGGGTCGGAGTGCTGCAGGAGTCCCGGTCGGAGCAGGGCGGTGACTGCCGGCGTAGATCGACGGGCGGGCCGTCGCGCGAACGGCGGCGGTGAAGGGCCACCGGGTCGGGGCGACCGGCGGGCCGACGCGCGGACGACGCGCGAGGCCGCCGAGTCGGGGCGACCGACGGGCAGACGCGCGGATAACGCGCGAGGCCGCCGGGTCGGTGAAGAAGCCGGCCAATCGCGCCGGTGTTGGAGTAGAGGCGCACGGGGTCGATGGCGGCGGTGGGCGACGCAAACCGGATCACATACCAAAAAATAGACGCCGATCAAGGCGACCGGCGAGAGAGAGAAAATCCGGATCAAAGGATCGAAAAAAAGACTTTCTAGGGCAGCCGGCCAACACAGCCGGCGGACGAACCCTAGATACGGGCGACGCGGCCCCCGGCGGTGGTCATGGAGGCCGACCGCCCCGGAGGCGGCGCGGGTGCGGAAGCGGTGGCGGCTAGGGTTTAGAATCGACTTGCGATAGATACCATGTTAGAAGGGAGAGAGAAAAATTATTGCGGAATATGATGGATGTATTATTGAGCCTCGAGGGCGAGTATATATTGAGTACAAGACTTGAAGGGCAAGACACCTTTTATGAAAATAAGGTAGGAGACGGATTACAAATCCTAGACTACCAAATACAAGTATCTCAAATATATATCTAACAGTACTGGTTCCGGGGATGATACTGCTCGGCTGCGAGCCACAGCTGCTCGCCCTCTACCAGAGCGGCGACCACGACCCGGCGTCCGGCTGCATCAGGCCGCTCAACGACCTCGCCGAGCTGCACAACCGCACGCTGAACGGCATGCTCCGAGAGCTCCGGCGAGCGCACCCGGGGACGGCCATCCTCTACGTCGACCTCTACGACGCCGTCGCCGACCTCATCGCGTCGCCCCGGAAATATGGTACGCACCACGCACCAGCAATCATCAGCCACCGGCAGCTAATCATCAGCTTTCTCCTGACCTCGTCTTCTCCGTCGGTCTCAGGGTTCAGGGATGAGCCGCTGGCGGCGTGTTGCGGCGCGTACAACTTCAACATGACGGCGTTCTGCGGCGCGGCCGGGACGGCGGCGTGCGCCGACCCGTCCGAGTACGTGTCATGGGACGGAGTGCACTTCACGGAGGCCGCCAATAGGCACACGGCCTGCGCCACGTTGAAGACCAACTCGCCTGCTCTGCTCGACTCGTGGACGGCGGAGGCGAGACAAAGGATTGGGTGCGCCTAAAAGCCTGACTAAGACAGCGACAGAGGGAGTAGAGCAGTTCCGGCTAAATTAATCCTTGGCGCACGTGGACGTTCTCCTGCTAAGGCATCGACTAACCACACTTTTTGACTAGGCAGGCTGTTCGTGTTGCCGCGTGGGGTGCATTTGTAAAAGAAAATGTGTTTCAATTAGATGCACACCGTGATTGTTTAAAGGAATTGAGAAATATAGTGATCGTGCTTTATAAAGTTGTATCTGCATGCTCACTTACTTCGATTCATTGTATTTGTCATAAGCTTTCTTTTCTTTTCTTTTTTGCATGGATCCCAGTCATACAAAACGCAGTAAAGAGACTATATTTCTCAATGTTGGACTAGAGCAGCAATGTTGTCACTTATTCACCTGCACGAAATTTATTGCCAATCAAAGTTCCTAAAAGTCTATTGGGTCACCCAATCGAGATGATGAGAATCCATGAGCGATGAACATTTTGGGTTGAGGATGATCCACTAGAAGTGCAGGCCGCAGAATAACAAAATCTTCATCATAACGCCGAGAAAAGATTGCAACTCCACAAAGAACCAAACCAACAAAAACAACATGGCTACCACTAGAAGTTAACGAAGACTGCATCTCTCAACGCCAAGATGCAGCCGTGGGCGAGGGGACAAGAAGATTTTCTCCGGCGGCGACTAGGGCTCACTATACATATTCAAATATCACTAACCCCTCATCATTGAGCGTCCAATTGATGGAAATATGCCCTAGAGGCAATAATAAAGCTGTTATTATTATATTTCCGTATTCATGATAAAGGTTTATTATTCATGCTAGAACTGTATTGACCAAAAATTTAGATACATGTGTGGATACATAAACAAATACCGTGTCCCTAGTGAGCCTCTACTAGACTAGCTCGTCGATCAAAAGATGGTTAAGGTTTCCTAATCATAGACATGTGTTGTCATTTGATAACGGGATCACATCATTAGGAGAATGATGTGATAGACAAGATCCATCCGTTAGCTTAGCATATGATCGTTTAGTTTATTGCTACTGCTTTCTTAATGTCAAATACATATTCGTTCGACCATGAGATTATGCAACTCCCGGATACCGGAGGAATGCCTTGTGTGCTATCAAACGTCACAATGTAATTGGGTGATCATAAAGATGCTCTACAGGTATCTCCGAAGGTGTATGTTGAGTTGGCATGGATTGAGATTGGGATTTGTCACTCCGTGTATCGGAGAGGTATCTCTGGGCCCTCTCGGTAATACAGCATCACAAGAAGCTTGCAAGCAAAGTGACTAAGGAATTAGTTACGAGATGATGTATTACAAAATGAGTAAAGAGACTTGCCAGTAACGAGATTAAACTAGGTATGAAGATACTGACGATAGAATCTCGGGCAAGTAACATACCGACGGACAAAGGGAATTGCGTATGTTGTCATAAAGGTTCGACCGATAAAGATGTTCGTAGAATATGTAGGAACTAATATGGGCATCCAGGTCCCGCTATTGGTTATTGACCGGAGAGGCGTCTCGGTCATGTCTACATCATTCTCGAACCCGTAGGGTCCGCACGCGTAACGTTCGTTGACGATATAGTATTATATGAGTTATGTGAGTTGGTGACCAAATGTCGTTCGGAGTCCCGGATGAGATTACGGACATGACGAGGAGCTCCAGAATGGTCTGGAGGTAAAGATTGATATATATAGGACAATGCTATTTGGTCACCGGAAAGGTTTCAGAATGTACCGGGTAATCATCGGATCACCGAAAGGGGTTCCGGGAGGCCACAGGAGCATATTGGGCCAAACGGGCCAACGAGGGAGAGCACACCAGCCCACATAGGGTTGGCGCACCCCCACCTCATGGCAGGAAGCCCTAGGGAAGGAACGGAGAGTGCTAGCCCCCTCTTTCCTTCTCTTCCACATGCAAGGAAAGGAAAGGGGGGCGCCTCCCCTCCTGCCTTTCCCCCTAAGCGCCAGGAAGGAAAGGGGAGGGTGCGGCTAGGGCTGGCCGCCGGCCCCTTTTGGAGCGCCCTAGGGCAGCCTCCTCCTCCCCTCCACCTATATATATAGTGATAATATTCATCACCCAGGGTGCAGAATAAGTTATTCTTCAACGGAGGTAATCTTACGATCACTTCATAATTAAATTACATTTGGAATTCAAATAGTTACATTCCTATTGATTCACTACGTAAAATTTGGTGTAAAAAAATAAAAATATAGGTTATAAGACAAGAAAATTTGAAGTTTATGTATATTTTACACTATATTTTTACGTTTGTAATTTTACATAACTTCAAATATTTTTTACGGCAATTATATATTTTCTTACGGTCTCTTTTTATGTCAGAAATAAGATAAAACTTACGGAACGTAAAATTACAATGCATTGATGGTAAAATAGAGGGGGTGAAGAATAACTATTCCTCACCCAGGGTGACGAATAGTCACTATTCTGATCACGGGATGAGAATAATATTCTGATCACAACCTGACCTGCCCGCTAGTAGTATGTTGAACTTCCCTCTGAACTAGGTTGAACTTCCACCAACATTATCCAAATGGGGCTTGTGATATACCATTGGAAAGATATGGACACCAGTATCATGACCCAACTTAAATTTTTGGCAAAATGTAAGCGGTTTAAGAGCAGTTTTGAAAACCGTTTTTTCTTCACACAAAAAACGCGAATCATATTTGCGATCGCATTTCTAAATCGTTTATCGGAATGAGGCAAATAATATGGCGTTGGAAACGTGCTGCAAAACCGCTCCTTCCACATGTTGAAAGTTTTCTCTAATTCCCTATGGTTAAAGAGTAATTTGGAAAAACGTAAAATTTTGCAAACCGAATAGCCGAGTTTGTATTTTCGATATCATTTCTAAACGGCTAATCCAATTGAGGCAAATGATATGGCGGTAGAAAGCTTATGAAAATGCGCTTCTTTTTCATGTTGAATGTTTTTTGAATTTTGAGTGGTTTAAGAGTAATTTAGAAAATGGTACAAGTTCCACCAAGTTCATATTTTTGAGCTCATTTTTTAACCGTACGTCCGAATGCAGCAAATGATATGGTGTTGGAAAGCCGAAACAAATGGGAAACTTTTTGGTATGTATTGTTTCTCCCAATTCGTTACGGTTTTATGCCAGTTTTGAAAATGGCTAAAAACGTATTTTTGCCGTAATTTCTACAAACTTTATTGGAATGGGGAAAATAATATACTGTTGAAAAGCTACGGAAAATGCGAAACTTTTTCATGTTGATGGTTTTCTCTAATTCCTAGCCGTTTTCAAATAATTGCGAATATGGCGAGATCTCGTTCTGCCTTTATCGCGAAACAGATTCTTCGAAAATGCATCGCGTGAAGAACGTGAACTTCTTGGCACGTGTACTTGAACTTCACTCTATTTTTCACATGCTTTTTTAGCTCATAGTTCTCCATCCACTCACCGGAATTGAGCAAGTGATATACCGATGAAAAGCTGTTGTAAACACGCAACTTTCCCGTGTTGATCATTTTTTCATACTCGCGACGGTTTTAAAAGTTTTTCATCCAAAATTCATTCAGTGTAATAGTTGAACTTCTGTGGCTGTTCTATTTTGAACTCCACTCTGTTTCTGAAGTGCTATTTTTTCCTCGTAACTCCCAAATCACTTATCGGAATTGAGCAAATGATATACCGATGGAAAACTTATGAATAGGAGCATCTTTTTCATGTAAACAGATGTTACAATTTTTTTTTCCGTTTGAGAGCAGTTTTAAAAATGGAAAAAACAACGTCATTTTTTGCCTATTTTTTACATGTAATTGAAGGTCGGACGTCTCGCACTAGAGATCTTGAACTATGCTAGCAGGGGCACGTGAACTTCTTGCTACAAACCTTATAAGCTTTTAGTTTTCTATTCTTATATTCTTATCTGAAACGCATTCCGTGTAGTAGTTGAACTTCCCATTGTTTTCAGCTTGAACTTCTGGTATGTATTTTTGTTCAACCTCTCCCACAAGAATTTTCAAACTTTCTCGGGCCGAGCACTTGAACTTCTAGCAACAAAACTTTAGGCTTTGCATTTTCATTATTTTTAATACAAAATGCACACCGTGTATTACGTGAACTTCTGGCATTTATCAATCTGAACTTCTGAGATCATGCGTTCTGCCTTCGTCGCAAAAATTGAGTCTCCGAAAATGCACTGCGTGAAGAGGGTGAACTTCTGGAGTAGTTCTGTTTGAACTTCACTTTGTTTTTTCACGTGCTGTGTTTTGCTAGTAACTTCCCATCCACTACCGGGAATTGAGCAAATGATATACCGATGGAAAGCTGTTGAAAACACGCAACTTTCCTGCTCCGTTATTTAAATTTGAACTTCTAGTTTTTAAAGAAACGAGATCTTTTTATAAACTTTTTTAGTTGTTCCTTTTATTCTAATTTGAACTTCTAGTTTTTTATAACGGGGATTTTGTTATAAATTCTTTTTAAATGTTCCTCTTTTTAGTTTGGACTTCTCCGATTTTTTACATGAATGTTCGCATCCATGGGGGACATAAGCTTTTAGTTTTCTATTCTTATATTCTTATCTGAAACGCATTCCGTGTAGTAGTTGAACTTCCCGCTGTTTTCATCTTGAACATCTGTCACATTTTTTTGTTCAACCTGTCTCACAAGAATTTTTGAACTTTCTCGGGCCGAGCACTTGAACTTCTAGCAACAAATTTTTGGACTTCACCTATTTATTCTTTTCTTTCTTATACGAAACGGATACCATGCAGTACATGAACTTCTGGCTATTATCCATTTGAACTTCTATCTATTTCGCTTTAGTAATGGAAAAAGTCTGAGTTTTTTATAGACATCAAACCTCTCTAACTTTTTTATTTGAACTTCTTTGTGAATTATTTAGAAATGAGAAAATTGGGTTTTGTTAGAAACATCGAACTTCTTCGTTATTTTCAATTGAACTTATTGGTTTTATTTGTTAGTCAGAAAATTCTAAAATTTTAAATAAATATCAAACTATTATGCTTTTTCCAATTGAACTTCTTTGTTATTATGAATTGAACTTATTGGTTTTATTCTTGGGTAACCGAAAAAAATCCGAGTTTTCAAATATAATATCAAACCGCTCCACTTTTTAAATTTGAACTTCTTGGTTTTATTTCTTTTAGTAACCGAAAAAATTCTAGGTTTGTAATAAACATCGAAAAGCTCATTTATTTTAATTTGAACTTCTGGTTTTCTTTATAAATTAGAAAAATCGATCGAAATCCATGGGAATTGTTTGAACTTTTTTGTTGTTGTCATTTTCTTTGACCTATCCACTTTATTAATTTTGAACTTTCAGAGTTAAGACAAGTCCATTTATACATGAACTTCTTGAAGATACCGGCTAATGTTTTATACGTTTAACACATAGAGTTTTTCTTTCTCTTACATATATAGGTTTTCGATACAAGTTATGTTCGTGAAATTCCTTATTTCTTTGTATTCACGAGAGGGGTTCTATATTTTTCTGGAGAAAAGAGGCAGGAGGCAAGTACTAGAAAAATTTGGATTTGTTTCTAACATTTTTGAACTTCCATATTTGAAAATTTGGAACTTCTCATAATTTTCTACGAACATTATTGGGTTTGTCTTCTTTTGTTTTCATGAACACAATTTGATTTTTGAGCAACACGAGACAAAATAATTAACCTAATAATGGGGGGAGAGAGCAATGTGAAGCATTGTACGCGCCGAACTGTTGTTTCCCTTGCTGGTAAAACCTTGGTCAATGCTAAAGTAGATGTGGAAGAACACACACAAACAGACATACACACATGTGGAGAGAGAAATTATATGTGCACACACTTAGTAATACCTGAACCTTCCTGGAACTAATATATGAACTTCTCTGTACAAACTTTTTCCTCACGTTTAAATGCACATCTGGTCCAAAACAAAAGCTTAGGATAATTCAATTGGGAAAAAACTTTTGAAACATGCATGCATATATAAGGGGGTGGGCAAAATAATAAATTGCATGTATATGGACATGGAAAGCCACAGCTAACTAACATAACAGATAGAGAAGGAGGTCAGGCTAGTTCATGAACACATTGGCCTGCCGGAAATCGACAATTTGGACTGCAGCCATACTAATTGCTGCACAAATGGTGCTCTGCAAAATCAAAGAAAACGGTCGACCTAGGTGAAGAAGAACAACCCGCCGGAGGCGCTTAGGGCCGGTAGAGACTGAGGCACTCTGAGGTCGTGCTGGAGGACAGATTGCTCATGGTGGGATGGGAGGACGGGCGGTGCGCTAGAGGTGAGTGCGGCACGTCGCGTCTGGAGGGAGGGAAGGTCAGGTCGGAGGGGAGGGCAGGTCGCATTGGAGTGGATATTGGTGGCGGGTGGCTGCAGAGGTGGTTGGGGCAGGGGTGGCGGCAAACGTGATCGGCGCCGTTGAGGTGGCTGGCCGGGGGGTGGAGGGCGGCAGAGGAGGTGGTCGAGGCAAAGAGTGGCGACGGAGGTGGTCAAGGTGGAGGGCGCGTGGGGGGATTACGGAAGGGATCTGGCCGGCGCCTGGTGGCAGCAGAACCGGGGAGGTGCCGGTGGTTGGGGAGGAGACGGCGGCAGTTGGGTGGTGCGGCGGTTGGGTGGTGCGGTTTTTTATAAATGTGAAAATTGGAGTTTTTTAGAAACATCGAACTTCTTCGCTATTTCAAATTGAACTTATTGGTTTTATTCTTTAGTAACTAGAAAAATCTGATTATTCAAATAAATATCAAACTGCTCCGCTCCACTTTTTTCAGTTGAACTTCTTGGTTTTATTCTATAGTAATGAGAAAACCTTAGTTTTTTTTTACATACATTGAACTCCTCCGTTTTTAAATATTGAACTTCTTGGTTTTGATCTTTAGTACTGGGGAAAAATTGAGTTTTTATAAACATTAATCAGCTTCACATTTTTAATTAGGACTTCATGGTGTTATTCATTAGTAACGGAGAACGTCCTAGTTATGTAATAAATATCGAACTCCTTAATTATTTAAAGTTGAATTTCTAGGTCTTTTTTAAGAGGGAAAAATCTGCTTTTATAAACTTTTTGAATTGCTTGGTTTTTTTAAGTTGACCTTCTTGCTATTGTAATAAACATTGAACTTCGCTGTTATTTAAATTTGAACCTCAAGGTTTTTTCGTAGAAACAAGGAAAATCCATATTTTCTCTTTAATTTTTGAGGGAGTGTGCAATTTTCACTTTCTCATACTATCACTTTTAAGTTAATTACATGATGTTCTAGAATGGAACATTTTGTACTTGCTCGGGTTGTCACAGCTTTTTTTTTGTGTTCGCCTCTTTATATTTTGACAACCAAGGAGTGTGTTTTTCCTAATGCGAACATTTTGAACTTCTCATCCACAATTTTTTTGGACCGATCTAGCGAGCGGCCGGCTGCTCGCTAGTCGTCCCGAGCGGCCGGTCTAAAACAGACAATTTTGGTCCCTAATCCATAAAAGGTAATTTGTCCCTTCCAATTGATAAAACAATTCTAATTAGAAAAAGTATCACGTACTAAAAAAGTACTACAAAGAACAGATATGAACGCATTTATTTTGGGTTTTCAAATTTTTAAAAAGTCATAACTTTTAGATCGCGCTTCGGAATTAAGATTCGTTTTCACCGTTGAAACCGTCGCGACGTGCTCTTCAAAAGTAGATCCCATATGGGGATGTTTCGACGAACTAGTCTTCCTGCCAACTAAATATCAATATATGTGCAACTAGACTACATGCCGTGCCAACTAAGCGTATGCGTGTGCCAATAATCCTTCTGCCAACTAAACATCAATGTGTGTGCAACTAGACTATATTGCCGCGCCAACTGAGTATATGTGTGCCAATAGTCCTGCCAACTAAACATAAATGCTTGTGCAAGTAGACTACATTGCCGCGCCAACTGAGCATATCTGTGTGCAACTAGTGTCCTGCCAACTAAACATCAATATGTGTGCAACTAGACTACATTACAAGCCAACTGAGCATATGTGTGTGCCAATAGTCGTGCCAACTAAACATTAATGTGTGTGCAACTAGACTACATTACAAGCCAACTGAGTATATGTGTGTGCAACTAGACTACATTACAAGCCAACGAACGAGGGTTGCACATCGACTACTAGGTAGTTGGTCGGGACAGTAGACTAGTTGCACAACAAAGTTGTCGTGGTTGCTAGATTGCAATCTCATAGGAAGTTGAATCATGCAGATCCAAAAATTAGTTTTGAAAAAAGTTGCACGATGTAGTACTAAAGTTGCACAATACAGTACTAAAGTTGCACCATATAGCACAAAAGTTGGCATCAGAAAAATTTCGTCGAAATATACCCATGCGGGATCTAGTTTCAAAGATCTCGTCGCAAGAGTTCCAGCAGTGAAAACAGATCTGAATTCCGACGAGCGGTTTGAAAGATATGCCTTTTTAAAATTTAGAACTCCAAAATAAATGTGTGTGGATTTGTTCTTTTCAGAATGTGGTAATCAGTGTATTCGCATTTAATACTAACAGCCACATGCACTAGAAGACAAAAAAATTAACACATAGATGCATGCAAGACCGGCCGCCCGTTTTGCTCAGATGGTGCGCGTGCACCGGAAAGAATTTGGGATTTTTTTGTGTGTGCATCTTTGTGCGCATTGGTGGGCAAACTTGTGTTAAAAAAAGTGAAAAAACAAAACCTTGTTCTCCTTTGGGGCATAAACACAAACAGTTGTGTTGCACACGAGCACAAGATCTGAAACTTCTTCTGTTCATGTACACACGGAGTACACAGTCACCCTCAGCACCCGCACACATCCAGGACCCAACACAAAGCTAGCTCACGGACGTAGTGAGGCGCAGCAGGCCATATCGCTATGGAGCAGCCAGTGGCGGCAAATTTGACAAATTTGACCTATAGACGAAATCAAATCACAGAATGAACTGTCCGTGAAACTATTTCACGCGGTTGACCCGTGGCGCCTAGCTCTCAGGCGCTGCACTAGTGCAACTCCTGGGAGCTAGGCGCTGCACACTGACTTAGTAATTTTCTGATCACACGTTGTGTAGCGCCTTCGTGTCGGGCGTCACACAAAAAGGTCAGCCGCGTGAAATAGTTTCACGGATAGTTCATTCTGTGATTTGATTTCGTGTATAGGTCAAATTTGTCAAATTTGTCGCCAGAGCACTGTGGGCGGCTCCGACCGCTCCGGCAGTCTGCAATAGGTCCTGTACTGGTCGCCTCCATGCTCCACATCCTCCCAGCGACGCACGCATCAGCTCCCTAGTCGGTTGCTCGCACAAGCAATAAAGAACCCACTGGTTAATTAAGCAGAGCAGTGTGGTGTTTTATGTCATGCCAATGGCGGAGAAGCTGGACTGCAGCCTGGGGCATAGGCGAATCATCGGGGGCCTCGTCCTTGGGGCGGATCGGTGCGTGAAGGCACTTTGGATGACAACGCATCGTGCGGCAGCACTAGGCTTCAGGAGTGGCCGTAGTTGGTGATGGGTCGCTGTAGGGATGGACCTTCCTAGGGAAGGTCAAGGTGGACCGTGCGTGAAGGACAGAACGAGAGGGAGAGGCCGCCCGCGACGTGCGGTGCTCGGTGACGGAGTAGCTCACCGGAGCAGCAACACCTCCCACACGCTAGCATCCGCTGGATTCGTGGACTCCGAATGTCCTCGACGCAGTAGGTAGCCGAGGGCGACAACGACGGCCCCATAGCCATAATTGAACTGAGCGGGATCCAGAATCAGGAGGCAGCACACGGGATCCATGGCTCGCGTTGGCGCGCGGGGTGCAGGGCCCTGGTGGTTGCTCGGGTGGTGGTGTTGTGGATCCATGGCGGCGGCGGGTGGAGGCGCAGCCGGACGGTGGTGAAGCAACGGTGGCTCACGGCGGCGGCGAGTGGGGAACCACGCGTCGGCGGTTAGATCCCGATGCGCGGGTTACAGGCTGCGGCGGCGGTGCTTGGGTGGTTCCCGGCGGCTGGTGAGGGAGGAGGGTCGCCGGTGGGTGGGCGGTGGCGGGTGAGGGAGGAGGGTCGCCGATGGGTGGGCGGTGGTTGGGGATCGAGGTGCTGGAGGTGGGGATCGAGAGGTGCTGGAGGTGCGGGACAGAGCAGTCGGTTTTTTTGTTCGGTCGAGTTCAGGAGGACCTCATGCGCGTCTGTATAGGCTGGCTGTGATCCAAATAACTATTCTAATACCATGATCATAATAGTGTTGTCCTATATATACTAGTAGAGTGCCCGTGCATTGCCACGAGCTCTTAAAAAAGTTTACAAAAGTTACATGTTAAATTGGTCTTACACCATCGTGTAAGAACATATCACTTGTAGTCAACATTATATATATATATATATATATATATATATATATATATATATATATTATTTCGTTGCAATTATTAATTACAAAGTTTATGCAATTAGTCTTACACCATCGTGTAAGAACATATCATCTTTCAAAAGGCATTCCAAATCGTCGGTTGATAATAAGGCATCTCCAATGTCCACGAACAAGGTTTTCTTGGGGCAGACATGATTGATTCGATGACTGAAATATCTCTAGGGGTACAAACATAGTCTGTCGACATCATAAAAAAGTGAGCCAACTTAGACAACAAAATGAGCCAAATTAGTTGAATAGAGAAGGCAATTTCACAAAGAAAATATTGATAATAACATTGAAAAATAACCTTGTGTGATAACATTTAAATTGGCATCCTTTTTTGGTTTGTTATGAGATATCATCGCTTTGACATCATTATGTTGTAAAAAACTCGGTGAATTTACTGTCCCTTTCAGCAACTTCGCATCGGAACCCTTCACGGCATGTGATTTCTGGGAAAATCTCTCAATGTGCTTCTCAATATCATTGGCTTGGTAAGTGTGGCAGTAACCGCTCTACGTACATCGTTGCAGACAAAGTACAACTCAGGTTCACAATTTTTCTAGATCTAATGTTTCTGAACCTAGGGATATGTATACAGTTAGCAACTTTCTTACCGACGCAATGGTCATGGTCGTGGTCGCGGCAGCAGACGCCGAGGTCTTCACGGCGCCACCGCTCTCCTTCCACGTCTCCACCAAGTTCAGAGACAGTGCGGCAGTGGCGGACCCGTCACCGGCCTTAAGGTCCGTCAGCTTTCACGCCGGCCACGGTGGCCAACCGTGAACCAAAAAAACCTCGTAGCGATGCCCCCACGCAGTCCAGGGGCTAACCTCCCGTCGCACCCCAAAAAAACCTACAAAATTAACCAGCGAAAAAAAACCAAAACCAATCGCGCGCACGTACGAGCGAGGTCTCCTGCCCTCGAGCGAGAACCACTCGCACGCACGACTCTCTGCCCTCGTTCGCCGCCGCCCTCCATCCCTTCACCGCCGCCCTCGCACATCAAAGCCGCCGCCCTCCATGGGACGATCAGCTTTAGGAGACGCCGCCGATCCGTTTATGACCCGCCGCCGATCACGTTCAGGATCCGGCGAGGATCCCTTCTGGAGGCGCGCGCCGATCCCCTGATCCGGCGCTGATCCCTTTGAGGACCAGCCGCCGATCACGTCCAGGATCCGACGACGATCCCCTTCAGTAGCCGCACGCCGATAACCTGAGCCGGCGCTGATCCCCGTTGAGGAGTCGCCGACGAGATCATTGCGGATATAGGTATTATTTGAAGTTTATACACAGTTTATGAAGGGATTACACACATATCATACAGCCATCGCATGTTCAAATATTCTGGACTTTTCTCCATTTAGTACCTGATAGTTGGGGGCTCCTCAAAAAAAATCAAAAAATCAAAGCACCACTTCTTCCCATAGGCATCACACTATATCCACGTTATGACAAAGAGGCAGGTGTCCAGAATGGAAAGGGTGCTAATATGATACAACACTCAATATATGCACTATTGTTCCATGGTTGTACCATTTCCCATGAAACAATGATACATGTTTGCATACCTTCCGAATGTTTCACGTTCCAGTTGCAAATTGGGCAAAGGATCCCCCAGTGTAGGTATGGCAATCAGTACCAAGTAGAACCTTCCAGCAAAATCACACCTTCCAGTAATTAATATAGGTAGTAAAATACCTTGCCAGGTTGGGAGAAAAAACCATCGTCAAATATTTTCCCTGAAAGAAATTAGAAACCATTCATCATGGTATATCCAGAATCAGTACATAAAGACATGCTTAGACAGTGTGATGCAGGAAAACACCACTGCCACACACAAAAAAGAATTTATTAAACGTATGTTGCCACCAAATTCTTAATGATACTTCCAAAATAAGCTCACTTCCAAAACGGCTCTTTCAAATATTCTTCACATATGGTAATTATTCTGACGGGACTATAGTAACCAATTCATCATCAAGTTTTATAAAAAAAGGTTAATAAGTTCTTTGTTGTTCATATATCCCTCAGAATGGCTTTACCTTCCACCCCTTCCATGGTTGCATCAGTACTTTTGTCTTCCAACTCCTGTACAATAGGACATCTCTTGAAATCAAACCAGCAGTACCAAATACATAGTCAATCTGATAAAAAAGACTCTAGAATAAATTTTAACATGGCAAGCACAGTACAGGATGTTTGCTGTGGTCCTGGTCCTTGTCTTCTGGAAATCCAGAAAAATACTGTGTCATGTTCCTTGTCTTCTGAAAAGCAAGAAAAAAGGCGTGCGTTATGTTTACGGTCCCTTTCAGCAACTTCGCATCGGAACCCTTCACGGCATGTGATTTCTGGGAAAATCTCTCAATGTGCTTCTCAATATCGCTGGCTTGGTAAGTGTAGCAGTAACCGCTCTACGTACATCGTTGCAGTCAAAGTACAACTCAGGTTCACAATTTTTCTAGATCAAATGTTTCTGAACCTAGGGATATGTATACAGTTAGCAACTTTCTTACCGACGCAATGGTCATGGTCGTGGTCGCGGCAGCAGACGCCGAGGTCTTCATGATACCACCGCTCTCCTTCCACGTCTCCACCAAGTTCAGAGACAGTGCGGCAGTGGCGGACCCATCACCGGCCATAAGGTCCGTCAGCTTTCACGCCGGCCACGGTGGCCAACCTCGACGCAGGCTTCGTCTTCTTCGGCTGTGCGATGGTGGATGCCTTGCTCTCCCTCGAAAACACCATGACGGCCACCGTAGACCCTTCCCTGCCCGCCGGCATGGTTGCAATCGCAGGCATCACCTTCCCATCCAACCCGCACTCTCCGGCTGCCTCTTCCGCGACCCGCTACACAACCACGAGGTTCCTGCTTCCATGAAAACGCAATATAATTTATATTCATCAAGAAGCAACAGAAGTAAGATCACTATATTAAATCCTGATGAACCATTTATGCCGAGATACAAACGGAGCAACACATCGGTTAAATTAAATCTAGCAATATAGTACACTTGGCACCGGGTAAACCCCAGATTAAACAATGTGGTAGATAGTTGTTTAACTGAATGACTTGCTAGTGAGCTGCTAGAAATGACTTGTTAGGCTTTGTGAGATCTTTCTCTATATACCGAAGTATATGACATTTCTCTCATAGCAAACAACTAATTTTCCCTTGAAAGCAAACAACCGATTCTTCTCTTCTTACCTTAAAAAAACAATTCACCCTCTCACTCATCGCACGATGCAACGGTCACACTCACATCTCAATTCCCTGGCGTGCTCTGCCCACCACGGCTTCTCATTGTCGCCTCCCCTCGACGCCACGTCATTTAGCTCGCACCTTGCTCTCAGCGCCACGCCCCCTCCTCTCCCCTCCACGACATCCCAGGCCGATTCCCGGTGCCAAGGACTGCACACCATCGTAGCCGAGGGTGACCACCACGACGACACAACCTGCTGCTCACCGCAACGCTGCACCTTCTCCAACAACATATTCCTCTGGTGTCTGTAGATGATGGATGCTGATTTGTAATTGCCAAAGAAACAACCGGTGTAGCTTCCTGTTTGACAGCATAGTAGTCAGAGAAATAACCTTGCATACCTAGTTCACATGGTCATGATATCATGATTAAACTGGATTTCTTTTGCTATGATAATAAAATTAACCATAGTGGACTCTACAGTTCAGAAAGAAGTGGTTAATTTGGCGCAAGATAGATAACATAATTCTGAAAAAAAAACTCCATAATTTTTTAGGCAAACCACAAAATAATTTAGTTAGAGGAGATAGTAAATAAAATACCCCTTCAATTCTAGAATTGTTATAGAGGCGTCACAACTATGCTACTACTGCACAAATCTATGATTTTTTTTGAAATTAAATTATCACATCTAAACTCAAAACATCGGGGCATCCTTAATTCATACATTCAGAGCAATGCAAACCTCCTAATCGAACATGCTGGACCTATGTTCTAGAAACTTCTAATTTTTTTTTGTAAATCAATAGCAGATTCATGAACCATACATGACCTGATTAAGCCCTAGTAAGGATAAATCAATGTCTACATGAATGCAACCACGTACCTTTTATCTCTTTGTCTTTTACGTAATCCAATTCATACGATACCCTTGGTTTTCCTGAACTTGATGGGTAACAAACAATCTTTAAATATCTCGAGGGAAGAAAATTATCTGAAAGCTGCACTCTAACCTGCAACAATAAGGGGAGAAAATTAAAATACACATTTGCTAGCAAAAATGATCACCATGATCTTAAATAAGCAAATAGAGCATTATCGTTTCCACAACTGCAAATGACAGAGTACAGCAAAACTGGAAGTACCAACCATCATATCTTGAAATATGTTGTTTACATCATCGACGGATCTAACAAAACTGAATTAAGTTAGAAACCTGATCAGGTGCAAGCTTGCAGTATGGAAGTAGATCGATCATGGGTACAAGAAAGGAATTAAATTCAATATTGAATAACCTCCTCACTCATCTCTGGTGCTTTTGCAAGAAAGGGATTAAATTCAATATCGGAGAGTAGATCTCTTATTTTAAGCTTGACTTGATTCTATTGTTAACTAAATTCTACAAATTTGAGTCATCTAGCAAAATGTAGTTCAATCTATAAAGTTGTTGGTGCAGGCATCCACTCTGCCTCTAAACCTCCATTTCTCTTTCTGTCATGGTCATATTTTTGCAGAATTTAGTTAGAACCATCAAGTGAGCTTTAGTTAACTCACAAGCTTATATACATCTAGAACTTTAAGTTATACTCAAATCTCTACAGAAAGGTGAAAAAACATGCAGGAAGTAAGAACAGACCGTGAACTTCTAACAAAACCTCAAAACTGGCACATGAGCGGAAATATCCTAATATTGAATGTAAGTCGGCATGAAGATGTCCCAAGATACAAACTTCGTGTAATTTATCATGAAAATTGTCCCTGATACAATCTAAAGTCCAAATTTTCATAAATCTTTATTACATAAAAAGACTTATGTTTTCTTTGATTAAATATGCAAACCAGACCTCTCCAACAAGATGCACCCCTTCAAAATGCTTTATGAAGCCGACAGATATAGAAAGCATGTAGCCATACCTATTCTTGTGCATGTCTTCAGAGCTTGAGAAAAACGAGGTACCAACAGAATACTAATAGTTTGCTAAGTGTAACCACCTTGCAGGCTGAATAAACACGATGGTCAAAGTCCTAATTAATTCAAACACAAACAACATAAAAAATTGAGATAGAAGCCACTGCACACATACTTTTCTGAATCTGACAATCAATTGAATTGGCGCCTTTCTATTTGTACACTTATAGACATCTCAAATATCACAAATTACACTTCAGATTTTGTTCACACCAGATTTTGTTCACATACTCTAGTAATTACTGGTAGTGAAAAAATGGTTTACAAATAGAACGTGGTGTGATCTTAAAAAAAAGAATAGAACCTGGTGTGTTGTTGCTTCAGCATCGCGTTACTACAATGGGAAGCCATCGGCCTCCTTCCCGCTAGCTCCGAGAAACCGCATTTCCATTGTCGGGGTGCCGGCGTCTTCTTCAACATGATAGCCCTCCCTCCATCTGCTTCTTGCTGTCTCCAGTTGTGCCAGCATCAGAGAACCATCCACCCCTAGCCTCGGCGAGTGCGCTGAATGGGCGACATCAGAGTGAGAGTTGGGCCTGAAGATGCTATCACATGCCTTGGTGATCATGTGACCTGTCAGACAGCAGTGTAACGGATAGGATCGGCGGTCACGCCATCCCCGGATGCACAGTTCCTCCGGTCCTTGCCCGCCACAACCCAGAGCCCTCCGCCATGCCCCATCACGACTCAGAGCCCTCCTCCATGCTCCGGTCCTTAGCAATTTGTAAATCTAAGAAGTCAAAATGAACCACTCATATAAATCTTGCTGTGAAGTTGCTTCTACACGTGAACATAAGAAAAAGGGGTACCATAAACTACAATTAGGCAAAACTTGTGAACCTTCTTAGTCTCATACCTGAAGCTACAAGGCCGTTGTGGCACCTGTCAGACAGTATACCAACAGATAGGATCGGCGGTCGCGACATTCCCGGATGCACAGTTCCTCCGCTCCTTCCCCGCCACAATCCAGAGCCCTTTGTCATGCGCCGCCGTCACCCAGAGCCCTCCTCCATGCTCCACTCCTTAGCAAAATCAAAGAAGGCAAAAGAAACCACACATATAAATTTTGTTGTGAAGTTGCTTGTACACGTGAACATAAGAAAAAGGGGTACCATAAACCAAGGTTGGAAAAAGCGCTAGGCGGTAGGCGGGCGGTAACCCTCTGCCTAGCGCCTTGCCTGCCTAGGCGTAGCCTAGGCGGCCCAAGGCGTTTCATACGGTAGCGGGTTAGGAGGATAATTATTTGGGTAGATTTTGTACCATAGCAGGTTAGAAAGACAATGTGGTGATAAAAAGGATAGACTTTGTACCATAGCAGGTTAGAAAGACAATGTGGTGATAAAAATAACATACATCAGGCAATGTGAAGAACTAAATATAGTCTATTCAATGGGGCAGCACGTGTTGGGGATCGTAGCAGAAATTAAAAATTTTCTACGCATCACCAAGATCAATCTATGGAGTTATCTAGCAACGAGAGAGAGAGGAGTGCATCTACATACCCTTGTAGATCGCGAGCGGAAGCGTTCAAGTGAACGGGGTTGATGGAGTCGTACTCGTCGTGATCCAAATCACCGATGACCGAGCGCCGAACGGACGACACCTCCGCGTTCAACACACGTACGGTTGGGAAGACGTCTCCTCCTTCTTGATCCAGCAAGGGGGAAGGAGAGGTTGATGGAGATCCAGCAGCACGACGGCGTGTGGTGGAAGTAGCGGGATTCAACAGGGCTTCGCCAAGCGCTGCGGAGGGAGAGGTGTCACGGGAGGAGAGGGAGGCGCCAGAGGCTTGGGTGCTGCTGCCCTCCTCCCCTCTATATATAGGGCCCCTGGGGGGCGCCGGCCTAGGAGATCCCATCTCCAAGGGGCGGCGGCCAAGGGGGGCACTTGCCCCCCAGTCAAGTGGGACGCCCCCCACACCTAGGGTTTCCAACCCTAGGTGCAGGGGAGGCCCAAGGGGGCGCACCAGCCCACCAAGGGCTGGTTCCCTTCCCCACTTCAGCCCATGGGCCCTCCGGGATAGGTGGCCCCACCCGGTGGACCCGGACCCTTCCGGTGGTCCCAGTACAATACCGGTGACCCCAGAAACCTTCCGGTGGCCGAAACTGGACTTCCTATATATAATTCTTCACCTCCGGACCATTCCGGAACTCCTCGTGATGTCCGGGATCTCATCCAGGACCTCGAACAACTTTTGGGTTACCGCATACTAGTATCTCTACAACCCTAGCGTCACCGAACCTTAAGTGTGTAGACCCTACGGGTTCGGGAGACATGCAGACATGACCGAGACGACTCTGCGGTCAATAACCAACAGCGGGATCTGGATACCCATGTTGGCTCCCACATGTTCCATGATGATCTCATCGGATGAACCACGATGTCGAGGATTCAATCAATCCGTATACAATTCCCTTTGTCAATCGTACGTTACTTGCCTGAGATTCGATCGTCGGTATCCCAATACCTTGTTCAATCTCGTTACCGGCAAGTCACTTTACTCGTACCGTAATGCATGATCCCGTGACCAAACACTTGGTCACATTGAGCTCATTATGATGATGCATTACCGAGTGGGCCCAGAGATACCTCTCCGTCATACGGAGTGACAAATCCCAGTCTCGATTCGTGCCAACCCAACAGACACTTTCGGAGATACCCGTAGTGCACCTTTATAGCCACCCAGTTACGTTGTGACGTTTGGCACACCCAAAGCACTCCTATGGTATTCGGGAGTTGCACAATCTCATGGTCTAAGGAAATGATACTTGACATTTGGAAAAGCTCTAGCAAACGAACTACACGATCTTGTGCTATGCTTAGGATTGGGCCTTGTCCATCACATCATTCTCCTAATGATGTGATCCCGTTATCAATGACATCCAATGTCCATAGTCAGGAAACCGTGACTATCTGTTGATCAACGAGCTAGTCAACTAGAGGCTCACTATGGACATTTGTGGTCTATGTATTCACACATGTATTACGATTTCCGGATAACACAATTATAGCATGAACAATAGACAATTATCATGAACAAGGAAATATAATAATAACCATTTTATTATTGCCTCTAGGGCATATTTCCAACAGTCTCCCACTTGCACTAGAGTCAATAATCTAGTTACATTGTGATGAATCGAACACCCATAGAGTTCTGGTGTTGATCATGTTTTTCTCGTGGAAGAGGCTTAGTCAGCGGGTCTGCAACATTCAGATCCGTATGTATCTTGAAAATTTCTATGTCTCCCACTTGGACTAAATCCCGAATGGAATTGAAGCGTCTCTTGATGTGCTTGGTTCTCTTGTGAAATCTGGATTCCTTCGCCAAGGCAATGGCACCAGTATTGTCACAAAAGATTTTCATTGGACCCGATGCACTAGGTATGACACCTAGATCGGATATGAACTCCTTCATCCAGACTCCTTCATTTGCTGCTTCTGAAGCAGCTATGTACCCCGCTTCACATGTAGATCCCGCCACGACGCTTTGTTTAGAACTGCACCAACTGACAGCTCCACCATTCAATATAAACACGTATCCGGTTTGCGATTTGGAATCGTCCGGATCAGTGTCAAGCTTGCATCTACGTAACCATTTACGATGAGCTCTTTGTCACCTCCATATACGAGAAACATATCCTTAGTCCTTTTCAGGTACTTCAGGATGTTCTTGACCGCTGTCTAGTGATCCACTCCTGGATTACTTTGGTACCTCCCTGCTAGACTTATAGCAAGGCACACATCAGGTCTGGTACACAGCATTGCATACATGATAGAGCCTATGGCTGAAGCATAGGGAACATCTTTCATTTTCTCTCTATCTTCTGCGGTGGTTGGACATTGAGTCTTACTCAACTTCACACCTTGTAACACAGGCAAGAACCCTTTCTTTACTTGATCCATTTTGAACTTCTTCAAACTTTGTCAAGGTATGTGCTTTGTGAAAGTCCAATTTAGTGTCTTGATCTATCTCTATAGATCTTAATGCCCAATATGTAAGCAGCTTCACCGAGGTCTTTCATTGAAAAACTCTTATTCAAGTATCCCTTTATGCTATCCAGAAATTCTATATCATTTCCAATCAGTAATATGTCATCCACATATAATATCAGAAATGCTACAGAGCTCCCACTCACTTTCTTGTAAATACAGGCTTCTCCAAAAGTCTGTACAAAACCAAATGCTTTGATCACACTATCAAAGCATTTATTCCAACTCTGGGAGGCTTGCACCAGTCCATAAATGGATCGCTGGAGCTTGCACACTTTGTTAGCTCCCTTTGGATCGACAAAACCTTCCGGTTGCATCATATACAACTCTTCTTCCAGAAATCCATTCAGGAATGCAGTTTTGACATCCATCTGCCAAATTTCATAATCATAAAATGCGGCAATTGCTAACATGATTCGGACAGACTTAAGCATCGGTACGGGTGAGAAGGTCTCATCATAGTCAATCCCTTGAACTTGTCAAAAACCTTTCGCAACAAGTCGAGCTTTGTAGACAGTAACATTACCGTCAGCGTCAGTCTTCTTCTTGAAGATCCATTCATTCTCAAATGCTTGCCGATCAACGGGCAAGTCAACCAAAGTCCATACTTTGTTCTCATACATGGATCCCATCTCAGATTTCATGGCTTCTAGCCATTTTGCGGAATCTGGGCTCACCATCGCTTCTTCATAGTTCGTAGGTTCATCATGATCTAGTAGCATGACTTCCAGAACAGGATTACCGTACCACTCTGGTGTGGATCTTACTATGGTTGATCTACGAGGTTCGGTAGTAACTTGATCTGAAGTTTCATGATCATAATCATTAGCTTCCTCACTAATTCGTATAGGTGTCACAGAAACCGGTTTCTGTGATGTACTACTTTCCAATAAGGGAGCAGGTACAGTTACCTCATCAAGTTCTACGTTCCACCCACACACTTCTTTCGAGAGAAACTCCTTCTCTAGAAAGGATCCATTCTTAGCAACGAATGTCTTGCCTTCGGATCTATGATAGAAGGTGTACCCAACAGTCTCTTTGAGTATCCTATGAAGACACATTTCTCTGATTTGGGTTCGAGCTTATCAGGTTGAAGCTTTTTCACATAAGCATCGCAGCCCCAAACTTTAAGAAATGACAACTTTGGCTTCTTACTAAACCACAGTTCATAAGTAGTCATCTCAACGGATTTAGATGGTGCCCTATTTAACGTGAATGCAGCCGTCTCTAAAGCATAACCCCAAATGATGGTGGTAAATCAGTAAGAGACATCATAGATCACACCATATCTAGTAAAGTACGATTACGACGCTCGGACACACCATTACGCCGTGGTGTTCCGGGTGGCGTGAGTTGCGAAACTATTCCGCATTGTTTGAAATGAAGACTAAACTCGTAACTCAAATATTCTCCTGTACGATCAGATTGTAGAAACTTTATTTTCTTGTTACGATGATTTTCCACTTCACTCTAAAATTCGTTGAACTTTTCAAATGTTTCAGACTTATGTTTCATCAAGTAGATATACCCATATCTTCTCAAATCATCTGTGAAGGTAAGAAAATAACGATATCCGCCACGAGCCTCAACATTCATCGGACCACATACATCTGTATGTATGATTTCCAACAAATCTGTTGCTCTCTCCATAGTACCGGAGAACGGCATTTTAATCATCTTGCCCATGAGGCATGGTTCGCAAGTACCAAGTGATTCGTAATCAAGTGATTCCAAAAGTCCATCAGTATGGAGTTTCTTCATGCGTTTTATACCGATATGACCTAAACGGCAGTGCCACAAATAAGTTGCACTATCATTATCAACTCTACATCTTTTGGCTTTAACATTATGAATATGTGTATCACCACTACTGAGATTCATCAAAAATAAACCACTCTTCAAGGGTGCATGACCATAAAAGATATTACTCATATAAATAGAACAACCATTATTCTCTGATTTAAATGAATAACCGTCTCGCATCAAACAAGATCCAGATATAATGTTCATGCTCAACGCTGGCACCAAATAACAATAAATTAGGTCTAATACTAATCCCGAAGGTAGATGTAGAGGTAGCGTGATGACTGCGATCACATCGACTTTGGAACCATTTCCCACGCGCATCGTCACCTCGTCCTTCGCGAGTGTTCGCTTAATCCGTAGTCCCTGTTTCGAGTTGCAAATATTAGCAACAGAACCAGTATCAAATACCCAGGTGCTACTGCGAGCTCTAGTAAGGTACACATCAATAACATGTATATCACATATACCTTTGTTCACCTTGCCATCCTTCTTATCCGCCAAATACTTGGGGCAGTTCCGCTTCCAGTGTCCAGTCTTCTTGCAGTAGAAGCACTCAGTTTCAGGCTTAGGTCCAGATTTGGGTTTCTTCTCCTGAGCAGCAACTTGCTTGTTGTTCTTCTTGAAGTTCCCCTTCTTCTTCCCTTTGCCATTTTTCTTGAAACTGGCGGCCTTGTTGACCATCAACACTTGATGCTCCTTCTTGATTTCTACCTCCCCAGCCTTTAGCATCGCGAAGAGCTCGGGAATCGTCTTATCCATCCCTTGCATGTTATAGTTCATCACGAAGCTCTTGTAGCTTGGCGGCAGTGATTGAAGAACTCTGTCAATGACACTACAACAGGAAGATTAACTTCAAGTTGAGTCAAGTGATTATGATACCCAGACATTTTGAGTATATGTTCACTGACAGAACTATTCTCCTCCATCTTGCAGCTATAGAACTTATTGGAGACTTCATATCTCTTAATCCGGGCATTTGCTTGAAATATTAACTTCAACTCCTGGAACATCTCATATGCTTCATGATGTTCAAAACGTCGTTGAAGTCCCGATTCTAAGCCGTAAAGCATGGCACACTGAACTATTGAGTAGTCATCAGCTTTGCTCTGCCAGACGTTCATAACATCTGGTGTTGCTCCAGAAGTAGGCCTGGCACCCAGTGGTGCTTCCAGGACGTAATTCTTCTGTGCAGCAATGAGGATAATCCTCAAGTTACGGACCCAGTCCGTGTAATTGCTACCATCATCTTTCACTTTGCTTTCTCAAGGAACGCATTAAAATTCAACGGAACAACAGCACGGGCCATCTATCTACAATCAAACATAGACAAGCAAGATACTATCAGGTACTAAGTTCATGATAAATTTAAGTTCAGTTAATCATATTCTTAATGAACTCCCACTCAGATAGACATCCCTCTAGTCATCTAAGTGAAACATGATCCGAGTCAACTAGGCCGTGTCCGATCATCACGTGAGACGGACTAGTCAACATCGGTGAACATCTTCATGTTGATCGTATCTCTATACGACTCATGCTCAACCTTTCGGTCTTCCGTGTTCCGAGGCCATGTCTGTACATGCTAGGCTCGTCAAGTCAACCTAAGTGTATTGCGTGTGTAAATCTGGCTTACACCCATTGTATTTGAACGTTAGAATCTATCACACCCGATCATCACGTGGTGCTTCGAAAAAACGAACCTTCGCAATGGTGCACAGTTAGGGGGAACACTTTCTTGAAATTATTGCGAGGGATCATCTTATTTAAGCTACCGTCGTTCTAAGAAAATAAGATGTAAAACATGATAAACATCACATGCAATCAAATAGTGACATGATATGGCCAATATCATTTTGCTCCTTTTGATCTCCATCTTCGGGGCGCCATGATCATCTTCGTCACCGGCATGACACCATGATCTCCATCATCGTGTCTTCATGAAGTTGTCACGCCAACGATTACTTCTACGTCTATGGCTAACGTGTTTAGCAATAAAGTAAAGTAATTTACATGGCGTTGTGCAATGACACGCAGGTCATACAAAAATAAAGACAACTCCTATGGCTCCTTCCGGTTGTCATACTCATCGACATGCAAGTCGTGATTCCTATTACAAGAACATGATCAATCTCATACATCACATATATCATTCATCACATCCTCTTGGCCATATCACATCACACGGCATATGCTGCAAAAACAAGTTAGACGTCCTCTAATTGTTGTTGCAAGTTTTTACGTGGCTGCTATAGGTTTCTTAGCGAGAACCTTTCTTACCTACGCCAAAACCACAACATGATATGCCAATTTATATTTACCCTTCATAAGGACCCTTTTCATCGAATCCGTTCCGACTAAAGTGGGAGAGACAGACACCCGCTAGCCACCTTATGCAACTAGTGCATGTCAGTCGGTGGAACCTGTCTCACATAAGCATACGTGTAAGGTCGGTCCGGGCCGCTTCATCCCACGATGCCGCCGAAACAGGATAAGACTAGTAGTGGCAATAAAATTGACAACATCTACGCCCACAACAAGTTTGTGTTCTACTCGTGCATAGAAACTACGCATAGACCTAGCTCATGATGCCACTGTTGGGGATCGTAGCAGAAATTAAAAATTTTCTACGCATCACCAAGATCAATCTATGGAGTCATCTAGCAACGAGAGAGAGGAGTGCATCTACATACCCTTGTAGATCGCGAGCGGAACTGTTCAAGTGAACGGGGTTGATGGAGTCGTACTCGTCGTGATCCAAATCACCGATGACCGAGCACCGAACGGATGGCACCTCCGCGTTCAACACACGTACGGTTGGGAAGACGTCTCCTCCTTCTTGATCCAGCAAGGGGGAAGGAGAGGTTGATGGAGATCCAACAGCATGACGGCGTGGTGGTGGAAATAGCGGATTCCAACAGGGCTTCGCCAAGGCGCTGGCCGGGAGGGAGAGGTTGTCACGGGAGGGGAGAGGGCAGGCGCCAGAGGGCTTGGGTGCTGCTGCCCTCCCCCCCTCTATATATAGGGCCCCCTGGGGGGGTGCCGGCCCTAGGAGATCCCATCTCCAGGGGGGCGGCGGCCAAGGGGGGCACTTGCCCCCCAAGTCAAAGTGGGACGCCCCCCCACCCCTAGGGTTGTCCAACCCTACGGCGCAGGGGAGGCCAAGGGGGGGCGCACCAGCCCCCAGGGGCTGGTTCCCTTCCCACTTCAGCCCATGGGGCCCTCCGGGATAGGTGGCCCCACCTGGTGGACCCCCGGGACCTTCCGGTGGTCCCGATACAATACCGGGTGCCCCGAAACCTTCCCAGGTGGTGGCAAATAGGACTTCCCATAATATAATCTTTACCCCTGGACCATTCCGGACTCCTCGTTGACCTCCGGGATCTCCATCCGGTTTACTCCGAACAACTTTCGGTTAACCGCATACTAATATCTCTACAACTCTAGTGTCAGCGAACCTTAAGTGTGTAGACCCTACGGGTTCGGGAGACATGGAGACATGACCAAGACGACTCTGCGGTCAATAACCAACAGCGGGATCTGGATACCCATGTTGGCTCCCACATGTTCCACGATGATCTCATCAGATGAACCACGATGTCGAGGATTCAATCAATCCCGTATACAATTCCCTTTGTCAATCGGTACGTTACTTGCCCGAGATTCGATCGTCGGTATCCCAATACCTTGTTCAATCTCGTTACCCGCAAGTCACTTTACTCGTACCGTAATGCATGATCCCATGACCAAACACTTGGTCACATTGAGCTCATTATGATGATGCATTACCAAGTGGGCCTGGAGATACCTCTCCGTCATACGGAGTGACAAATCCCAGTCTTGATTCGTGCCAACCCAACAGACACTTTCGGAGATACCCGTAGTGCACCTTTATAGCCACCCAGTTACGTTGTGACGTTTGGCACACCCAAAGCACTCCTATGGTATCCGGGAGTTGCACAATCTCATGGTCTAAGGAAATGATACTTGACATTTGGAAAAGCTCTAGCAAACGAACTACACGATCTTGTGCTATGCTTAGGATTGGGTCTTGTCCATCACATCATTCTCCTAATGATGTGATCCCGTTATCAATGACATCCAATGTCCATAGTCAGGAAACCATGACTATCTGTTGATCAACGAGCTAGTCAACTAGAGGCTCACTAGGGACATGTTGTGGTCTATGTATTCACACATGTATTATGATTTCTGGATAACACAATTATAGCATGAACAATAGACAATTATCATGAACAAGGAAATATAATAATAACCATTTTATTATTGCCTCTAGGGCATATTTCCAACAGCACGCCCATAGAAATATCAAATATTCAAATAGATTAGAGGCAAACATCACACAAACCCAATTGGCATAGCATTATAAATTATGAGTTCAACAGTTCACACATCAAAATGAAGTTCTTTAATTCCTAGAATCTTATTGGGAAGACTTCTCTCACAAGTCAAAAAGGGAAATTCCACATGGACGCACACACAAACGGTTCGACTCAATGACATAAATATATAATATATAAAAAGTACTTAAGAAAAGACACCTGTTCATTTGGGTCTCCTCAATTATCAATAGCCATTCTCCTCATATGAATGCATCTCCTCCTCATCATCAAACTCCTCTTCTTCAGAATCAAATTCCTCTTCTTCATAAAGTTGTCTTGGTCTCGCACTTCTACGTGGCTCGAGCAGTTCATCGCCTCCCATTGCTTCTCCAATGCCACTCCCCGGCATCCCTGTACTATTCATCTCCTCCTCATCTTTATCCATATAGATGACTTCTGCATAATCATCTCCGCCCTCAAAAAGAAAACCTTGAGCTTCAGTAGTTTCAGCGGATAAGAGGACATCAGTGATCTTCTTCTCCTTGATCATTTGTTTCTTGGCCATCATTCTCGAGTTGAATTGTATGAACACAAGAGAGTTTAGACGTTCTGTAGTTAGCCTATTTCTTTTCTTTGTATGTATCTACAACAGGAAAAAATATAAGGATTAAGAACAGGGAATGTTTTGACATGTGACAGACTAATCAAGCTAGATGTGAGATTAGAGAGTCAGGAGACTAACATTTTCGAAGGTACTCCAATTCCTTTCACAGACTGAAGAACTTGATGTCAATGAGAGGATTCTCACAGCCATCCTTTGTAGAGCTGGTGCTTCAGTTCCATAGAGCCTCCACCAAGATGCTATGAATTAAAGCACAGAATCAAGTTAACAATGTATTGCACAAATTCTGAATATATATTGAATAAATTAGACTTCACAAAATCAGAATGCATACCTGCATTGTAATCAAAATTTTGACAACTCCTCGCAAGCTTCTTTGCAAATGATCCTTCTTTAATTCAAAATTGACAGCTTTATCTTGTTTGTCATCATCACCATAATAAAAGGTCTCCACACAACTAATGAACCCTTCGGCATTAAACTACAATTAGGCAAAAATTGTGAGCCTTCTTAATCTCATACCTGAAGCTACAAGGCCGTTGTTATCATCAACCATTGTTGTTGTATGTGTGTATATTGGTATTCAACCTCAATTCCTCACAATTTGTAAATCAAGCACATACCAGTAGAAGCCTCATTGATGGTCTTTGTCACCGTCTGCTCCCACGAGGTCATCACGAGGCAGCCGCTGCTCCTTCCCATCATCCATCATCTCCATCTTCCTCGGGCCCACAGGCTCGAGCAGGATGCCAACGACGGCCAGAGGGGCGGCGACGCGCATGCAGGCAGGGGGAAGGAAGAACAGGGGCGGCGGTGCTCCCTCCTGGAGGAGGGAGGAGCAGGGGCGGTGGCATGTGCGCCGGGAGGAGGCCGGGAGGGCATGGGCGGCCGGGAGCGAGGGAGGAGGTGGGGGCGGGGCGGCGCCGGGATCCAGGGACGTTGGGGGTCGGGCGGCGCCGGGAGTGAGGGAGAAGGTGGGGGCGGGGCGAGCCAGGATCTGGGGAGGAGATGGGGCGGCCGCCGGGGAGGAGGTCGGGGGCTGGCGGCGAAGGGATCTGGAGGAATCGCTTGGTCAGGAGGAACGGCGGGGAATCACTAGGTTTTTTTTGCGGAAGGGTTGCGAGTTAACGGAGGTGGGAGGATGACAAAAAACTGGAGGTGGGAGGATGACAAAAAAACCCAGCGAAAATAAACCGCGTCGACTATTCACCAACTGCTCCATTAGGAGTATATATATATATATATATATATATGAGAGGAGGGAGAGGGGCAACACACACCACGATCCTCAAGCCGTGTGCGGCGCCCCTCTCCCTCTAGTTCGTCTGTCGGGGATATCTAGCGACATATGCCAGGGGGTGGCTTATCATGGATGGGGACAGGAGTACATCGTCGGGTACTAGAAGCGGGAGTGAGCAAGATCTCGAATGCCTACGAGTCTTACCTAGGTTCGGGGCTCTCCGTGGAGATAACACCCCTAGCCCTACTCTGCGGGGTCTCCGCATGATGACTATCTGTTGGGGATCGTAGCAGAAATTTAAAATTTTCTACGTATCACCAAGATCAATCTATGGAGTCATCTAGCAACGAGAGAGAGGGGAGTGCATCTACATACCCTTGTAGATCGCGCGCGGAAGTGTTCAAGAGAACGGGGTTGATGGAGTCGTACTCGTAGTGATCCAAATCACCGATGATCGTAGCGCCGAACGGACGGCACCTCCGCGTTCAACACACGTACGGAGCGGGGACGTCTCCTCCTTCTTGATCCAGCAAGGGGGGAGGAGAAGTTGATGGAGATCCAGCAGCACGACGGCGTGGTGGTGGAAGTAGCGGGATCCCGGCAGGGCTTCGCCAAGCGCAAGTGGGGAGGAAGAGGTGTCACGGGAGGGAGGGAGGCGCCAGGGCTTGGGGTGCTGCTCCCATGCACCTCCCCACTATATATAGGGGTGGAGGGGGCTGGTTTCTTGCTCTCCAAGTCCATTGGGGCGTTGGCAAAGGTGGGGGAAAGAAATCCCATCATTTCCCTTCCCCACCGATTGTTATCCCCCTTTTTTAGGGATCTTGATCTTATCCCTTCGGGATATGATCTTATTCCTTCTAAGGTGGGATCTTGGTGCGCCTTGACCAGGGGTGTGGGGCCTTGCCCCCACTACCCACGTTCATGTGGGTCCCCCCATGCAGGTGGGCCCTACTTCGGAACCTTCTAGAACCTTCCCGGTACAATACCGAAAAATCCCGAACATTTCCCGGTGGCCAAAATAGGACTTCCCATATATAAATCTTTACCTCCGGACCATTCCGGAACTCCTCGTGACGTCCGGGATCTCATCCGGGACTCCGAACAACTTTCGGTTAACCGCATACTAATATCTCTACAACTCTAGTGTCAGCGAACCTTAAGTGTGTAGACCCTACGGGTTCGGGAGACATGCAGACATGACCGAGACGACTCTGCGGTCAATAACCAACAGCGGGATCTGGATACCCATGTTGGCTCCCACATGTTCCACGATGATCTCATCAGATGAACCACGATGTCGAGGATTCAATCAATCCCGTATACAATTCCCTTTGTCAATCGGTACGTTACTTGCCCGAGATTCGATCGTCGGTATCCCAATACCTTGTTCAATCTCGTTACCGGCAAGTCACTTTACTCGTACCGTAATGCATGATCCCGTGACCAAACACTTGGTCACATTGAGCTCATTATGATGATGCATTACCAAGTGGGCCTAGAGATACCTCTCCGTCATACGGAGTGACAAATCCCAGTCTCGATTCGTGCCAACCCAACAGACACTTTCGGAGATACCCGTAGTGCACCTTTATAGCCACCCAGTTACGTTGTGACGTTTGGCACACCCAAAGCACTCCTATGGTATCCGGGAGTTGCACAATCTCATGGTCTAAGGAAATGATACTTGACATTTGGAAAAGCTCTAGCAAACGAACTACACGATCTTGTGCTATGCTTAGGATTGGGTCTTGTCCATCACATCATTCTCCTAATGATGTGATCCCGTTATCAATGACATCCAATGTCCATAGTCAGGAAACCATGACTATCTGTTGATCAACGAGCTAGTCAACTAGAGGCTCACTAGGGACATGTTGTGGTCTATGTATTCACACATGTATTACGATTTCCGGATAACACAATTATAGCATGAACAATAGACAATTATCATGAACAAGGAAATATAATAATAACCATTTTATTATTGCCTCTAGGGCATATTTCCAACACTATCGTCAGTTGAGTAGCTACAAGAGTGCTCCTTGAGCTGTTTCGGCTAGAGGAGGAAGAAGGGCAAAGCTAGCTCTATCTCCTCTCTCAATGTGGGTGTGAGTTGGCTAGGGTTCTGAACCCTTTGCATGGGTGAACCTGGGGGGTTTATATAGGCCTACCCCCAGGGGTACAATGATAATCCGTCCGGGTGTAGGACCCGGCCGTCAGTGTCCCTGGGCGCTGGCTTCTCCGCCGGCTGCTGAGGCCCGCCGCTTGGTGGGTCCCGCCGGCAGCCGTGAGCTCGGCCGACAGGTAGGGCCCGCCACCTGCGGGCCATGTTGACTGCTTTATACTGTAGCCTTGCCCTAGATGACGGAGGCTTCGTCGGGGGGCGTATGGCTACAGTCGCGCTGCCTGGCGGGCACTCACTGTAACCACGCTCCATCTCATCAGATTAATGGTGCATAGACTTCGAGGGGAGGGAGGGCCGCCTGCTAGGAGTCGGCCCGCCCTCGACGCCGCCTGCTCGGGGTTAGCCGCCTTCTAGTGGCTCACGGACAGGTAGGGCCCGCCGTCTGTGGGCCGTACCGACCGCCCATCGTGGGAGCATGGCTCCTGCTGACGTAGGTGATGTCACGGGCTGCATGGCAACAGTGCCGCGCCAGGCTAGGGGTGTCCGCTTGGCACACCCGCACTGTGGCCACGTTTGCCCTGGATTCACGGGTGGCGGGTCATACTGTAGCCACGCCCCGTCTCGTCGTAGTAAATGGGTGCAAACTTTGAGGGGCCGCAGGGCCGCCTGCTAGATGCCGGCTCCCTGGGGCCGCGTGTTGGGAGCACGCCGTCTTTTGGCAGCCGCCCCGTTGGACCAGTCGGCCCAAGGGATCGGCCTTTTGTCTGGAAGGTGTGAGGGGCGCAGCTGGCCCCGATGTCTTGAAATACTATGGGGTGCTGATGAGGCTACCCGTGGTCAATCCCTCCGACAGTAGTCCCAGAAGCTGGTGGGGCGCCGCGGCTGAGATCGAGGAGCCTCAGAGTGATCTGGTATTCTTGCTTCATCCAACTTCTGGTGATGCCGACTGTTGGAAGTCGGCCGAGGCCAGGCCAGCCGCCTGGTGAATTCGAATCGTCGTGGTGGAGGCCGGGTGGCGAGCCGGCCGAGTGGCAGGCTTGCCGCTCGTTGCCCGCTTGCCACGTGTCGCCAGCAGACCAGGCCGGCCTGCCAGGCCACACGCGCGAAGGGACGTCACCGCAGGCCCGGGCCCGCCACTACAGGGCCTCAGCGCACGCGCGGATCCACTGCGGCCGAGGTAGACGGTTTCCCTTCTCAGGCGCTTTAATTGTGCGCCGTTAAGGCGCGGAATGCGCGGGGTCGTGCAGGGCATGGGCACAGTTAATCTCATGCCCCCCACGCCTTGCCTCTTCAGCTCCACCGCCGCGGGCCTAACATGAGGGGGGCGCGGCAGAACGCACGCGCGCCCTC
The DNA here is from genome assembly GCF_018294505.1 of Triticum aestivum. Lineage (NCBI taxonomy): Eukaryota > Viridiplantae > Streptophyta > Magnoliopsida > Poales > Poaceae > Triticum > Triticum aestivum. The sequence goes on along the minus strand of NC_057796.1, from coordinate 80,114,533 downwards.
CTCGTCCTCCATCTTCTTCTTCCTCTACCTTCTCCGCTCGCTTGCTGCCGCCGCGCCGCTGCCCGCCGTCGGAGCATCGCAGCAGCCCGCTGTCGCCTGACTTCTCCGCATCGCCGCGGCCTTGCCATCGCGTGACCGCTCCGCGCCGCCACCGATCAACCACGACCATGGCGCGCGGCGGATGCCACGGCGATTGGGATGGCTCAAACATCCATGAAGACCACCTCGAGTTCCTCTGCCAGACGCGGCGGCTTCCCCGCGCGGCGAACGTGAAGGTGTGTGTTCCCCCCGAGAGGGAGATCTCGCCGGCGCCGGAGGACGGCTAGCGCGTCGTCTTCAGGTTGCATTTCCTCCGCGGCTTCGGCCTGCCGGCGAGCGGCTTTCTTCGCTCTTTTCTCGTCTTCTACCAACTCCAACCCCACCATCTCACGCCGAACATGGTGGTGCTGCTCGCTGCCTTCATCACCCTTTGCGAGGGGTATCTCGGTGTCTTGCCTTCGCTCGAGCTGTGGGGGGAGCTCTTCTACCTCAAGCTCGGCACCGCCGTCAAAGGCGAGGCGGCTCAGTGCGGGGCCTGCGTTGTGGTGTAGCGCACTGGCTCCGGGGTCCGCTTCCCGGCCCTCGCACTGCTGGAGTCGGCCAAGCTCTGGCAAAAGTAGTACTTCTACGTCCAGAAAATCCACGCGACACGGGACTACGTCAACTTGCCGGCTTATGTAGCCAGCCCGCTTGTTGAGCCTTGCACCAACTGGAAGTTCCGGCCGAGGACGCTATCGGCCGCCGTCTCCACCGCTCTCACCCGGCTCCAAGAGATGACGGAGTCGGAAGGCATCAAGGCCTCGGATCTGTTGGCCGCCTTTGTTGAGCGCCGGTGCTGCCTCTTCAAGCCCAGCCCCACCTGATCAGCAACATGAGTGGGCTCCGGGACCCATGCCGGATGTCCACCAAGGCGCTGCCGGATGTGGAGGTGGTCCAGCTGGTCAACTACTTCTCCGACTACAAGCTTGTCGAGGGGAGCTGGCGGTTCGGCAAGGAGCCGTATAGCCACACCAACCCGCCGCCTTCGGTAAGTTTCTGATTCTCTTTCTTTGCTCGTGCCAAGTTCTTTGTGCCGCCTGACCGTCCGGCCATGACGCAGCGCTTCCCGAGCTAGACGGCAGTCGGCGCGCTGGCCCCAGGCCATCAGTACCTGGCGGACCACGCGGAAAACGACGTGGACGACCCCGAGCTGGGGCGACCGCCATGGAGGAGGACGACACCGCAGGAGGCAGAGGTGAGGGAGCAGACGGATCCGCAGGAGGCGGCATCAGGGAGTGGCCAGACAACAACGAGGAAGACGTCGAGCCGCGCCGTGCCCCCGACGCCGACAGGACAGGCGCCGGCTCCTCGACGGTGCCGACTGGAGCACCTGGCGTGCCGAAACGTCGGGCCGACGCCGGGATGTTTGGCAGTCGGCCGTCCAAGAAGGCCAAGGCCTCGGTCGCCGCTACCAAATGGCAAGAGGCCGCGAAGGCGGCCATCATCCGGAAGGGCCTGAAGCAGCGCCCAATGGTGTCCGCATAAGTGTTTTTGTTGTTCTGTCTTGCATTTGCTTTTCTTTTTTCGCAAACTCTTCTTAGCTTCTTCTTGCTATGTTGCGTAGGGCCCCGCTTTCTCTCTCGCGGGCCCTGTCTGCCTCGGGGATCGGGATGGCAGGCGGCCTCGTAGAGGCCCACCGCGTGGTGCTACCTCTTGAGCACTGCGTTGGTTTTCCCTTGAAGAGGAAAGGGTGATGCAGCAAAGTAGCGTAAGTATTTACCTCGGTCTTTGAGAACCAAGGTATCAATCCAGTAGGAGGCCACGCACGAGTCCCTCGCACCTACACAAACAAATAAATCCTCGCAACCAACACGATAAGGGGTTGTCAATCCCTACACGGTCACTTACGAGAGTGAGATCTAATAGATATGATAAGATAATATTTTTGGTATTTTTATGATAAAGATACAAAGTAAAATAGAAAGCAATAAAAATAACTAAGTGTTGGAAGATTAATATGATGGAAAATAGACCTAGGGGCCATAGGTTTCACTAGTGGCTTCTCTCAAGAGCATAAGTATTACGGTGGGTGAACAAATTACTGTTGAGAAATTGACAGAATTGAGCATAGTTATGAGAATATCTAGGTATGATCATGTATATAGGCATCACGTCCGAGACAAGTAGACCGACTCCTGCCTGCATCTACTACTATTACTCCACACATCGACCGCTATCCAGCATGCATCTAGAGTATTAAGTTCATAAGAACAGAGTAACACTTTAAGCAAGATGACATGATGTAGAGGGATAAACTCATGCAATATGATATAAACCCCATCTTGTTATCCTCGATGGCAACAATACAATACGTGCCTTGCTGCCCCTACTGTCACTGGGAAAGGACACCGCAAGATTGAACCCAAAGCTAAGCACTCCTCCCATTGCAAGAAAGATCAATCTAGTAGGCCAAACCAAACTGATAATTCGAAGAGACTTGCAAAGATAACCAATCATACATAAAAGAATTCAGAGAAGATTCAAATATTGTTCATAGATAAACTTGATCATAAACCCACAATTCATCGGTCTCAACAAACACACCGCAAAAGAAGATTACATCGAATAGATCTCCACGAGAGAGGGGGAGAACATTGTATTGATATCCAAAAAGAGAGAAGAAGCCATCTAGCTAATAACTATGGACCCGAAGGTCTGAGGTAAACTACTCACACATCATCGGAGAGGCTATGGTGTTGATGTAGAAGCCCTCCGTGATCGATGCCCCCTCCGGCGGAGCTCCGGAAAAGGTCCCAAGATGGGATCTCATGGGTACAGAAGGTTGCGGCGGTGGAATTAGGTTTTTGGGGCAAATTTGACAATTTTGACCTGGAAACGAAATAAATTCACAGAATGAACTGGGTGCGAAACTATTTCACACCCCTAACCCTTTTGTGTAGCGCCCGCCACGCCGGCGCCACACCCTACGGTGCAGCGCCTAGCGCTGGGGCGTTGCACCTCTGTCCACCGTGGCAACACATGGGCCCGCACCCAGCAGTGCAACGCCTCCGAGCTAGGCGTCGCACATGTAATGTGCAGCGCCTAGCGGCTAGGCGCTGCACTGTGACTTATCTGCAACCGCGCCAGCCCTCTCCTCCCCCACCCACCCCATTGTCAGTTACAGAACAAACAGGGCGGCGGCCCTCTCCACTCCCCCTCTCAATCCCCTCTCCCAAATCCTTCCGATCCGACGATTTGGTCCGTGCATTTCTTCACCAATCCATCGTAGAAGGTACTCTCCTCCGATCCCCTTCTTTCTATCCATAGAAAATATTATATTTTGAAGATTTGGGGAACCCTTGTTTGAATCTTGCATGTATTAGATTTGGGGAACTTTTGTTTGAATCTTGCATATATTAGATTTGGGGAACCCTTGTTAGATTAGAATGTGGTTTGGATAGATAGGTTGACATGTTATTTATATAGTTTGGATATATAGATTGACATGTTATTTCTATGGAAAAGTTATTTGTATGAAGTAGGCCATGTTATACTTGTATTGAGAAAAATGCTTTGGATACATATGCTTTGAATCTTGCATGTAGTAGGCCTACTTTAGTTTTTTTGAATTGAAAAGATAATCGTGTTGACAAGAATGCTTTGTTGAAATTGTTAGGATGGTTTGGCTTCTCGATGATCATTGGGACAAACAACACCGGTCGTACGCTATGTCGGTGCAGCAGCGGGTAATACTGAAAGTGGCCGGTGTTATGAATTTCGTATTTTTTTCAAACACAAATGCCCCATATGTAATGTTATGATTTGTTTGTTTGTAGGAGCTTGCACCTCTGAAGCTTCGGTCTCACGGGATCAGCCTTGGAGGGATGCGCTATGGTGAGCGGTACACACCGTATGTTAGGGAGGCAGGACTTCTCCCTTTCATTGAGTTGGTCCGCCGGTCGACGCCACCCAACAATGCTGCAGCACTCACCGCGCTTATTGATCATTGGAGGCCGGAGACACACACTTTCCATCTTCGGACCGGGGAGATGACCATGACGCTGCAGGATATTGCTATGATCACCGGTCTTCCTATCGATGGCAATCCTTTATGTATGAACACCGATTCTGATGGGTGGCGCGCGCAGATGCAAGCCCTTATCGGTATGGTTCCTCCGGAGCCTCGGGAACCAGAAGCAGAAGATAAGAAGAAGGAAAGAGTCGCAGCGGGTGCTACTTTCACGTGGATATCATCGAACTTCTGTCATTGCCCTGATGATGCTAATGAGGACATGGTGAAGGCATATGCTCGTGTCTACATGTGGTACGTGATATCCAGGACAATGTTTGCTGATGGCACAGGCAAGAATGCTCCATGGATGTGGCTGAAGGCGTTGACCGTCTTCGATAGCAAATGGAGTTGGGGTTCGGCGACACTAGCTTACTTGTATCGACAGGTATGAAGTTGTTTCCTTTTCACTTCATTGATACATTATCAATGCGCTCTTGCGACAAATTTGACCATGTTCTCTTTTATGTGCAGTTGGACGAAGCCAGTTGTAGGCACACTAGAGGTATTGGTGGTTGTCTGCTCGCACTTTCCATATGGAGCTGGGAGCGTTTGCCGGTTGGGCGACCGAAGACCGTGAAGTACGAGGATTGGGACGATAAAGACGACCCACTACGGCTCCCCACTTGGGCTTACAAGTGGGATGTGTTAAATGAGATGATGGATGATCCCTCGGTAATGTACAAGTTGTACAAGAGCGAGCTGGACGCGATCATGCCTGAGCAGGTGAACCGACATTGCATAAGTGATTATCATGCTTGTATCTTAACTCGATATCAATTTTGCATTCAATCCCATTTTGCAGGTGGAATGGGAGCCGTATGGAAAAGGAGAGAGTTTTGGTAACCCTATAGAGTTCAGGCTTAATCCGATGTGCATTAGGGATAGGGATCTCTGGCATATGCGGTGCCCACTGATATGCAACTGGGCGGTTGAGCTTCACCTGCCACATCGGGTGTTCCGCCAGTTTGGTTTGTTCCAGCCACACCCGCCGGAGTGGGAGGACACGGACAAGTTGCTACACGCGTAAGATATAATTAACCTTGAGCACTTAGCAGCTTCTCGACGGTTTCGATGATGCTAATATTCTGTTTCTAACTTGCAGGTTGGATAGGAAAAAGCAGCGGAAGATCAAGGATTGGGCCAACCATCACAGGAAGTATGTCGTGCAGTTCGCTCTTAGTGTGGAGCAAGCAAGGGCTGGAAAACGAGCCCAGCTTTGTGAGCACTGCCCGATCGCGTTCAACAACTATCTCGCATGGTTTCTTGCAAGTACCCGTGTGGAGGTATGCCAGCCGGCGTATGCTGAGGAGATTCTGGAAGAACCCACCGTTTTTGATGAGGTAGCCCAGCACCAGTACAACGCATTAGTCAGGAAAGGCAACTCGGTGATCCCTTCAGCTCCAATGATGAACTTTGTGGTTAGCCCTTTTTGCTTTTCCATTCGCACTTTTCACATCTTCGCTTGCCTAACACTTTGATACCATTTCTGTTCATAGCGTGCCCAGATCAAGAAAGCAGCTGATGAGACCGAGACTATTCTGGAAACAACCCCGGCTGGCAAAAGCGATGGGGAAGGTGCACTTCGAGCATTCATTAAGGTTCACATCTCCTTCAAACTAGCACTTAACATTTGTTGGTACGTTCCATGTCTCATTCACTTGTACATGTTGTAGCGCCAGGGCCAAAAGTTAAGGCGGCTATCAAACCTTTTCGGTTGTCGTGACCCCGAGTATGTATCACCAGAACGGTCTAAGTCGGCGACACCATCAGATCCCGCTTCGGGGCAGAGCCATGGTGAACCTTTCGAGGATGAGGATGTGGGTGTGGTCACCCAAGAGGTATGTCATGACGATATATATCCATTTGTTGATGCATTGCTAACTATATCCTCACACACGGTCTTTCCATATCTTTTGTTGATGCATAGGTTGCTGATGACCTTGGGGACGTACCAGGCTCGGTCTGCATACGAGTTGAAGCCTAGGAAGGGAATCAACAAGTACACACCTGAAGACTTCACCCAAAGAGGCCAAAGAGGCAAAAGGACGGTCGGCACCTCGCGGATGGCGGCTTTGGATGACGATGTCGAACCGGAGCCGGAGCCTGAGCCGGAGCCGGAGCGGGTTCCTCTTCCTAGGAAGGTGAAGAAGATAAGCGTCAAGAGGGGGGGAGGAGCCAGCAAGCGTGGAAAGCACTAGTCATCGTCGTTTTTTTATAATGTTGAACTTAGAGTACAATTTGTTATGTCGTTGAACTTGGAGTGGTCGTACCTGTTATGTCGTTGAACTTGGAGTGGTCATACCTGTTATGTCGTTGAACTTGGAGTGGTGGTAGCTCTATGTTAAACTGGAACCTGTTATGTGATGGTCCTTTCTAAGAAATGATGTCTGTGGTGAACCCTTTTTGAACCTGAATGTTTCTTATACGAATTGTTGAACTGTGGCTGAAAATGACCCAGTAGAGGGGGGGAGGAGGCACAGTAGGTAGGCCTCAAGTTTGAGGCAAAAAATTTGCTAAGTGTTTGTGCAGCGCCTAGCACGGAGGCGCCACACTCTACAGTGCAACGCCTGCGTGCTAGGCGCTGCACTGTAGAGTATGGCGCCTCCAATCTAGGCTCTACATAGGTCTGTAACTTGCCATAGTTCTGTTGCTCTCTGGATAGCTACAGACCTATGCAGCGCCTAGCTCGGAGGCGCCGCACTCTACAGTGCAATGCCTAGCCCGCAGGCGCTGCACTGTAGAGTATGGCGCCTCCAAGCTAGGCGCTGCACAGGTCTGTAACTTGCCATACTTCTGTTGCTCTCTGGATAGCTACATACCTGTGTAGCGCCTAGCTTGGAGGCGCCATACTCTACAGTGCAATGCCTAGCCCGCAGGCGCTGCACTGTAGAGTATGGCGCCTCCAAGCTAGGCGCTGCACAGGTCTGTAACTTGCCATACTTCTGTTGCTCTCTGGATAGCTACATACCTGTGCAACGCCTAGCTTGGAGGCGCCATACTCTACAGTGCAACGCCTAGCTCGCAGGCGCTGCACTGTGGAGTATGGCGCCTCCAAGCTAGGCGCTGCACATGTCTGTAACTTGCCAAACTTCTGTTGCTCTCTGGATAGCTACAGACCTGTCCAGCGCCTAGCTTGGAGGCGCCATACTCTACAGTGCAACGCCTAGCTCGCAGGCGCTGCACTGTAGAGTATGGCGCCTCCAAGCTAGGCGCTGCACATGTCTGTAACTTGCCAAACTTCTGTTGCTCTTTGGATAGCTACAGACCTGTGCAGCGCCTAGCTTCGAGGCGCCATACTATACAGTGCAGCGCCTGCGTGCTAGGCATTGCACTGTAGAGTATGCCGCCTCCAAGCTAGGTGCTGCACAGGTCTGTAGCTATCCAGAGAGCAATAGAAGGTATGCCTCCAGTTTTAGGCAAAAATTTCGCTAAGTGTTTGTGCAGCGCCTAGCTTGGAGGCTCCGCACTCTATAGTGCAGCGCCTAGCTGCCAGGCGCTGCACTGTACAGTGTGGCGCCTCCGAGCTAGGCGCTGCACATGTCTGTAGCTATGTAGCCACAACAGAAGGTACTCTACAGTTTGAGGCACTTGGTAGTAAGTAACAACTATAGATTGCAGCGCCCAGATGTGAAGTAGGATTGATACGTAGCAAACAAACAACTGTGAAAAGAACATATGCACGAAGTACTTCACGACACATAGTATTTCATAACACATAGTACTTCACGACACATAGTAGTTCTTACAACCAAATCGAGGAGGAGACATAGTAGTTCACCGCACATAGTAGTTCTTACAACCAAATCGAGGAGGAGACATAGTAGTTCACCGCACATAGTAGTTCACAACCAAATCGAAGAGGAGACATAGTAGTTGACAACCAAATCGAAGAGGAGACGCAGCTCTATTGCGTAGAGCAAGGCCCCTTTCCCTTCTTCTTCTTCCTCTCTTCTTCCTCTTCCTCCTCCCTTTTTCTTATGAGGTGAGCCTCCTTAACCACCCTCTCCATGAATATCTGATTGTCCCTCTCTTCTTTTTCAGCTGCAATTGCCCAAAGCTTCATGGTTCTTTCTTCAAAATCCTGTTGACGCTTCTTCTGTGCCTCCTCAACTTTCCTCATCAACGCTTTCTCCCTAGCGCGCATCGCATTTGCCGCAGTCTGTTTTCGCTTCCTCTCCTTCTCAAGCTCCTCTTCCTTCTTCTTCTTTAGCTTGGCTGCATCCTCCTCTCTAAGCTTCTTCGTAGCCTTCTCCCACCATCCCGCCATCTCATCTTCGCCATCCTCCTTCATCGTTGGTTTGTTGGGTTGGGAAGCCGCCATACCTACAATGAGTGAAACATAATGGTTAGTAAGGACAATAAGAACAAATGGAAGCACATATGAAAAAGAAGAACATATGAAAAAACAAGAACATATGATACATTATAGTTAGTGAGGAACATACGGAAACGGTCCATCTAGGTATCCAAACATTCCTCTATAATGAACTTGCGCTTCTCCATCACCACGGCCAAGTCCACCACCAAGGCCAAGTCCACCACCACGGCCGAGACCACCACCACCACCTCTACCACCACCACGGCCTCTTGTAAGTCCAAGTTGCCGACCTCTTTGTTGCCTAGATCCTCTTTGGATAACACTTGGTTGGCTAGGCACTTGTTGGCTACCACTTAGTTGCCTTGGCACTTGTTGGCTACCACTTGGTTGGCTTGGCACTTGTTGGCTACCACTAGGTTGGCTACCACTTGGTTGGCTCCCTTGTGTAGCTCCATGTTGGCTTGTGCTTGCATCATTTTTCTTGGACCTTTTCCTTGGTTTCGTACATTTTCTTTTGTTGTGGCCATGACCTTTGCACTCCCCACAATGGGTGCTCTCACGAGGCTCTTGGAATTGGTCATTGCCCGCTTCGCGGCGCCCACCATGGCCCCCTCCGTCCATGTCGCCTCTAAGACGCTTTGTCTTACGTCTACCCCGTTTAACAACCTTCAACTCCAGATCCGGCCATAGTTGAACTCCATGATACTCCGGCCATTGTGATTGGTCAAAGTATGGGTGAAAGCGGGGAGCCCATGTTTTCTTGACCGTCATGATTGAGAACTCCGACTCCCTCACGGTGCGTGGGTGATTGATGTCCACATTCCTAACGCGACCGGCGGCATACAAATGTGAGCATGGGAGATGAAGCAACAATGGCCTCCTGCAAGTGCAATCACATTGTGTTAACGACACCTTGAAAGCCCGACCTCCATGTTGCCGGCCATCGTTTGTGGTTCCTCCTGGCTCTTTCACTTTGTACTTCCACTCTTCGTTGTCATATAATATAGCTTCTTCTGAGTCCGCCTTCCGTGATTGAAATACCAACCATTCATCAACTTTGGGTGGGAACTTGTACTTGTACTTCCGTGGGTTCTCACCCGCTATCTGTGCATCGGTTTCCATCAAGTACTTTACAAAGTACGCATTCATATTGTTAAATGTGTATTGAACTATTGCCGTCACGGGTAATCCACGTGCACCTTTGAGCACCCTATTGAAGCATTCGGCCATATTGCTTGTCATTTGGCCGTATCTCCGGCCATCTTCATCAAAAGCACGTGCCCACTTGTTCCGGTATTGAATGTGCCTATTGAGAAAATCTTGAACCCCGGGATCAAGTTTTTTGTGTGCGAGCAATTTGTTGTACAAAGTGGCGAAGCGCTTATCGGAGAAAGCGAGACAACAATCTTGAAGATCATCGGCCAACTCCTTAAGGCCACATGCCCTATAGAAGTTCGAACAAAAGTGCCTCATGCACCATCGATGGTGCAACGGAGCATGCCCGGGAATGTCAATCTCCACCGCGTTAAGAATTCCTTGATTCCGATCCGATATGACACAAATTTCCCTTTCAGCGGGTAACACCTTCGTCCTCAAAAGATGCAGAAACCACTCCCAGTTGTCATTGTTTTCCACCTCAACCAAAGCAAATGCCAATGGCAACACCCGGTTATTGGCATCACTTGCTATCGCAACCAACAAGGTGCCCTTGTATTGTCCGGTCAAGAACGTGCCATCAATTGCGATGACCGGCCTACAATGTTCGAAAGCCCTCACACATTGCTCGAACGCCCAAAAAGCACGGCCAAATACTCTGACTTTCCTTCCTTCATGAACCGTTGTTTGGTGCCCATGAGGCTCGACCACATGAACCATGCCCGGGTTTGTCGCGGCCATGGCTAACAACAACCTAGGGATTCGGTTGTATGCTTCCTCCCATGTACCATACAACATCTTAAATGCGGCTTGCTTCGCCTTCCATGCCTTGCCGTATTTCACCTTGTAATGAAAGATGGCTTTCACAAGGTCAATGACATGTTGGATGCTCATTGTTGGAAGTGTGGATATTGAGTTGGAGAGCCTGTAAGCGATGAACTCGGACGTGAGTTGTTTGTGGTCTTCGGACACAATCTTGCCATCCACCCTTTTGCCTTGGCACATGTGAGTTGGCACACAACTCACTACATGCCAAGTAGGACCTCCTTTCCATGGTCTTGCACGCACAATCCACGGACAACCGCCACGGCGTCTTGCCACTCCTTGTTGGACCTCCTTTCCACGACCTCTACCACCACCACGGCCTCTTGTAAGTCCAAGTTGGACCTCCTTTTCATCTTCACATGCACATGCAACCGTGTAGCGCACATTGACGTCCGAGTGCACCACCTTGTGTGGACGATAATGCGTAACCGAGTAGTTGTCGAGCCACATCTTCAAATCCAACAAGCTGTCGAACTTAGAACCTTTAGCAATCCGGTTCTTGTCGTCTACCAAATCACGATGAGAGCTTGGCCTAACCCCAAGAACTACACATTGGCCACCATCTACCACGGCTTCATCCGCGAGACTAACATCCTTGAACAATGTAGTCCGATGATCCCGACCAAATACCTTCTCGAAAGCTTCGGCCTCCTTCACCATGAACCCCTCCGCATCAACTTGTTCATCGGGACCATCGTCATCCGAGTCCGATGCATATGCATGGGAAAAAGGGATGGAATGGTCCATTGTCTCTTGCAAATGATATTTGTCGAGATCACCCACATTGTTGTCATGGAGATCAACTTCATTGTCATCGTCCGCATACTCATCATTGTCCTCTTGCAAAGATTCATCTTGGTTGTTTCTACACGGGCTCAATGCTGGCCTCACTTCTTGGGTCAAAAGAGGTTCAACAATTTCATCTCGCTTCAAGGGTGGGGGGCTACTAGCAACCAAAGGGGAGGGGTTCCGGTTCAACTCCAAATGCAAACTTGAATCAACCTTCTTCGTTGCAAATAACTCAAGAGCCTTGTCTAGTGATTCGGCCACCGTCTCCTTGTATGCAAACCAACGTTGCTCCGAGTTGACACGCATTGTCTTCATGGATGTGCATTCCAAAACCAACATTATGCCTTCCCTCCAACTCAATGATATCACTAGGGTCCATCCAATTCAAATCTTTCCTAACTTGTTGCAAGAGCTCCGCATAGCTAGGACTACTATCAAACACCATGTCAAGCTCATCCGGGTCCGGTTCTTTATTGCCTTTCAAAAAGGCGTCTTTGTCCCCATGATGAACAAACACACATGTTCTTCCCATCCCTATAAGCATTCAAAGAACACAAGGTAACATTGCTTCCATGAGTACTAATCCATGGATTAACACGCAATACAAACCCTGATATATATATGAAACAACAACCCTAACCCTAACCATAACCATAACCCTAACCCTAACCATAACCCTAGCCCTAAACCTAACCCTAGCACCAACATAAGAACACCCATAAGAATAACCCTAGCATACTAACAAAGCCTAATCATAGAAATTGGCTAACAAACATCTCACATTTCCATGCAAATCTCTAGATCCAAACAAAACTAGGGTTTCCCCAAACTAGCAACAAATGAGCAATGGGAGAACTTTACTTGGATCAAAACAAGGGGATCGGAGATTATTACCTTGAGGGAGGGTTTGACTTCGAAATCCACGGACAAATTCTTCAAATTTGCAAGATTTGGAAGAAGATTTGAGAGGGGGAGAGAGTGGGAGAGGGGGCAAAGCTCGGTGAGAGAGTGAGAGAGTGTGTGGTGGGGGTGGGGGTGGGGGAGGGGGGCCCAGCCAAGTGGCTGGATAAGTCACAGTGCAGCGCCTAGCCGCTAGGCGCTGCACATTACATGTGTAGCGCCTAGCGGCTAGGCGTTGCACATTACATGTGCGGCGCCTAGCTCGGAGGCGTTGCACTGCTGGGTGCGGGCCCATGGGCTGCCACGGTGGACAGAGGTGCAACGCCCCAGAGCTAGGCGTTGCACCGTAGGGTGTGGCGCCGGCGTGGCGGGCGCTACACAAAAGGGTCAGGGGTGTGAAATAGTTTCGCACCCAGTTCATTCTGTGATTTTATTTCATTTCGAGGTCAAAATTGTCAAATTTGCCGGTTTTTGGCTCCGTATCTGGTAGTTTGGGGGTATGTAGGTATATATAGGAGGAAGAAGTACGTCGGTGGAGCAACGTGGGGCCCATGAGGGTGGAGGGCGCGCCCAGGTGGGTAGGCGCGCCCCCCTACCTCGTGCCTTCCTGGTTGCTTTCTTGACGTAGGGTCCAAGTCCTCTGGATCACGTTCGTTCCGAAAATCACGTTCCCGAAGGTTTCATTCCGTTTGGACTCCGTTTGATATTCTTTTTCTACGAAACTCTGAAATAGGCAAAAAACAACAATTCTGGGCTGGGCCTCCGGTTTATAGGTTAGTCCCAAAAATAATATAAAAGTGTATAATAAAGCCCAATAATGTCCAAAACAGAATATAATATAGCATGGAGCAATCAAAAATTATAGATACGTTGGAGACGTATCAAGCATCCCCAAGCTTAATTCCTGCTCGTCCTCGAGTTGGTAAATGATAAAAACAGAATTTTTGATGTGGAATGCTACTTGGCAATATAATTCTTCTTATTGTAGCATGAATGTTCAGATTTGATATGATTCAAGATAAAAGTTTAATGTTGACATAAAAACAATAATACTTCAAGCATACTAACTAAGCAATTATGTCTTACCAAAATAACATAGCCAAAGCAAGCTATCCCTACAAAATCATATAGTCTGGCTATGCTCCATCTTCCCTACACAAAATATTCATATCATGTACGACCTTGGTTTGAGCCAAGCAATCGGTTCATACTTTTAACGCGCTTCAGCCTTTTCAACTCTTACGCAATACATGAGCGCAAGCCATGGATATAGCACTATGGTGGAATAAGGTATAATGGTAGGGGTTATGTGGGAAGACAAAAAAGGAGAAAGTCTCACATCAACGAGGCTAATCAACAGGCTATGGAGATGCCCATCAATTGATGTTAATGCGAGGAGTAGGGATTGCCATGCAACGGATGCACTAGAGCTATAAGTGTATGAAAGCTCAAAAAGAAACTAAGTGGGTGTGCATCCAACTTGCTTGCTCACGAAGACCTCGGGCATTTGAGGAAGCCCATCATTGGAATATACAAGCCAAGTTCTATAATGAAATTTCCCACTAGTATATGAAAGTGACAAAATGAGAGACCCTCTATTATGAAGATCACGGTGCTACTTTGAAGCACAAATGTGGTAAAAGGATAGTAACATTGTCCCTTCTCTCTTTTTCTCTCTTTTTTTTGGGCCTTTTCTCTTTTTTTATGGCCTCTTTTTTTTTATTTAGTCCGGAGTCTCATCCCGACTTGTGGGGGAATCATAGTCTCCATCATCCTTTCCTCACTTGGGATAATGCTCTAATAATGATGATCATCACACTTTTATTTACTTACAACTCATGAATTACAACTCAATACTTAGAACAAAATATGACTCTATATGAATGCCTCCGGCGGTGTACCGGGATATGCAATGAATCAAGAGCGACATGTATGAAAGAATTATGAACGATGGCTTTGCCACAAATACAATGTCAACTACATGATCATGCAAAGCAATATGACAATGATGGAGTATGTCATGATAAATGAGACAGTGGAAAGTTGCATGGAAATGTATCTTGGAATGGCTATGGAAATGCCATGATAGGTAGGTATGGTGGCTGTTTTGAGGAAGATATAAAGGTTTATGTGTGATAGAGCGTATCATATCACGGGGTTTGGATGCACCGGCGAAGTTTGCACGAACTCTCAAGGTGAGAAAGGGCAATGCACGGTACCGAAGAGGCTAGAAAATTGCGGAAAGGTAAGTGTGCGTATAATCCATGGACTCACATTAGTCATAAAGAACCCATATACTTATTGCAAAAATTTATTAGCCCTCGAAGAAAAGTACTACTACGCATGCTCCTAGGGGAAGGGTTGGTAGGAGTTAACCATCGCGCGATCCCGACCGCCACACAAAGGAAGACAATCAAAAATACTTCATGCTCCGACTTCGTTACATAACGGTTCACCATACGTGCATGCTACGGGAATCACAAACTCCAACACATGTATTTTTCAATTCCACAATTACTCAACTAGCACAATTGTGATATTACTATCTTTATATCTCAAAACAATTATCAAGCATCAAATTTCTCATGATAATAATTAAAGCAAATTGCCATGCTATTTTAAGACTCTCAAAATATTATAAGTGAAGCATGAGAGATCAATAGTTTCTATAAAACAAATCCACCACCGTGCTCTAAAAGATATAAGTGAAGCACTAGAGCAAAACTATATAGCTCAAAAATATAAGTGAAGCACATAGAGTATTCTAATAAATTCCAAATCAAGTGTGACTCTCTCAAAAGGTGTGTACAGCAAGGATGATTGTGGTAAACTAAAAAGCAAAGACTCAAGTAGTACAAGACGCTCCAAGAAAAACACATATCATGTGGTGAATAAAAATATAGCTCCAAGTAAAGTTACCGATGGAAGTAGACTAAAGAGGGGATGCCTTCCGGGGCATCCCCAAGCTTTGGCTTTTAGGTGTCCTTAGATTATCTTGGGGGTGCCATGGGCATCCCCAAGATTAGGTTCTTGCCACTCCTTGTTCCATAATCCATCAAATCTTTCACCCAAAACTTGAAAACTTCACAACACAAAACTTAACAGAAAATCTCGTGAGCTCCGTTAGCGAAAGAAAACAAAAGACCACTTCAAGGTACTGTAATGAACTCATTCTTTATTTATATTGGTGTTAAACATACTGTATTCCAAATTCTCTATGGTTTATAAACTATTTTACTAGCCATAGATTCATCAAAATAAGCAAACAACACACGAAAAACAGAATCTGTCAAATATAGAACAGTCTGTATTAATCTGTAACTAACGCAGACTTCTGGACCTCGAAAAATTCAGCAAAAATAGGACGACCTAGACTATTTGTTTATTGATCAGCAACAATTGGAATCAATATTTTATCACGTTCTGGTGATTTTTAACAATTATTTTCGTGAACAGAAAGTTTCTGGAATTTTCAGCAAGATCAAATAACTATCATCCAAGAAGATCCTATAGGTTTAACTTGGCACAAACACTAATTAAAACATAAAAACACATCTAACCAGAGGCTAGATCAAAGATTTATTCCTAAACAGAAGCAAAAAGCAAAAAAAAACTAAAAATAAAATTGGGTTGCCTCCCAACAAGCGCTATCGTTTAACACCCCTGGCTAGGCATAATAGCAAGGATAGATCTAGGTATTGCCATCTTTGGTAGGCAATCCATAAGTGGCTCTCATAATAGATTCATAAGGTAGTTTCATTTTCTTTCTAGGGAAGTGTTCCATGCCTTCCCTTAATGGAAATTGGAATCTAATATCCCCTTCCTTTATATCAATAATTGCACCGATCGTTCTAAGGAAAGGTCTACCAAGAATAATAGGACATGAAGGATTGCAATCTATATCAAGAACAATAAAATCTACGGGCACATAGTTCCTATTTCCAATAATAAGAACATCATTAATTCTTCCCATAGGTTTCTCAATAGTGGAGTCCGCAAGGTGCAAGTTTAAAGAGCAATCATCAAATTCACGGAAACCTAATAAATCACATAAAGTCTTTGGAATCGTGGAAACACTAGCACCCAAATCACACAAAGCGTAGCATTCATGATCTTTAATTTAATCTTAATAGTAGGTTCCCACTCATCATAAAGTTTTCTAGGGATAGAAACTTCCAACTCAAGTTTTTCTTCATAAGATTGCATCAAAGCATCAACGATATGTTTAGTAAAAGCTTTATTTTGACTATAAGCATGAGAAGAATTTAGCACGGATTGCAACAAGGAAATACAATCTATCAAAGAGCAATTATCATAATTAAATTCCTTGAAATCCAAAATAGTGGGTTCATTAATATCTAATGTTTTGATCTCTTCAATCCCACTTTTATCAATTTTAGCATCAAGATCTAAAAACTCAGAATTTTTGGAACGCCTTCTAGGTAAAGGTGGATCATATTCAGTCCCATCATTATCAAGATTCATATTGCAAAACAAAGATTTGATAGGGGACACATCAATAACTTTTAGATCTTCATCTTTATTTTCATAGGAACTAGAAGAACACGCTTTTACAAAGCAATCTTTCTTAGCACGCATCCTACGGTTCTTTCTTTGCACTTATTCCAAGAATCAATACTATTTTTAGGCAAAGACGAAAACCAAGCTTTGGCACAATATCTAAGCGAAAAAGGAAATAACTTCAATTTAACAATGTCATTATCCACATCTTTCTTCTTTTGCATATCACACAAATCAACGAAGCTATTTAGATGGGTAGCGGCATCTTCACTAGGAAGGCCGGCGAATTGATCTTTCATGACAAGATTCAACAAAGCAGCATTAATTTCACAAGATTCAGTATCGGTAAGAGAAGCAATCGGAGTGCTAAGAAAATCATTGTTGTTGGTATTGGTGAAGTCACACAATTTTGTATTATCTTGAGCCATCGTGACAAACAAGCAATCCAACACACGAGCAAACAAGAGACGGGCAAAAAAAGAGGCAAACGGAAAAGAGGCGAACGGAAAAGAGAGGGCGAATAAAACGACAAGGGTGAAGTGGGGGAGAGGAAAACGAGAGGCAAACGGCAAATAATGTAATGCGGGAGATAAGGGTTTGTGATGGGTACTTGGTATGTTGACTTTTGCATAGACTCCCCGGCAACGGCGCCAGAAATGGCTCGTTGATGGGAGTCCAAATCTTGACTTGACCTTGCGTAAGCCTCCCCGGCAACGGCGCCAGAAATCCTTCTTGCTACCTCTTGAGCACTGCGTTGGTTTTCCCTTGAAGAGGAAAGGGTGATGCAGCAAAGTAGTGTAAGTATTTCCCTCAGTTTTTGAGAACCAAGGTATCAATCCAGTAGGAGGCCATGCACGAGTCCCTCGCACCTACACAAACAAATAAATCCTCACAACCAACGCGATAAGGGGTTGTCAATCCTACACGGTCACTTACGAGAGTGAGATCTGATAGATATGATAAGATAATATTTTTGGTATTTTTATGATAAAGATGCAAAGTTAAATAGAAAGCAATAAAAATAACTAAGTGTTGGAAGATTAATATGATGGAAAATAGACCTAGGGGCTATAGGTTTCACTAGTGGCTTCTCTCAAGAGCATAAGTATTGCGGTGGGTGAACAAATTACTGTTGAGAAATTGACAGAATTGAGCATAGTTATGAGAATATCTAGGTATGATCATGTATATGGCATCACGTCCGAGACAAGTAGACCGACTCCTGCCTGCATCTACTACTATTACTCCACACATCGACCGCTATCCAGCATGCATCTAGAGTATTAAGTTCATAAGAACAGAGTAACACTTTAAGCAAGATGACATGATGTAGAGGGATAAACTCATGCAATATGGTATAAACCCCATCTTGTTATCCTCGATGGCAACAATACAATACGTGCCTTGCTGCCCCTACTGTCACTGGGAAAGGACACCGCAAGATTGAACCCAAAGCTAAGCACTCCTCCCATTGCAAGAAAGATCAATCTAGTAGGCCAAACCAAACTGATAATTCGAAGAGACTTGCAAAGATAACCAATCATACATAAAAGAATTCAGAGAAGATTCAAATATTGTTCATAGATAAACTTGATCATAAACCCACAATTCATCGGTCTCAACAAACACACCGCAAAAGAAGATTACATCGAATAGATCTCCACGAGAGAGGGGGAGAACATTGTATTGATATCCAAAAAGAGAGAAGAAGCCATCTAGCTAATAACTATGGACCCGAAGGTCTGAGGTAAACTACTCACACATCATCGGAGAGGCTATGGTGTTGATGTAGAAGCCCTGCGTGATCGATGCCCCCTCCGGCGGAGCTCCGGAAAAGGCCCCAAGATGGGATCTCACAGGTACAGAAGGTTGTGGCGGTGGAATTAGATTTTTGGCTCCGTATCTGGTAGTTTGGGGGTACGTAGGTATATATAGGAGGAAGAAGTACATCGGTGGAGCAGCGTGGGGCCCACAAGGGTGGAGGGCGCGCCCAGGGGGTAGGCGTGCCCCTACCTCGTGCCTTCCTGGTTGCTTTCTTGACGTAGGGTCCAAGTCCTCTGGATCACGTTCGTTCCGAAAATCACGTTCCCGAAGGTTTCATTCCGTTTGGACTCCGTTTGATATTCTTTTTCCGCGAAACTCTGAAATAGGCAAAAAACAACAATTCTGGGCTGGGCCTCCGGTTAATAGGTTAGTCCCAAAAATAATATAAAAGTGTATAATAAAGCCCAATGATGCCCAAAACAGAATATAATATAGCATGGAGCAATAAAAAATTATAGATATGTTGGAGACGTATCATGTGGACCCGGTCGCCGCCCTTCGGGCGGTGACGGAGAAGAATGCACTGGAGGCGTAGCTGGAGCGGGGTGCCGCAGCCCGGGCGGAGGCGCAGGCGGCCGACGTGGCATGGGCGAAGGCCAAGGCACAAGCCGACACGGCGGCCAAGGAGCAAGCGGACGCGGAAGCCAAGGCGCGGGAGGAAGATGCGTCCCGTGGCAAGTCTCCGGAGGCCACCGGGCCGCAGCACGCGGAGCCGCCGGTGGTGGAGGGCCATGTGTCGACTGGAGGGGCCAGAGCTGACCAGACGGCCCCGTAGAGGGGAGGGGCTGACTCCGTCATCTTGGAGACGGAGGTTCCTCCGCACGCGCTGACTGCTGGCGCGCAGGGCAGCCGACCCGAAGTGCTGGTGGTGTGATGACCCACAAGTATAGGGGATCAATTGTAGCTCTTTTTGATAAGTAAGGGTGTCGAACCCAACGAGGAGCAGAAGGAAATGACAAGTAGCTTCCAGTAAGGTAATGTCTGCAAGTGCTGAAACTGTAAGTAACGAGTAGTTTGATAGCAAGATAATTTGTAACGAGCAAGTAACATTAATAGTAACAAGTATGCAACAAGGTAGCCCAATACTTTTGAGGCAAAGGATAGGCCAAAACGGTCTCTTATGATAAGCAAAGCGTTCTTGAGGGTACACGGGAATTTCATCTAGTCACTTTCATCATGTTGGTTTGATTTGTGTTCGCTACTTTGATAATTTGATATGTGGGTGGACCGGTGCTTAGGTGCTGTTCTTACTTGAACAAACCTCCTACTTATGATTAACCCTCCTGCAAGCATCCGCAACTATGAGAAAAGTATTAAGAATAAATTCTAACCATAGCATTAAACTCTAGGATCCAATTGGTCCCTTACGGAATAGCGCATAAACTGGGGGTTTAAGCTTCTATCACTCTCACAACCCATCATCTAATTGCTACTCCACAATGCATTCCCTTAGGCCCAAATATGGTGAAGTGTCATGTAGTCGACGTTCACATGACACCGCTAAGGGAATCACAACATACATACTATCAAAATATCGAACACATATCAAGTTCACATGATTACTTGCAACATGATTTCTCCCGTGACCTCAAGAACAAAAGTAACTACTCATAAATGATAAACATGTTCATGATCAGAGGGGTATTAAATAGCATAATGGATCTGAACATATAATCTTCCACCAAATAAACCATATAGTAATCAACTACAAGATGTAATCAACACTACTAGTCACCCACAAGCACCAATCTATAGTTCCGGTAACAAGACTGAATTCAAGAGATGAACTAGGGTTTGAGATGGTGCTGTTGAAGATGTTGATGGAGATTGCCCTCCCCAAGATGGGAGAGTTGTTGGTGATGATGATGATGATTTCCCTCTCCGGGAGGGAAGTTCCCCCGGCTGAATCGCTCCGTTGGAGGGCAAAAGTGCTCCTGCCCAAGTTCCGCCTCGAGACGGCGGCGCTCCATCCCGAAAGCCCTCCCCTTATTTTTTCTAGGTCAAAATGACTTATGTACCAGAAGATGGGCACCGGAGGTGGGCCGAGGAGGCCACAACCCACCAGGGCGCGCCTGGGGGCCCTGGCGCGCCCAGGTAGGTTGTGCCCACCTGGTGGCCCCCCTCTAGTAGTTATTGGCTCCAATATTTCTTAAATATTCCATAAAAAATCCCAAGTTTCAGCTCATTTGGAGTTGTGCAGAATAGGTAGCCTGGCGTAGCTTTTTCAGGTCCAAATTTCCGACTGCCGGATTTCTCCCTCTTTGTGTGTATCTTGTAAATTATGAGAGAAAAGGCATTAGAATTACTCCAAAAAGCATTATTATGGATAAAAACATTATAAATAACAGTAAGAAAACATGATGCAAAATTGAGATATCAACTCCCCCAAGCTTAGACCTCGCTTGTCCTCAAGCGAAAATCGAAAAACATGTCCACATGCTTTGAGAGAGAGGTTTCGATAAAAACAAAATACGGACATAGAAGCATCATGTTGATTATTATAACTGCAACAAAATTAAACATAGGACTTTTATCATAGAACTTGCATCATATATTTCCCATGAATAAGTAACAGTTCATCACACAATCGAAGTATAAAGCAAAAACTCTATTAGAAACCAACAAACTATGTTCTCAGTCAACTTTGCAACTACAATTCATCATCTTTTCAGGAAGGGTCATGTGTCGGAGCCTTTAGGCAAGTCCACATACTCAACCATCATATAGTCTTCTATGATTGCTAACACTCACCTTGTACCCATGAGCTAAACGTTTCAACCGGACACATAGAAAGATAGGGGCTTATAGTTTCGCCTCCCAACATACTCACCTCAAGGGTGGTGTCAACAATAATAACTCATGCCATCTATATTCAACTGGACATATGTGCCTAGATCTTTCCTCACCACATGATGCTTGCCAAAAGAGAAAACAAAAAGGAATAGAAGGGAAACTTTGACTCTTTGCATAAAAGTAAATATAGAAAAGTAAAAGATAGGCCCTTCGCAGAGGGAAGCAGAGGTTGCCATGCGCTTATTTGTTTGCATGCTCAATCCCTTAGTGCAAGAGAACATCACGTTGTATTGCCCCTTAAGATGACAACCTTTATTATGCAGTCTGTCGCTTTTATTCTTTGTCATCCAAGTTCGTACAACGCTCAATTTTCTCTTACGCTAAATGATCTCACATATTTAGAAGCAATTTTTATTGCCTTTTTGCACCGATGACAACTTACTTGAGGGATCTTGCTCAATCCATAGGTAGGTATGGTGGACACTTGAAAAAGATTTGGGTTTAAGGGTTTTTTTGGATGCACAAGTAGTATCTCTACTTAGTGCGGAATTTTTGGCTAGCAAAGATAGGGGGCAAGCACCACATGTTGAAGGATCTATGACAACATGACTTCTATGTGAATATAAACAAACATAAACCATTAAGTTGTCTTCCTTGTCCAACGTCAACAATTTTGGCATATAATATTTTGATGATGGCTCACAATCAAAAAAGATTTCTAGGATAGTATATTTATATGTGAATCTTCTCTTCCCTTATTAATTCTTTCATGAGTTGCATCATTGACTAATGCTATGTTTGTCAATCTCTAATAAAATTTCCTACTTATACTTTTCCTTATGTGGTGCTATCACCTACCATAGGATTAGTATATGATCTTATTGATTTATTTCCTTTCTTTTATTTATTTATTTCTTTTCTCTTTTTCTTTCTTTATTTCTTTTCTTTATTTGCAGCATGAAAGTAAAGAAAGCAAAAACTCAAACTAAACATTATTATATAACTTGCACATGATTACAATGATAGATCACTAAGCAAACTCTCAAAGAGGAAAGGATCGAACTAAACTTTATTTCATCTAAAGCAAAAAGATCGAACTAAGATAAGTAAAAGCAAAAGGATAGTGGGATGATACGATACCGGGGCACCTCCCCCAAGCTTGGCGGAAGCCAAGGGGAGTGCCCATATCCAATACTCAGTTCTCCTTTGGTGGTGAAGAATATGGTGCTGGTGACAGTTGCGCCTTCAAATTTTTCATATTGTAGTTGAGGAGAGCAATTTCCTCTTTTAAATCATCAACTTCCAACTCCAGCTTTAAGATCTTGTCACATAAATCCCTTTTGCTTTTTCTGCCTAAAACGAAGAGGAATAGATCGGTTATTAGACCGGTCAGCTCTATTAGGGAGACTGGACTTCTTGAACTCCACGTGCATATCCCCAGGTTGAGGTAGAGGAATATCCTCCCCCTCCGAGCTTGAATCATCAACCCTCATCAAATGAGCATCCTCCTCATCATCCGTAGTTCTACCACAAGGGGATAGGTCCTCATAGGTCTTGGGATCAGCAACGAGATGTGAGACATAGCTCTCTCCATCGGAGTCTTGGGATGACATATTTTCAGAACTACGCAGAAAACAACAACAAAAGAGAACAGAGGATTTTCTCCACGATACGGTGGTTAACAGGTTAGGGAAGTATATATAGATTTTTTTTATCTTGGAGGACAAGTACATGGAAGAAAAACGGAGTACGGGAGGTGTCCAAGGTGGGCACAACCCACCTGGGCCCGCCATGGTGTCTTGTGCCCACCGGGGGACGCTTCCTGGAAGTTTCTTTATTTCCAAAATTCTAAAATATTCCAAAACTGACAAAAAATATTTTTGCGGATTTTTCGGAGTCCGTTTACTTACCGTATCACATACCTTCTTATTTTCACGATTCTGGAGTGTTCCGGAAGGACTCTTTTATGTGTTCTTCCGGTGTCAAAGTTTGGATAATATTACTTTCAACATTAATAGGTGTACCTGATATATAATGCTTTATTCGTTGCCCATTGAAAACCTTCGGGTTAGTACCTTCGAAATTATTTATTTTGATGGCACCAGACCGGTAAACTTCCTCGATGACATATGGGCCTTCCCATTTTGAGAGGAGCTTCCCTGCAAAAAATCTAAAACGACAGTTGTACAAAAGAACATATTCTCCGACTTTAAACTCATGCTTTTGGATTCTTTTGTCATGCCATTTATTAACTTTTTCTTTGAATAACTTTGCATTTTCATAAGCTTGGGTTCTCCATTCATCTAATGAGCTTATATCAAATAGCCTCTTTTCACCAGCAAGTTTGAAATCATAATTGAGTTCTTTAACTGCCCAATATGCTTTATGTTCTAACTCAAGAGGCAAATGACAAGCTTTTCCATAAACCATTTTATAAGGAGACATACCCATAGGATTTTTATATGCTGTTCTATAGGCCCAAAGTGCATCATCTAATTTCTTAGACCAATTCTTCCTGGACCTATTAACAGTCTTTTGCAAAATTAATTTTATTTCTCAATTGCTAAGTTCAACTTGACCACTAGACTGAGGATGATAGGGTGATGCAATTCTATGGTTAACATCATACTTAGCAAGCATTTTACGGAAAGCGCCATGAATAAAGTGTGAACCACCATCAGTCATTAAATATCTAGGGACTCCGAACCTTGGGAAAATAACTTCCTTAATCATTTTAATAGAGGTGTTGTGATCATCACTACTGGTTGGAATAGCTTCTACCCATTTAGTAACATAATCAACAGCAACCAAAATATGTGTATACCCATTAGAGGAAGGAAAAGGTCCCATGTAATCAAATCCCCAAACATCAAATGGTTCAACAGCAAGTGAATAATTCATAGGCATTTCTTGACGCTTACCGATATTACCTATTCTTTGACATTCATCACACGATGAGACATACTTACGGGCATCCTTGAAGATAGTAGGCCAATAAAATCCAGATTGCAATACCTTGTGAGCAGTTCTATCTCCAGCATGATGCCCTCCATAAGCCTCAGAGTGACATTTCCGTAGGATTTGTCCCTGTTCATACTCAGGTACACAACATCTAATAATACCATCTACTCCTTCCTTATAAAGATGTGGGTCATCCCAAAAGTAATGTCTTAAAACAGAAGAATTTTTTCTTTTGTTGGTATGTAAAGCTAGGTGGCAAATATTTAGCAATAATGTAATTAGCATAATCAGCATACCAAGGAGTACTATGAGAAACATTTATTGCAGCTAACTGCTCATCAGGAAAACTATCATCAATAGGTAGTGGGTCATCAAGCACATTTTCAAGCCTAGACAAGTTATCAGCTACCGGGTTCTCAGCTCCTTTTCTATCAATGATATGTAAATCAAATTCTTGTGTAAGTGCATCTAGTGCCCCTTAGTGATTTTGGTGTATTGAAGACTTATAGGTTAAGGGACTAATGTGTTTATGAGTGTACACAGGTCTATAAGTCTATGAGGAGTTTGATATTTATAGAGAAAGTCGACCCCTAAAAATGAAGTTCTTCAACTGAAGACTTTGGACTTTCTGAAGACTTTGAAAGTGAAGAAATTGGTGTGACCTTGAAGACTTGGTATTCATTCGAGGAACATGAAGCGTGAAGACTTTTGTTTTCGTAGTTTTATTTTCTCTTTCTTGAGTCATAGGAAACACCGTACTGTTAAAGGGGGTCGAGGAAATACTAAGGAAAAATTTCCAAGTGATGCTCAACTCAAAATCCTACACCTACCAATCCCTTCGAGTGAAGCCATTGGAAATCTCATACAGTTCCGTCATATTCTTCAGTGACAGAGACGAAGTTCTTCTGGTCTCCAAGGAATTTTTTCTGACTGAGGAGTTAGGAATTTGCCAGTGCGGATTGCCTACACAGTGAGGAACATGATAGCCCTGAGGAATTTGATACTCAAATTTCTGACCGTTGCTGTGTTATGCGCCAGCTGTCCCAAAATATCTACCCACCTAACGGTCATATCATTGAAGGGCATTTATGTATTATCATGCCGGGCTGCTCCCTAGGCTATAAATAGCCGCTCCCTACAACCACTAGCTGGTTGGCTGCTCGCGAGAGAAACTGACACTTGTCATTTGAGAGCATCCCATCCTCCGAGGACTTTGAGCGAAAATCATCGAGTGAGGAAAAACCCAAACCCAAACACCTACAAACCCAAAGTGATTGAGCATCACTGAAGAGATTGATTCTACTTGGATCCGACGCTTGTTACCTTTGAAGACTGTGCTTCTTCCAGACGGTTAGGCGTCATGGTCTAGAGCATCCAAGAGGAATTGTGGATCACCGAGTGACCGAGTTTGTGAAGGTTCGGAAGTCACCTGAAGACTTACCACGAGTGATTGGGCGAGGTCTGTGTGACCTTAGCTCAAGGAGAATACTGTGAGGACTGTGTGTCCGGGACTGTGTGTCCTCAGGTTTAAATACCTAGCCGCTCCAACCAGATGTACAACTGAGACAGTAGTTGGAACTGGTCTACCAAATCATTGTCTTCACCAAGCCTACTGGTTCTATTTCCTCAACTCTTTCATTTCCTCATTACTGTGTTGTGTGCTTGTCATATTTGTGTTTGAAGACTTTGACTGAAGACTTTTTCAAATTCCTCAGTTCAATTTCTTTAATGTGTTTGTCTTCATCCTGTGTTATCCTGTGATTATGCTTTCTGTACTCTGTGCTTGTCTTCATTTCATCATGATGACCATACTCGTATTCTGTTATGCTTACTTTTGAGTAGTTATTCCGCTGCAAGTAGTTCTTCGCTAAGGAGTTTCCTCACCGGCAAATTCCTCAGTGAAGAATTCATAAAAATTGCCTATTCACCCCCCTCTAGTCGATATAACGCACTTTCAATTGGTATCAGAGCAAGGTACTCCGTTGTTCTGTGTGATTTTTGGTTTAACTGCCTAGAGTTTTAGTTATGTCGACCACAGGAATGAAGACTGTGCCATGCCCCATCTTTGACGGTCACGAGTATCCCAAGTGGAAGGCCATGATGAAGAAGCGCCTCATGGCGATGAACAGCGAGCTGTGGACCGTCACTGAGATTGGTCTGACCGATCTATGCAAGATGGCGGAAGCTGATGACATTCGCAAGTACACTCTTCTCAATCTCACGGCGAAGGAAGTCATCTGCTCCTGTCTGTCTCAAAATCAGTTCAGGAACATCATGCATCTCGATCATGCGAAGCTTATCTGGGACCGTCTCTCTGAGGTCTATGAAGGTCATCGAACCCGTCATGATCCTTGGTTTGAGGACTTCAAGGAATCTCTCAAAGCGATGACATTCGAACCAGAATCATCATCCTCTTCATCATGCCTTATGGCAAAAAGTGCTGAGGTAACTCAATGCTACCTATCCGAGTCTAGTGATGATGAATCTGGTGATGAATTTGGACCCAGCTATGTCAAACTAGCTTCCCTTGCCACTAAACAACAAAGAGCTTTGGAAAAAGTTCAATACATGCTAAATAGGAGCGATGATATGTTGGGTGAAGAAATGGATCAGTCAAAGGCTTTGGCTGAAAGTCTTCAGAGACTTCATACTAAGTATGACACCTTTCAAGATCATCATAACACTCTCTTATCTGATCATGAGAAGCTTTCTTATGAATTTCTTCAGAGAAAGCAAGATCTTGAAAAGCTAAGAGTGAGTTATGAAGATCTTCAGAAGGAGCGTGATTCATTACTTGCTCAACAAATCAGCGCTGCTCAGGAAGAATTTGTTCCTCCATGTTTGAAATGCATTGAACGTGAATATGCTAATTCTTCACCTGAATGTTCAAATGCTTCTAATGTTACAAATTCTTCACCTGCCTCTGCTATCACTAATTCCTCATCTGAGGACATTGCTAGTATCATAGACGATGCAGGGCTGAAGGAATTGTACATGACATGCATGTACAAAAGCCTCAAAGGGCATCAGACTCTGTGTGATGTGCTTAAAAAGCAGATCCTCAACAGAAACCCTAGGAAAGAGGGTATTGCCTTTGAGAGGAAATTCAATGCTGATGGTACATATTGGAAGCCTGAGCAGTACCCCAAAACCTCATGTGTTGCTGCAAAGGGACCTCCAGTTGATCCATCTAATCTATCTGGCTTTACATGCGAATCTTCTCATTCTTCTGATGAGTCATTTGACTTCAACTATAAACTGTTCAAAAATCAGAATGGTGAAGTATTTGCTAGATATGTTGGCACTAACTGCAGGAACGGTTCCCCTATGAAGAAAATCTGGGTTCCCAAAAGATGCCTTGAAAGTCTTCAGGTGAATGTCCTCATGACACCACCTGTGAAGAATAGGAACCCCAGATCAAATTCTTCATATGGATCCAAGTCCTCATACGGACCAAATTCCTCACGTGGATCAAATTCCTCAAAAGGATCAAAGTCCTCATATGAATATCATCGTGCTAACAACTCTGTTTCGCAGGGAAGAGCTAAGGGCTATTAATATGATCATTATTACATAAGTCCTTGAAGAATTTCTCTGCTTATTCATATGCTTACCCTAACTCCTCTTATGTGAAACGAAATGGATTGGCTTCTATGCCACCTTTCTCGTATGGAGCTCGCAGAGTGATGAACTCTTTGCCACCCCTTCAGATGTGGGTGGTGAAGAAAAAGAACTAATCTCTTCTGTAGGGTCAGGTCTCCAGACGTGCGTGAACGTCTGAAGAATTTGCTGGAGACCTGAAAAGTGCCTGAAAGGACGCAGGCTAATCATGATGAAATGAACTTTCATTTCTCACGTCCTCACACTGCTTTATCTGTTCTATTACTTGATGAAATTGATCTGATGAATTGATGCCATATTCTTCACTGATGAAGTATATGATTTCGTAAGCTGCACTAATTCATCTGCAGGATGATCAACCTAAAGCCACTGAGTGGGTCCTCGATAGTGGATGTACAAATCACATGACTGGTGACAAGAATCTATTGATGGATGCTCCTTTATCACCATCGCATCTGAAGCATATCATCTTCGCTGACAAAGGCAAAAGTCAGGTATTGGGTCTAGGTAAGGTTGCAATCTCAAAGGATCGACACATGGACAAAGTCATGCTTGTCGAGTCCTTAGGATACAACCTCATGTCTGTCTCAATGCTTTGTGATCTTGACATGGTTGTTGTCTTTGGCAAGTATCGTTGTGTTGTGGTTATGGAAGCTGACAATTCCAAAGTCTTCGAAGGCTTTAGGAGAGGAGACTTGTATATTGTTGATTTCTCTACAGGACCGCAACTAGCCGTGTGCCTACTTGCAAAAGCTTCAGAAGGCTGGCTATGGCATCGACGACTTGGTCATGCAGGCATGAGGAATTTGCACACGCTTGCGAAGAAGAAGCATGTCATTGGCATTGAGAATGTCAAATTCCTCAAGGATCACTTATGCGGAGCTTGTGAAGCTGGAAAGATGACCAAGGCTAAGCGTCCAGCGAAGACTATCATGACCACCACTCGACCATTTGAATTGCTTCACATGGATCTCTTCGGTCCTAACCATTATTCTGCAGTTTCAAATGATGCATCTCAATATGGCTTTTTTATTGTTGATGATTACTCTCGATACACATGGGTACACATTGTTACTAACAAACATGAAGTGCAGGAAGTCTTCAAACGATTTTCCTCGAGGGCTTCAACCAACTTTGGAGTGAAGATCAAGCACATCAGAAGTGACAATGGAACTGAGTTCAAGAATTCTGGTCTTGATGACTATCTTGATGAACTTGGTATTACTCATGAGTTATCTGCTCCCTATACTCCTCAGCAAAATGGCGTCATGGAGCGCAAGAACAGGACTCTTGCTGAGATGGCTCGCACTATGCTTGATGAATATAAAATGCCTCGTCGTTTCTGGATTGATGCAATTGATACTGCGTGCCACATCATCAACAGAGTATATCTTCACAAATTCTTCAAGAAGACTGCCTATGAACTCCTCACTGACAAGAAACCCAATAGAGCACCTACCTTCTGTGGTAGATGAACCAGCACCTGAGGAAACTATCAAGTTCAAGGCTACTGAGGATGTCATTCCTACCGAAGAATCTGCTGAAGAATTCATTCCAGAACGTGAAGAACGTCGAGCTAATGCACCTGAAGAAAATGGTGCTGAAGAAAATGCTGATCAAATTCCTCGACGACAACCAGCTCATCCTCGCGTTGCAAAAGAAGTGCAAGTTGAAAAGATCATCGATGACATTGAAGCACCAGGTCCTCTCACACGCTCAAAAGCTTCACATTTATCTAACTTTTGTGGGCACTATGCTTTTGTCTCTATCACAGAGCCCACTAAGGTAGATGAAGCATTTCTAGAGCCTGAGTGGATTCAGGCCATGCAAGAAGAATTACATCAATTCGAGCTCAACAACGTCTGGGAACTAGTCAAACGTCTAGATCCTCGCAAGCATAATATCATTGGCACAAAGTGGATCTACCGCAACAAGCAAGATGAAAATGGCCTTGTGCTGAGGAATAAGGCACGACTTGTAGCTCAAGGCTACACACAGGTTGAAGGAATTGACTTCGATGAAACTTTTGCACCTGTTGCTAGACTTGAGGCTATTCGCATATTACTTGCTTATGCTAACCATCATGATATCACTTTATATCAAATGGATGTGAAAAGTGCATTCCTCAATGGTAAGCTTGAGGAACAAGTATATGTTGCTCAACCCCCAGGTTTTGAAGATCCAAAGCATCCTGACAAAGTCTTCAGACTCAATAAGGCCCTCTATGGCCTCAAGCAGGCCCCTCGGGCGTGGTATGATACTTTGAAGGAATTCCTCATGAAGAAAGGCTTCAAACCCGGTTCACTCGACCCTACTCTTTTCACTAAGTCTTATGATGGTGAACTGTTTGTGTGCCAAATCTATGTTGATGATATTATCTTTGGCTGTACTGACCAACGTTATAGTGATGAATTTGCCTATATGATGAGTGAAGAATATCAAATATCTACGATGGGAGAGTTGAAATTCTTCTTAGGTCTTCAAATTCATCAACAACGCAATGGCATATTCATATCTCAGGAGAAATAGCTCAAGGATGTACTGAGGAAATTCGGCATGCAAGATTGCAAAGGCGTCAAAATTCCTATGCCCACAAATGGCCATCTATGCACTGATGAAAATGGTATTGACTTTGATCATAAGGTATACCGCTCCATGATTGGTTCTTTATTATACTTATGTGCATCTAGGCCAGATATAATGCTTAGTGTTTGCATGTGTGCCCGATTTCAAGCTACACCGAAGGAATCACACCATAAGGCTGTGAAGCATATTCTTCGATATCTAGCTCACACACCAACACTTGGATTATGGTACCCCAAGGGCTCGACTTTTGATCTCATTGGATATTCTGACTCTGACTATGCTGGTGATCGTGTGGACCGCAAGTCAACATCTGGTACATGTCATTTCCTCGGACGATCTTTGGTCTGTTGGTCCTCGAAGAAACAGAACTGTGTATCACTGTCTACTGCTGAAGCTGAGTACATTGCTGCTGGTTCTTGCTGTGCTCAATTGATGTGGATGAAGCAAACTCTCAAGGACTATGGCGTCAACGTGAAGAATGTGCCTCTTTTCTGTGACAATGAGAGCGCCATCAAGATTGGTCACAATCCAGTTTAGCACTCGAAGACAAACCACATTCAGATTAGTCATCATTTTCTTCGCGATCATGTGTTGAAGGGAGATATTTCTATTGAGCATGTGAAGCCTGAAGAACAACTAGCCGATATCTTCACAAAGCCCTTGGATGAGAAGAGATTTAGCAAGTTGCGGTGTGAGCTAAATATCTTAGAATCTTCGAATGTTCTTTGAAAAGGACACTCACCCTAACACTTATGCAAAATTGATGACTTAGATGTGCAACACATGAAGAAACGTTTTTCTTAAATCAATGAAGAATAACACTCTAAGTGTGAAGAATTTGATTCTCAGAACCCTACGACAATTGTACGCAGTGTCTGAAATCATCATTCTTATACGGTGGGTAACGCCACCACCAAAAGTTGAAAATCTTCAATTTGAGTTTTTCCTCAGTTTTGAAATTCCTCAGTTGTTCATTTTCTTCAACTTTGCATTGTCTTCACTGTTTTCGTCGCTTTTCTTCATTGGCTATATATAAATATGAGTTTATGTCCTCTACAACATTCACTTATGGCTAATTCTTCAAGTTGGGTTTTCTGCTAAGTGAATGTGATCGGACCCTTCCCCCTCTATGCTATACTCAACCCAATCTATTCACAAATTCTTCATGTGCGTTCTATTTGAAACTCGTTCAAAATCTTCACTGTGTCCTTGTCAGCTGAAGAATTTGCGAACGGAACGTTAAAACTTATCTTATCCAAAAATTTCGGTTTTGCCGCTCAAACCGTTCCGAATCCCACGAAAACACTTATCTATTCACCCACGATCTCACACGATCTCCACTTCTCAGTACGTGGGTGACACATGTCAAGCGAATGAGAAGGGTCAGGGGCACGTTCGTCCAAAATCTTCGGGCGAACAGTTTTTCACCGTGGCTATAAATACCCCCTTCCCCTTCCTCACTTCCTTTACTCCGCTCGACCTCTCTCCAGCTCGAGCTTCTCAAACCCTAGCGCCGCCGCTACTTCATCATCGCCGGTGAGGAAGAGCTTCACTGCCTCGACCTCTTCGCCGTTGTACCCGCGCCGGTCGCGGAAATCTTCACTCCGCCGCCGCCGTAGCCGTCTTCCTCCGCCAAGTTAGGGCGTGGAAGATCTGCACTGACGAACTTCACATCTCCACATCCCAGTTCGTCATGTTCTTCGTTCAGGGTAATTAAAAGTTACTTTTACTGCCCTCTTTAATTCAAATGATTTCTACAAAATCTTCAAAGGTGTTTTTCTTCAACTCTTCACACACTAAACACCTTACAAGTCATCTGATCTTGATTCATTTCTCTAAGCTATATTTTTCTTCAAGATTCCTCAATTGTGTGGATCTTCGATCTATACAACTCTGGAACCTAAGACAAAGAACGCTTAGTGAAATTCTTCAAGACTCATCTGGTCAAATGCCTCAAACTTGTTCTTTTTACAAAACCTTCTGAGAACGCATATGACCTCTCCAAATTCCTCGCAACTATACTCTGTTCACAGGTACTCATGTCCGCTGATGAATCACTAGGTTCTCATCAACTTAACTCATTTGCAGCGTTCCTCGAAGAAAAGTTGCTTACTTCTTCAGAGAATGCAATTGTTCAAATTCCTCAACTGAAGAAAATGGCTGACGGTAAGAAGCCACAGAAAGGAGGAAAGAGGCCTGAAGTCAACACTGCCTTTGAGATCCCTGATGGTATATACAAAGACTATTGCACTCCTGATGAGGCCAAGTTTGGTAAGGAGGACAAGAATCAGCGCAAGGTGCGCATATAGAGAATAGAAAGGAGATGGGCAAGGGAGTGGAGGGAGTACAGATATGTTACTCCCAAATATATGAAGAAATTCGCACTCAATCCTCCATGCCCAAGACCTCCATTGGCACCTGGCCAAATAGCTGATCCCACCAGCATCAAGCGCGGTGAGGATTATCCTGATGAATGGGCCAAGCGCCAGGCCAAGTTGGCTAGACAAGCCAGAGAAGCAGTGAGGAAATTCAACGAAGACTCTGCTGCTGCTGCTGCCACTGAGGCCTCTGTCAAGCCTAAGAAGGCCATGTCAAAGAAGCCTATGCACAAGCCAAGTGCTTCACCTTCAATGCCCTCAAGGCCAAGTTCCTCAGCTATGCCCTCACGGCCAGAATCCTCAAAGCCCTCACGGCCAATTCCTCACGCTGCTCCTGCTCCTTCAAAATCCTCAGCTCCTCCGCCAAGGTCCTCAGCTGCTCCGACCAAATCCTCTGCACTAGTGCATCTTGCCACGTGCCAAAGGACGACAGGCATCTCTATTGCCTCAGGAGCTTCTGCTAGTTCCTCAGCTGCACCAAATTCTTCAATGGGACCTTCTCTGCTGAAGACAAAGACCACTGCTGGTCGAGGTTCTCGACCAAGACCTCATAAGAAGCAGGCCGCCTTCCAAGTGTCGTCTGATGAAGACGAAGCTGATGATGAGGAACTTGCTGAAATCATCAGAGATAGGCAAATCAGGGCCGCTAGAGCCAAGGGTACAAATATGCCTCTGCTTTTGGATCCAAAGTTGATCCTCGACTACATTGATCTCTGGCACAAGGACCCAAATACTCCTATGCCTGATTTCAAGTTGACTCCTGGCCAAAGTCGTATGCTGGCTGCCTTCATCCAAGAAGAAAAATGGAAATATGAGAAGGCCAGGCAGATCAAGAAAGCACAATACAGGAAGGAGAACTTCCTGAAGAAAAACGTTGTCTCAATGACAACTGACGAACTTGTGAAGATCCAGTCTGAAATCAAAGTCCTCGGCGATGATTTCAATGCTTACTATCCTGATTGGCAAGGAGCCAAGGTCAGGTTTGTAAAACTGACTGAGAAATTCACTTCAAAGGTTGCAGCTCCATCGCAACCATACCTCAGGCTGAAGCATCTGCTCAGTCGACTGAAGAACATGCCAGCACCGCTGATGACATTCAGGCTGCTGAAGAAAATGTGAGTTCCAGGGCTGATGACTGCATTCCAGCCGCTGATGAAATTGCCAGGGCATCCACTAGTGGTGTGCCTGAAGAAAATGAAGAGGTCAGGGCAACTGCATCAGTTGTGCCTGAAGAAAATCAACCACATTCCTCTGCTCCTCCTGCACCTACACCAACTCCAATTCTTCCATCTGCATCAGATGCAAAGAAGACCAAGGCTGCAGAGCGTGCAACAGTTAAGAAAAGGAAGGCATCTACTTCATCAGATTCTTCAGCTCCGAAGAAGATGAAGACACTGACAAGCTCACTCGAGAACCCAACTGATGTCGTTCCTCTCACTACCTTACCATCAAAGGCACTAGTTCCTTTTGATGAAGATTATGTGATTCCTAGTGAATCTGATGAAGAAAATCCTTCTGCTGCTTCGTCAGAGCAGATGGATGAAGAAATTGAAGTGGATGAAATCCCTTCAACTCCTGTTGTTTCCTTGCATATGCCTCAGTTTACTGCTGAAGAGGCCGACGTTGAAGAAATGGAAGATGAAGATGTGGACATTAGCTGTACCACACCCGTGCTAAATGATGACTTTTGGGAAAGTCAGCACCCCAACTCTCCACTCTTCACACGATTGCAACAAATTCCTCAGTCCCCAGCAACTACAGTTCAAATGGGATCTGATGAACCACATGCCACACCGTCTGTCCATGAAGAAATTCCAGCCACTAGTGCTGAAGAAAATTTAAATGAAGAATTGAAGACCCAGGCTATCACTGGAGTAGAAGCTAAAATTCCTCAGCCTGAAGAACCTGAGATTGCGATTCCTGAGGTGATAATGCAATTGACTGACACTCCTCAGCCCAAGCCAAAGGATCCATTCTCAAAGAAGCAGAAATTCAAGGCTGATGATTTCTTCGGCGAGCGCGTGTTCTTCACTGACTACAATCCCTACGATTCTGCTCGTCTTAGAAGGAAGCGCTTCTGGACTGCCAGCCAGGCAAACTTCTATTCTTCACTGCTCTTCAACAAGGACAAAGTCTTCGACCACGAGCATATTCCTCATGTGGACATGGAATCACTGCCATGCTTCACACCTGTCCCCAGTGTGCTTCATGACACAGGCCTCCTCAACTTTTGCATAGACATAGTTGATTGGAATGAAGAACTCATTCTTCAATTCTATGCACCACTGCACATCACAGGAGATGCTGACGATGTGAACTCCTGGTTTTGGACTGGATGACCGAAAACACTCACTACAAAGCATCGGCCTCTGAATTACTTCACGCCCTGCCCATCAGTCCTCCACCTGAAGGAGCTCGTTGCATGTACCAAGAGCCTGAGCTTACTGATCACTATATGCAAGTGCTGATGAAGCCATTGAAACCTGGTCAAGCCTCAAGGACAAAATTCCTCGTGAAGGAATTGCAGTATGTACCAAGGACAGTCTATCGCATTCTGATGAAGACTATGAGTCCAATCAAAGGCCATGACTCATCTGATGAGGAAATTGTCGACATCATGAAGAATCTAGTTTTCAACATCATTCATGGCATTCCTGTCAATTATCACGATTTCTTCATGAGGACTCTGGCAAATGTTGCACTTTCTCCGTTTGAGCTGAAGCCTTATGCTCCCTGGATCATGAGATTCCTCAGAACAAGGTCTTCACTCAACTACAAGGCTGATTTTCAGAATCACCTTAGCTACTTGCCTCCAATTGAAGTCCTCAAGCGGATCTAATCCTCAGCTGACGAAAAGGGCAAGGCACCAGGTATTATTGATGAAGGCATTCATCCATTGGATGGTCAATTTCTCAAGGCTGCATCTTATTCCACCAATGATGACTCTGCCACTCATGATTCTGCTGCCCATGCATCCAAGCCAAATCCT
The DNA here is from genome assembly GCF_018294505.1 of Triticum aestivum. Classification (NCBI taxonomy): domain Eukaryota; kingdom Viridiplantae; phylum Streptophyta; class Magnoliopsida; order Poales; family Poaceae; genus Triticum; species Triticum aestivum. Next base: position 80,078,783 of record NC_057796.1, on the reverse strand, counting down.
CAAGCCACTGCTCCTCGTGTGATGACTGGCCGTGAGCTTCTGCTAAGTCTTCACCAGAAGGTGGATCGAAACCATAAATGGGTTAAGCATCAGTTTGGTTCAATTCTTCACAACATGTCTGCTACACATAATGCAGTGAAGAAAAACCATTACTACCTCCATGAAGTCTTCGATCACATCTGGGCTATTCTGTCACATATATATGGTGAAGAAGATCTGAAGAAAATGGGTCTCAAGGAAGACTTTGACTGGTCTGCACCTCCACCGAAGAAATACAAGAAGGTCAAGGTTCCTTCCTTGGTGGCCAGCTCCTATTCTTCATCGCACGACACCGATGAGCATGAAGGCTTGGACAACACTACAACAGGCCCTACAACGACAAACGACCCCACCAACGCTGGCGCTCCTTCATCAACTTGATATTCTTCATGGGCGTTAGTCCTCATTTTCGATCCTTTTGGTCATTCGATGACAAAGGGGGAGAAATTTGAGTTAGTCTTCAAGCGGGTCTATCTTATATGGGCGTTGTTTTTGCTAAGTTACAACTCTCGTTCTTCTGAAACTTTGCCGGATCGAGTTGTAAACTTAAACTCTATGGTGGCCTGATACTTTTGTTGTGTTCTTCTGCATGCTTATTCCTCGTTAATATTATTGCATGCATGCTGAATTACATCAGTCACCATATTTCATCATGCATTTCAAATTCTTCATATTATATGTCAAATGCGTGTATGAATTACAAGATATAGGGGGAGTTCTCCATGATTCTACTCTTCAAGTGTGCATTGCTTCAAAAGCAAATTCCTCACTATGCACATCTTCAGGGGGAGTTCCTCTATATCTTGCAATCAAATTCCTCAATATCAGTATTTACACTTCATATGTTTATCCCCGTTGAAAAGTTAACCTATATTGTCATCAATCACCAAAAAGGGGGAGATTGTAAGTGCATCTAGTGCCCCTTAGTGATTTTGGTGTATTGAAGACTTATAGGTTAAGGGACTAATGTGTTTATGAGTGTACACAGGTCTATAAGTCTATGAGGAGTTTGATATTTACAGAGAAAGTTGACCCCTAAAAATGAAGTTCTTCGACTGAAGACTTTGGACTTTCTGAAGACTTTGAAAGTGAAGAAATTGGTGTGACCTTGAAGACTTGGTATTCATTCGAGGAACATGAAGCGTGAAGACTTTTGTTTTCGTAGTTTCATTTTCTCTTTCTTGAGTCATAGGAAACACCGTACTGTTAAAGGGGGTCGAGGAAATACTAAGGAAAAATTTCCAAGTGATGCTCAACTCAAAATCCTACACCTACCAATCCCTTCGAGTGAAGCCATTGGAAATCTCATACAGTTCAGTCATATTCTTCAGTGACAGAGACGAAGTTCTTCTGGTCTCTGAGGAATTTGTTCTGACTGAGGAGTTAGGAATTCGCCAGTGCGGATTGCCTACACAGTGAGGAACATGATAGCCCTGAGGAATTTGATACTCAAATTTCCGACCGTTGCTGTGCTATGCGCCAGCTGTCCCAAAATATCTACCCACCTAACGGTCATATCATTGAAGGGCATTTATGTATTATCATGTCGGGCTGCTCCCTAGGCTATAAATAGCCGCCCCCCTACAACTACTAGCTGGTTGGCTGCTCCGAGAGAAACTGACACTTGTCATTTGAGAGCATCCCATCCTCCGAGGACTTTGAGCGAAAATCATCGAGTGAGGAAAAACCCAAACCCAAACACCTACAAACCCAAAGTGATTGAGCATCACTGAAGAGATTGATCCTGCGTGGATCCGACGCTTGTTACCTTTGAAGACTGTGCTTCTTCCAGGCGGTTAGGCGTCATGGTCTAGAGCATCCAAGAGGAATTGTGGATCGCCGAGTGACCGAGTTTGTGAAGGTTTGGAAGTCACCTGAAGACTTACCACGAGTGTTTGGGCGAGGTCTGTGTGACCTTAGCTCAAGGAGAATACTGTGAGGACTGTGTGTCCAGGACTGTGTGTCCTCAGGTTTAAATACCTAGCCGCTCCTACCAGATGTACAACTGAGACAGCAGTTGGAACTGGTCTACCAAATCATTGTCTTCACCAAGCCTACTGGTTCTATTTCCTCAACTCTTTCATTTCCTCATTACTGTGTTGTGTGCTTGTCATATCTGTGTTCGAAGACTTTGACTGAAGACTTTTCAAATTCCTTAGTTCAATTTCTTCAGTCTGTTTGTCTTCATCCTGTGTTATCCTGTGATTACGCTTTCTGTACTCTGTGCTTGTCTTCATTTCATCATGATGACCATGCTTGTATTCTGTTATGCTTACTTTTGAGTACTTATTCCGCTGCAAGTAGTTCTTCGCTAAGGAGTTTCCTCACCGGCAAATTCCTCAGTGAAGAATTCATAAAAATTGCCTATTCACCCCCCTCTAGTCGATATAATGCACTTTCATCTTGCAACAAGAGAACCCAACGAATAAGTCTAGGTTTAGCATCTTTCTTTTCCATAAGATATTTAATAGCAGCATGGTTTGTGTGAACAGTTGCTTTGGAATCAACAATATAAGGTCTAAATTTATCACAAGCAAACACAACAGCTAAGAATTCTTTTTCAGTAGTAGCATAATTTATTTGAACACTGTCTAGAGTTTTACTAGCATAATGAATAACATTCAATTTCTTATCAACTATTTGTCCTAGAACAGCACCAACAGCATAATCACTAGCATCACACATAATTTCAAAAGGCAAGTTCCAATCAGGTGATTGAACAATAGGTGCAGAAATTAAGGCTTTATTGAGTGTTTCAAAGGCTTCAAGACAATCATCATCAAAAACTAAAGGGATATCCTTTTGCAAAATATTCGTAAGAGGCCTAGAAATTTTACAAAAGTCTTTGATAGATCTCCTATAGAAACCAGCATGACCTAGGAAACTACGGATACCTTTGATGTCCTTAGGAAATGTTATTTTCTCAATTGCATCACCTTATGTTGATCCACTTCAATGCCTCTTTCAGAAATTTTATGACCCAAGACAATGCCTTCATTAACCATAAAGTGGCACTTCTCCCAATTCAAGACAAGATTTGTTTGTTCACATCTCTGCAAAACTCGGTCAAGATTTCTTAAACAATCATCAAAAGACTTCCCATAAACAAAGAAGTCATCCATCAAAACCTCAACAATCTTTTCTTAAAAGTTAGAGAATATAGCCATCATACATCTTTGAAAGGTAGCAGGTGCATTACATAAACCAAAAGGCATACATCTATAAGCATAGGTTCCAAAAGGACAAGTAAAAGTGGTCTTTTCTTGATCAGGTTGAGAAACATGTATTTGTGAAAAGCCAGAGTATCCATCAAGGAAGCAAAAGTGTGTGTGCTTAGATAATCTTCAAGCATTTGATCAATAAAAGGCAGAGGGTAATGATCTTTTCTAGTTGCTTTGTTTAATTTTCTAAAATCAATTACCATTCTATAGCCTGTAACAATTCTTTGTGGAATAAGTTCATTCTTATCATTAGGAACAACAGTTATACCTCTTTTCTTAGGGACACAATGAACAGGACTTACCCATCTACTATCAGCTATAAGATAGATTATAACTGCTTCCAGAAGTTTTAATATTTCCGTTCTTACCACCTCTTTCATGTTCGGATTTAACCGACGTTGGTGATCAACAACAGCTTTAGCATCAGGTTCCATATTAATTTTGTGCTGACATAGAGTGGGACTAATGCCCTTCAAATCATCAATAATATATCCAATAGCAGCCCGGTGCTTCCTTAGAACTTTCAATAATCTTTCTTCTTCATGTTCTGAAAGGTTAGCACTGATAATAACATGATATATCTTATTTTCATCAAGATAAGCATATTTCAAAGTGTCTGGCAATTGTTTTAATTCAAACACAAGATCACCTTTAGGTGGAGGAGGATCTCCAAGAGTTTCAATAGGCAAATTGTGTTTAAGCAGAGGACGTTGTTCATAGAAAATTTTATCTATTTCATTTCTTTCATGCATATGTAAATCATTTTCATGGTCTAGCAAGTATTGTTCTAAAGAATCAGTAGGTGGCATAGCAATAGAAGCAAGACCAATTAATTCATCCTTAGTAGGAAAAAAATTCATGAAGATTTATACTAAACTTGGAAAAATTAAACTCATGAGACTCATCACCAAAGCTAACACCAACAGTTTGTTTCTTACAATCTATCTTAGCATTAATTGTGTTCAAGAAAGGTCTACCAAAGATAATGGGACAGAAGTCATCTTGTGGGGAACCAAGGACAAGAAAATCAGTAGGGTATTTTATTTTCCCACACAAGACTTCAACATCTCTAACAATCCCAAATGGTGATATGGTGTCTCTATTAGCAAGTTTAATAGTAACATCTATTTGTTCTAACTTTGCAGGTGCTATGTCTTTCATAATTTCTTGATATAGAGTGTAAGGAATAGCACTCACACTAGCACCCATGTCACATAAACCATGATAACGGTGATCTCCTATTTTAACTGAAATGAAAGGCATGCCAACAACAGGTCTATGTTTGTCTTTTCTATCAGGTTTAGCAATTCTAGCAGCTTCTTCACAGAAGTAAATAACATGCCCATCAATATCTTCTTCCAAGAGATCTTTAACCATAGCAATGCTAGGTTCTACTTTAATTTGTTCATCAGGTTTAGGTGTTCTAATATAGATTTTTTTAACCACAGTTGAAACTTTAGCATGTTCCTTTATCCTAACACAGAAATGTGGTTTCTCAATATAAGCAGAAGGAACCATTGGAGCAACATTATAAAGTATAGTCTCTTCTTTAAATGGTACCGGTTCTTTAATTTCTTCTGTAATAGGTGGGTGATATTTAAACCACTTCTCTTTAGGGAGTTCAACATGAGTAGCAAATGATTCACAAAAGGAGGCTACTATCTCAGAGTCAAGTTCATATTCAGTGCTAAACTTTTGAAAAGCATCGGTATTCATAAAAGATTTAACACAATCATACTTAAGCTTAATACCTGAATCTTTACCTTCGCCGAGTTCCCAATCTTCATAGTTGCATCTAACTCTTTCTAAAAGATCCCACCGGAATTCAATAGTCTTCTTCATAAAAGAACCAGCACAAGAAGTATCAAGCATGGTTTGATCATTACGAGAAAGCCGATAATAAAAATTCTAGATAATAATTTCTCTTGAGAGCTCATGATTGGGGCATGAACATAACATTGACTTAAGCCTCCCCCAAGCTAGAGTGATACTTTCTCCTTCACGAGGCCAAAAATTATATATATAATTCCGATCACGATGAACTATATGCATAGGATAAATTTTTTGGTGGACTCCAATTCCAAACGATTCCAATTCCATGATCCAATATCATCGCATAGCCTATACCATGCCAATGCTTTTCCCTTCAAAGATAAAGTGAAAACCTTTTTCATCACCTCATCTCCGGGTAAACCTGCAAGCTTAAACAATCCACAAATTTGTTCTACATATATCAAGTGCATATCAGGATGTTCTGTTCCATCTCCTGCATAAGGATTAGCTAGCAGTTGTTCTATTATACCCAAAGGAATTTCATATTCAATATTTTTAGTAGGTGCAGTAGGTTGAGGGGTAACTAATTGTGGTTCCAGACGAGGTGAAGATACCCCAAACAAACCCCTCAAAGGATTGTTTTCCATAGTAAAAAGTGAAAATAAATTTCAGCACACTATATAAATGTTTCCTTACCGAATTCCACTTACCAAATGCGCTTCACTCCCCGGCAATGGCGCCAGAAAATAGCCTTGATGACCCACAAGTATAGGGGATCAATTGTAGCTCTTTTCGATAAGTAAGAGTGTCAAACCCAATGAGGAGCAGAAGGAAATGACAAGTAGTTTCCATTAAGGTAATGTCTGCAAGTGTTGAAACTGTAAGTAGCGAGTAGTTTGATAGCAATATAGTTTGTAACAAGCAAGTAACGATAATAGTAACAAGTATGCAGCAAGGTAGCCCAATCCTTTTGAGGCAAAGGACAGGCCAAAACGGTCTCTTATGATAAGCAAAGCGTTCTTGAGGGTACACGGGAATTTCATCTAGTCACTTTCATCATGTTGGTCTTATTTGTGTTTGCTACTTTGATAATTTGATATGTGGGTGGACTGGTGCTTAGGTGTTGCTCTTACTTGAACAAACCTCCTACTTATGATTAACCCTCCTGCAAGCATCCGCAACTACGATAAAAGTACCAAGAATAAATTCTAACCATAGCATTAAACTCTAGGATCCAATCGGTCCCTTACGGAATAACGCATAAACTGGGGGTTTAAGCTTCTGTCACTCTCGCAACCCATCATCTAATTGCTACTCCACAATACATTCCCTTAGGCCCAAATATGGTGAAGTGTCATGTAGTCGACGTTCACATGACACCACTAAGGGTGTGTTTGGTTGGGGAACGAAGTAGAATGTAATGTCATGGTTCCATTCCACTAGAATGGGTTGGTTCCATTCCTATGTTTGGTCAAATAGGTGAAATGGAACGGTTACATTTTAGTGTTTGGTTGGAGATATGGAATGGAATGCATTTTTGTTCATCTCACCTTTTGCATAAAAATAATGATGTTTTTTCTCACATATATATGCGCAATTGTCACTAGTCTTCATATTTTTGACACATAATAAATAATTGCCAAGGAAAATACTATTTATTCACTCATCTACATGTTAAAAGTCTACCAAAATATAAGGCATCCATCTATATTCATGTCAAATACAAGGCATCAACCCATATAAGGTCAAAAGATCTGTCAAAATACAAGTCATTTACTCAAAATTGAGCTTGCCGTGATTAGGAAAAGGAAGCTAGCAAGGGGCAGAACATAATTCTCTTCCCATTAGAGCTTGCTGTGATTACGAGAAGCTAGCAAGTAAAATGTTCGTTACTGCCGCTGATTGTTGTGACTGCTTGCCGCAGATTGCCCATCTATAGCACGTAGCCCAGGGACGGCGGTAGCAGGGAAAGCCGAGCAGAGCTGATGGACGATGGTGCCCATGTGGAGGCGGTGCTGGGAGGCCGCGTGGAGCAGGAGGTAGGGGGAGTCGCGGGCGTTGCTCTGCCTCCAAGATCGGCCGCCGCCACCGCTGCTCCGCTTGTCGGATCAACCGCCGCCGTGTGGCTCTGCCTGACAGATCGGACGCCCGCCGCTGCTCCACCTCTTCCCGGTCAGACCCGAGGACCCCGCCGCAGCGACCAGGTCGTCCTTTCAATGGGGAGACACGAGGGACACGAGTGTGCCAGCGGTGAGACATGAGCGGAGGGTCGAGGCTGGGGCATGGTTTGGTCGAGGGAGAGAGGGCAGAGTCAGGGGAGAAGGGAAGACACGAGGCGTTCCGTGTGGTTCCTCCGATTTGGAGGTACCAGCGGGTTCCGCATCTGGGGGTGAATGTGCCATTCCAGGGAATGACTTGGTTCCGGTTCTTCGACCCAACGAAACGCGAGAATCACCCCTAGAATGGGACAGATCCATTATATTCCAGTTGATGACCTGAACCAAACACACCCTAAGGGAATCACAACATACATACTATCAAAATATCGAACACATATCAAGTTCACATGATTACTTGCAACATGATTTCTCCCGTGACCTCAAGAACAAAAGTAACTACTTACAAATGATAAACATGTTCATGATCAGAGGGGTATTAAATAGCATAATGGATCTGAACATATAATCTTCCACCAAATAAACCATATAGTAATCAACTACAAGATGTAATCAACACTACTAGTCACCCACAAGCACCAATCTATAGTTCCGGTAACAAGATTGAATACAAGAGATGAACTAGGGTTTGAGATGAGATGGTGCTGTTGAAGATGTTGATGGAGATTGCCCTCCCCAAGATGGGAGAGTTGTTGGGGATGATGATGACGATGATTTCCCCCTCCGGGAGGGAAGTTCCCCTGGCGGAATCGCTCGGCCGGAGGGCAAAAGTGCTGCTGCCCAAGTTCTGCCTCGAGACGGCGGCGCTCCATCCCAAAAGCCTTCCCCTTATTTTGTCTAGGTCAAAAATGACTTATGTACCAGAAGATGGGCACCGGAGGTGGGCCGAGGAGGCCACAACCCACCAGGGCACGCCTGGGGGCCCTGGCGCGCCCAGGTGGGTTGTGCCCACCTGGTGGCCCCCCTCTGGTAGTTATTGGCTCCAATATTTCTTAAATATTCCATAAAAAATCCCCGTCAAGTTTCAGCTCATTTGGAGTTGTGCAGAATTGGTAGCCTGTCGTAGCTTTTTCAGGTCCAGATTCCCAGCTGCCGGAATTCTCCCTCTTTGCGTGTACCTTGTAAATTATGAGAGAAAAGGCATTAGAATTACTCCAAAAAGCATTATTATGGATAAAAACATTATAAATAACAGTAAGAAAACATAATGCAAAATGGACGTATCATGGTGCCGCCATCTAGCGGCGAGCTGGTGGTGAACCGCGTCCCTGCGCGTCATCGCCTAGCGCGGGTGGTCTCAGCGCCGAGGTTAACGGCGGTTGGGGCCGCGAGCTCGTCAGCGCCCGATACCAAGGCCACCAGCGCTGCCCCACTGGACTGGGAGTCGGGAGCCAGCTCGGGTACCCTTAACGGGGCGGTGAAGAGCATCTTGGAGCGGTTCAACGCCCACGGTGCCACCCTCCTGAAGTCCAAGGAAGAGCTGCGGGGGATGCAGGCGGCCGTCCGGGTAAGTTTTCGCTCTTGTTTTAAATTCTTGCAATCTTCCGTGGGGGCGCGCCAGCGCACCCACTGGGTGTAGTCCCCGAGTTCCGGGCCGGCTGCTGAGCAGGCGGGTCAGAACTTCAAGGTGTGCTTCCATATGCTGGAGTGTCGCCTTTGTCTGCAGGATTACCACAACTCGTGCGCAGCCGCCTACAACGCCCAGCACCAGGCGCTGTCCAAGCGGACCGCCGACCTGAACCAGAGCCGAGGTACGAACTTTTTTTCCACAGGGGCACGTCAGCGCACCCGCTGGGTGTAGGCCCCGAGATTCGAGCCTACGGCTGAGCAGTCGGGCGGGATCTTCCGGCAACTCCTTGTCTTTGTGTCGATGCTTGACGCTTTTCTTTCTTGTCTTGGCAGAGGCCGTCACTCAGTTGGAGGCGCGCTTGGGCGAGCTCGAGACTGAGCTCCCCGCCAATGAGCAGGAGCGCAGCCATACCGCCAAAGAGTGCAACTGACTGGCGATGGAGCTATCGGACCAGGCGGAGAAGCACCAGACGGAGGTTCAGCAGCTGAAGGACGGCGAAGCTCTCCTCAAGGCCGAGTTAGAGACACAGCGCTCGAACTGGGCCGAGAAGGAGAAGTTTCTGTCGGACGGCTACGGAGAGATCGAGGATATGATCGATGGTAAGCCGTTTCTTCTTTGGCGTAGTCGCCGACTGCTGCAGAAGCCGACCTCTGGCTTCTAAACTCTTTGTTCTTTTTCTCGGACAGAATTTCTTCCCGGTCAATCCATCACCGTCAGCCAGGCCATCGAGGCACGGCACGTGCAACGGAGGAGGGCGGGCGTGGACATCCCGCCAAACGCGCCTCGGAGCCTTGGCGAGCAGCTCCTGGCTGTCAAGACGCGCCTGGAGCAGGCTCGCCGTCAGCTCCGCCGCGTGCAGCGCGCCGGGTCACAAGTGCTGGCCGCGCTCTGGCCGGATGCCCTGGTCCCCCACACCCCCAGTCGGACTGCCGACTGGCTGGAGATAGCGGTCGGGCAGTTCGAGGCCTGGAAGGGCGCCGCAGCTCGAGCAGGCGCCAGGACTGCGCTTGAGTTCGCCAGGCCTGGTACGCGGAGCTAGGGCTGGTGCAGCTAGCCACCTTCCGGCAGGAGGCCGGACCAAAGCTGGAGGCGGTGCGCGGCGCGCTTGTCAAGTGCGCGGCAACAATCACCGAGTACACCGACACCAGCGTCTTCATCCCAGAGCTGGACGAAGACGGTGCTGAGGTGCCGCCCGACTGGTTCGGGCTGAACCCGGAGGAGGGGGAGGATTCGGCCGAGGAGATCGCCTCCAGTGATGAGGGCGATGAAGATGAGGACGAGGAAGGCGAGAACATCGCACCGGACGATGGAGCGAGCAACCAACCTCAACCTGATCGGGCCTCGACCAGCGAGCTGCGGGAGACCGCGTCGGCTGCTGCCGATGCCGACCAAGCCGAGACCCGCCAGTCGGACACTCCACCAGTCGGCTCCTCTGCCTCTGCCGACATGTCCACGCCGCCTGTAGCGCCCCTGGCCTAGGGCCACTTATCTTTCAAGTTTTTCCTGTCTTTGAACAAACAAGTTAAATTTGCGCAGTTCCACCCACTCTGGGTGTAATTCAAACTCTGATGAATGCTGGCCACAGGCCTTTTGCTATGTAAATAACTTATTCTCGCAGATGCTTGTGCTCTTGCTGGATTTTGGCTTGGTTTTGCTTTTTGCTCTTTTTGGCGTTTTCCTTTGCCGCCTTCCTTAGGCTACCGCCCTGCCAGCCGGACAGCCACTCTGCAGTCTATGGCTGGGTCAGGGACTTGGCCATTTAGGATAGACAAGTACTTCAGCCATCTAGAACATAGCTAGTCAAGCGAGAAGCCGGCCGGCCGGCTGCTCAGCAGCCGGACGGGTGAGGCGAGGAGCCGGCTTGGCCTATGCTAGCATTCTTCCTTAGTCGTTTTTGTGTGGACATCATTTCCTGCCTTTAGCTCTTGCCAGCTGGACAGTCGCTCTGTGAGCTGTGGCTTAAGGCGATAGAGGGCTTAGATGTCGGCACACTACTTGGCCGACTACATGTGGTACCAGCTTAGGTCAAGGCGGCAAGCCCCCAGGCCGGCTAATTGAACCCGGTGCCGGGCGAAGGAAAGAAATAATATATTCATAGGCGAAATCTTAACATATAGATAAAAAGGTAGCCCCCGAGTGCTCCTCAGGGGACCTGTTGTCTTTGCATAACACAAAAGGTAGCGTGGTTCATACGGTGCATCAACTGTAAAATCGACGGAGAAGATTCGCGTTCCATGGGCGCTCTGTTTCCTTGCTGGAATCATCCCTCTTGCAGGCCCTGGGCTTCTGTGTGTCGATGAGGTAGTAGGATTCGTTGCCCAGGGCCTTGCTGATGATGAAAGGCCCCTCCCAAGGGGCCGAGAACTTGTGTTGGCCGACTGTTCGCTGGATCAGCCGGAGCACAAGGTCCCCTTCGCGGAAGGATCTTGGCTTGACCTTCCGGCTGTGGTAGCGGCGCAGGCCCTGCTGGTAGATGGCAGACCGGCTATGTGCCAGTAGCCAGGCCTCTTCCAACAAATCGACGCTGTCTTCTCGCGCCTCCTTTGCCTCCGCCTCCGTGTACATGGTGACGTGAGGCGAGTCAAACTCGATGTTAGTTGGGATGATGTCCTTGGCCCCGTACACAAGGAAGAAGGGAGTGAAGCCGGTTGCTTTGTTCGGCGTGGTCTAGAGACTCCAAAGGACGGATGGTAGCTCCTCGATCTAGAAGCCGGCCGAGCGCTCTAGTGGCTCGACCAGTCGGGGCTTGATGCCGGACAGGATGAGGACGCTTGCTCGCTCGACCTGTCCGTTTGACTGCGGATGGGCGACGGACGCTAAGTCCAGTCGGATGCCCTGCGTCGCACAGAAATGGGCCAAGGCACCTTTGGTGAAGTTTGTGCCATTGTCAATGATGATGTTGTGCGGTACACCGTACCCGACGGTGATGTCCACGATGAAGGTCACAGCAATCGGACCGTTCAGATTCTTGATTGGCTTTGCTTCTATCCACTTCGTGAACTTGTCCATGGCGACTAGCAGATGCATCATGCCGCCACATGCTATTTTGAATGGGCCCACCAAGTCCAGCCCCCATACGGCAAACGGCCAAGTGAGGGGGATGGTCTTGAGTGTAAAGGCCGGCGGGTGTTGCTTAGAGCATAAGCGTTGGCACCCCTTGCACTTCTTGACCAACTCCTTGGCGTCATCCAAAGCAGTCGGCCAGAAGAAACCATGGCGGAAAGCTTTGGCGACAAGGGATTTGGAAGCGGCGTGGTGGCCGCATTTACCCTGGTGAATATCTCTGAGGATTGACATGCCCTTCTCCGGCTCTACGCAGCGCTGGAAGACACCAGTCACGTTGCGCCTAACAAGTTATCTATTCACTATTGTGTATGCAGCTACCCGGCGCTGCACCTGCTAGGCTAGAATCTCATTAGCTGGTATCTCTCTGCTCACTAGAAAGTTGAGGATGGGCTGCGCCCAGGATGGTGCTTCTACCACTGTAATCACGCCCACTGGTACCAGGGCGGTTGGGTTGGGAGGCGGCGGGTCGGAGCCGGCTGCTGCTTAGTGCGTCGCTGAAGTCCCCGGGCCGGGTTCGAGTGTTGCAGTCCCCGGGCCGCCTGCTGGAGTCCTCGGGCCGACTGCCACAGCCCCCGGGCCGGGTTGTGAAGTCCCCGGGCCGGGTTTGAGTGATGTAGTCATCGGGCCGCCTGTCGAAGTCCCCGGGCCGACTGCTGGAGTCCCCGTACCCGATCCGACTGCTCCAGGGTCAGCGGCACGAAGAGGGACTCTGATTCCGGTGAAGGCTTGATAGATGGCTTGCACAGGCACTGGAGGGAGACGCTGACTGGTATTGCCTGCCGGGTGGAGCCAATCCAGGCCAGTGCGACAGCTTGCTCGTTGTCGGCCCGTGGCACGTGGAGGAACTCACACCTGTCAAAATGCCCACTGATCTGCTGGACGAGGAAACGGTAGCTTGCCATGTTTGTGTCCTTGGCGTCCTAGTCGCCTGACGACTGCTGGACCACCAAGTCCGAGTCATCGTAGCACAGCACTCGACAGATGCCAATCTCCTTGGCCAGCCAGAGCCCGTGGATGAGCGCCTCATACTCTGCCACATTGTTGGAGGTGGCAAAGTGAATCTGCAGCGTGTACTTGAGCTTGTCGCCTTTGGGAGAGGTGAGGACGATGCCGGCTCCCATACCGGTGCGCATCTTCGAGCCGTCGAAGTGCATCCGCCAATGGGTGGAATCCGGCGCTGGCGGCAGGTACTGGGTCTCGGCCCAGTCGACTAGGAAGTCGGCCAGCGCTTGAGACTTGATGGCGGTGCGGGGCTGGTAGAGGATGGTGTGGGGAGCTAGCTCGATGGCCCACTTTGCCACCCAGCGTGATGCATCTCTGTTGCCTATGATCTCAGCAAGTGGGGCGGTGCAGACGACTGTGATGTAGTGCTCCTGGAAGTACTGTTGAGCTTCTTGGCCACGAAATATACGCCGTAGCACATCTTCTGGTAGTGGGGGTAGTTCTGCTTGGAGGCCGACGGCACCTCACTCAGGTAGTAGACGGGCCTCTAGACCGGCTGTGCCTTGCCGTCTTCTGGGCGCTCGACCACGATCACGGTGCTGACCACCCGGCTGGTAGCGGCGATGTAGAGGAGCATGGGTTCTTTAGCAGCCGGAGCGGCCAGGACAGGCGGCGTGGTCAGCATCTTCTTGAGCTAGAGAAAAGCCTCGTTCGTCTTGTCATTCCACTCGAAGCAAGTGGTCTTCTTCATTAGCTGGTACAGGGGGAGGGCCTTCTCACCTAGCCGACTGATGAACTGGCTGAGAGACGCCAAACACCCAGTTAACTTCTAGACATCCCGCAGCCGGGTGGGTCTCTGCATCCGCTTGATGGCCTTGATCTTCACAGGGTTGCACTCGATGCCGCGTTCGGAGACAAGAAAACCAAGGAGCTTGCCGGCTGGTACTCCGAAGACACATTTCTCCGGGTTGAGCTTGATTTGGAAACAGCGCAAATTGTCAAAGGTCTCCTTGAGATCCTCCAGAAGGGTGCCGCGCTTCTCTGTCTTCACCACAATATCGTCTACATAGACGTGGGCATTTCTGCCGAGTTGCTTGAGGAGGCACTTCTGCATTTAATGCTGAAACGTGGCGCCGGCATTTCTCAAGCCGAACGTCATGGTCAAGTAGCAGAAGGCTCTGAATGGTGTGATGAAGGCGGTGTTCAGCCGATCGGCCGGGTTCAGCTTGATCTGGTGGTAGCCAGAGTAAGCGTCAAGGAAAGACAGCAGCTCGCATCCGGCTGTGGAGTCAATCACTTGATCTATCCGAGGCAAAGCAAACGGATTTGTGGGGCAGGCTTTGTTGAGGCTAGTGTAGTCGATACACATACGCCACTTGTTGTTCTTCTTCAACACGAGGACTGGGTTGGCAAGCCAGTCCGGGTAGAATACTTCGATGATGAAGCCGACTGCCAGAAACTGGGCGATCTCTTCACCAACAATCCTTCTCTTCTCTTCTTATAGGCGGCGGAGGGGTTGCTTGACCGGCTTTGCATCCGGCCTCACATGTAGCTTGTGCTTGGCGAAATCCGTCGAACACCCGGCATGTCCTTGTGAGACCATGCAAAGATGCCCCGATTCTCACGGAGGAGATCGACGAGCTCGCTTTCCTATTTGATGTCGAGATTGGAGCCTACGACAGCAAATCTCTCCGGGTGCTCTGGGTCCAAGGCAATCTTCTTGGTCTCTTTGGCCGGCTGGAAGGAGCCCTGAGCCTTTGTCTCCTTGGGGTCGGATGGCATGCCCGGCTGCTTGCTGGCCATGGCCACCACCCGGTCAAGGAGACGCTTCTCTTCGGTGATGACGAGGGACTCGGCCAGCCGACTGCTGGCAGCAGCACATGCGGCCGACTTCTGGTAGTCGCCGGCTATGGTGATGATGCCCTTGGTGCCGGGCATCTTCATCTTGAGGTAGGCGTAGTGCAGCACTGCCATGAACTTGGCCAGCGCAGGCCGGCCCAAGAGCGCGTGGTAGGGGCTGTCCAGGTTAACCACCTCGAACCAGATTGGCTCGCGGCAGAAGTGGTCTTTATCACCGAACAGGACGTCGATCTTGATCTTGCCGATTAGGGAGCAGGAAAGTCCGGTGCCGTGGAAGACAGTCCGACTGGGCAGGAGCTGCTTCTCCTTGATGCCCAACTTCTCCATGGTGTTGCGGTAGAGGATGTTGATGTTGCTACCGCCGTCTATCAGGATCCGGGAGAAGCGGAAAGCTCGCCTCTCCATTGAGAAGGTGGAGTCCAACACCAAGGCATAGGAACCCCGCGAAGGCATCACGGCTGGGTGGTCAGCACGGCTCCAATTGATGGGCCTCTCGGACCAGTGCATGAACTCTGGGACTTCTGAGGCAACGGCATTCACCTCCCGGTGGTGCTGGCGTCGGCTGTGCTTATCGTCGGCTTCGCTAGTGAAGAGGACGTAGGTGGCGTTGGCTTCAGCGAACTCATCCTGGATCATGCCGGCTGCACGGACCGCCGGCTGCTGAGGAGGCGGAGCTGGAGGGCCGGCAGGCGGAGGCGGCAGACCCTCGCCCTTGGCAATTCGAGTGAGCCAGTGGCATTTACGAGTGGTGTGGTTAGACGGCTTCACGCCGCTGTGGAACTTGCAGGGAGCATCAAGGGTTTGCTCGAAGGAGAAGGCGGGCAACCAAGCAGGCTTGCCGCTGTTCTGACGCTTGGGGCCGGGCTGCCCCTCTAGCTGCTGATCTTCGACTGTTGCCACCTGACGGCTGCTGGGCCTTGTGCTTATTGTCGTTCGGCTGCTGGCACCGGCTGGTGTCACCAGCCGGCGTCAAAGGAGGCGGCGGGAGCACCTTCCCGGATACGTCCCGGATTTTCGACTTCATCGAGGAGTTGGCGGTGGCGTACTTGTCCGCCATGAACAAAAGCTCATCTAGGGTGGTCGGCTCGTTGCACAGGAGCCGGTGCTTGAGCAAGGTGCCCTCTCTGCACCCGGCGGTGAAGTACTCAATGGACTGCACCTCGTGCACCCCTTCGCAGGAGTTGCACAACTCGGCCCAGTGCGTCAAGTAGTCGCGGGTAGACTCAGTCGGGCCTTCGACGCACATGGAGAGTTGGCGAGGCTTGGGCGGCCGCTTGTAGGTGCTGGTGAAGTTGCGGATAAAGACATTAGCAAAGTCTAACCAGCTGTTGACGCTGTATGGCTTGAGGTTGTTCGGCCATGTCTGGGTCGTGCCCTGGAGCATGAACGGAACACACTTCACGGCAACACCCTTGTTGCCATTAGCTATGCTGTGACGCCCGGATAATCAGGCTACAGTAATCCCACGTTAGCGATGCCACATCACCCCGGTTTCTGTGCTATCTCGCGTTAGTTTGAAACCGATTCAAATTAAAATATAAAATAAAAACAAATAACAAAATTTTTCAAACGCTAAAAACTAAAATGTTCACAATATTGCAAAAATTACGAAAGCTGTTATAAAAATAAAGCCAACACTTTAGAAACTCCAGAAATGCCCCTAGGAATTAAAACAGTGGACCAACAGCACATCACTTGGCCTTTTCGCTTTCTAAAAATAATTAAACCTTTTCGAAAGACCTTCAGCTTTTTGTGGCATTGCTATATAATGCAATGATGTTCATGTGACAAGCTACATGATTTACAAAAGTCCTTTGGTGGTTAAGCAATTAACAAACCAGAGCAAAAATAAAATAAAAACTGTAGAAAAGGAAAAAGAAATAAAAGACAACCCCCCCCCTGACTGGGCCTTCGCCCAGTTGGCCGAAGGAGCCCGTCGGCCCAGCCGACCCACTCCCGCACCCCCTGGCCTACTAGGCCTCCTCCCCTCCCAGTGACCTAGTGTCACCCCCCACTACTCCCACTCGCCCCCACTCCCTCCCCCTCGTCCCACTCCTCCTCTATCTTCCCCCCCGATCCAGGTCGGATCGGGGCATGGGGGCCCGACCTCGCCGCCTCGTCCCTAGGCCCCGTCGCCGGCCGGCGCCGCCCGTCTCCGTCGGCGCCTCCTCGTCTCCTCCGCACGTCGGCGCCACCTCGTCTCCTCAACACGCCGGACCTCCTCGACCTCCTCCCCAAGCCACGTTGTGCCCCGTTGCCTCCCCACCGCCTGTTCCTCGCCGGACCGCACCGAGCCTTACCGGCCACTGCTTCCTCGTCTTCGTCGTCACCGTCGCCGCCTCGAGCTCACTGTCGCACACCTGCAGGGCCCAGTGAGCATCGCCCCTCTCCTCTCCCCCTCTGCTTCCGTCGCCGGATCCGAGCGCGCCCGACGTTCGCGCCGTGGCCTGCTGCCGTCCTTGATGGCTACCGGCCTCGTGCTGCTTTGCCACTGCCCGCGCTCCTCTCGCGCCCATGCCGCCGCGTCCGCCTCGCTGCACCCCCTTGCCCCAGCCCTGCTCGGGTCACCGCCCGCGCGGCCCCTGGCAGCCGACGCTCGTGCCCGCGAGCCCCGTTGCTCCGCTCCACCCCCCGTTAACCCGAGCCCAGTGGACCGCGTACGTTTCGCCTCTGGGCCAATGACAAACGGGGCCCACGCCCCTGATAACGAAAATGAAAAAAAAGGTTTAAAAATGATAATAATAAATAAAAATATTAAATAGTTAATTAATTAATTAACTTAATTAATTCTGTTAGTTATCTAATTAAACCTAATTAACCTGTTAATAAAACTAACTACTGTTAATTAGTTAGCTGTCAATGACAAATGGACCCCACCTGTCAGTTGACTGGTCAACGGTCAACTTTGACCGCTGATGTCATGCTGTCGTCATGATGATGCAGCAATTCCTTTTTGAATTAATTAATTAATAATAATCCCAGTAAATGATTAAATCTTTATAAAATATTATAAAATAAATCGTAACTCGGATGGAAAATTTTGTACATGAAAGTTCCTCAGAACGACGAGACGAATCCGGATACGCAGCCCGTTCGTCCGCCACACATCCCTAGCATAGCAAACACGCAACTTTCCTCTCCAGTTCATTTGTCCGAAAACGTGAAACACCGGGGATACTTTCCTGGATGTTTCCCCCCTTCGCTGGTATGACATATCCCTGCGTTACGTCACCCCTAGCACAACGTATTGCCGCGTCTTGCTTTGTGTTACATTTGATTGCTCTGTTATTTATTGTGTTCCCCCTCCGTTACTTCTTTCCGGTAGGCTCCGAGACCGTTGCCGATACCCCTGTGATCGGCTACATCGACGACGACCCCTTCTTCTTGCCAGAACAACCAGGCAAGCCCCCCCCCTTGATCACCAGATATCGCCTATTCTTCTCTATACAGCTTGCATTAGAGTAGTGTAGCATGTTACTACTTTCGGTTAATCCTATTCTGCTGCATAGCATGTCATTGTTGCTACAATTGTTACCCTTACCTGCTACCCTACTGCTTAGTATAGGATGCTAGTGTTCCATCAGTGGCCCTACACTCTTGTCCGTCTGCCATGCTATACTATCGGGCCGTGATCACTAGGGAGGTGATCACGGGTATATACTATATACTTTATATACATGACACATGTGGTGACTAAAGTCAGGTCGGCTCGTTGAGTACCCGCAAGTGATTCTGATGAGGGGGCTGAAAGGACAGGTGGCTCCATCCCGGTAGAGGTGGGCCTGGGTTCCTGACGGCCCCCGACTGTTACTTTGTGGCGGAGCGACAGGGCAGGTTGAGACCACCTAGGAGAGAGGTGGGCCTGGCCCTGGTCGGCGTTCGCGGATACTTAACACGCTTAACGAGATCTTGGTATTTGATCTGAGTCTGGCCATTTGGTCTATACGCACTAATCAACTACGCGGGAACAGTTATGGACACTCGACGTCGTGGTATCAGCCGAAGCCTTCGTGACGTCAGCGACTGAGCGGCGCACGCCGGATTGGACTGGAACCCCACTAGGCTAGGTCTGCTTCCGACCGCGTACGCAACATGCAGGTGTGCAATGGGCGATGGGCCCAGACCCCTGCACGCATAGGATTTAGACCGGCGTGCTGACCTCCCTGTAGTGCCTAGGTGGGGTTGCGACGTGTTGATCTTCCGCGGCCGGGCATGACCCCGAAAAGTGTGTCCGGCCAAATGGGATCGAGCGTGTTGGGTTATGTGGTGCACCCCTGTAGGGAAGTTTATCTATTCGAATAGCCGTGTCCCTCGGTAAAAGGACGACCCGGAGTTGTACCTTGACCTTATGACAACTAGGACCGGATACTTAATAAAACACACCCTTCCAAGTGCCAGATATAACCCGGTGATCGCTCTCTAACAGGGCGACGAGGAGGGGATTGCCGGGTAGGTTTATGCTATACGATGTTGCTTGGTGAACTTACCATCTACTCTCTCCTACATGCTGCAAGATAGAGGTGGCCAGAAGCGTAGTCTTCGACGCGATTAGCTATCCCCCTCTTATTCTGGCATTCTGCAGTTCAGTCCACCGATATGGCCCTTTACACATATACCCATGCATATGTAGTGTAGCTCCTTGCTTGCGAGTACTTTGGATGAGTACTCACGGTTGCTTTTCTCCCTCTTTTCCCCCTTTCCTTTCTACCTGGTTGTCGCAACCAGATGCTGGAGCCCAGGAGCCAGACGCCACCGTCGACGACGACTCCTAATACACCGGAGGTGCCTACTACTACGTGCAGCCCGCTGACGACGACCAGGAGTAGTTAGGAGGATCCCAAGTAGGAGGCTTGCGCCTCTTTCGATCTGTATCCCAGTTTGTGCTAGCCTTCTTAAGGCAAACTTGTTTAACTTATGTCTGTACTCAGATATTGTTGCTTTCGCTGACTCATCTATGATCGAGCACTTGTATTCGAGCCCTCGAGGCCCCTGGCTTGTATTATGATGCTTGTATGACTTATTTATGTTTTAGAGTTGTGTTGTGATATCTTCCCGTGAGTCCCTGATCTTGATCGTACACGTTTGCGTGCATGATTAGTGTGCGATTGAATCGGGGGCGTCACAAGTTGGTATTAGAGCCAACTGCTTGTAGGTAGCCCCCTTTCCAACTCCTTGGCTGAAGTTGAGTCTAGTCATCCAAAACAGTTTTACTAACTTGGCTGTGTGGCTTACGGGCCCACGTCGCCATTGGGTGGTATTAGGATCTTTTATTCCTCGTCTATACTCTGGGACTCTGATCTCTCTACTATTCGGGTTAAATGAATTTGCTAACTCTGACATTAGGATCTCGTGATCGCATCCACCCGGAGAGCCCCTTATTGCAGAGGATCGTCTGCTGCATCGGAAGATTCCGAAGATACTCTCTGATGTTCTCTCGAGACTATGTGCTCATCGCTTTTGCAATCCCCTACCACCGATACATCCCTATGGATAAATACATAAACCTGCCGTCCTTACTTTTATTCCCAATTGATCTTGTTATTACAAGATACCCTGAAATCCTCTCTATTGTTCCGAGAATATTTTGTGCCTACTGCCTTGCAGTTCCTTGCCACCTGAATACCCCTACGGATAATTCCTCACACTTATCGAGGATTCATTCATCCCCAGTTGTTCATGCGTTTCACAAAATACTTCGAAATGCCATTCGATCTTCCAAGAATCCTCTACAGCTTGGTGCTCTTGAGAATCTTGTCGCCTGCTGCATTGCGGTTAATTCCATATGCCTAGCAATATTCTTTCACTCCTTTGTCATTATCACATTAAGTCCCTCGATTCAATATGTGTGTGATTTCTCACAATCATCACCTGATCCTTAGGAATTGTCTTTCTGGCTCAGACGTCATTCCAGATATGAGCTGGTTTTCCGCCAAGCAAACGTTGACTGATGGTGCCTCTAAGTCTACTCAACTTACTCGTAATTGATCAGGGCATCTGATTCTGATACACCGATCTGGTATCCATAATTTCTTTGATTTTAAAACTTCGAAGTATTCAGATATTGCCATAATCTGTTGCCTTTGCATTCTTTCTTCCTCTGGTTGTGTGCCGATACTCACATCAGCTCCGCTATGGACCGTCGGATCCTTTGTTCAAATATCATCCGACAGTGTCCTTCGTATACAAAAACCTTGAGAAGTTCTTTCCCTGATACATAATGCCTTCGGTAAATTGTATCCTCTCCTTTTGTCACCCATGCTCTACTATCGAGCTTGTGTTATTTACTATTGAAGCTTGTGGTATATGTTCCATAGATGACCCTAAGGCTTGAACCTATGCCTTTCCAGATCCGGGTACCCGAGAGTTTTCACGAGTCATACTCTTCTGGAGTTTTGCTAGATAAAATTTAAACATTACAACTTCTTCAGAAAATGAGAAGTGAATGAAAGGTTATGCATTGGAGAAGTGGGAGTCGACCTTGAACTTGTGTTCATGCCCATGGAAACGATGTAGATCTTATCATTAAAGCTTCTCTTAAATTAATTATTCCCTTGGTATAAGTTCATCTTATATGTGGGATCTGGTCTTTTGCAATCGTGGTTCCGGCCATGTTCTCCTTTAAATACCATTTCTCGGACAAGTTCAAGTACTTGTCTTCTGAAGATCATGCACCTATCCAACCGTTACTCTGATCTACCGTTGAGTATTAGACTCTGGTATCTCAAGAATATCACGAAACTGCATAACTTTTTTGGGTTCTTCATCAACTATTATTTCTCACCGATTCCAATTTTCTCGGGTTCTGGGTTGTCGTCAACCGAGAACACCGATCCCGCATTTCGGTTCGATAACCCTAAGTCATTTTTGTTGCTTACGAGTTTCTTAATCCTTTAAGTCTTTCCTAGCCTGATCGGCTATATCATTATCGGCTGATTTTAACTGTGCTACCGGGTCCTTAATTCCGGAGCACAACTTTCGATGATGAGCTAAGCTTACGCCAATTTCCTCGTCTTATCATTCCCCCTTGAACGACAAGCTTGAATTCGAGTTTGTGTCCTACTCGTGGTCCCAAGAACATTTTGCTTCATCATTCCTTTGACTTGATGTCCTTGCCGACCGATTACATCTCCATGAAACCTCTCGACAGAATTTGTCATGGTCATCATCAACATTCTGAGTTCCTCCAGGATATCAATTGAATTCATGATGATAAATACCATCCTTGCCCCTCGATGAATTGTGTTAACATCGACAACATTCTTGCTTTCCCTTCAACATAAACTTGTTCATGTCTTGTGTTGTACCTTGAGATCCTTGCTATCCAACTTATGCTATGTTTTACCTTGGAGTATTGCTATCTTTTATGTCAAGAATGTCATGGAAATCCACCACCCATAAGAATTCTTGATACAAGTGATACTTATTAACATCACCATTCTTTTCTTGGTCCGCGTGTTGTTTCTAACCGGAATACCGACAAGTGGTCTGTGATGTGTAAATTCTAAACTTCTAGCAACCCTATTGCTTTGAAGTTATTGGTCTATAGTTTCATTATACGTCTATGGCTTATTGAATCATCATTCGAACATTGATCGTGCTACCTAGCCCATATTTCGGGTGCACATTTCAACCAATGTTTAACTGTGTATGTTTTCCACGAGCATACATCATTAAGTCATTTGATCTAGCTAATGTTATCTCCTTGTTCATATAATTGTGGAAACCCATCTTTTGGAAGTCTCGATGAATTGTCGTTGAGTTCATCAGCTACCTCCTTATCTCTTCATTGGTTTAATGATGAGCTTTTGTTTCGGAACTCGCTTCCGTAGTAAATTTCCCGAGATTCTTACAATGTCGTCTCGTCAATTTGTTATGCACCTTTTTGAAGGAAATATTCCCTAGAGGCAATAATAAAGTATTATTTATTTCCTTATGTCATGATAAATGTTTATTATTCATGCTAGAATTGTATTAACCGGAAACATAATACATGTGTGAATACATAGACAAACAGTGTGTCACTAGTATGCCTCTACTTGACTAGCTCATTAATCAAAGATGGTTATGTTTCCTAGCCATAGACATGAGTTGTCATTTGATTAACGGGATCACCTCATTAGGAGAATGACGTGATTGACTTGACCCATTTCGTTAGCTTAGCACTCGATCGTTTAGTATGTTGCTATTGCTTTCTTCATGACTTATACATGTTCCTATGACTATGAGATTATGCAACTCCCGTTTACCGGAGGAACACTTTGTGTGCTACCAAACATCACATCATAACTGGGTGATTATAAAGGTGCTCTACAGGTGTCTCCGAAGGTACTTGTTGGGTTGGCGTATTTCGAGATTAGGATTTGTCACTCCGATTGTCGGAGAGGTATCTCTGGGCCCACTCGGTAATGCACATCACTATAAAGCCTTGCAAGCATTGCAACTAATGAGCTAGTTGCGGGATGATGTATTACGGAACGAGTAAAGAGACTTGCCGGTAATGAGATTGAACTAGGTATCGAGATACCGACGATCGAATCTCGGGCAAGTAACATACCGATGACAAAGGGAACAACGTATGTTGTTATGCGGTCTGACTGATAAAGATCTTCGTAGAATATGTGGGAGCCAATATGAGCATCCAGTTTCCGCTATTGGTTATTGACCGGAGAGGTGTCTCGGTCATGTCTACATAGTTCTCGAACCCGTAGGGTCCGCACGCTTAAAGTTACGATGACAGTTTTATTATGAGTTTATATGTTTTGATGTACCGAAGGTTGTTCGGTGTTCCGGATGTGATCACGAACATGACGAGGAGTCTCGAAATGGTCGAGACATAAAGATTGATATATTGGACGACTATATTCAGACACCGGACGTGCTCCGGAGAAGTTTTGGATAAAACCGGAGTGCCGGAGGGGTTACCGGAACCCCCCGGGGAAGTATTGGGCCTTAGTGGGCCTGAGGGGAGAGAGAGGGCAGCAGCCCAGGAGGTGGCGCGCCCCCTCCCATGAGGAGTCCGAATTGGACCAGGGGAGGGGGGCACGGCCCCTCTTTCCCTCTCCCTCTCTTTCCTTCCCCCTTCTCTCTTCCTAGTTGGACTAGGAAAGGGGAGTCCTACTCCTACTAGGAGGAGGACTCCCCCCCTCCTTGGCGCGCCCCAAGGGCCAGCCGACCTCCCCCCTTGCTCCTTTATATACGGGGGCAGGGGGGCACCTCTGGACACACAATTGATCTACGATCTTTTAGCCGTGTGCGGTGCCCCCTCCACCATATTACACCTCGATAATATCGTTGCGGAGCTTAGGTGAAGCCCTGCGTCGGTAGAACATCATCATCGTCACCACGCCGTTGTGCTGACGAAACTCTCCCTCAACACTCGGCTGGATCGGAGTTTGAGGGACGTCATCGAGCTGAACGTGTGCTGAACTCGGAGGTGCCGTGCGTTCGGTACTTGATCGGTCGGATCATGAAGACGTACGACTACATCAACTGCGTTGTGATAACGCTTCCGCTTTCGGTCTACGAGGGTACGTGGACAACACTCTCCCCTCTCGTTGCTATGCATCACCATGATCTTGCGTGTGCGTAGGAATTTTTTTGAAATTACTACGTTCCCCAATAGTGGCATCCGAGCCTGGTTTTATGCGTTGATGCTATGCACGAGTAGAACACAAGTGAGTTGTGGGCGATATAAGTCATACTGCTTACCAGCATGTCATACTTTGGTTCAGCAGTATTGTGAGATGAAGCGGCCCGGACCGACATTACGCGTACGCTTACGCGACACTGGTTTCACCGTTACGAGCACTCGTTGCTTAAAGGTGACTGGCGGGTGTCTGTCTCTCTCACTTTAGTTGAACCGAGTGTGGCTACACCCGGTCCTTGCGAAGGTTAAAACAGCACCAACTTGACAAACTATCGTTGTGGTTTTGATGCGTAGGTAAGAACGGTTCTTGCTAAGCCCGTAGCAGCCACGTAAAACTTGCAACAACAAAGTAGAGGACGTCTAACTTGTTTTTGCAGGGCATGTTGTGATGTGATATGGTCAAGACATGATGCTATATTTTATTGTATGAGATGATCATGTTTTGTAACCGAGTTATCAGCAACTGGCAGGAGCCATATGGTTGTCGCTTTATTGTATGCAATGCAATCGCCATGTAATTGTTTTACTTTATCACTAAGCGGTAGCGATAATCGTAAAAGCAATAGTTGGCGAGACGACAACGATGCTACGATGGAGATCAAGGTGTCGCGCCGGTGACGATGGTGATCATGACGGTGCTTCGGAGATGGAGATCACAAGCACAAGATGATGATGGCCATATCATATCACTTATATTGATTGCATGTGATGTTAATCTTTTATGCATCTTATCTTGCTTTGATTGACGGTAGCATTATAAGATGATCTCTCACTAAAATTTCAAGATAAAGTGTTCTCCCTGAGTATGCACCGTTGCGAAAGTTCTTCGTGCTGAGACACCACGTGATGATCGGGTGTGATAGGCTCTACGTTCAAATACAACGGGTGCAAAACAGTTGCACATGCGGAATACTCAGGTTAAACTTGAGGAGCCTAGCATATGCAGATATGGCCTCGGAACACGGAGACCGAAAGGTCGAGCGTGAATCATATAGTAGATATGATCAACATAGTGATGTTCACCATTGAAACTACTCCATCTCACGTGATGATCGGACATGGTTTAGTTGATTTGGATCACGCAATCACTTAGATGATTAGAGGGATGTCTATCTAAGTGGGAGTTCTTAAGTAATATGATTAATTGAACTTGAATTTATCATGAACTTAGTACCTGATAGTATCTTGCTTGTCTATGTTAATTGTAGATAAATGGCCCGTGTTGTTGTTCCGTTGAATTTTAATGTGTTCCTTGAGAAAGCAAAGTTGAAAGATGATGGTAGCAATTACATGGACTGGGTCCGTAACTTGAGGATTATCCTCATTGCTGCACAGAATAATTACGTCCCGGAAGCACCGCTAGGTGCCAGGCCTCCTGCAAGAGCAACACCAGAAGTTATGAACGTCTGGCAGAGCAAAGCTGATGACTACTCGATAGTTCAGTGTGCCATGCTTTACGGCTTAGAACCAGGTCTTCAACGATGTTTTGAACGTCATGGAGCATATGAGATGTTCCAGGAGTTGAAGTTAATATTTCAAGCAAATGCCCGGATTGAGAGATATGAAGTCTCCAATAAGTTCTACAGCTGCAAGATGGAAGAGAATAGTTCTATCAGTGAGTATATACTCAAAATGTCTGGGTATAATAATCACTTGATTCAACTGGGAGTTAATCTTCCGGATGATAGCGTCATTGACAGAATTCTTCAATCACTGCCACCAAGCTACAAGAGCTTCATGATGAACTATAACATGCAAGGGATGGATAAGACAATTCCCGAGCTCTTCGCAATGCTAAAGGCAGCGGAGGTAGAAATCAAAAAGGAGCATCAAGTGTTGATGGTCAGTAAAACCACTAGTTTCAAGAAAAAGGGCAAAGGGAAGAAGAAGGGGAACTTCAAGAAGAACAGCAAGCAAGTTGTTGCTCAGGAGAAGAAATCCAAGTCTGGACCTAAGCCTGAAACTGAGTGCTTCTACTGCAAGCAGACTGGTCACTGGAAGTGGAACTGCCCCAAGTATTTGACGGATAAGAAGGATGGCAAGGTTAACAAAGGTATATGTGATATACATGTTATTGATGTGTACCTTACTAATGCTCGCAGTAGCACCTGGGTATTTGATACTGGTTCTGTTGCTAATATTTGCAACTCGAAACAGGGGCTATGGATTAAGCGAAGATTGGCTAAGGACGAGGTGACGATGCGCGTGGGAAATGGTTCCAAAGTCGATGTGATCGCCGTCGGCACGCTACCTCTACATCTACCTTCGGGATTAGTATTAGACCTAAATAATTGTTATTTGGTGCCAGTGTTGAGCATGAACATTATATCTGGATCTTGTTTGATGCGAGACGGTTATTCATTTAAATCAGAGAATAATGGTTGTTCTATTTACATGAATAATATCTTTTATGGTCATGCACCCTTGAAGAGTGGTCTATTTTTAATGAATCTCGATAGTAGTGACACACATATTCATAATGTCGAATCCAAAAGATGCAGAGTTGATAATGATAGTGCAACTTATTTGTGGCACTGCCGTTTAGGTCATACCGGTGTAAAGCGCATGAAGAAACTCCATACTGATGGACTTTTGGAATCACTTGATTATGAATCACTTGGTACTTGCGAACCGTGCCTCATGGGCAAGATGACTAAAACACCGTTCTACGGAACTATGGAGAGAGCAACAGATTTATTGGAAATCATACATACAGATGTATGTGGTCCGATGAATATTGAGGCTCGTGGCGGATATCGTTATTTTCTCACCTTCACAGATGATTTGAGCAGATATGGGTATATCTACTTAATGAAACATAAGTCTGAAACATTTGAAAAGTTCAAAGAATTTCAGAGTGAAGTTGAAAATCATCGTAACAAGAAAATAAAGTTTCTACGATCAGATCGTGGAGGAGAATATTTGAGTTACGAGTTTGGCCTACATTTGAAACAATGCGGAATAGTTTCGCAACTCACGCCACCCGGAACACCACAGCGTAATGGTGTGTCCGAACGTCGTAATCATACTTTATTAGATATGGTGCGATCTATGATGTCTCTTACTGATTTACCGTTATCGTTTTGGGGTTATGCTTTAGAGACGGCTGCATTCACTCTAAATAGGACACCATCGAAATCCGTTGAGACGACGCCTTATGAACTATGGTTTGGCAAGAAACCAAAGTTGTCATATCTTAAAGTTTGGGGTTGCGATGCTTATGTGAAGAAACTTCAACCTGATTAGCTCGAACCTAAATCGGAGAAATGTGTCTTCATTGGATACCCAAAGGAGACTGTTGGGTACACCTTCTATCACAGATCCGAAGGCAAGATATTCGTTGCTAAGAATGGATCCTTTCTAGAGAAGGAGTTTCTCTTGAAAGAAGTGAGTGGGAGGAAAGTAGAACTTGATGAGGTAACTGTACCTGCTCCCTTATTGGAAAGTAGATCATCACAGAAATCAGTTTCTGCGACACCTACACCAATTAGTGAGGAAGTTAATGATAATGATCATGAAACTTCAGATCAAGTTATTACTGAACCTCGTAGATCAACTAGATCAAGATCCGCACCAGAGTGGTATGGTAATCCTGTTTTGGAGGTTATGTTACTAGACCATGACGAACCTACGAACTATGAAGAAGCAATGGTGAGCCCAGATTCCGCAAAATGGCTTGAAGCCATGAAATCCGAGATGGGATCCATGTATGAGAACAAAGTATGGACTTTGGTTGACCTGCCCGATGGTCGGCAAGCCATTTAAAATAAATGGATCTTCAAGAAGAAGACTGACGCTGATGGTAATGTTACTGTCTATAAAGCTCGACTTATTGCGAAAGGTTTTCGACAAGTTCAAGGGATTGACTACGATGAGACCTTCTCACTCGTAGCGATGCTTAAGTCTGTCCGAATCATGTTAGCAATTGCCGCATTTTATGATTATGAAATTTGGCAAATGGATGTCAAAACTGCATTCCTGAATGGATTTCTGGAAGAAGAGTTGTATATGATGCAACCGGAAGGTTTTGTCGATCCAAAGGGAGCTAACAAAGTGTGCAAGCTCCAGCGATCCATTTATGGACTGGTGCAAGCCTCTCGGAGTTGGAATAAACGCTTTGATAGTGTGATCAAAGCATTTGGTTTTATACAGACTTTTGGAGAAGCCTGTATTTACAAGAAAGTGAGTGGGAGCTCAGTAGCATTTCTGATATTATATGTGGATGACATATTTTTGATTGGAAATGATGTAGAATTTCTGGAGAGCATAAAGGGATACTTGAATAAGAGTTTTTCAATGAAAGACCTCGGTGAAGCTGCATATATTAGGAATTAAGATCTATAGAGATAGATCAAGATGCTTAATTGGACTTTCACAAAGCACATACCTTGACAAAGTTTTGAAGAAGTTCAAAATGGATCAAGCAAAGAAAGGGTTCTTGCCTGTACTACAAGGTGTGAGATTGAGTAAGACTCAATGCCCGACCACTGCAGAAGATAGAGAGAAGATGAAAGATGTTCCCTATGCTTCAGCCATAGGCTCTATCATGTATGCAATGTTGTGTACCAGACCTGATGTGTGCCTTGCTATAAGTTTAGCAGGGAGGTACCAAAGTAATCCAGCAGTGGATCACTGGACAGCGGTCAAGAACATCCTGAAATACCTGAAAAGGACTAAGGATATGTTTCTCGTTTATGGAGGTGACAAAGAGCTCATCATAAGTGGTTACGTTGATGCAAGCTTTGACGCTGATCCGGACGATTCTAAATCGCAAACCGGATACGTATTTACATTGAACGGTGGAGCTGTCAGTTGGTGCAGTTCTAAGCAAAGTGTCGTGGCAAGATCTACGTGTGAAGCGGAGTACATAGCTGCTTCGGAAGAAGCAAATGAAGGAGTCTGGATGGAGGAGTTCATATCCGATCTAGGTGTCATACCTAGTGCATCGGGACCAATGAAAATCTTTTGTGACAATACTGGTGCAATTGCCTTAGCAAAGGAATCCAGATTTCACAAGAGAACCAAGCACATCAAAAGACGCTTCAATTCCATCCGGGATTTAGTCCAGGTGGGAGACATACAAATTTGCAAGATACATACGGATCTGAATGTTGCAGACCCGTTGACTAAGCCTCTTCCACGAGCAAAACATGATCAGCACCAAGACTCCATGGGTGTAAGAATCATTACTGTGTAATCTAGATTATTGACTCTAGTGCAAGTGGGAGACTGAAGGAAATATGCCCTAGAGGCAATAATAAAGTATTATTTATTTCCTTATATCATGATAAATGTTTATTATTCATGCTAGAATTGTATTAACCGGAAACATAATACATGTGTGAATACATAGACAAACAGTGTGTCACTAGTATGCCTCTACTTGACTAGCTCGTTAATCAAAGATGGTTATGTTTCCTAGCCATAGACATGAGTTGTCATTTGATTAACGGGATCACCTCATTAGGAGAATGACGTGATTGACTTGACCCATTCCGTTAGCTTAGCACTCGATCGTTTAGTATGTTGCTATTGCTTTCTTCATGACTTATACATGTTCCTATGACTATGAGATTATGCAACTCCCGTTTACCGGAGGAACACTTTGTGTGCTACCAAACGTCACAACGTAACTGGGTGATTATAAAGGTGCTCTACAGGTGTCTCCGAAGGTACTTGTTGGGTTGGCATATTTTGAGATTAGGATTTGTCACTCCGATTGTCGGAGAGGTATCTCTAGGCCCACTCGGTAATGCACATCACTATAAAGCCTTGCAAGCATTGCAACTAATGAGCTAGTTGCGGGATGATGTATTACGGAACGAGTAAAGAGACTTGCCGGTAACGAGATTGAACTAGGTATCGAGATACCGACGATCGAATCTCGGGCAAGTAACATACCGATGACAAAGGGAACAACGTATGTTGTTATGCGGTCTGACCGATAAAGATCTTCGTAGAATATGTGGGAGCCAATATGAGCATCCAGGTTCCGCTATTGGTTATTGACCGGAGAGGTGTCTTGGTCATGTCTACATAGTTCTCGAACCCGTAGGGTCCGCACGCTTAAAGTTACGATGACAGTTTTATTATGAGTTTATATGTTTTGATGTACCGAAGGTTGTTCGGAGTTCCGGATGTGATCACGGACATGACGAGGAGTCTCGAAATGGTCGAGACATAAAGATTGATATATTGGACGACTATATTCGGACATCGGAAGTGTTCCGGAGAAGTTTCGGATAAAACCGGAGTGCCAGAGGGGTTACCGGAACCCCCCGGGGAAGTATTGGGCCTTAGTGGGCCTGAGGGGAGAGAGAGGGCAGCAGCCCAGGAGGTGGCGCGCCCCCTCCCATGAGGAGTCCGAATTGGACTAGGGGAGGGGGGCGCGGCCCCTCTTTCCCTCTCCCTCTCCCTCTCTTTCCTTCCCCCTTCTCTCTTCCTAGTTGGACTAGGAAAGGGGAGTCCTACTCCTACTAGGAGGAGGACTCCCCCCCTCCTTGGCGCGCCCCAAGGGCCAGCCGGCCTCCCCCCTTGCTCCTTTATATACGGGGGCAGGGGCACCTCTGGACACACAATTGATCTACGATCTTTTAGCCGTGTGCGGTGCCCCCCTCCACCATATTACACCTCGATAATATCGTTGCGGAGCTTAGGCGAAGCCCTGCGTCGGTAGAACATCATCGTCACCACGCCGTCGTGCTGACGAAACTCTCCCTCGACACTCGGCTGGATCGGAGTTCGAGGGACGTCATCGAGTTGAACCTGTGCTGAACTCGAAGGTGCCGTGCGTTCGGTACTTGATCGGTCGGATCATGAAGACGTACGACTACATCAACTGCGTTGTGATAACGCTTCCGCTTTCGGTCTACGAGGGTACATGGACAACACTCTCCCCTCTCGTTGCTATGCATCACCATGATCTTGCGTGTGCGTAGGATTTTTTTTGAAATTACTACGTTCCCCAACACTTTTCTTCTCAGGCATCCCGAGTCTGAGGTATCCTAACACCGATCAGATCTGAATCTCGGTCAGATATGATGGTTGGAACATTTTTCCAAGAGTTATAATATAGGTCTTTATAAGACCCGGTAAGGTGATGTCATTCCTAGCACACCTGGGCGGAGGACCTATTGTTATAGTATCCTTTTTAGCAAGTTTAGCCATTCTTTCATCAGGAAATTGTAAGACTTATTCTATAAGTTGTTCCTGATGGATCCTTTGTGGATCCAAAGTCTGACCTTCGCTTGAAGACCATGTCAATGCTATCTCGAAGCATGTATGTGGTAATCCGATTTTCAATAAGAGCATTTGAAGCACAATGCTAAATTTTCTTTATCATTTATCCTAACACCGTTGTATGGGTAATATCATGAGGTTCCTCCCCCCTTACCTAAATGGTTTTCTACTTTCTATCTTGTCATGGATATCATGCTCCGCTTGTCCTTGGGAAGGATATACCCCCGAAATATGTGTGTATACACATTTTCCCTTCCATTGTTCTGTTTAAACCTAATAACCACTTTTCCTTTCCGTTGGTTTGTTTAAACCTTCTTGTGATCTAAGCAGTAATATTCTCCTGCTTATGTAAACACCTCGGTGTACAATTCTGTCAGCAAGACCCTGTTACTATTGTTGATGACATTCCAGTAACCACCGATGGATGAGAACTTTGCCTATTGGTCCACCTCGTTCAACGAGCAGGAAAATGGTTCTCTTCGTCCCTCGCCCTTGGTACCAACAATGCAGTCAACATAACTGACCGGTTATTCTCTCACATGACTTGCTATCATGACAGTGCAAGATGTCAACACCCTTCCTTATTTTAACCCACATGGTGGGCCCATAACCCACAGTTCCACAGGATCGAAACCTGACTCTCTTGTACACCATGTTGCCAAAGTTATTCCTCGAGCCTGGCTACGTATGTAATCGATGGGTCACCTTCCTAGTGATCTATTCTGGTATCAGACGCAATACTTGGTCTCGTTGTTCTGTACCCCTCTCACACCTTGTGTCAGACATCGAATGATTGTCTATCCGTTTGAAACTTCTTATTGTACCATGTTTCTTTGCTCTCAGCGTGTTTTATTCGTCCAACTCGAGAGATACTCATGTGTTCATTCGTGGGATAACCCCCGATGATTACCCTTGTAGCGTTCTATCGTTGACAAGCTGCCCCTTTCCTATTCGTAAGTACGATGGAGTTCCCAAAGAAAGGATGACAATTTCGTCCCGACGCACAGAAGTAGAGGCATGGAGGGATAAACATCATGGAGAGAACTCTTTGAGAAGAGCAACCAAGACCGAGAAGACTCGTTAGAATTTCGTAACCAAATCCGTTCCCCCTTACTCCACCGCTTAAATCTCGGGACGAGATTTCTTGTAGTGGAGGAGAATTGTGACGCCCGGATAATCAGGCTACAGTAATCCCACGTTAGCGACGCCACGTCACCCCGGTTTCTGTGCTAATCTCGCGTTAGTTCGAAACCGATTCAAATTAAAATATAAAATAAAAACAAACAACAAAAGTTTTCAAACGCTAAAAACTAAAATGTTCACAATATTGCAAAAATTACCAAAGCTGTTGTAAAAATAAAACCAACACTTTAGAAACTCCAGAAATGCCCCTAAGAATTAAAACAGTGGACCAACAGCACATCACTTGGCCTTTTCGCTTTCTAAAAATAATTAAACCTTTTCGAAAGACCTTCAGCTTTTTGTGGCATTGCTATATAATGCAATGATGTTCATGTGACAAGCTACATGATTTACAAAAGTCCTTTGGTGGTTAAGAAATTAACAAACCAGAGCAAAAATAAAATAAAAACTGTAGAAAAGGAAAAAGAGATAAAAGACAACCCCCCCCCCCCCTGACTGGGCCTTGGCCCAGTTGGCCGAAGGAGCCCGTCGGCCCAGCCGACCCACTCCCGCACCCCCTGGCCTACTAGGCCTCCTCCCCTCCCCGTGACCTAGCGCCACCCCCACTACTCCCACTCGCCCCCACTCCCTCCCCCTCGTCCCACTCCTCCTCTGTCTTCCCCCCGATCCAGATCGGATCGGGGCATGGGGGCCCGACCTCGCCGCCTCGTCCCTACGCCCCGTCGCCGGCCGGCGCCGCCCGTCTCCGTCGGCGCCTCCTCGTCTCCTCCCCACGTCGGCGCCTCCTCGTCTCCTCAACACCCCGGACCTCCTCGACCTCCTCCCCGACGGCCTCCCCAAGCCACGCTGCGCCCCGTTGCCGCCCCACCGCCTCCTCCTCGCCGGACAGCACCGAGCCTTGCTGGCCACTGCTTCCTCGTCTTCGTCGTCACCGTTGCCACCTCGAGCTCACTGTCGCACACCTGTAGGGCCCAGTGAGCATCGCCCCTCTCCTCTCCCCCTCTGCTTCCGTCGTCGGATCCGAGCGCGCCCGTCGTTCGCGTCGTGGCCTGCTGCCGTCCCTGATGGCTACCGGACTCGTGCTGCTTCGCCACTGCCCGCGCTCCTCTCGCGCCCATGCCGCCGCGTCCGCCTGGCACCCCCTTGCCCCAGCCCTGCTCGGGTCACCGCCCGCGCGGCCCCTGGCCGCCGGCGCTCGCGCCCGCGAGCCCCGTTGCTCCGCTCCACCCCCCGTTAACCCGAGCCCAGTGCACCGCGCCCGTTTGGCCTCTGGGCCAATGACAAACGGGGCCCACGCCCCTGAGAACGAAAATGAAAAAAAAGGTTAAAAAATGATAATAATAAATAAAAATATTAAATAGTTAATTAATTAATTAACTTAATTAATTCTGCTAGTTATCTAATTAAACCTAATTAACCTGTTAATAAAACTAACTACTGTTAATTAGTTAGCTGCCAATGACAAATGAACCCCACCTGTCAGTTGACTGGTCAACGGTCAACTTTGACCGCTGACGTCATGTTGTCATCATGATGATACAGTAATTCCTTTTCAAATTAATTAATTAATAATAATCCCAGTAAATGATTAAATCTTTATAAAATATTATAAAATAAACCGTAACTTGGATGGAAAAACTTTGTACATGAAAGTTGCTCAGAACGACGAGACGAATCCGGATATGTAGCCCGTTCGTCCGGCACACATCCCTAGCATAGCAAACACGCAACTTTCCTCTCCGGTTCATCTGTCCGAAAACGTGAAACACCGGGCATACTTTCCCGGATGTTTCCCTCCTTCGCTGGTATCACATATCCCTGTGTTACGTCACCCCTAGCACAACATATTGCCGCATCTTGCTTTGTGTTACATTTGATTGCTCTGTTATTTATTGTGTTCCCCCTCCGTTACTTCTTTCCGGTAGACTCCGAGACCGTTGTCGATACCCCTGTGATCGGCTACATCGACGACGACCCCTTCTTCTTGCCAGAGCAACCAGGCAAGCCCCCCCCTGATCACCAGATATCGCCTATTCTTATCTATACAGCTTGCATTAGAGTAGTGTAGCATGTTACTACTTTCGGTTAATCCTATTCTGCTGCATAGCATGTCATTGTTGCTACAGTTGTTACCCTTACCTGCTACCCTACTGCTTAGTATAGGATGCTAGTGTTCCATCAGTGGCCCTACACTCTTGTCCGTCTGCCATGCTATACTATCGGGCCGTGATCACTAGGGAGGTGATCACGGGTATATATTATATACTTTATATACATGACACATGTGGTGACTAAAGTCGGGTCGGCTCGTTGAGTACCCGCAAGTGATTCTGATGAGGGGGCTGAAAGGACAGGTGGCTCCATCCCGGTAGAGGTGGGCCTGGGTTCCTGACGGCCCCCGACTGTTACTTTGTGGCAGAACGACAGGGCAAGTTGAGACCACCTAGGAGAGAGGTGGGCCTGGCCCTGGTCGGCGTTCGCGGATACTTAACACGCTTAACGAGATCTTGGTATTTGATCTGAGTCTGGCCATTTGGTCTATACGCACTAACCAACTACGCGGGAACAGTTATGGGCACTCGACGTCGTGGTATCAGCCGAAGCCTTCGTGACGTCAGCGACTGAGCGGCGCGCGCCGGATTGGACTGGAAAACCACTAGGCTAGGTCTGCTTCCGGCCGCGTACGCAACGTGCAGGTGTGCAATGGGCGATGGGCCCAGACCCCTGCGCGCATAGGATTTAGACCGGCGTGCTGACCTCTCTGTTGTGCCTAGTTGGGGCTGCGACGTGTTGATCTTCCGCGGTCGGGCATGACCCCGAAAAGTGTGTCCGGCCAAATGGGATCGAGCGTGTTGGGTTATGTGGTGCACCCCTGTAGGGAAGTTTATCTTTTCGAATAGCCGTGTCCCTCGGTAAAAGGACGACCCGGAGTTGTACCTTGACCTTATGACAACTAGAACCAGATACTTAATAAAACACACCCTTCCAAGTGCCAGATATAACCCGGTGATCGCTCTCTAACAGGGCGACGAGGAGGGGATCGCCGGGTAGGTTTATGCTATACGATGCTGCTTGGTGAACTTACCATCTACTCTCTCCTACATGCTGCAAGATGGAGGTGGCCAGAAGCGTAGTCTTCGACAGGATTAGCTATCCCCCTCTTATTCTGGCATTCTGTAGTTCAGTCCACCGATATGGCCCTTTACACATATACCCATGCATATGTAGTGTAGCTCCTTGCTTGTGAGTACTTTGGATGAGTACTCACGGTAGCTTTTCTCCCTCTTTTCCCCCTTTCCTTTCTACCTGGTTGTCGCAACCAGATGCTGGAGCCCAGGAGCCAGACGCCACCGTTGACGATGACTCCTACTACACCGGAGGTGCCTACTACTACGTGCAGCCCGCTGACGACGACCAGGAGTAGTTAGGAGGATCCCAGGCAGGAGGCCTGCGCCTCTTTCGATCTGTATCCCAGTTTGTGCTAGCCTTCTTAAGGCAAACTTGTTTAACTTATGTCTGTACTCAGATATTGTTGCTTTCGCTGACTCGTCTATGATCGAGCACTTGTATTCGAGCCCTCGAGGCCCCTGGCTTGTATTATGATGCTTGTATGACTTATTTATGTTTTAGAGTTGTGTTGTGATATCTTCCCGTGAGTCCCTGATCTTGATCGTACACGTTTACGTGCATGATTAGTGTACGATTGAATCGGGGGCGTCACATATGCTGACGGCCGTGGAGTAGTTGACCAGCCAGTCTTCCGGCTTCACGAAGCCGGTGTACTTGGGAGTGTCTCGAGGGAGCGAGAACCTTTGGGGAAGGGCTCGTCGCGAATGCGGGGGCCGAAGCAGGCCGGGCCGATTGCGTCTTCTTCTTCTAGGGCCAGGGACCAAGCAAGTCGCTCGATCCGGTGGCGGGCGCCATTCTCTCTGACTCCTTCACGTGGGCCCAGCCGGCCTCCGAGAGTCGGATGATCGACATGCGGCGGGGAAGCGCGGCTCTCCCTGCAAGGGGAAGCGGACGATCGTCCCACCACTCTTCTACTCATGGGCGGCCGTCTTGGTCGCGCACAATCGTGAAGGGTGTGTGCCGACTGCGGCTAGTAGCTGACTCTTGGTCTCACCGACCGTGAACTCCGTCTGTTGGGGACTGGGAGGTCACTCCATGCTCACGGCGGGGGGGGGGGGTGTGGTGGTTTTCGGCTTGCTCGCCGGGTTCTACCACGCGGCGACCAGCTTCCTGCTACGCAGTGGCCGCATCGAAGAGCTGCTGGAGACGCGCCATCTGGTCATGATGCTCATCACTCTCCAGGTGGTCCAGCTCGTCTGCCGCCACCTGGGCGGCACGCAAATTCTCCATCGGGGTGGCGTAGACCGGGCGTCCGGCCCCTAGGATGCTGGCGATGGTCGCGCCGCGCTGCCGAAACGTGCCCACTTGGCTAGGCTCGCCAGTAGCCAAAGTGCCACCCACGGCGTGGTCGATCTCACGCTGGTAGGCTTCAGTGAGGCGCCTCATGGCCACCAACTTGTTGGCGCTGTCGAGGAGCGAGACGCGGAAGGTTTCCAACGTCGCTCCATCGGCGTCTGCCGCCACGAGCGTGGACAGACCCCGCATTGCCGCCTGCAGCGGGTCCTGGCCGGCCCCATTACAGACTCCATCGTGGCTAGTGACCAGCCCCTCCATGATGGTGCTGGCGCTGGTGTTGCTGACAGAGGGAGGGAGTGGGTCATCGATGATCACCACGTTGTCAGGGAAAGCATCAGTGGACGCCGCGTCAGAGTCGATGAGCATCTCGACGGGCGGGTCAGTGGAGCCGGCGGACTCCAGGTCGGAGGCAGGCCCGTTGGCGATGCAGAGCTTGCCGAGGAGGTCAACGAGGCAGCTCTCGGAGCTGGCCGCTCCCGCAACGGGCGCGGGCTCGTCGGAGGGGCAGATCCCGCCGATGAGATCGGCGAGGCAGCTTGCGGCGCAAACGGCTTCCACGCCACGAAGTGCGTCAAGGAAAACGCTATCAGGCGTGTCGGGCTGGCTGCGCTCGCCAGGAAGGAGAGGGTTCCCGTCCAGAACGTGTTTCCGGCCGATGGTGCACTTAGCCCCAAGGTGGGCGCCAAATGTCGGGATATCTAGCAACATATGCCACGGGGTGGCTTATCATGGATGGGGACAGGAGTACGTCGTCGGGTCCTAGAAGCGGGAGTGAGCGAGATCTCAAACGCCTATGAGTCTTACCTAGGTACGGGGCTCTCCATGGATATAACACCCATAGTCCTGCTCTGCGGGGTCTCTGCATGATGACTATCGTCAGTTGAGTAGCTACAAGAGTGCTCCTTGAGCTGTTTCGGCTAGAGGAGGAAAGGGCAAGCCTAGCTCTATCGCCTCTCTCTATGTGGGTGTGAGTTGGCTAGGGCTCTGAACCCTTTGCATGGGTGAACCTAGGGGGTTTATATAGGCCTACCCCCAGGGTTACAATGGCAATCCGACCGGGTGTAGGACCTGGTCGTCAGTGTCCCTGGGCGCTGGCTTCTTTGCCGGCTGCTGGGGCCTGCTGCTTGGTGGGTCACGCCGGCTGCCATGAACTCGGCTGACGGGTAGGGCCTGCCACTTGCGGGCCATGTTGACTGCTTTATACTATAGCCTCGCCCTTGATGACGGAGGCTTTGTCGGGGGGCGTATGGCTACAGTCCCGCCGCCTGGCGGGCGCTCACTGTAGCCACGCTCCATCTCATCAGATTAATGGTGCGCAGACTTCGAGGGGAGGGAGGGCCGCCTGCTAGGAGTCGGCCCGCCCTCGACGCTGCCTGCTTGGGGTTAGCCGTCTTCTAGTGGCTCACGGACAGGTAGGGCCCGCTGTCTGCGGGTCGTACCGACCGTCCATCGTGTGAGCATGGCTCCTGCTGACATAGGTGATGTCACGGGCTACGTGGCAACATTGCCGCACCAGGCGAGGTGTGTTCGCTTGGCACACCCACACTATGGCCACATTTGCCCTAGATTTAGGGATGGCAGGTCGAACTGTAGCCACGCCCCGTCTCATCGTAGTAAATGGGTGCAAACTTTGAGGGGGGCAGGGCCGCCTGCTAGATGCCGGCTCCCTGGGGCCGCCTGTTGGGAGCACGTCATCTTCTAGCAGCCGGCCCGTTGGACCGGTCGGCCCAAGGGGTCGGCCTTTTGTCTGGAAGGTGTGAGGGGCGCAGCTGGCCTCGATGTCTTGAAATACTATGGGGTGCTGATGAGGCTACCTGTGGTCAATCCCTCCGACATCGTCCTCGGTCATATTTTCATAGTGCTCGGTGAAGCCCTTCGGAGATAGTTGTGTTGGGAAATGTAGAATGCAATTTCAAAAAAATTCCTACGCTCACGCAAGATCTATCTAGGAGATGCATAGCAACGAGAGGGGGAGAGTGTGTCAGCGTACCCTTGTAGACCGAAAGCGGAAGCGTTTGACAATGCGGTTGATGTAGTCGAACTTCTTCTCGTTCCGACCGATCAAGTACGGAACGTATGACACCTCCAAGTTATGCACATGTTCAGCTCGATGATGTCCCTCGAACTCTTGATCCAGCAAAGTATCGAGGAAGTAGATGAGTTTCGTCAGCACAAAGGCGTGGTGACGGTGATGGTGAAGTGATCCGCGCAGGTCTTCGCCTAAGCACCGTGAGAATATGACCGAGGGTGTAATCTGTGGAGGGGGCGCTGCACACGGCTAATAGATGTTGTTGTGTTACTTCTAGGCGCCCCCTCCCCACATATATATTGGTGGGAGGGGGAGGGGGACAGCCTTGGGGCGCCCCAAGTAGGAGGAATCCTACTTGGGGCCCTAGTCCAATGCCCCCCCCTTACCATATTTTCCGGAGGGGAAAGGAACACTACTAGGGAAAACCCTAGCAGTAGCGCGAGTTTTATGCCTATCAGTAGCGCGGGGAACCACGCTACTAGTAAGGCGCTACAGCTAAAGGTTAGTAGTAGTGTGGGTTAGACCACGCTACTGCTATATCGACTTAGTAGTAGCGCTTTCTACAATGAGCGCTACTGGTAATTAGTAGTAGCACTTCTCCCAGCACGCGCTACTACTATTATTCCGTATTTTACTTCTTCTTTATTTCATGTTGTATTCATACACCTTCATACAACGCAGCAATTTAGAGATTTTTTTACATCATAATGAGTTATTACATCACTGGGAGAAAGAACCGCAGATTAGTTTCAAGTGGATGTCATCATCATATCATTAACAACTTATCATCATAATACATCATTGTCATATAACACCTCCTCATGATCATCATTTTCATCAATGAGACATCACATAGCAAGTTGGTCACTAGTCATAATCACAACTACTCCTCATCATCAACTCTCATAAACATATTGTACCTCATAGGACCTACTACATTCTCTTACGACCTACTATATTCTCTGAGGTAAAATAGCATAAAACAAGATAGCCCCTGACTCTCCATTATGGAGAATGGAGATTATCCTGTCTCCAATTCTTGCTTTTCGCACAATGTTGCTTCCAAGAACGTCCTTACGACTGTCCATACATTTTTTTTCCATTCTTTGATTATCATGTGTTCATTGATTTTTCAAATCCGGTATGGACAGGTGAGATTCGTAGGATGACATGGCTGTATTTTCAAAACATCAAGGCGACCATTCTAATACATCAAATGAGGCACACAATCCATCGGGATTTTCTGTTGAAAAACATAGTAATAACTTCATAGTTAGCAATGATGTACTAGTTTTAGAAGTATGCAAAAGATGCACGGATGTCGTAATAGTAAAAAATCTTACCAGGGCATCTCCATCGAAGTTACCGTGGTTCAACACGTGCACTAGTGGCACGTATTGACCATAATTTGGAGGAGTATGATAATAGGTATTGTAATTCTCAAGGTCAGTAAAAAATGTGATCAGATGATTTTTCTCCTTATAAGTTAATTCGGAGCCATCGGTGTAGTGGGTTTTGTCTACCATCTTCCGCACATTGTTTGAAGAATGAAAATAAGTTGTCAATGGAAAAAAGTTGTCAACTATTTTGAAATAAACAACATAAATTAGTTAATAACTATGTTTGAGAAACTCACATAGCGGTAGAATCGGAAGCGTATTAACAAGGACCCAAATGTCCATATTGTCTTGCTCGATGTCAGGATCACCAAGATCCATGGTGACAATCATATCCTCACAAAAACCATACATCTTGCAAAGTGCTTCCCAGTTTTGGCAACCAAAATGGGTTACGCTCTGAGAATTGTACAGATTTACTTCAAAATCCATATCATGATGGGTCCTTAGGTGTATTTTCTTTGTTTTGAAATTTTCATGGTCTTCAAAACCCATCCTCTCCAAGGCATAGCGTCTTGCATGGCATGGGATAAGCTAGTCGAATTGTAAAAGATGAAAATTACACGTTGAAATAGTTGAAGTCGTGCTTAATTACGAAAAAAACACTTGTCGTCGTTGGGTACCGTTTCAACATCGAAGGTCTCCTGGAGCTTAATGTTGAAGTGTCGATCTTCGTCCAGGTGAGGCCTGTCGCACAGACCTCGGTCGTCGGTGCACTAGTCGCACTCCCCCGGGAGACTTTCGTCGTCCGAGTACAACATTTCCTATGTTCATAATTAAAAGATTAAACTTGTACAATTAAATATATGTACTACAAAAACTAAATTAGATCATTATTATTCATCACAGGTTGACTATCGGTCTGTCGAGCCTTTTCTTGAAAACTCTCAGCTCATGTGGATTCTTCGGCCTCGACAGACTTAAAGTCAACCCGAAATATCGTTTAATTATCTTTCTAGAAAATCCAGGCCACTCGATATCTCCTACATATTCTAGCACAAGTCATGCCAAAATTCACGGAAAATTCCGGCATGACCTTTGCTAAAAAAGGACATATCGAGCGCCTGAAATTTGTTGGAACAAAAATTAATCAACACTCCGGCAAAACATAGGCCACTCGGAGGTGTAACCTGCAAACATGACCGGCCACTTGGGCAACCACATATCCTATTCGAGCAACACAAGATATACATGTTTTTATCTACATCATATCTTATAGGACTCATATTGACATGGAGATTTGGCTGGTCTCACCTCGAGGTCGGAGGGGGTCGGTGACGGGGACGACGGCGGGGATGATGGAGGGGCTCCTAGATTTCTGCAAAAACAAAAACCCTATAAGTTATCACTAATACATAACGAATAGTATCATACATATAACATCACTAATACAACTAAAACCCTAGCGAACGACGGGTATCGACGATGAGGATGCGGGATAGGCATCATCGACGTCGATGCGGGAATAATTTCTTAAACTAAAAAAAATAACAACAAATGCGACATGTTCAACTAGTTCTATTAATTCAACTAGTTCTTACTAAAAATAAACTTACTATAAATAAAAATAAACTAGTTCTTTCTGAAAAGAAACTAGTTCAACTAGTTATATTAATTTTTCTTACTAAAAATACATTAGTTCTATTAATTCAACTAGTTCTTACTAAAAATAAACTAGTTCAACTAGTTTTATTAATTTACTTACTAATTATTTTAAAGACTTACTAAAAAAGTAAAAAAAAACTACATTATACAATAGTAAAAAAACTACAGTAAAAAACAGAAAAAAAAGAGATGGAGGGAGGAGGGGAAGGGAGGAGGAAGGAGAGAGGAGGAGGGGGAGGAGGCCGGTGGGATCGGAGGAGGGAGGGGTGGGGGAGGAGGGGAGGGGAGGCCGGAGGAGGAGGAGGGAGGGGCGGTGGGAGGAGGGCGGCCGGAGGAGGAGGGAGGAGGAGGGAGGGGAGGAGGGAGGAGGGAGGAGGAGGGACGGAGGGAGTACCTCGGTGGAGGAGCAGCGCGGCGGCGGCGGCGACAGCGGACGACGACGGCGGTGGACGACGGGTTCGGCGCGGGCGAGAGTGAGTGAGAGGGTAGGGCGCGTGGTGAGATAAGGTAAGTAAGTAGTAGCGTGTTTCCGAGATACGCGCTACTGCTAAGTGGGGCTAGCCATCTGCGCCCAGTACAAACATAGCAGCAGCGCGTTTTCCTAGAATGCGCTACTGCTAAAGTAGTAGCAGTAGTGCGGTTTATTTAAACACGCTACTACTAAGTATAAGTAGCGCACTGTTTTGTCCAGCGCTACTGCTAAGATGCTGTGAATAAGGTTTTCCCTAGTAGATGAAGGAGGAGGGAGGAGGGAAGGAAGGGGGAGGCCGAATCCCTCCCCTTCCTTCTCTCTTCCCCTTTTTCCTTTCTCCTCTGATGCGGCCCATATGGGAGGCATAGCAGCCCCTGCTGGCTACTGTGTTTCCCCTCTTGGCCCATTAGGCCCATATCTTTTGTCGGGGGTGTGCGGAACCCCTTCCAGTGACCCGATATGTACCTGGTACCCTCTGGAACACTTCTGGTGTCCGAATACTATCGTCCTATATATCAATCTTTACCTCTCGACCATTTCAAGACTCGTCGTCATGTCCGTGATCTTATCCGGGAGTCTGGACAACATTCATTCACGAAATCACATAACTCATATAATACAAAATCGTCATCGAACGTTAAGCGTGTGGACCCTACGGGTTCAAGAACTATGTAGACATGACCGAGACACATCTCCGATCAATGACCAATAGCGGAACCTGGATGCTCATATTGGTTCCTACATATTCTACGAAGATCTTTATCGGTCGAACCTTAATGACAACATACGTTATTCCCTTTGTCATCAGTATGTTATTTGCCCGAGATTCGATCGTCGGTAGCTTCATACCAAGTACAATCTCATTACTGGTGATACGTCTCCAACGTATCTATAATTTTTGATTGTTCCATGCTATTATGTTATCATTCTTGGATGTTTTATAATCATTTTATAGTTATTTTATATCATTTTTTGGTACTAACCTATTGACATAGTGCCAAGTGCCAGTTGTTGTTTTCTGCATGTTTTTTACATCGCAGGAAATCAATACCAAACGGAGTCCAAACGCAGTGATACTTTTTGTGGATTTTTTGGACCAGAAGACATCCAATGGGCCGGAGAAGCGCCTGGGGGTGCTCCGAGGGGAGCACAACCCACCAGGGCACGCCAGGAGGCCCAGGCACACCCTGGTGGGTTGTGCCCACCACGGGTGCCCCCTGAACCGACTCTTTGTTCTATAAATACCCCAATATTCCAAAAACCCTAGGGGAGTCGACGAAAATCAATTCCTGCCACCACAGAGTCCAGAACCACCAGATCCAATCTAGACACCATCACGGAGGTGTTCACCACTTCCATTGGTGCCTCTCCGATGATGCGTGAGTAGTTATTTATAGACCTTAGGGTCCGTAGTTAGTAGCTAGATGGCTTCCTCTCTCTCTCTCGTTTGATTCTCAATACAGTGGTCTCTTGGAGATCCATATGATGTAACTCTTTTTGCAGTGTGTTTGTTGGGATCGGATGAACTTTGAGTTTATGATCAGATCTTTCTTTTTATCCATGAAAGTTATTTGAGTCTTGTTTGATCTCTTATATGCATTACTTATAGCCTCGTATTTATTCTCATATATTTGGGTTTTGTTTGGCCAACTTGATCTATTTATCTTGCAATGGGAAGAGGTGCTTTGCAGTGGGTTCGGTCTTACGGTGCTTGATCCCAGTGACAGAAGGGGAACCGACACGTATGTATCATTGCTACTAAGGATAAACGATGGGGTCTATTTCTACATAAATAGATCTTGTCTACATCATGTCATCGTTCTTATTGCATTACTTCATTTCTCCATGAACTTAATACACTAGATGCATGCTGGATAGCGGTCGATATGTGGAGTAATAGTAGTAGACACA
Source organism: Triticum aestivum (assembly GCF_018294505.1). Taxonomy (NCBI): domain Eukaryota; kingdom Viridiplantae; phylum Streptophyta; class Magnoliopsida; order Poales; family Poaceae; genus Triticum; species Triticum aestivum. The sequence continues at coordinate 80,034,268 of NC_057796.1, read as the reverse complement.
GGAAGGAGTCGGTCTACTAATCTTGGACGTGATGCCTATTTAATGATCATTGCCTAGATATCGTCATGATTATTTGAAGTTCTATCAATTGCCCAACAGTAATTTGTTTACCCATCGTTTGCTATTTATCTCGAGAGAAGCCACTAGCGAAACCTACGGCCCCCGGATCTCTTTCTCATATTATTTGCCTTTGCGATCTATTTTATTTGCCTTTTATTTTTAGATCTATTAAACCAAAAATACAAAAATACCTTGCTGCACTTTATTTTATTTGGCGTTCGATCTATCAATATTTACAACTCTCTCATGTCCGTTTGCCAATTTCTGGCGCCGTTACCCGAAAGGGATTGACAACCCTTTAATATGTCGGGTTGCGAGTATTTGTTATTTGTGTGTAGGTGGTGTTTACGTACTGTTGCTTGGTTCTCCTACTGGTTCGATAACCTTGGTCTCATCACTGAGGGAAATACCTACTATCGTTGTGCTGCATCATCCCTTCCTCTTTGGGGAAATACCGACGTAGTTCTAGCAGACATCAACCGGCAAGTCTCTTTACTCATTCCGTAACTAACTCATTAGTCACTTTGCTTGCAAGGATTCTTATGATGTGTATTACCAAGAGGGCCCAGAGATACCTCTCCGATACTCAAAGTGACAAATCCTAATCTCGATCTATGCCAACCCAACAAACACCTTCGGAGATACCTGTAGAGCATCTTTATAATCACCCAGTTACGTCGTGACGTTTGACAGCACACAAGGTATTCCTTTGGTATTCGGGGATTGCATAATCTCATAGTCAAAGGAATATGTATATGACATGAAGAAAGCAGTAGCAATAAAACTGAACAATCAATATGCTAAGCTAACGGATGGGTCTGGTCCATCACATCATTCTCCTGATGATGTGATCCCGTTCATCAAATGACAGCACATGTCTATGGTTAGGAAACTTAACCATCTTTGATTAATGAGTTAGTCTAGGCTTACTAGGGACACGGTGTTTTGTCTATGTATCCACACATGTATCAAGTTTCCGGTTAATACAATTCTAACATGAATAATAAACATTTATCATGATATAAGGAAATATAAACTAACAACTTTATTATTGCCTCTAGGGCATATTTCCTTTAGTCTCCCACTTGCACTAGAGTCAATAATCTAGTTCACATCGCCATGTGATTTAACACCGATAGTTCACATCTTTATGTGATTAAAACCCATAATTCACATCGCCATGTGACCAACACCAAAAATGTTTACTAGAGTCAATAATCTAGTTCACATCGCTATGTGATTAACACCCAAAGAGTACTAAGGAGTGATCATGTTTTGCTTGTGAGAGAAGTTTAGTCAACAGGTCTGCCACATTCAGATCCGTATGTATTTTGCAAATTTCTATGTCTACAATGCCCTGCATGGAGCTACTCTAACTAATTGCTCCCACGTTCAATATGTATCTAGATTGAGACTTAGAGTCATCTAGATCAGTGTCAAAGCTTGCACCGACGTAACTCTTTACGACAAACTCTTTATCACCTCCATAACCGAGAACCATTTCCTTAGTCTTCTTTAAGGTAACTAAGGATAATTTTGACCGCTGTCCAGTGATCGATTCCTGGATCACTATTGTACCCCCTTGCCAAACTCATGGCAAGGTACACAACAGGTTTTGTACACAGCATGGCATACTTTATAGAACCTATGGCGGAGGCATAGGGAATGACTTTCATTCTCTCTTTATCTTCTGCCATGGTCGGGTTTTGAGTCTTTACTCAACTTCACACCTTATAATAGAGGCAAGAACTCCTTCTTTGACTGATCCATTTTGAACTCCTTGAAAAATCTTGTCAAGGTATGTACTCATTCAAAGTCTTATCAAGCGTCTTGATCTATCTCTATAGATCTTGATGCCCAATATGTAAGCAGCTTCATCGAGGTCTTCCATTGAAAAATTCTTATTCAAATATCCTTTTATGATATCCATAAATTCTACATCATTTCCAATCAACAATATGTCATACACATATAATATCAGAAATGCTACAGAGCTCCCACTCTCTTGTAAATACAGGCTTCACCATAAGTCTGTATAAAACCGCTTTGATCACCTTATCAAAGCATATATTCCAACTCCAAGATGCTTGCACCAGTCCATAGATGGATCATTGGAATTTGCACAATTTGTTAGCACCTTTAGGATCGACACAATCTTTTGGTTGCATCATATACAACTCTTCTTTAAGAAATCCATTAAGGAATGCAGTTTTGACATCCATTTGCCAGATTTCATAAAATGTGGCAATTGCTAACATGATTCGGACAGACTTAAGCATCACTACGAGTGAGAAAATATCATCGTAGTCAACACCTTGAACTTGTCGAAAACCTTTTGTGACAAGTCGAGCTTTGTAGATAGTAACACTACTATCAGTGTCCGTCTTCCTCTTGATGATCCATTTATTCTCAATGGCTTGCGATCATTGGGCAAGTCCACCAAAGTCCACACTTTGTTCTCATACATGGATCCTATCTCAGATTTCATGGCCTCAAGCCATCTGTTGGAATCTGGGCTCATCATAACATCTTCATAGTTTGTAGGTTCGCCATGGTCTAATAACATGACTTCCAGGACTGGATTACTGTACCACTCTGGTGCGGATCGTGCTATGTTCGACCTACGAGGTCCAGTAGTAACTTGATCTGAAGTTTCATGATCATCATCATTAGCTTCCTCTCTAGTTGGTGTAGGCATCACGGGAATGGATTTCACTGATGTGCTACTTTCCAATTCGAGAGAAGGTAGAATTACCTCATCAAGTTCTACTTTCCTCCCACTCACTTCTTTCGAGAGAAACTCCTTCTCTAGAATGGTTCCATTCTCGGCAACAAAGATCTTGCTTTCGAATCTGTGGTAGAAGGTGTACCCAATTGTTTACTTAGGGTATCCTATGAAGATGCACTTCTCCGATTTGGGTTCGACCTTATCAGGCTGAAGCCTTTTGACATAAGTGTCGCAACCCCAAACTTTAAGAAGCGACAGCTTAGGTTGCTTGCCAAACCACAGTTCATAAAGTGTCGTCTCAGTTTTAGTCATCTTGCCCATGAGGCATGGTTCGCAAGTATCAAATGATTCATAATCAAGTGATTCCAAAAATCCATCCGTATGGAGTTACTTGACCATGACGAACCTACGAACTATGAGGAAGCGATGATGAGCCTAGATTCCGCAAAATAGCTTGAGGCCATGAAATCTGAGATAGGATCCATGTATGAGAACAAAGTGTGGACTTTGGTTGACTTGTCCGATGATCGGCAAGCCATCGAGAATAAATGGATCTTCAAGAAGAAGACTGACGCTGACGGTAATATTACTGTCTAAAAAGCTCGACATGTTGCAAAAGGTTTTCGACAAGTTCAAGGAGTTGACTACGATGAGACCTTTTCACCCGTAGCGATGCTTAAGTCCGTCCGAATCATGTTACCAATTGTCGCATTTTATGATTATGAAATTTGGCAAATTGATGTAAAGACTGCGTTCCTGAATGGATTTCTGGAAGAACTGTTGTATATGATGCAACCTGAAGGTTTTATCGATCCAAAGGATGCTAACAAAGTGTGCAAGCTCCAGCAATCCATCTATGGACTGGTGCAAGCATCTCGGAGTTGGAATAAACGTTTTGATAGTGTGATCAAAGCATATGGTTTTATACAGACTTTTGGAGAAGCCTGTATTTACAAGAAAGTGAGTGGGAGCTCTGTAGCGTTTCTAATATTATATGTGGATGACATATTGTTGATAGGAAATGATATAGAATTTCTGGATAGCATAAAAGGATACTTGAATAAGAGTTTTTCAGTGAAAGACCTCGGTGAAGCTGCTTATATATTGGGCATCAAGATCTATAGAGATAGATCAAGATGCTTAATTGGACTTTCACAAAGCACATAGCTTGATAAAGTTTTGAAGAAGTTCAAAATGGATCAAGCAAAGAAAGGGTTCTTGCCTGTGTTACAAGGTGTGAAGTTGAGTCAGACTCAATGCCCGACCACTGCAGAAGATAGAGAGAAAATGAAAGATGTTCCCTATGCTTCAGCCATAGGCTCTATCATGTATGCAATGCTGTGTACCAGACCTGATGTGTGCCTTGCTATTAGTTTAGTGGGGAGGTACCAAAGTAATCTAGGAGTGGATCACTGGATAGCGGTCAAGAACATCCTGAAATACCTGAAAAGGACAAAGGATATGTTTCTCCTTTATGGAGGTGACAAAGAGATTGTCGTAAATGGTTACGTCGATGCAAGCTTTGACACTGATCCGGACGATTCTAAATCGCAAACCGGATACGTGTTTTTATTGAATGGTGGAGCTGTCAGTTGGTGCAGTTCTAAACAAAGCGTCGTGGCGGGATCTACGTGCGAAGCGGAGTACATAGCTGCTTTGGAAGCAACAAATGAAGGAGTCTGGATGAAGGAGTTCATATCCGACCTAGGTGTCATACCTAGTGCATTGGGTCCAATGAATATCTTTTGTGACAATACTGGTGCAATTGCCTTGGCAAAGGAATCCAGATTTCACAAGAGAACCAATCACATCAAGAGACGCTTCAATTCCATCCGCGATCAAGTCCAGGTGGGAGACATAGAGATTTGCAAGATACATACGGATCTGAATGTTTCAGACCCGTTGACTAAGCCTCTATCATGAGCAAAACATGATCAGCACCAAGACTCCATGGGTGTTAGAATCATTATAGTGTAATCTAGATTATTGACTCTAGTGCAAGTGGGAGACTGAAGGAAATATGCCCTAGAGGCAATAATAAAGTTATTATTTATTTCCTTATTTCATGATAAATGTTTATTATTCATGCTAGAATTGTATTAACCGGAAACATAATACATGTGTGAATACATAGACAAACAGAGTGTCACTAGTATGCCTCTACTTGACTAGCTCGTGAATCAAAGATGGTTAAGTTTCCGAGCCATAAACATGAGTTGTCATTTGATTAACGGGATCACATCATTAGAGAATGATGTGATTGACTTGACCCATTCCTTTAGCTTAGCATTCGATCGTTTATGTCGGGACCCCGATTCTAAGTCACACCGATCTAGCCTGTAACACCTCATATCACCTTGCGGCCTCACGCACGGTACTCCCACGGGTGTCGCCTTACCATGGCCGGGACCGTTTGCGCCTTTTGGCTCACGTATATGACAATGTCGCTAGCATCCATATGACAGAGAACCCGGGCCGACATGGCTAGTCGTGAACCCAAAGCGGCACTAACGTATGGGGACAGGCATACATGAATCAACATCGAATGTGTCGGTCAGCAGCGTGTGAATCTGGGCTGTAGCACTGGGCTAACAGGACTCCGGGAACCCGGGCTGTAGAAGGCTAGGCAGGACTCCGGATGTCACCGCGTGACATTTCCCCGAAGGGACAGACACAGGAACGATGTGAAACACATGCCGGCCAGTCAAGTGTCCAGAGCAGTAGTGCTGGGCTAGCAGGACTCCGGTGAACCGGGCTGTAGCGGACTACTATGGCTCAAGGAGGCACTAGACTACATTTCCCCATAAGAGAGGCTTCCAAGGATAAACAACTAGATTGTCGGATCCCACACATAGCAATACACGTTACACGTACGCATAACATGCAAGTATGTGCTGTACAACATGGCATCACAACATAACGCGAACTCATATAGATAAAAGGCCCAGAAGAGCCACATAGCATTAAGTACAAACAGGGGTCACATGACCCATCATTCAGAGCATACAAGCAACGGAAGCATTACATGTCTGAGTACAGACAACTACAAAAGAAAAGACTGAGAAGCCTGACTATCTACAAGCCCCGCCCAAGGGTACAAGATCGTAGCTGAGGTACAAGCTACTCGTCGAAGTCCAAGCGGAACTACTAGTAAGACTGAAGTCTCCGCTGCAAAACATAAATAAAGCAACATGAGTACAAAGGTACTCAACAAGACTTACATCGGATCCTATCATACATGCATTTGTATCAAGAAGGTAGTGTGGGGTCTAGTTGCAGCAAGCCAGCTTTGACTCAGTGGCTATCATGTTCTACGACTACGAGAAACTTCTTTGAGGTAAGAAGGCACACACGAGTCCACTAATCACCACCTCAATACACCACTATGGATTCATTCCCGTCTCACTACGAGAAGCCATCCATAGCACTCACACTTATCTTGAGCATTTTAGAGTATCCACTTCAAGTTGTCTATGTACCACGTAAGCATCCAAGAAGTCCATAACCGAGGACACGGCTATTCGAATAGATCATGATAACCATGCAGGGTGTACTGCTTCACACACGCTCTCGCCACTTACCGCCATGTACACGTCATGTACCTCGGCAACCTTCAAGCGTAAGCCTGGCGAGGGTGTCGGCCACGACCTGACTAACCACACAAGACTCTAGTCCAGGTTTATCGCCTATTCGGGTTCCATCCGCAAGGAGATCCGGCCGGGGTGTCGCTCACGGCCCCAAACGATGTGCGCAGGGTTCCCAAGCCCACCTCGCCAGATGGATCTACGCTTGGTACACCGTGCCACTTGTGCCTAGTCTGTCCCAAGCCCACCTGGCCGGGTGCCACTTGGTAGACTACTAACACTACCTACAAACACCAGAAACTAATTGCAACTCCTGGACAGAGATCAAGGCGGTTAATAAGTCGAGAGAGCTTGGAGCGCCCGGAGCCCAATGTGTGGTAGTAGCTAGTCATTGGACAACTTACACAGAACTCGGTTCTTAAGGACGGTCCCAATGAGACAACCCACCATGTACTCCTACATGGCCTCTCACCGCTACCTTTACCAAATCGTGTTCACACGCTTAACTCTCAGCACCAGAACATATCGTAACACTCCAATTCATTCCCAATGAATCAGACCTGACACAACTCTAAGCAATAGCAGGCATGGCATGGTGGGAACACAACATGGCTCAATCAACTCCTACACATGCTAGTGGGTTTCAACTATTTACTGTGGCAATGACAGGACATGCAGAGGAATGGGTTCAACTACCGCAGCATAAAGTAGCAGTTGAATCGTTGTTGTCCTAATGCAGTAAAAGAGAGCAGGAGCGAGAGAGTAGGATTGTATCGGAATGAACAAAGGGGGGTTGCTTGCCTGGTAGATCAACAGGGTGGCACTGCTCCTCAGACAGGTACTCTGGAACACTCTCCGGAGCAGGACCTATCGAGAAGGAACGGTGTCGACAATCAATACACAAGCATATGCAACAGTATGATGCATGATCATGGCATGTAGATGTGATGCTGTTTGTGCTAATGCATCTAGCATTCATTTTGGGTGAAATCCATTTGAACCAACGATTCAAATGCATCTCCAAAGTAAGCTCTTATATATGCCATTTATATGTTTTCACCTATACAGTAGCTATAAGTTGGTTTGTCATGCATGAAACTAGTACAGATGGATAGATTGCATTTTTCTGATGATTTTACATATATAAATTATTTCAATCTGAGCTATGGTTGAATTTCTATGAATTTTAGAAGTTTTACTAATTTCTGGAATTTCCTGATTTAATTTAAATCCAGAAAAAGGGTTTATTGCGTCAGCACTGCGTCATCATGACGTCCGCGGGTTACTGGCGCTGACCAAGTCAAACCTGACGTGTGGGGTCCACACGTCAGTGACTCAGTGTTAACCGGAGGGGTTTTCTAATTAATCTAAATTATTTAGCGGTGCTGGGGCCCATTGTCAGTGTCAGTGGGGGTAGATTAGAGGGTGATTAGCCTTAAGCTAATCACCTGACAAGTCGGGCCCACATGGCAGGCCAGAGAGGTCGTCGTCGGCGACCTCTGGACGCGGCGGTGTCCGCGATATAGGCCACGGGGGCGGCAGCTGAGGGCACCGGGGCGTAGCCCGGGCTCGTTCGCATCCAGGGGAGGCGACGGAAGGACGCGGGGATGCCGGAGCTCGCCGGAATCAAGCTCGGGGCGGCGACCAGAGCACGGGTTCGAGCGGGATGCGGCTATGAGGCACGGCAGGGGCTGCGGAGGTTCACTACGGCTTCCTGGCGTCACCAGGAGCACGGTGACGCGCTCGGGAGCGGCTAGTTTGGCTTCTGGTCACGGTGGCACCATGGACGGCAGCGAGGCGCTACGGCCGCAGCAAGGAGCGGTGCTGGAGCACGCAAAAGCAAGGGGGAGAGGAGGGGTTCGAGTCAGTGGCTCACGGTGAGGCCGGCGAGCAAATCAGCAGCTCGGGGGAGGCCCTGCAGGCGACGAGCGGCCGGTGGAGATCCGCGGCGGCCGGAGACGAAGATGGCGATGGCGACGGCTCCACGGGGCGCTCCGGCTTGCGTGGCTCGGCAGAGGGCTTCAGAGCGAGGAGGCGGAGCTCCTGCGCGTGTCGGAGAGGCGAGGGGGAGGCGGTGGCTACGGCAACGGTGGCCGGTGGCGACGGCAGCGCTCGGCCGTGAGAGAGAGAGAGAGAGGGGGGAAGAGAGAATGGGCACGTGAGAGAGCGAGAGAGGTGCGGGGCGGCGCGTGGCGTCGTTCGGGCGATCCAGGCGACGAGGGGAGAAGCAGGAGGTGGCGCGCATGCGCGCGGGCGGCGAGCGCGTGCCCCTGTCCTCCTGGCGCGAGGAAGGGGACGACTGGCACGGCCAGCTGGCTGGGCCGGCCTGCTGGGCCGCTGGGCCAGGCCAGGTAAGTCCCTCCCTTTTCTATTTTGTTTCTGTTTTCTAATTTTTTGACATTTGTTTGACTTAGTAAAAATACTAAACCATTTTATTTACTTCTGTCAATTTTTGTAGGAACTAGTTGGATTGCTCCAAAACTCCTCACCAATTAACAGAATTTTTGGACATAAATTAAATATGTAACATATATATATCCATTCAAATAATTATTGCATTAATTCCAAATGGCCAAAATAATACTTATGAGCTCCTGAAAATATTGGTTTGATTTTTATCTCTGTCCAATATTTTCAGAGAGCAACATGAACATTTTCTTGGACCTTTTTGGAGCAATTTTTATCTGGGTCATTTCCAGAAATGATTCTGAGGGTTTCACAGATCCCCACTTCAAATTTAAATGGAATTTAAACATGATGCACACATGACTAGCTAGTCTAGGTCATACCAGAACTAGGGATGTGACAGTTTAGTATATTGCTATTGCTTTCTTCTTGACTTATACATGTTCCAATGACTATGAGATTATGCAACTCCCAAATACCGGAGGAACACTTTGTGTGCTACCAAACGTCACAACGTAACTGGGTGATTATAAAGGTGCTCTACAGGTGTCTCCGAAGGTACTTGTTGGGTTGGCATAGATCGAGATTAGGATTTGTCACTTCGATTGTCGGAGAGGTATCTCTGGGCCCTCTCGGTAATGCACATCACTATAAGCCATGCGAGCGATGCAGCTAATGAGTTAGTTGCAGGATGATGTATTATGGAACGAGTAAAGAGACTTGCTGGTAACGAGATTGAACTAGGTATTGAGATACCGACGATCGAATCTCGGGCAAGTAACATACTGATGACAAAGGGAATAACGTATGTTGTTATGCGGTTTGACCTACCGGTTGCTTGCCTGGTAGATCAACAGGGTGGCACTGCTCCTCAGACAGGTACTCTGGAACACTCTCCGGAGCAGGACCTATCGAGAAGGAACGGTGTCGACAATCAATACACAAGCATATGCAACAGTATGATGCATGATCATGGCATGTAGATGTGATGCTGTTTGTGCTAATGCATCTAGCATTCATTTTGGGTGAAATCCATTTGAACCAAAGATTCAAATGCATCTCCAAAGTAAGCTCTTATATATGCCATTTATATGTTTTCACCTATACAGTAGCTATAAGTTGGTTTGTCATGCATGAAACTAGTACAGATGGATAGATTGCATTTTTCTAATGATTTTACATATATAAATTATTTCAGTCTGAGCTACGGTTGAATTTCTATGAATTTTAGAAGTTTTACTAATTTCTGGAATTTCCTGATTTAATTTAAATCCAGAAAAAGGGTTTATTGCGTCAGCACTGCGTCATCATGACGTCAGCGGGTTAGCGGCGTTGACCAAGTCAAACCTGACGTGTGGGGTCCACACGTCAGTGACTCAGTGTTAACCGGAGGGGTTTTCTAGTTAATCTAAATTATTTAGCGGTGCTGGGGCCCATTGTCAGTGTCAGTGGGGGTAGATTAGAGGGTGATTAGCCTTAAGCTAATCACCTGACAAGTCGGGCCCACATGGCAGGCCGGAGAGGTCGTCGCCGGCGACCTCTGGACGCGGCGGCGTCCGCGATATAGGCCACGGGGGCGGCAGCTGAGGGCACCGGGGCGTAGCCCGGGCTCGTCCGCATCCAGGGGAGGTGACGGAAGGACGCGGGGATGCCGGAGCTCGCCGGAATCAAGCTCGGGGCGGCGACCAGAGCACGGGTTCGAGCGGGATGCGGCTACTGTTGGAAATATGCCCTAGAGGCAATAATAAATGGTTATTATTATATTTCTTTGTTCATGGTAATTGTCTATTATTCATGCTATAATTGTATTGTCCGGAAATCGTAATACATGTGTGAATACATAGACCACAACGTGTCCCTAGTAAGCCTCTAGTTGACTAGCTCGTTGATCAACAGATAGTCATGGTTTCCTGACTATGGACATTGGATGTCATTGATAACGGGATCACATCATTAGGAGAATGATGTGATGGACAAGACCCAATCCTAAGCATAGCATAAAAGATCGTGTAGTTTCGTTTGCTAGAGCTTTTCCAATGTCAAGTATCTTTTCCTTAGACCATGAGATCGTGCAACTCCCGGATACCGTAGGAGTGCTTTGGGTGTGCCAAACGTCACAACGTAACTGGGTGACTATAAAGGTGCACTACGGGTATCTCCGAAAGTGTCTGTTGGGTTGGCACGGATCGAGACTGGGATTTGTCACTCCGTGTGACGGAGAGGTATCTCTGGGCCCACTCGGTAATGCATCATCATAATGAGCTCAATGTGACTAAGGCGTTAGTCACGGGATCATGCATTGCGGTACGAGTAAAGAGACTTGCCGGTAACGAGATTGAACAAGGTATTGGGATACCGACGATCGAATCTCGGGCAAGTAACATACCGATTGACAAAGGGAATTGTATACGGGATTGATTGAATCCTCGACACCGTGGTTCATCCGATGAGATCATCATGGAACATGTGGGAGCCAACATGGGTATCCAGATCCCGCTGTTGGTTATTGACCGGAGAGGCGTCTCGGTCATGTCTGCATGTCTCCCGAACCCGTAGGGTCTACACACTTAAGGTTCGGTGACGCTAGGGTTGTAGAGATATGTGTATGCGGAAAACCGAAAGTTGTTCGGAGTCCCGGATGAGATCCCGGATGTCACGAGAGGTTCCGGAATGGTCCGGAGGTGAAGAATTATATATAGGAAGTCAAGTTTCGGCCACCGGGAAAGTTTCGGGGGTTACCGGTATTGTACCGGGACCACCGGAAGGGTCCCGGGGGTCCACCGGGTGGGGCCACCTATCCCGGAGGGCTCCGTGGGCTGAAGTGGGAAGGGAACCAGCCCCTAGTGGGCTGGGCGCCCCTCCATGGGCCTCCCCCCATGCGCCTAGGGTTGGGAACCCTAGGGTGGGGGGGCTTCCCACTTGCCTTGGGGGGCAAGGCACCCCCTTGGCCGCCGCCCCCACCCTAGATGGGATCCCTGGACGGCGCCCCCCCTTCCCAGGGGGCCTATATAAAGGGGGGAGGGAGGGCAGTAACATGACAGCCTTGGGCGCCCCCTCCTCCCCTGCTACACCTCTCCGTCTCGCAGAAGCTCGGCGAAGCCCTGCCGAGACCCGCTACATCCACCACCACGCCGTTGTGCTGCTAGATCTCCATCAACCTCTCCTTCCCCCTTGCTGGATCAAGTAGGAGGAGACGTCGCTGCACCGTACGTGTGTTGAACGCGGAGGTGCCGTCCGTTCGGCACTCGGTCATCGGTGATTTGGATCACGGCGAGTACGACTCCGTCATCCACGTTCATTGGAATGCTTCCGCTCGCGATCTACAAGGGTATGTAGATGCACTCCTTTCCCCTCGTTGCTAGTATACTCCATAGATGCATCTTGGTGAGCGTAGGAACATTTTAAAATTATGCTACGATTTCCAACAGCTACGAGGCACGGCAGGGGCTGCGGAGGTTCACTACGGCTTCCTGGCGTCACCAGGAGCACGGTGACGCGCTTGGGAGCGGCTAGTTTGGCTTCTGGTCACGGTGGCACCATGGACGGCGGCGAGGCGCTACGGCCGCAGCAAGGAGCGGTGCTGGAGCACGCAAAAGCAAGGGGGAGAGGAGGGGTTTGAGTCAGTGGCTCACGGTGAGGCCGGCGAGCAAATCAGCAGCTCGGGGGAGGCCCTGCAGGCGACGAGCGGCCGGTGGAGATCCGCGGCGGCCGGAGACGAAGATGGCGATGGCGACGGCGACGGCTCCACGGGGCGCTCCGGCTTGCGTGGCTCGGCGGAGGGCTTCAGAGCGAGGAGGCGGAGCTCCTGCGCGTGTCGGAGAGGCGAGGGGGAGGCGGTGGCTACGGCAACGGTGGCCGGTGGCGACGGCAGCGCTCGGCCGTGAGAGAGAGAGAGGGGGGGGAAGAGAGAATGGGCACGGGAGAGAGCGAGAGAGGTGCGGGGCGGCGCGTGGCGTCGTTCGGGCGATCCAGGCGACGAGGGGAGAAGCAGGAGGTGGCGCGCATGCGCGCGGGCGGCGAGCGCGTGCCCCTGTCCTCCTGGCGCGAGGAAGGGGACGACTGGCACGGCCAGCTGGCTGGGCCGGCCTGCTGGGCCGCTGGGCCAGGCCAGGTAAGTTCCTCCCTTTTCTAGTTTGTTTCTGTTTTCTAATTTTCTGACATTTGTTTGACTTAGTAAAAATACTAAACCATTTTATTTACTTCTGTCAATTTTTGTAGGAACTAGTTGGATTGTTCCAAAACTCCTCACCAATTAACAGAATTTTTGGACATATATTAAATATATAACATATATATATCCAATGCAAATAATTATTGCATTAATTCCAAATGGCCAAAATAATACTTATGAGCTCCTGAAAATATTGGTTTGATTTTTATCTCTGTCCAATATTTTCAGAGAGCAACATGAACATTTTCTTGGACCTTTTTGGAGCAATTTTTATCTGGGTCATTTCCAGAAATGATTCTGAGGGTTTCACAGATCCCCACTTCAAATTTAAATGGAATTTAAACATGATGCACACATGACTAGCTAGTCTAGGTCATACCAGAACTAGGGATGTGACAACTCGCCCCCACTTGAAAGAATCTCGTCCCGAGATTCAGGGGTCGATGGAAAGAAGGTGGGGTACTCCAGTCGAAGACGATCTTCTCGCTCCCAAGTAGCTTCTCTCTCGGAATGATGAGACCACTGAACCTTGAGAAACTTGATGTTCTGACGTCGGGTGACACGCTCTGCTTGATCAAGAATGCGAATAGGGTACTCTCGATATGTGAGGTTATCTTGGAGATCAAGCGTTTCATGGTCCACTCCGCGGATGGGATCCGAGAAGCAACACCTGAGTTGAGAGACGTGGAAGACATCATGGACTCGAGAAAGATGTGGGGGTAGTTCCAACTGGTAGGCAACCTCTCCTCGTTTAGCGAGAATGAGGAACGGACCAATATAACGAGGAGCCAACTTGCCCTTGATACCGAATCGATGGGTACCCTTTAGAGGAGTAACCCGAAGGTAAGCCTTGTCGCCAACTTCATAAGCCACTTCCTTATGACGACGGTCATACTGGCTCTTTTGACGAGACTGGGCTGTTTTTAAATTCTCACGAATGATGCGAACTTGCTCTTCTGCTTCCTGGATCATGTCCGGTCCAAAGAATTGTCTTTCACCGGTTTCTGACCAGTTCAAAGGTGTTCGACATCTTCGTCCATACAGAATCTCGAAAGGAGCTTTCTTAAGACTGGATTGATAGCTATTGTTATAAGCAAACTCGGCAAAAGGTAGGCATTTCTCCCAATCCATACCGAATGAGATAACGCAAGCTCTAAGCATGTCTTCGAGAATTTGGTTGACCCTTTCCACCTGACCACTTGATTGAGGGTGGAAAGCGGTACTGAAGGAAAGATGGGTGCCCATGGCAGTTTGGAAACTCTCCTAGAAATGAGAAGTGAAGAGACTACCGCGGTCTGAATTGATCTCTAGTGGAACACCATGAAGTGACACTATTCGAGAAATATATAAGTCAGCGAGCTGACTAGCAGTGATACTCTCTCGAACAGGTAGGAAGTGAGCCACTTTGGAAAGACGATCAATGACCACGAAGATAGCGTTATTCCCTTTCTTGGTCCTGGGAAAGCCGGTGATGAAATCCATACCAACTTTATCCCATTTCCACTCAGGAATGGCTAAAGGTTGAAGGGTGCCGGCAGGCCTTTGATGCTCTGCCTTAACGCGACGACAAACGTCACAGTTAGCTATGAACTCAGCAATTTCTCTCTTCATCCTAGTCCACCAGAACCTCTGGCGTAGGTCCTGATACATCTTAGTACTACCGGGATGAATCGTGAGAGGGGATTCATGTGCCTCCTTAAGGATCAATTGTCGCAGATGTTGATTCTTGGGAACCACCAAGTGATTCTCAAAGAAAACAGCACTTCGATCATCTATAGAGAAACTTCCACCAACTCCCTTATTAATGTTTCTCTTGATCCGGGAAATTCCCGTATCCTGATTCTGAGCAGAGATGATCTGATCCACAAGAGTAGGTTTCGCCACCAAGGTAGAAAGGAATCCGTGAGGAGCAATGTGAAGGTTAAGCTTACAGAATTCCTCATGGAGAAGTGGTTGGCCCTGCTGCAACATAAGATTGTTGCAATAGGACTTACGACTTAGCGCATCAGCCATGACATTGCCCTTGCCTGGGGTGTAGGTAATCCCTAAGTCGTAATCTGAGATCAACTCCAACCAACGTCTTTGCCTAAGGTTCAAATCTGGTTGGGTGAAAATATACTTGAGACTCTGGTGATCGGTGTAAATCTCGCAACGTTTACCAAGAAGGTAATGTCGCCATGTCTTAAGAGCATAGACTACGGCTGCGAGCTCTAGATCATGTGTAGGATAATTCTCCTCATGTGGATGCAACTGTCGAGATGCATAGGCAATCACATGACGATCCTGCATAAGAATGCAGCCTAGTCCCTGTCGTGAGGCGTCGCAGTAGATAACAAAGTCTTTAGTGAAATCCGGTGGCACAAGTATGGGGGCAGAAGTCAGGCGTCTTTTCAGTTCCTGAAAACTGTATTCACACTGTGGGGACCACTCAAACTTTTTATCCTTCTTGAGAAGTTCCGTGAGGGGTTTGGCTACTTTGGAGAAGTTTTCAACGAAGCGGCGACAATAACTGGCTAGACCAAGGAAACTCCTAACTTGTTTAACTGTTTTAGGTGGAGTCCAATCAAGAACGGCTTGAACTCTCTTAGGATTGACAGCAATGCCCTTACCAGAGATCATGTGGCCTAGGTAGGTCACTTCTGGCAACCAAAATTCGCACTTGGAGAACTTGGCATAAAGGCGGTGCTCTCTGAGTTTTTCTAACACAAGTCTAAGATGTTCGGCATGCTCTTCCTCATTCTTTGAGTAAATAAGGATATCATCGAGGTAAACCACGATGAACTTATCTAAGTACTCCATGAAGATCGAGTTCATCAAGCAGGAGAATGTGGCTGGAGCATTGGTTAGACCGAAAGACATGACGGTGTACTCGTACTGGCCATAACGAGTGACAAAAGCCGTCTTAGGAATGTCCCCGTTTCTAATCTTGATTTGGCGGTAGCCTAACCTCAAATCCATCTTGGAAAAGACTGAGGATCCAGCGAGCTGATCATATAGGTCGTTGATCCTGGGGAGCGGATACTTGTTCTTTATCGTGACCAAATTAACGGGACGATAATCTACAACCATCCGGTCCGTACCATCCTTCTTCTTGACGAAGAGAACGAGGCAAGCCCAAGGAGAAGAACTAGGACGGATGAAACCCCTTTTGCAAGGATTCATCGAGTTGTTTCTTAAGCTCGGCTAGCTCTAAGGGTGCCATCTTGTAAGGTCTCCTAGAAATTGGGGCGGTTCCTGGGATAAGATCTATGACAAACTCTACATCCCTGTCAGGTGGAATACCTGGCAGTTCTTCTGGAAAGACATCCGGAAAGTCACGGACTACCGGGATATCTTCAAGGTCTGGAAGAGGACTGGCATTAAGAGAATAAAGCTGACGCTTTGCAACTCTGGTGGAGACAGTGACTAACTTACCAGATGGGTGTGTGAGTTGAACAGACCTGGTGTAACAATCAATCTTGGCATGATGAGCTGTCATCCAGTCCATACCCAAGATGATGTTAATATCTGAAGTCTTGAGGGCTATGAGTGATGCAAGGAATACAAGTCTGTCAACAAGGATTTCGTTACCATGGCTTACACTAGAAGTTTGCCATTTGGATCCAGGGGTTTGAATGAGTAGTGGGGAGGGCATATCACAAAATGATATGTCGTGCAAGCGGCATAACTTCCGGAAATGAAGGAATGAGACGCCCCAGTATCAGATAGAACCGAAGCTGGATGACAGTTTACAAGGAGTGTACCAAGAACGACATCTGGATCATCCTGAGCGTCTTTAGCTGAGACGTGATGCACACGTCCACATTCAGTGGGAGCTGACTTGGTACTAATCATCTTGCGTGATGGCTTACCACGGCCAACAGACTTCTCGGGCTGGGGTGGAGCAACACGGGTCTGAGTGCAAATACGGGCGGTGTGGCCTGGCTCTCCGCACTTGTAACAAATCTTGGAGGTAGGACGTGGACCTGCCAACACCAATAGGCCTGGGTGGAGCATACGGCAGAACTGGGTGAGGCGCCACATAAGATGGTCTCGGGGTATAACCGGGTGGAAGAGCAGAGTCCGGAATCCAAATCCGGCGCTTCTGAGAACTAGAACCGGAGGAAGAACCCAAATCACGGGTGTGCTTACGAGACTCCTCGTAGGTGAGCTGAGCTGTCTCCGCATTAATGGCCTTGTTCACAAGAGCCTGGAATGTATTGCAATAGTGCAGGTGGAGATCTCGACGCAACTTGGGGTTGAGACCCTTTCGGAACCTAGCCTGCTTCTTAGCGTCCGTGGACACTTCTTCTGTAGCATAGCGGGCGAGGTTCTCAAACTCTCTACTTTAAGCATCAACAACCATCTTACCCTGGGTAAAACTACAGAACTCTTCTCTCTTGCGGTCAATGAGAGCCTGAGGAATGTGATGCTCGCGAAAAGCCTCAGTGAAATCCCTCCAGGTCGGTAACTGGCCAACTGGAAGCATAGCCTCATAGTTCTGCCACCAAAGACTAGCAGGACCTTCCAGGTGATATGCAGCACAAGTGACCTTGTCACCTTCAGCTACGTTCGCAGAACGCAGCTTGTGTGTGATACTACGGAGCCAGTCATCTGCATCGAGTGGTTCAATGGAATGATGGAAGGTAGGTGGTTTCAAACCAATGAAATCATAGATGGTCGCTGACTCTTTGCACTGAGGTGCGGTGTTCTCCTCGATACGTGCTAACAAGCGGTTAGACTCATGCTTGTTCCTCTCCATCTCTAACATAAACTCTGCCAACGAAGGCTAGTCGGGAGGATCCTCCTCATCCCTACCACCTCCGTGGTTCAGGCAACGAGCAACAGAACTTCGGTTAACTGACGACATCCTGAGAAGCGGAACCAAGGACGAGGTCAACAACAACTATAGGATGCAACATGTAGCATAAGAAAATTTAGTATCTCTCAAACTCCTAGGACAAATCCGGCAGCATAACGGCAGTAAAATGCTCAAAATGAGACATTCTGCAAAAGGCGGGGTAGCACCATACTCAACATCGTCACTCAAGGTTTTGAGATATTACTAAACAGGCTACACTGGAGGTACTCGAACTGGGATATGACTCTGATCAACCAATCCTAAGAGACTACGGAGTAGTAACACGTGATCCTGATAGACAGAAGAGGAAGCCTAGTTCCTTAACCCCGTAGGAAAGATAGGATGACCCAGATCAGAAGGCATGAGGTAAAAGGAGTAAAAAGAGCCTTACGTTCCCTTCCACAATCAATTCCCTTACATAACTAAAGAATTTCTAGACTCAACTTCGACCAGGTTGGCTTGGAAATCCTACAGGCAGTCAGGCTCTGATACCAAAGCTGTCGGGACCCCGATTCTAAGTCACACCGATCTAGCCTGTAACACCTCATATCACTTTGCGGCCTCACGCACGGTACTCCCACGGGTGTCGCCTTACCATGGCCGGGACCGTTTGCGCCTTTTGGCTCACGTATATGACAATGTCGCTAGTATCCATATGACAGAGAACCCGGGCCAACATGGCTAGTCGTGAACCCAAAGCGGCACTAACGTATGGGGACATGCATACATGAATCAACATCGAACGTGTCAGTCAGCAGCGTGTGAATCCGGGCTGTAGCACTGGGCTAACAGGACTCCGGGAACCCGGGCTGTAGCAGGCTAGGCAGGACTCCGGATGTCACCGCGTGACATTTTCCCGAAGGGACAGACACAGGAACAATGTGAAACACATGCCGGCCAGTCAAGTGTCCAGAGAAGTAGTGCTGGGCTAGCAGGACTCCGGTGAACCAGGCTGTAGCGGACTACTATGGCTCAAGGAGGCACTAGACTACATTTCCCCATAAGAGAGGCTGCCAAGGATAAACAACTAGATTGTCGGATCCCACACATAGCAATACACGTTACACGTACGCATAACATGCAAGTATGTGTTGTACAACATGGCATCAAAACATAACGCGAACTCATATAGATAAAAGGCCCAGAAGAGCCACATAGCATTAAGTACAAACAGGGGTCACATGACCCATCATTCAGAGCATACAAGCAACGGAAGCATTACATGTCTGAGTACAGACAACTACAAAAGAAAAGACTGAGAAGCCTGACTATCTACAAGCCCCGCCCAAGGGTACAAGATCGTAGCTGAGGTACAAGCTACTCGTCGAAGTCCAAGCGGAACTACTAGTAAGACTGAAGTCTCCGCTGCAAAACATAAATAAAGCAACATGAGTACAAAGGTACTCAGCAAGACTTACATCGGATCCTATCATACATGCATTTGTATCAAGAAGGTAGTGTGGGGTCTAGTTGCAGCAAGCCAGCTTTGACTCAGTGGCTATCCTGTTCTACGACTACGAGAAACTTCTTTGAGGTAAGAAGGCGCACACGAGTCCACTAATCACCACCTCAATACACCACTATGGATTCATTCCCGTCTCACTACGAGAAGCCATCCATAGCACTCACACTTATCTTGAGCATTTTAGAGTATCCACTTCAAGTTGTCTATGTACCACGTAAGCATCCAAGAAGTCCATAACCGAGGACACGGCTATTCGAATAGATCATGATAACCATGCAGGGTGTACTGCTTCACACACGCTCTCGCCACTTACCGCCATGTACACGTCATGTACCTCGGCAACCTTCAAGCGGAAGCCTGGCGAGGGTGTCGGCCACAACCTGACTAACCACACAAGACTCTAGTCCAGGTTTATCGCCTATTCGGGTTCCATCCGCAAGGAGATCCGGCCGAGGTGTCGCTCACGGCCCCAAACGATGTGCGCAGGGTTCCCAAGCCCACCTCGCCAGATGGATCTACGCTTGGCACACCGTGCCACTTGTGCCTAGTCTGTCCCAAGCCCACCTGGCCGGGTGCCACTTGGTAGACTACTAACACTACCTACAAACACCAGAAACTAATTGCAACTCCTGGACAGAGATCAAGGCGGTTAATAAGTCGAGAGAGCTTGGAGCGCCCGGAGCCCAATGTGTGGTAGTAGCTAGTCATTGGACAACTTACACAGAACTCGGTTCTTAAGGACGGTCCCAATGAGACAACCCACCATGTACTCCTACATGGCCTCTCACCGCTACCTTTACCAAATCATGTTCACACGCTTAACTCTCAGCACCAGAACATATCGTAACACTCCTATTCATTCCCAATGAATCAGACCTGACACAACTCTAAGCAATAGCAGGCATGGCATGGTGGGAACACAACATGGCTCAATCAACTCCTACACATGCTAGTGGGTTTCAACTATTTACTGTGGCAATGACAGGTCATGCAGAGGAATGGGTTCAACTACCGCAGCATAAAGTAGCAGTTGAATCGTTGTTGTCCTAATGCAGTAAAAGAGAGCAGGAGCGAGAGAGTAGGATTGTATCGGAATGAACAAAGGGGGGTTGCTTGCCTGGTAGATCAACAGGGTGGCACTGCTCCTCAGACAGGTACTCTGGAACACTCTCCGGAGCAGGACCTATCGAGAAGGAACGGTGTCCACAATCAATACACAAGCATATGCAACAGTATGATGCATGATCATGGCATGTAGATGTGATGCTGTTTGTGCTAATGCATCTAGCATTCATTTTGGGTGAAATCCATTTGAACCAAAGATTCAAATGCATCTCCAAAGTAAGCTCTTATATATGCCATTTATATGTTTTCACCTATACAGTAGCTATAAGTTGGTTTGTCATGCATGAAACTAGTACAGATGGATAGATTGCGTTTTTCTGATGATTTTACATATATAAATTATTTCAATCTGAGCTATGGTTGAATTTCTATGAATTTTAGAAGTTTTACTAATTTCTGGAATTTCCTGATTTAATTTAAATCCAGAAAAAGGGTTTATTGCGTCAGCACTGTGTCATCATGACATCAGCGGGTTACTGGCGCTGACCAAGTCAAACTTGACGTGTGGGGTCCACACGTCAGTGACTCAGTGTTAACCGGAGGGGCTTTCTAGTTAATCTAAATTATTTAGCGGTGCTGGGGCCCATTGTCAGTGTCAGTGGGGGTAGATTAGAGGGTGATTAGCCTTAAGCTAATCACCTGACAAGTCGGGCCCACATGGCAGGCCAGAGAGGTCGTCGCCGGCGACCTCTGGACGCGGCGGTGTCCGCGATATAGGCCACGAGGGCGGCAGCTGAGGGCACCGGGGCGTAGCCCGGGCTCGTCCGCATCCAGGGGAGGCGACGGAAGGACGCGGGGATGCCGGAGCTCGCCGGAATCAAGCTCGGGGCGGCGACCAGAGCACGGGTTCGAGCGGGATGCGGCTACGAGGCACGGCAGGGGCTGCGGAGGTTCACTACGGCTTCCTGGCGTCACCAGGAGCACGGTGACGCGCTCGGGAGCGGCTAGTTTGGCTTCTGGTCACGGTGGCACCATGGACGGCGGCGAGGCGCTACGGCTGCAGCAAGGAGCGGTGCTGGAGCACGCAAAAGCAAGGGGGAGAGGAGGGGTTCGAGTCAGTGGCTCACGGTGAGGCCGGCGAGCAAATCAGCAGCTCGGGGGAGGCCCTGCAGGCGACGAGCGGCCGGTGGAGATCCGCGGCAGCCGGTGACGAAGATGGCGATGGCGACGGCTCCACGGGGCGCTCCGGCTTGCGTGGCTCGGCAGAGGGCTTCAGAGCGAGGAGGCGGAGCTCCTGCGCGTGTCGGAGAGGCGAGGGGGAGGCGGTTGCTACGGCCACGGTGGCCGGTGGCGACGGCAGCGCTCGCCCGTGAGAGAGAGAGAGGGGGAAGAGAGAATGGGCACGGGAGAGAGCGAGAGAGGTGCGGGGCGGCGCGTGGCGTCGTTCGGGCGATCCAGGCGACGAGGGGAGAAGCAGGAGGTGGCGCGCATGCGCGCGGGCGACGAGCGCGTGCCCCTGTCCTCCTGGCGCGAGGAAGGGGACGACTGGCACGGCCAGCTGGCTGGGCCGGCCTGCTGGGCCGCTGGGCTAGGCCAGGTAAGTCCCTCCCTTTTCTAGTTTGTTTCTGTTTTCTAATTTTCTGACATTTGTTTGACTTAGTAAAAATACTAAACCATTTTATTTACTTTTGTCAATTTTTGTAGGAACTAGTTGGATTGCTCCAAAACTCCTCACCAATTAACAGAATTTTTGGACATAAATTAAATATATAACATATATATATCCAATGCAAATAATTATTGCATTAATTCCAAATGGCCAAAATAATACTTATGAGCTCCTGAAAATATTGGTTTGATTTTTATCTCTGTCCAATATTTTCAGAGAGCAACATGAACATTTTCTTGGACCTTTTTGGAGCAATTTTTATCTGGGTCATTTCCAGAAATGATTCTGAGGGTTTCACAGATCCCCACTTCAAATTTAAATGGAATTTAAACATGATGCACACATGACTAGCTAGTCTAGGTCATACCAGAACTAGGGATGTGACAGTTTAGTATATTGCTATTGCTTTCTTCTTGACTTATACATGTTCCAATGACTATGAGATTATGCAACTCCCGAATACCGGAGGAACACTTTGTGTGCTACCAAACGTCACAACGTAACTGGGTGATTATAAAGGTGCTCTACAGGTGTCTCCGAAGGTACTTGTTGGGTTGGCATAGATCGAGATTAGGATTTGTCACTTTGATTGTCGGAGAGGTATCTCTGGGCCCTCTCGGTAATGCACATCACTATAAGCCGTGCAAGCGATGCAGCTAATGAGTTAGTTGCAGGATGATGTATTACGAAACGAGTAAAGAGACTTGCCGGTAACGAGATTGAACTAGGTATTGAGATACCGACGATCGAATCTTGGGCAAGTAATATACCGATGACAAAGGGAATAACGTATGTTGTTATGCGGTTTGACCGATAAAGATCTTCCTAGAATATGTAGGAGACAATATGAGCATCCAAGTTCCGCTATTGGTTATTGACCGGAGACGTGTCTCGGTCATGTCTACATAGTTCTCGAACCCGTAGGGTCCGCACGCTTAACGTTCGGTGACGATCGGTATTATGAGTTTATGTGTTTTAATGTATCGAAGGTAGTTCAGAGTCCCGGATATGATCACGGACATGATGAGGAGTCTCGAAATGGTCGAGACATAAAGATCGATATATTCGATGACTATGTTTGGACTTCGGAAAGGTTCCGGGCAAGTTCGGACAAATACCGGAGTACCGGGGGGTTACCGGAACCCCCGGGGAGTGTAATGGGCCTATTGGGCCTTAGTGGAGAAGATGAGGGGCGGCTAGGGCAGGCCGTGCGCCCCCTCCCCCTCTAGTCCAAATTGGACAAGGAGGTGGGCGGCGCCCCCCTTTCCTTCCCCCTCTCTCCTCCTTCCCTCTCTCCTACTCCTACTCTTGGAAGGGTTGGAGACCTACTCCCGTTAGGAGTAGGACTCCCCTTGGGGCGCGCCTAGGAGGGCCAGCCTCTCCCCCTCCTTCATTCCTTTATATACGGGGGAGGGGGCACCCCATAGACACACAAGTTGATCATTGATCTTTTAGCCGTGTGCGGTGCCCCCTCCACCATAATCCACCTCGGTCATATCATAGCGGTGCTTAGGCAAAGCCCTGCGTCGGTAGCAACATCATCACCGTCATCACGCTGTCGTGCTGACAGAACTCTCCTGCAAAGCTCTGCTGGATCGGAGTTCGTGGGACATCACCGAGCTGAACGTGTGCTGAACTCGGAGGTGCCGTGCGTTCGATACTTGGATCGGTCGGATCGTGAAGACGTACGACTACATCAACCGCGTTCTCATAACGCTTCCGCTTACGCTCTACGAGGGTACGTGGATGACACTCTCCCCTCTCGTTGCTATGCATCACCAAGATCTTGCGTGTGCATAGGAATTTTTTTGAAATTACTACGTTCCCCAACACAAACCCATAACAAACTTGACAGAATGGAGTGCTAAATCAAAATAAAATTCATCCGACAAATAACCAGAAAAAGAAATCGTAAATATAGTGATTCATTTGTGGGTGACATGCATAGCACAACACCTTCCAGCACACAAACAAATCAACTTTGTCTCCGGTAGGCAACTACTTGTGGCTGGACGGATCTTGATACACCTACTTGGTGCTGATTGTTGTTGGCGCCACGCGGCGAAGAACTCGCACCAAGACTTACATGGCGAAGGATGGCGGGTGGAAGAGGAGATGCGACCTGGATCATCTGGGCTGGTGGTGCTGCGCGTCGTTGCCGTCGCCAAGCCCAGACAGAACAGGTTCCCTAGTTGTAGGTGGCCCCAGCATCTGTCGCTCGCCTCCCCGGTACAGCGTCCCTGCCGGAGTCACCTCCCCCCAAAGCCCCGCTGCTAGCCGCCGCCCCAATCGTTGGTGGCACCAGACGAGGGAGAGGATAGATCAAGAGGTTGACGAAGAGAGAGGGAGTTGCGGTGCCGATGAGAGGGGTCGCGGGTGAGCGATCCCTGGCAAAACGCAGAGGGGAGCTGAGCCGGCGGTACTGCCGCGTGATACATATGGGATCCCAGCCGCCGTGTTGGAACATAGGGAAAGGAAGTCGATGGATTTACATGAATCGAGCGAGAGAGACGGTCGCAATTCTGTACGTTATTTTTCTTTCAGCTTCTGTACGCTGGGGAGCCGGTGGTGGGTCTCTATAGCTGGTAAACAAAGGGTGACGTGTCCATTAGGTACGTTGGTCAATCTGTGGTGGGTCCCTCATGTAAGCTAGTGAAGAAATGCTGACGTGGCAGGTTGATGATGTGGATAGCATGCATGTCAAGAGAAATAGAGTGGTGGGGATGAACTATTTAGGTATTATATATGTGTATTACTACGTTCGAGATTCAATAAACCATCTACATTGGGTGTATGACCATAGAAGCTTTTATTCATGTAAACAGAACAATAATTATTCTCTGACTTAAATGAATAGCCGTATCGCAATAAACATGATCCAATCATATTCATGCTCAACGCAAACACTAGATAACATTTATTTAGGTCCAACCCTAATCTCGAAGGTAGAGGGAGTGTGTGTTGGTAATCGTAGCATAATTTTAAAATTTTCCTACGCTCACCAAGATGCATCTATGGAGTGTACTAGCAACGAGGGGAAGGGAGTGCATCTACATACCCTTGTAGATCGCGAGCGGAAGCGTTCCAATGAACGTGGATGACGGAGTCGTACTCGCCGTGATCCAAATCACCGATGACCGAGTGCCGAACGGACGGCACCTCCGCGTTCAACACACGTACGATGCAGCGACGTCTCCTCCTTATTGATCCAGCAAGGGGGAAGGAGAGGTTGATGGAGATCCAACAGCACGACGGCGTGGTGGTGGATGTAGCGGGTCTCCGGCAGGGCTTCGCCGAGCTTCTGCGAGAGAGAGAGAGAGGTGTTGCAGGGGAGGAGGGAGGCGCCCAAGGCTGTAGTTTGCTGCCCTCCCTCCCCCCCTTTATATAGGCCCCCTGGGGGGTGCCGGCCCAGGGAGATGGGATCTCCAAGGGGGGGCGGCGGCCAAAGGGGGGAAGGGGTTGCCTTGCCCCCCAAGGCAAGGGGGAACTCCCCCCTAGGGTTCCCAACCCTAGGCGCATGGGGGGAGGCCCAAGGGGGGTGCCCCAGCCCACTATGGACTGGTTCCCTTCCACTTTCAGCCCACGGGGCCCTCCAGGATAGGTGGCCCCACCCGGTGGACCCCCGGGACCCTTCCGGTGGTCCCGGTACAATACCGGTAACCCCCGAAACTTTCCCGGTGGCCGAAACTTGACTTCCTATATATAATTCTTCACCTCCGGACCATTCCGGAACCTCTCGTGACGTCCGGGATCTCATCCGGGACTCCGAACAACTTTCGCGTTTCCGCATACATATATCTCTACAACCCTAGCGTCACCGAACCTTAAGTGTGTAGACCCTACGGGTTCGGGAGACATGCAGACATGACCGAGACGCCTCTCCGGTCAATAACCAACAGCGGGATCTGGATACCCATGTTGGCTCCCACATGTTCCACGATGATCTCATCGGATGAACCACGGTGTCGAGGATTCAATCAATCCCGTATACAATTCCCTTTGTCAATCGGTATGTTACTTGCCCGAGATTCGATCGTCGGTATCCCAATACCTTGTTCAATCTCGTTACCGGCAAGTCTCTTTACTCGTACCGCAATGCATGATCCCGTGACTAACGCCTTAGTCACATTGAGCTCATTATGATGATGCATTACCGAGTGGGCCCAGAGATACCTCTCCGTCACACGGAGTGACAAATCCCAGTCTCGATCCGTGCCAACCCAACAGACACTTTCGGAGATACCCGTAGTGCACCTTTATAGTCACCCAGTTACGTTGTGACGTTTGGCACACCCAAAGCACTCCTACGGTATCCGGGAGTTGCACGATCTCATGGTCTAAGGAAAAGATACTTGACATTGGAAAAGCTCTAGCAAACGAAACTACACGATCTTTTATGCTATGCTTAGGATTGGGTCTTGTCCATCACATCATTCTCCTAATGATGTGATCCCGTTATCAATGACATCCAATGTCCATAGTCAGGAAACCATGACTATCTGTTGATCAACGAGCTAGTCAACTAGAGGCTTACTAGGGACACGTTGTGGTCTATGTATTCACACATGTATTACGATTTCCGGACAATACAATTATAGCATGAATAATAGACAATTACCATGAACAAAGAAATATAATAATAACCATTTATTATTGCCTCTAGGGCATATTTCCAACAGTCTCCCACTTGCACTAGAGTCAATAATCTAGTTACATTGTGATGAATCGAACACCCATGCGTCCTGGTGTTGATCATGTTTTGCCCTAGGGAGAGGTTTAGTCAACGGATCTGCTACATTCAGGTCCGTATGTACTTTACAAATATCTATGTCTCCATTTTGAACACTTTCACGAATGGAGTTGAAGCGACGCTTGATATGCCTGGTCTTCCTGTGAAACCTGGGCTCCTTCGCAAGGGCAATAGCTCCAGTGTTGTCACAGAAGAGAGTCATCGGGCCCGACGCATTGGGAATCACCCCTAGGTCGGTAATGAACTCCTTCATCCAGACTGCTTCCTGTGCTGCCTCTGAGGCTGCCATGTACTCCGCTTCACATGTAGATCCCGCCACGACGCTTTGCTTGCAACTGCACCAGCTTACTGCTCCTCCATTCAAAATATACACGTATCCGGTTTGTGACTTCGAGTCATCCAGATCTGTGTCGAAGCTAGCGTCGACGTAACCCTTTACGACGAGCTCTTCGTCACCTCCATAAACGAGAAACATATCCTTAGTCCTCTTCAGGTACTTCAGGATATTCTTGACCGCTGTCCAGTGTTCCATGCCGGGATTACTTTGGTACCTTCCTACCAAACTTACGGCAAGGTTTACATCAGGTCTGGTACACAGCATGGCATACATAATAGACCCTATGGCCGAGGCATAGGGGATGACACTCATCTTTTCTATATCTTCTGCCGTGGTCGGGCATTGAGCCGTGCTCAATTGCACACCTTGCAATACAGGCAAGAACCCCTTCTTGGACTGATCCATACTGAACTTCTTCAATATCTTGTCAAGGTATGTACTCTGTGAAAGACCAATGAGGCGTCTTGATCTATCTCTATAGATCTTGATGCCTAATATATAAGCAGCTTCTCCAAGGTCCTTCATTGAAAAACACTTATTCAAATAGGCCTTTATACTTTCCAAGAATTCTATATCATTTCCCATCAATAGTATGTCATCCACATATAATATGAGAAATGCTACAGAGCTCCCACTCACTTTCTTGTAAACACAGGCTTCTCCATAAGTCTGTGTAAACCCAAACGCTTTGATCATCTCATCAAAGCGAATGTTCCAACTCCGAGATGCTTGCACCAGCCCATAGATTGAGCGCTGGAGCTTGCATACTTTGTTAGCATTCTTAGGATCGACAAAACCTTCCGGCTGCATCATATACAACTCTTCCTTAAGGAAGCCGTTAAGGAATGCCGTTTTGACGTCCATCTGCCATATCTCATAATCATAGTATGCGGCAATTGCTAACATGATTCGGACGGACTTCAGCTTCGCTACGGGTGAGAAAGTCTCATCGTAGTCAACCCCTTGAACTTGTCGATAACCCTTAGCGACAAGTCGAGCTTTATAGATGGTCACATTACCATCCGCGTCCGTCTTCTTCTTAAAGATCCCTTTGTTTTCTATGGCTCGCCGATCATCGGGCAAGTCAGTCAAAGTCCATACTTTGTTTTCATACATGGATTCTATCTCGGATTTCATGGCTTCTAGCCATTTGTCGGAATCCGGGCCCGCCATCGCTTCTTCATAGTTCGAAGGTTCACCGTTGTCTAACAACATGATTCCAGGACAGGGTTGCCGTACCACTCTGGTGCGGAACGTGTCCTTGTGGACCTACGAAGTTCAGTAACTTGATCCGAAGCTTCATGATCATCATCATTAACTTCCTCCCCAGTCGGTGTAGGCACCACAGGAACATTTTCCCGCGCTGCGCTACTTTCCGGTTCGGAAGGGGTGACTATCACCTCATCAAGTTCCACTTTCCTCCCACTCAATTCTTTCGAGAGAAACTCCTTCTCTAGAAAGGACCCGTTCTTGGCAACGAAGATCTTGCCTTCGGATCTGAGGTAGAAGGTATACCCAATAGTTTTCTTAGGGTATCCTATGAAGACGCATTTTTCCGACTTGGGTTCGAGCTTTTCAGGTTGAAGTTTCTTGACATAAGCATCGCATCCCCAAACTTTTAGAAACGACAGCTTAGGTTTCTTCCCAAACCATAATTCATACGGTGTCGTCTCAACGGATTTCGACGGAGCCCTATTTAAAGTGAATGCGGCAGTCTCTAAAGCATAACCCCAAAATGAGAGCGGTAAATCGGTAAGAGACATCATAGATCGCACCATATCCAATAGAGTGCGATTACGACGTTCGGACACACCATTTCTCTGAGGTGTTCCAGGCGGCGTGAGTTGTGAAACTATTCCACATTTCCTTAAGTGTGTACCAAATTCGTGACTTAAATATTCTCCACCACGATCTGATCGTAAGAATTTTATTTTCCTGTCACGTTGATTCTCAACCTCACTCTGAAATTCCTTGAACTTTTCAAAGGTTTCAGACTTGTGTTTCATTAGGTAGACATACCCATATCTACTTAAATCATCAGTGAGAGTGAGAACATAACGATATCCTCCGCGAGCCTCAACACTCATTGGACCGCACACATCGGTATGTATGATTTCCAATAAGTTGGTTGCTCGCTCCATTGTTCCGGAGAACGGAGTCTTGGTCATCTTACCCATGAGGCATGGTTCGCACGTGTCAAATGATTCGTAATCAAGAGACTCCAAAAGTCCATCTGCATGGAGCTTCTTCATGCGCTTGACACCAATGTGACCAAGGCGGCAGTGCCACAAGTATGTGGGACTATCGTTATCAACTTTACATCTTTTGGTATTCACACTATGAACATGTGTAACATCACGTTCGAGATTCATCAAAAATAAACCATTGACCAGCGGGGCATGACCATAAAACATATCTCTCAAATAAATAGAACAACCATTATTCTCGGATTTAAATGAGTAGCCATCTCGAATTAAACGAGATCCAGATACAATGTTCATGCTCAAAGCTGGCACTAAATAACAATTATTGAGGTTTAAAACTAATCCCGTGGGTAGATGCAGAGGTAGCGTGCCGACGGCGATCACATCGACCTTGGAACCATTCCCGACGCGCATCGTCACCTCGTCCTTCGCCAGTCTCCGTTTATTCCGTAGTTCCTGTTTTGAGTTACAAATATGAGCAACCGCACCGGTATCAAATACCCAGGAGCTACTACGAGTACTGGTAAGGTACACATCAATTACATGTATATCACATATACCTTTGGTGTTGCCGGCCTTCTTCTTGTCCGCTAAGTATTTGGGGCAGTTCCGCTTCCAGTGACCACTTCCCTTGCAATAAAAGCACTCAGTCTCGGGCTTGGGTCCATTCTTTGACTTCTTCCCAGTAACTGGCTTACCGGGCGCGGCAACTCCCTTGCCGTCCTTCTTGAAGTTCTTCTTACCCTTGCCCTTCTTGAACTTAGTGGTTTTATTCACCATCAACACTTGATGTTCTTTTCTGATCTCCCCTTCCGCTGATTTCAGCATTGAATATACCTCAGGAATGGTCTTTTCCATCCCCTGCATATTGTAGTTCATCACAAAGCTCTTGTAGCTTGGTGGAAGCGACTGGAGGATTCTGTCAATGACCGCGTCATCCGGGAGATTAACTCCCAGCTGAGACAAGCGGTTGTGCAACCCAGACATTCTGAGTATGTGCTCACTAACAGAACTATTCTCCTCCATTTTACAGCTGAAGAACTTGTCGGAGACATCATATCTCTCGACCCGGGCATGAGCTTGAAAAACCAGTTTCAGCTCCTCGAACATCTCATATGCTCCATGTTTCTCAAAACGCTTTTGGAGACCCGGTTCTAAGCTGTAAAGCATGCCGCACTGAACGAGGGAGTAATCATCAGCACGTGATTGCCAAGCGTTCATAACGTCTTGGTTCTGTGGGATTGGTGCTTCACCTAGCGGTGCTTCTAAGACATAATCTTTCTTGGCTACTATGAGGATGAGCCTCAGGTTCCGGACCCAGTCCGTATAGTTGCTGCCATCATCTTTCAGCTTGGTTTTCTCTAGGAACGCGTTGAAATTGAGGACAACGTTGGCCATTTGATCTACAATACATAGTGTAAAGATTTTAGACTAAGTTCATGATAATTAAGTTCATCTAATCAAATTATTTAATGAACTCCCACTCAGATAGACATCCCTCTAGTCATCTAAGTGAAACATGATCCGAGTTAACTAGGCCGTGTCCGATCATCACGTGAGACGGACTAGTCAAGATCGGTGAACATCTCCATGTTGATCGTATCTTCTATACGACTCATGCTCGACCTTTCGGTCCTCCGTGTTCCGAGGCCATGTCTGTACATGCTAGGCTCGTCAAGTCAACCTAAGTGTATTGCGTGTGTTCCGAGGCCATGTCTGTACATGCTAGGCTCGTCAACACCCGTTGTATTCGAACGTTAGAATCTATCACACCCGATCATCACGTGGTGCTTCGAAACAACGAACCTTCGCAACGGTGCACAGTTAGGGTGAACACTTTCTTGAAATTATTATAAGGGATCATCTTACTTACTACCGTCGTTCTAAGCAAATAAGATGCAAAAACATGATAAACATCACATGCAATCAAATAGTGACATGATATGGCCAATATCATTATGCTCCTTTGATCTCCATCTTCGGGGCACCATGATCATCTTCGTCACCGGCATGACACCATGATCTCCATCATCATGATCTCCATCATTGTGTCTTCATGAAGTCGTCACGCCAACGATTACTTCTACTTCTATGGCTAACGCGTTTAGCAACAAAGTAAAGTAATTTACATGGCGTTATTCAATGACACGCAGGTCATGCAAAATAATAAAGACAACTCCTATGGCTCCTGCCGGTTGTCATACTCATCGACATGCAAGTCGTGATTCCTATTACAAGAATATGATCAATCTCATACATCACATATATCATTCATCACATCTTCTGGCCATATCACATCACATAGCACTTGCTGCAAAAACAAGTTAGACGTCCTCTAATTGTTGTTGCAAGTTTTTACGTGGTTTGTAGGTTTCTAGCAAGAACGTTTTCTTACCTACGTATGACCACAACGTGATTTGCCAATTTCTATTTACCCTTCATAAGGACCCTTTTCATCGAATCCGTTCCGACTAAAGTAGGAGAGACAGACACCCGCTAGCCACCTTATGCAACTAGTGCATGTCAGTCGGTGGAACCTGTCTCACGTAAGCGTACGTGTAAGGTCGGTCCGGGCCGCTTCATCCTACAATGCCGCCGAAACAAGAAAGACTAGTAGCGGCAAGAAGAATTGGCAAACTCAACGCCCACAACTGCTTTGTGTTCTACTCGTGCATAGTAACTATGCATAGGCCTGGCTCATGATGCCACTGTTGGTAATCGTAGCATAATTTTAAAATTTTCCTACGCTCACCAAGATGCATCTATGGAGTGTACTAGCAACGAGGGGAAGGGAGTGCATCTACATACCCTTGTAGATCGCGAGCGGAAGCGTTCCAATGAACGTGGATGACGGAGTCGTACTCGCCGTGATCCAAATCACCGATGACCGAGTGCCGAACGGACGGCACCTCCGCGTTCAACACACGTACGGTGCAGCGACGTCTCCTCCTTCTTGATCCAGCAAGGGGGAAGGAGAGGTTGATGGATATCCAACAGCACGACGGCGTGGTGGTGGATGTAGCGGGTTTCCGGCAGGGCTTCGCCGAGCTTCTGCGAGAGAGAGAGAGGTGTTGCAGGGGAGGAGGGAGGCGCCCAAGGCTGTAGTTTTCTACCCCCCCTCCCCCCCTTTATATAGGCCCCCTGGGGGGCGCCGGCCCAGGGAGATGGGATCTCCAAGGGGGGGGCGGCGGCCAAAGGGGGGAAGGGGTTGCCTTGCCCCCCAAGGCAAGGGGGAACTCCCCCCTAGGGTTCCCAACCCTAGGCGCATGGGGGGCGCCCCAGCCCACTATGGACTGGTTCCCTTCCACTTTCAGCCCACGGGGCCCTCCGGGATAGGTGGCCCCACCCGATGGACCCCGGGACCCTTCCGGTGGTCCCGGTACAATACCGGTAACCCCCGAAACTTTCCCGGTGGCCGAAACTTGACTTCCTATATATAATTCTTCACCTCCGGACCATTTCGGAACCTCTCGTGACGTCCGGGATCTCATCCGAGAATCCGAACAACTTTCGGGTTTCCGCATACATATATCTCTACAACCCTAGCGTCACCGAACCTTAAGTGTGTAGACCCTACGGGTTCGGGAGACATGCAGACATGACCGAGACGCCTCTCCGGTCAATAACCAACAGCGGGATCTGGATACCCATGTTGGCTCCCACATGTTCCACGATGATCTCATCGGATGAACCACGGTGTCGAGGATTCAATCAATCCCGTATACAATTCCCTTTGTCAATCGGTATGTTACTTGCCCGAGATTCGATCGTCGGTATCCCAATACCTTGTTCAATCTCGTTACCGGCAAGTCTCTTTACTCGTACCGCAATGCATGATCCCGTGACTAACGCCTTAGTCACATTGAGCTCATTATGATGATGCATTACCGAGTGGGCCCAGAGATACCTCTCCGTCACACGGAGTGACAAATCCCAGTCTCGATCCGTGCCAACCCAACAGACACTTTCGGAGATACCCGTAGTGCACCTTTATAGTCACCCAGTTACGTTGTGACGTTTGGCACACCCAAAGCACTCCTACGGTATCCGGGAGTTGCACGATCTCATGGTCTAAGGAAAAGATACTTGACATTGGAAAAGCTCTAGCAAACGAAACTACACGATCTTTTATGCTATGCTTAGGATTGGGTCTTGTCCATCACATCATTCTCCTAATGATGTGATCCCGTTATCAATGACATCCAATGTCCATAGTCAGGAAACCATGACTATCTGTTGATCAACGAGCTAGTAAACTAGAGGCTTACTAGGGACACGTTGTGGT
This sequence comes from Triticum aestivum, assembly GCF_018294505.1. Taxonomy (NCBI): domain Eukaryota; kingdom Viridiplantae; phylum Streptophyta; class Magnoliopsida; order Poales; family Poaceae; genus Triticum; species Triticum aestivum. Next base: position 80,000,704 of record NC_057796.1, on the reverse strand, counting down.
CTATGTATTCACACATGTATTACGATTTCCGGACAATACAATTATAGCATGAATAATAGACAATTACCATGAACAAAGAAATATAATAATAACCATTTATTATTGCCTCTAGGGCATATTTCCAACAGTGTGCGATGGTGATCCTATCAACCTTGGAATCACTTCCAACACACATCGTCACCTCGCCCTTAACTAGTCTCTATTCATTTTGCAACTCCTGTTTTGAGTTACTAATCTTAGCAACTAAAACCGGTATCAAATACCCTGGGGTTAATATGAACACTAGTAAAGTACACATCAATAACATGTATATCAAATATACCTTTGTTCACTTTGCCATCCTTCTTATCCGCCAAGTATTTGGGGCAGTTCCGCTTCTAGTGACAATTTCCTTTGTAGTAGAAGCACTCAGTTTCAGGCCTGGGTCCAGTTATGGGCTTTTTCACGGGAGCGGCAACTTGTTTGCTATTCTTCTTGAAGTTCCCTTTCTTTCCCTTTTGCCCTTTTTCTTGAAACTAGTGATCTTGTTTAACCATCAACATTTGATGCTCTTTCTTGATTTCTAACCTTCGCCGATTTCAGCATCGCGAAGAGCTCGGGAATCGTTTTCGTCATCCCTTGCATATTGTAGTTCATCACGAAGTTCGAGTAGCTTGGTGATAGTGACTAGAGAACTCTGTCAATCACTATCTTATCTGAAAGATTAACTCCCACTTGATTCAAGCGACTGTAGTGCCCAGACATTCTGAATGCATGCTCACTGGCTGAGCTATTCTCCTTGAACGTGTACGTACATATATACTGGTGGATGTAGAGGCGCGCACGTGTCGTAGTAGAGGCACGTACGTGTCGTAGTAGAGGCGCGCATGTAGCATGTACACGTACGTACAGCGGCCAGGGTGCAAGAAAGAAAATACGGCCACGTATGTGTACATACGGGCAGGGTCTCGAACGCCTACTCGCACATACGTACGGCCAGGGCTCGTGTACATGGCTGGGTCGGAACGGAGAAACAGCGTCGTCGTCGTGTTCATGGGGAGGCAACGGAATGCGTCGTGTTCATGGGGGGGCAACGGAATGCGTCGTGTTCATGGGGAGGCAACGGAATGCGTCGTGTTCATCGGGAGGCAACAGAACGCGTGGGAGCCAACCGGCTGGGTCGGAACGGAATGCGTGGTCGTGTTCATCAGAGGGCTTGGACGGAACAGGCGATGGAAACGAGGCCTGGCGTACCGCAGAACGGAGGAAACAGACCTCCTACGGTCGAAACGGGGGTCCTGTTGATCGGGAGGGGTGTGGTGTACCGCAAAACGGAGGAAACGGACCTCCTACGGTCGAAACGGGGGTCCTGTTGATCGGGAGGGGTGTGGCGTAACGCAAAACGGACGAAACGGACCTCCTACGGTCGAAATGGGGGTCCTGTTCATCGGGAGTGAAAGATCGTCGATGTCGCCTAGAGGGGGGTGTATAGGCGCTTTAAAATAATTACGGTTGAGGCTTGAACAAATGCGGAATAAACCTAGCGGTTAATTTGTCAAGCACAAAACCTACAACAACTAGGCTCACCTATGTGCACCAACAACTTATGCTAAGCAAGAAAACCTACTTAGGTGATAGCAAGATATATGACAAGAAACAATATGGCTATCACAAAGTCAAGTGCATAAGTAAAGGGCTCGGGTAAGAGATAACCGAGTCACGCGGAGACGACGATGTATCCCGAAGTTCACACCCTTGCGGATGCTAATCTCCGTTTGGAGCGGTATGGAGGCACAATGCTCCCCAAGAAGCCACTAGGGCCACCGTAATCTCCTCACGCCCTTCGCACAATGCAAGATGCCGTGATTCCACTAAGGGACCCTTGAGGGCAGTCACCGAACCCGTACAAATGGCAACCCTTGGGGGCGGTCACCGAACCCGTACACTTTGGCAACCCTTGGGGGCGGTCACCGGAACCCGTCAAATTGCTCGGGGCGATCTCCACAACCTAATTGGAGACCCCGACGCTTGCCCGGAGCTTTACACCACAATGATTGAGCTCCGAACACCACCAACCGTCTAGGGCGCCCAAGCACCCAAGAGGAACAAGCTCAAGGGTACCAAGCACCCAAGAGTAATAAGCTTCTCAACTTGTAACTTCCACGTATCACCGTGGAGAACTCAAACCGATGCACCAAATGTAATGGCAAGGGCACACGGAGTGCCCAAGTCCTTCTCTCTCAAATCCCACCGAAGCAACTAATGCTAGGGAGGAAAATGAGAGGAAAAACAAGGAGAACACCAAGAACTCCAAGATCTAGATCCAAGGGGTTCCCCTCACATAGAGGAGAAAGTGATTGGTGGAAATGTGGATCTAGATCTCCTCTCTCTTTTCCCTCAAAAACTAGCAAGAATCCATGGAGGGATTGAGAGTTAGCAAGCTCGAAGAAGGTCAACAATGGGGGAAGAACACGAGCTCAAAGGATAATGTTCAATGGGGAAGAAGACCCCCTTTTATAGGTGGGGAAAAATCCAACCATTATGCTCACAGCCCGCACAGAGCGGTACTACCGCTCCAAGGAGCGGTACTACCGCTAGGGCGGTAGTACCCCTTTGAAAAACAACGACGAGGAGGCAAAAGGCCAGTAGAACCGCCGGAGCGGTACTACCGCTCGTCCCCACGGTACTACCGCTCTACCTCACGGTACTACCGCTAGGGATAGCGGTACTACCGCAAGTGGTAGCGGTACTACTGCTTGCGAGCGGTACAAAAAAAATACTTCCGTGCCTACTTCCGCTGAGCAAAACACGACATTTTGGTCCGGAGCGGTACTACCGCTCAGGAGCTGCGGTAGTACAGCTCTGGAGCGGTACTACTGCTCAGGAGCCGCGGTAGTACCGCTCCAAGCGGTAGTACCGCTCCCAAGAGCGGTACTAAAAAATTACATCCGCAGCAGCCCCTTTAAAGGACACCAAAACTGACACAACTTTTGCAAACGGACTCCGAATTCGACGAAACCAAGTTTGTTGGAAAGCTAGCGACAAGGGCTAACACAATCTTGATAGAAATACCAATAAGAAGCAAATGAGAAAAGTCCCAAAAGAAAATGGTGAGAACCCTTCCTCGGATAAGACCGGTAAAACCTCCAACATCGAAAACATCATAGAAGACGCATGCAAACTCCGTTTTCGATGAACTCAAGCTTGTCATCAAGATGACCATAAGATCTAAGACTCACAAAGAGAACCAAACAAGAACCAAGAAACATGATGCAAGGATGCAATGGTTTGAGCTCTCGACGAACGATACGATCAAGCTACTCACTTGAGAGCCCCCCTTGATAGTACGGCTATCGATCCTATAACCCGGTCTCCCAACTACCACCATGAGACCGGTAAAATAGAAAACCTATCAAGGGAAAACCTTTGCCTTGCACATGGTCCACTTGAGCTAGATGATGACGATCTTGACACCCTCAAGTTGGACCACCTTTCTTGATTGCGTTGGCTCGATGAAGACTAGATGATTACTCCCCCATAGTCCACTATGGGTGAGCCACTCTTCGGCACATCTTCACAAGTCCATTGCCACCACAATGGACGGCAAGCTTCAAGCACTTGATCTCTTCGTGATGCTCCACTTGAACTTGCACACAGCAATCTTGATGACGATCACCACTTGATGTCATCCTCTCCATGGGTTGAGTGATATCTTCCTCTTGACGCAAGCCCATGAACATGTACCTAACCCCACATAGAACTCTCACATAGACCATGGGTTAGTACACAAAGCACAATGGACAATGCTTACCATACCATGGGATCACTTGATCCCTCTCGGTACATCTTCTACGCTTTGTGAGTTGATCAACTTGATTCACTCTTGACTTAGTCTTGATCAACCTAGAATCTTTCCAACTCTCTTCATTTGGATGATGTCTTGAAGGTAAACATGAATGATCACACAATCTTCTTCTTCAAGACATGCTTGCAATAAGCTCAACTCTCACATGACCAATCTTTGGATAATTCCTTAATAGCACCTTGGTCAACACAAACTCTCCTTGAAACCAACACATGTACTCCAAGAAAAGCCTATGGACAAAACCTTCAAATATAACTCAAGGCAACCATTAGTCCATAGAGATTGTCGTCAATTACCAAAACCAAACATGGGGGCACCACATGTTCTTTCAGGGAGGGGTGTGGCGTACCGCAAAACGGGACTCCACGGGATACTGTTCATCTCCACCGTCGACCTCCTCCAGCCTCCACGGGCTCTTGTTCATCCAGCCTCCACCGCGCGCTACTCCACCGGCTACTGTTCAACCACCCCTCCACCGTCTACTGTTCATCCAGCCCTCCACACCACGGGGTCCTGTTCAACCACCCCTCCACGGGCACCCCTCCACCGTCTACTGTTCATCCAGCCCTCCACACCACGGGGTCCTGTTCATCCAGAGGCAACGCCACCGCTCACTGTTCATCCAACCCCCCCCCAACGCTCACTGTTCATCCAATCAATCGGCTTCAGTTAGCAGCAGTAGCGAAGGAATCGCTCGATCGGGTTCAGTTAACAGCCATCGATCGATCGCTCGGGTTCAGTAACGTGTAGCCTGCAGTGCAATCGCTCGGGTTCAGTTAGAGCCCAACACCTCGCTCGGGTTCAGTTAGAGCCAACGCCTCGCACACACGCGCGTACGTGTACGAGAGAAACGCGCATCGCTCGGCCCCCGACCTCCCACCGTAACCGGGAACTCCCCGAAATTTTCCTCGCCCTCGCTTCTACCACGGTTTTTTCCGTCATGGACGGCCCAAAGAATGTCATGCAGCTGCGTCTCTGGCCCGCCCAGGACGAAAAGCCCATTTTCTGTCATGATTTTTTGTCATAGAAGTAGGAGCCCACCACATCTATGATGATACCGGGTTTTGTCACAATTATCGTCATAGAAGTGTCATATGTATGACAGGAAAAAAATTCGTTCGGCCCAAAATGTCACGGATGTGTCTTTTTTTTAGTGTAGGATTATCATGCGTGGGTGCAATAGCAACAATTTCATGTTTAACATAAGGAACTATAGCAAGTTCATCTCCATAAGCATAATTCATATTGGCATCTTGGCCACAAGCATAGCAAGCATCATCAAAAAGGGATATTTCAAATGAATCAATGGGATCATAGAAATTATTATAGCAATCATCCTTCGGTAAGCACGAAGGGAAATTAAACAATGTATGAGTTGAAGAGTTACTCTCATTAGAAGGTGGGCACCGGTAGCTAATCCGCTCTTCCTCCTTTTGTTCTTCGCTCTCCTCCTCATCTTTTTCATCCAATGAGCTCACAGTTTCATCAATTTCTTCTTTCATAGACTCCTGCAAAATATTATTCTCTTCTTGGACAGCGGAGACTTTCTCAATAAACGCATCAATATTGGCATTGTATTCATAATTCTCATAGCAATATTTAAGGATAGCTAAATTTTCAGGTCTATAAACTGAATCATCAAAATCTTTAAACTCTTTAAACAAAGATTCAATTTCACATGCATCCTTAAAAGCAACAAATTCTTCTATTCGTTCCACATCATAATAATCATATATACCCCTAGCATAAGAAGCCAAGGTTACATTATCATTAAATTTGTATGAAAAGGGAAGGTGTGTAGACTTCATCCTAGAGCAACAAGTATAATCATATCTCAAGCATAGTTGCCTAGCATACCACTTCAACATATAAATTTGACCCCATAATAGTTTCCCTTTTTGAGTCAAGCGATAATCCCTAAAGTATTCACGTTGATCCAACGTGTCTCCCATTACCAAATTGAATGGGGTTTTCTCAGGATTATCAAAGTAGTACGTAATATCTATCACATAACGAGCATCGAGGGTTTTAGGAAGTTCCCCATCTCCATGGGCAGCAAGTACACCTAATTTTTTTGGTATTTCGTGTTCCATATCCATAACTAAAGATAGAGAACAACTTAGGACAGCAAATAAAAATTACTTAGTGATAAAGCAAACAAGCACACACGAGAATATTCACCCCACGCTATTGCTCCCCGGCAACGGCGCCAGAATAAGGTCTTGATAACCCACAAGTATAGGGGATCAATTATAGCCTCTTTCGATAAGTAAGAGTGTCGAACCCAACGAGGAGCTAAAGGTAGAACAAATATTCCCTCAAGTTCTATCGACCACCGATACAACTCTATGCACGCTTAACGTTCGCTTTACCTAGAACAAGTATGAAACTAGAAGTACTTTGTAGGTGTTTTTGGATAGGTTTGCAAGAATTTAAAGAGCGCGTAAATAAAAAGTAGGGGCTGTTTAGATAAAGACACAACTAAATTAGTTTTAGTAGAGAGCTTTTTGTCACGAGAAAGTTATTTGTCCCTAGGCAATCCATAACTAGACCGGTAATCATTATTGCAATTTTATTTGAGGGAGAGGCATAAGCTAACATACTTTCTCTTCTTGGTCATATGCACTTATGATTGGAACTCTAGCAAGCATCCGCAACTACTAAAGATCATTAAGGTAAAACCCAATCATAGCATTAAAGTATCAAGTCCCCTTTATTCCCATACGCAAACAACCTACTTACTCGGGTCTGTGCTTCTGTCACTCACACCACCCACCATAAGCAAATCATGAACATATTGCAAACCCTACAGCGGGGATCCCTCACGCTTGTGCGACATGGAGAGCACCATAGGACAACACCAATAATAAAACATGCAACTCAAACCAATCACGATCATCAATTAACCCATAGGACAAAACGGATCTACTCAAACATCATAGGATAGCCATACATCATTGGAAAATAATATATAGCGTTGAGCACCATGTTTAAGTAGAGATTACAGTGGGTAAAAGAGGGGTTACACCGCTGCATAGAGGGGGGAAGAGTTGGTGATGATGGCGGTGAAGTTGTTGGTGAAGATTGCGATGATGATGATGGCCCCCGGTGGCACTCCGGCGCCACCGAAAGCGAGGGGGAGAGAGCCCCCCTCCTTCTTCTTCTTCCTTGACCTCCTCCCTAGATGGGAGAAGGGTTTCCCTCTGGTCCTTGGTCTCCATGGCATGGGAGGGGCGAGAGCCCCTCCGAGATTGGATCTGTCTCTCTGTCTCTCTCTGTTTCTGCGTTCTGGTATTCTGCCCTTTCGCCGTTTCTTATATATCCGGAGATCCGTAACTCCGATTGGATTGAAACCTTCGCCAAGATTTTTTTCCCGAAAATTAGCTTTCTTGCGGCCAAAGAAGAGCAGCAACCGCCTTACGAGGGGCCCACGAGGGTCAGGGGCGCACCCCCTGCCCCGTGGCCACCTCGGGCACCGTCTCGCGTTGATTCTTCCTCCCATATTTCCCAAATATTCCAAAAAATTCTCCGTCCGTTTTTATTCCGTTTGGATTCCGTTTGATATGGGCTTTCTGCGAAACATAAAACATGCAACAAACAGGAACTGGCACTGGGCACTGGATCAATATGTTAGTCCCAAAAATAGTATAAAAAGTTGCCAAAAGTATATGGAAGTTGTATAATATTGGCATGGAACAATCAAAAATTATAGATACGACGGAGACGTATCACTCAGCTCCATTGCGTGCCACATCCTTCCGATCCAGTGCATTCGGTGCTGCCACCTCCGCCACTCTGGTGCTCCGCTGAAGACGACGACGACGACAACGAAGAGGAGCTGGCTCCGTGGTCGCCACCGGCCGCCTCGCAATCTTCCTTGTGCTTTGATGAGGTAGTAGTTGTTCATGCGGGGCCGTGGTCATCTCTGGCGGACACAGATGGCCATGATTCTGGCAAGGATCGTGGCAACAATGATTCTGGCTCAGGGAGCTCGCCACCGGAGTTGGCAACAACTATTGTGGATGGCCTGTGTTCTGGCGCTGATGGGGCTTCGTCCGCTTGCTGCTATCCTTGTGGTACGGCGGAGGCTGTGGTCGCGCTGCCAGGGGATAGTCCCTGTATTTGCATGGGACAAAGACGTCGTCCCTGTTGTCATGTGCCTTGGAGCAAGTCTTCCATGTCCTCGACCGTCCATGATGCGAGATCTGTGCAAGCTGACACATTCAAAAGGAGAACTCGTGGTCGATGCTTTCGTTGCTTGGCTCTAGACCACAAGGTTGCATCCTGCCGTGACCCGATTAGATGCCTCACTTGTCTCCGCTCTGGGCACCATGAAAGGGACTGTTCTCTATGCCACTCCTCCGTTGTGCGCGTGTCCCCCCCAGCTCCGCCTCGCCCTTCCTCTGAGGGACGCTCTTGGGTTTCGGTTGTTGCTCCTGCAATGCATGTCCAAGCTTCCGAGTCTGGAAGGATTTTTGAAGCTCCAAGTGAAGGTTGTGTCGATCATGATGTTGTGGCGAAGTCTAATGATGCTATGCTTACTTCATTTGGTGTTGAGCGCAAAACTTGGTGGAGTTAGCGCTCCGCCAGTTGCGCAAGCTTGAGGACTCTTTGTGCTCGTGGTTGGCACGTGTGTCCAACCTTTTGGAGTAGGCAGAGGTGTGCGATGATGACAACGTCGTTCATGGTTTGATGCTAGCAAAAGATGGGAGCCAAGGTGTTGAGGATACTGGTGACAAGGTTGAGTTGGTGCCTTCAGGGTTTGTCTTTGTCGTGGAGTCTGCAGGGCAGCATGCGTTGGTTCAGTCTATGGCCTTGTTTGACAAGGTAGCCTATGAGCTTAGCCATGCTACTTTTGCCTCCGACCATGTGCAGGGCGTTGCAAAGGGATGCACATTGGCGTATGAGGGCCAAGGCATTTTACATGTCTTCATCGAACTGATCAAAGGCCTCATTTCCGCGCCTTCGATCACTCAAGGGTTGATTTGCCTTATCAATGCAGAGAAGATCAAGAATGCCAACCAACTAGTAAGTGCCGCCTCGGGCATGGGGAGCACACGACATGATGTTCGCCATTAATAAACGCCTCCCTCTCCGGTGTTTTTTTTTACTTTGGGAGTAGTATGCACGATGTTTTGCAGGATGGCTTTTGTGAAGTGCCATCTGTGGTTCTTGTTGGCTTTTTGAGTATGTGTGTGGGTTTGGCCCTTAATGTATTGGTTTTTGCTTGGTTTTCCTGTGCAACTATCTTCTTCTTAATTAATGAAATAGGCAAAGCTTTTTCCGCTGTTTCAGATTTTTTTGCATTTGGTGCTCAACTTGATGCTTATCATAAAAGAGCCAAAAAAATGTCCGGTCATAGATCGTGTGAAGCTACGACCAAAACGGGCCAACTGTTTTCAAAGCACGACAAACAACACATGCCAGAAAAAAGACGCAACACGAATCTCGGAGCAAAATTCAACGGCCAAGAATTAACCGACTCAAATTCAAAATTCAGTTGACTGACATATAGCTAAAGTGGTGGTGAATGATAATACTATACGCTATTCTTTTCTCGGAAAAACAAAGGGTATTTATTCCAAAATCACAAGGTTACAATCATTCGTGAGAAGTTCAGCGATAGGGGGGAGGGGGGATGGTAGTTAAGCCAACACGCAATGCTATCCCCATATCCCCACTACGCCCATAGTTCGCTAAGCAATGTGCAACCCCATGAGATACCTTAACCGGATTAAACACCCTATTCTCTAACAAGCTCTTCAACTCAGCAATAATATGACCATAAGCAGATCTATCCATGGATGCATCTTGGAGCGCCGCCAGTGCCACCGCACAATCATCTTGAAACAACAGGGATCGGTCCGAATGTTGAGTAGGAAGGCTAACACCCTCCATGATCGCATGCAGCTCTACTTCGAGTGCCTCGTTGCAACGGAAGATGGGACGGTAAGCAGAAAAAATCACCGCTCCCTTCGCCTCTTAGAATCATTATCGAACCTGTCGATCCATCCTGATTACAATAGGAGCCATCCACTCACAACGCCACCCAGCCCGGGGGTGCTTTAGGTCATGGCATAGACGGTTGCTTCGGATTAGCTTCCTTAACAAATTCCTGCAAGATCATTGCTTTATAGCGATCTAAAAGGTCTTATTCAATTTCATAAGCTTAGCGCACCTTCGTGAATCCACCAAATCATGTACTCATTTGGCTGTAACAACGAAACTTTCGTTTGGTAAACATTTCAATCTGGGAATTATGTGCAGTTCTTTTCTTTGCATCGTAATAAAGTCGTAGATAGACCGCATGGGTTAGGTTAGGTCTAGGACCTATAATCCGGCAATGTTCAAAGTTCAAATCACAGTAGTAACGGGGAAACCCATCCGTAAAAGGAGAGCCGCGGTGAGTGCCACGCATCCCAGCCGTCAGATGAGAGAGACGGACGTCCCAAATCTCTCCACAGCGGTAACGGCAGCGGCCCGGGCTAACCACCCCTACACGACGTGCGCTTCGGCGCTTCGCCTCCGCTTCGAGTTCGACACCGCGCACACGCACACGCACACGCACGGCCGCTCTGTTTCCTCCTCCGTTCCGTTACGCGGCCTCGTTGATCTCCTCGGAAGACTTGGACTTGTCTTCAATTCCTTCGCTTTCCCACCCGACTCCTCTGCCGTGCCTCCTCTACGCGTGCGTGCTGGTCGCAGGCAGCTCCGGGGGGAGACCAGACCAGACGACCTCGCCCGCCCGCCGCCGGAGGGAGGGAGCCTGCTCGCCCGCCCCGCCTCCCTGCCTCCTCCTCCCGGCCCGCGCCGGGCATTGGGATCTCGCGGCTCGCCCCCCGCGCCACCCCGCCCAAACCCTAGCCGCCGCCAGGGGAGGGTCGCGTCGCGGCAGCAGGATCCAACGGTACGGAACTGGCGCCCCGCTCTGCTCCTCCCTGTGCGCAGCTCGATTCCTCCTCGTGGGTTTCGGTTCGAGCTATAAACGAGCCGGGGAAACGGTGGTGCTCGTTTGTTTCGGCTGGCGATGGCACCGCGGATTGTACGGTGCTGCGCGCTAGAGGATTATCTTATCTTAGCTATGCTACCAATTGATTGAATTCCTTGCTGCGCTATCGCGTGCTGCCACCGCTTCTTCTTCTTTTCTTGCCTTGGCGCGTGTTTAGCTGGTTTTGCGTGAGCAATCAAGTACATGCTTCCGCTGTTGGGCGTCGAGAAACCGAGCGAGGGTAGCATGCGCGACATTGCTTTGCGGGAATCCTAAGTTGTTATTGCACCATTGATGAGATCACGGCATTTGATTTGGTGATTCATTAATGCATCATGAACATAGTTCGATAAAGCATCTAGCCTCTGCATCAGGTCGGGGCATGCCATGCACATATGGTAGCTGAAGTGAACAATTGTTTGTTCATCATTTGCCTGGGCAGGCATGCTGGTGTCGGTTTGATTATGATTATAGTTGCTGTTGATGAAATCGCTGGGTAGTTTCGGTAATGGTTCCCTAGGAACATTGCCAACTTCACGGATTTACAGTTCTGTTTCCTTCTTTCTTTGCGTTGATGGAAATTGAAATCGATGGGTAGTTACATAAATGGTTCCATACGAACATTGCCAACTTCACGGATTTACAATTCATTGTGGGTTTCCTTCTTGTTTTGTGTTGATGAAATCGCTGGGTAGTCACATAAATCGTTCCCTACGAACATTGCCAACTTCACGGATTTACAATTCATCGTGGGTTTCCTTCTTGTTTTGTGTCCATGAAACCGCTGGGTAGTCACATAAATCGTTGCCTACGAACATTGCCAACTTCCCGGATTTACAGTTCATCGTGGGTTTCCTTCTTTTTTGTGGCATTGGCTCCCAAAACTGATTAACCTAAAACTTTTGTTGCATGGATACTTCCATGAATCTGGCATTCCCAAACAGCATATGTCTGGATGTTCCCTAACGACATATGTGGGGATAGAGGACTACTAGTTTTCCTTTATCTTTTTTAAAATATGGGGTTACTTGGGGGTATTTTTGGCTAAATACATTCCAATAAGAGGCCATTTCAGGCCCAAAGCAAACTATCCCTTTGCCTCAAACCCTAGCCAAACATTGAGTTAGAGCATATCAGTTTGGAGCACGCCGCCGCCGCTGGCTGCAGCTGTCGCCGCCGCTCCACGGCTCCACCAGCCGTCGTTTGCCTCTTCTGGACACCTCCCACGCCGCTTCTTCCGGTGCTATTTCATAGGTAAGCTCTGCGGTGTCAAGCATTAAATTGTGTAATTCATAGTTACCAGATCCGCTTGTTATATGGTCGATCCCTGATCTCGATCGATAGATCTACATCAGGGTTCGAATTCAGAGCAATTCGTTCCCAAGTTGACTCCCGATTTGTGACCTTCATGGACCCAAGTCGATCATTATGTCAATAGTTCGTGCTGCTGCCATCACTGCCCGGATCTGCCACTTCCTTTGCCGCTTTATAGTCCTTGTTCGGTCATTGTTCGAACACATCTATGACCGCCGCGTCGGTGCTTTCCTTGAGGAGAAGCAAAGGTAGTTGTCACGATGGGTAGGAGCAGCAGGGAGGCATCACGGTAGGAGCAGCATGGGCGACAGAGGTCTGCAAAGAGCTGGATGGAGGTGGAGCTGGCATGGTACATCAGAAGGGGGCAGAGGAGATGGGGGAAAATCAATGGAGCATGTGGCTGCGGGTTGAAGATAGCTCAGTGCCTGAAAGCTGATGAGAGCGCTTGTTTGTGAGTACTTGTGATTTTTCGTAGCTGGTTCGGCCCAATCAACATGTGATAGGCATTTTTCTTCTCCATTTTACTCTGTCATGAAATCAATGGAAGTTTTCTTAGCGCTTGTGAGTCCATGTACTCCAGCTCCGATTTGCGGACCCAATCCTCAAGTCGTGAATCGTAGATGTATACCTTCTGATGCACTTGCTCTTTGGTCTTAAGACTAAACATGTGCAAATTCACCAGACGGACTCAAAGAAATCAGGGGAGTTGCTCTATTTGCAGGAACATCAAACACAACTCATATTGTAGTTGAGAAAAAACACATCTGAAGTAGAGTCAGCTGCATTTTTGCAGGAACCAAACACAACCACATTATATCTACTCATGAGTCATGAACTCCTTGCCGCTGTGGGTCTTCAACATGTCCGTATCAATCCTTAGTCCTGAATGAGGAGATCTGTATGCTCCATTTTCACTGCTAAACAACATCCAATTGGATCCTGGTGTGCTGTCTATGTAATTGGCTTTTCAGGTTCTTTGCTAGTTTCTAGTGCATTGCTCTGTTTTTAAAGAATTATAGGCTTGCTATTTGTTAGTTGTTTTAGTATGTTTGATACACAATTTGTTGATCTCTTTCCATTAGGGGTGAAGAAGATTTTTTCTTTTAACTGAATGTCAATTTTTCTTTCTTTCTGTTATCTGCCACATGATAGATGATACTAAAATATTTGAGTTATTTATTAATCCCTCTGTCCCTACATAAGGTCTTTTTGGCCTTCTCATGTTCTCCAAAAGACCTCAACAATTGATTGCAACCACAACACATTAGTAAAAGATGCTCTAAAATAATATCATGATTGTTGTTACACTATCTAGTACTTCTGTTTTCAAAGGTTTAATCTTATTATTTTATATTTTTTAACATGTGGTCAAAGTTGACTGCACGACAAAAGGATTTCTATTTTAAGACTGAGAACTAGTGGGTTGTATCTACTACCTGACATATCTGAAGCACTGATCATACTCGCTCCTTTTGTTCAGTTTAGCTGTTGCTCTTTAACAGATAGCTTCCCTCCCTTCAAGTGGATTGTTTCAATTTCTTTCTATTATTAAATTGACCTGGAAGTCCCTTGATAAATGATCTACTAATTCTTTGGATGTTGTATTCTTCTGTATAATCAGTGAGACACTTTCTTGAACATAAGGAAAGTTTGGTGGTAGCAGTCATTCTAAAGGTTTTTTGTATTCTGAACTCATTGTGTATAATGTGGACAGCTATATCTTTGGTTGCCTTTTAGATTCATATTGTATAGTTATGCATCAAAGATTCTTCCTCGAGTTAATTATTTCTGTATTTCTTTTTCTTATGGATTTCTTGCGGATCCCTCCTCTGTTGATTATGTGACATTTACTGTTGAATGCTGGATTTTGTGTTCTGAGTAGCTATTCTTCTTGCTGATAGAAAGTATACCATGTTGTATTTCAGTTACTGGACATTGATTATGCTTGGTGGATGAGGATGTCACAATAAAGAGGGTGGGGGGTTCGATAAGGTTCTTGAAGCTGTCCAGTGAGGGTTTAGAGTTGTTGCCTTTGAAGACTATAACCCATGCTAGTGAATAAATTGAAAAGGGAAGGTGGCTGGTGAACTTGAGTTAAGACATGTCCAAATCTACTCCTGTTAAAGCAAGCAAGAATTCTGAATTGAAGAAATCTACAGCCATCTTAACAATAGCAAATGGCCATGCTTGTAAGAAGGATGCAATTGGTGGAGAGCATCCTGTCCATGACATCAAGTCCACTGGCACTTGGATCTGTAGAAATTTGGCCTGTAAAGCTGTTGTAACAGCTGAAGATTCTTTCTGCAAGAGGTGCTCATGTTGTATTTGCCATCAGTTTGATGACAATAAAGATCCTAGTCTATGGTTGGTTTGTGCATCTGAAAATGACGACAAACAGTGCTGTGGTTCTTCTTGCCATATCGAGTGTGCCCTCCAACAAAAGCGGGTGGGATGCTTTGATCTTCAAAAAATTATTCATCTTGATGGGAGTTATTCATGTGCTTCATGTGGGAAGATATCTGGGATACTAGGGTAAGTACATGTTCATTTTATTCTGTAGATCTCGTTGTCTTCATCATGCTTCTCATTTGCTTCTTGTCCTTGCTTCATTATTGCATCGTTAGTCCCTTGGACTAAAATGAAGTTACTTCGGAATATATAGCCATATTATTTTGAGTTAAATTATCTCATATCATAGTGCTGTTCAAAGTAGCTAGTAGCTAATTTGGAATAGTTATATGCACTTGTTTCTTTGACAAGTCGCAGGTCTTATTGTTAACCCATACATGATTTTCTCAGTTAGAAATCTGTGAAGGAAAAGGAAGCCAGATTTTCTGTATCATTATTTATAGTCAGCATGCACCGTCTTTCTTTGGGACGGTATTAACACATACCATTCAACTCAACTAATAATTGGGAACATGCCAGCTGTCTTTGCATTGGCCCTATGAGCTGGCCCTCCAGTATATGTAACATCCTTTTACTCCAGAAGCAATCGTCTCCTGTTAGTACAAATGATAAAATGATTGGGCTTGACAAATACCTGAAGCTGTCTTTTCATATGAAGCAAAATAATTAGAGGAGGAAATTTGGACGAGTTGTAGCATGCATAATACTCTATACCCAGCATATTTCCTTTTCTGAAGTTACACATCTCAGTGTTACTTCCTACAATTTCACCACAAATTCTACTTCGTACCAATACATGCATGTAATAATTAAATATATTAGTTTTGGTTTGTTTGAAATAACTGTCATGTTTTATGTTTCTTAGCATCAATTTGCAGCTAGTATTCACTTGTGACATTATTGAAAATTTGAAATGCTTGTTATGTCTTCCATGATTATTGATCAATTTGTAAAGTTGACATGAATGCTACTGTCTGGCAGTTATTGGAAAAGGCAATTAGTGATTGCAAAGCAGGCTCGCCGAGTTGATATACTCTGCCACCGCATCTATGTGAGTTATCAGTTGTTGGAGGGTACGAGCTGTCATACAGAATTGCATAACATTATTCAAGATGCAAAAGCAAAACTTGAATGTGAGGTCGGTCCACTTGATGGAATGTCGGCAAAGATGGCACGTGGTATCGTAAGCAGGTTATCTGGTGGTAGTAATATACTGAAACTTTGCTCTCTAGCGATTCAAAAAGTTGATGAGTTGTTGAGTCCTCCATCTCCAGGCTTGCATCTTCGAGGTAATGACCTTCCTTGAATAAATACAAGGTTCTATACTGCCATAATAATTGTCATGGTGATTCTGCATAATTGTCATGGTTCTATACTTGTTTGTTTTGCAGGTTCATTACCAGCTGCGTGCAGATTCAAATTCGTAGATATTACATCATCTTCCCTTGTTATCATCCTAAAAGAAACTAAATTAGCATCATCGGACACCATCAAAGGTTATAAGCTATGGTACTGGAAGAGCAGAGAGCAACCAAGCATGGATGAGCCTGTTATTTTGTCAAGAGATGAAAGAAAAATACTTGTTTATAACCTCGCCACATGCACAGAATATTCCTTCAGAATCATATCATTCACAGATGCTGATGCGACCATTGGGCATTCCGAGTCTAAATGTTATACTGCGAGCAAGGAGGTATTTGTCAAATCTGTGACCCAGAAGGCCACGGGAATATGCCCGCAGGCGCAGACAACGGATAGGAGCCAGGCTTGTATGTCCACTGGATTTAGGATCCGAGGTGCTGGGAAGATCTTGCGGCGAGCTTGGGCTGAAGAAGGCTGTTTTGAGGATATGTACGAAGGTTCATGTGACATAAGTGCCACAGAAGCAGACCAGGCAGAGAACAGTGAACAGGGTCATATGTTATCTGGTGCATGTCGCAAACTTCAGTTCAATGCATTTTCTGTCCCTGACCTAAATGCACCCATGCCCATGGACATGGACTCTTCCCCTGAGAAGAGCTATGATTTAAATAACAGACTTTTAAGATCAAATGACAGTGGTGGCTCAGAGGCTTGCGAGGCAGTCAGGAGCGCGGAGCCGGCTGCTGTTGAATCTCGACCAGGAGGCAAGGCAAAGCAGCCCAATGGTGCTCAGAATGAAAGCTGTGAGCAGGATGGAGTTTCAGCCATCTGCCGCCAAAAGCAACTTCTGAAAAGGCCTAGAGTGCTGGATGAGGACTATGAGTACTGTGTGAAGGTGATACGGTGGCTGGAGTGTGACGGGCACATAGAGACTGATTTCAGATTGAAGTTTTTGACTTGGCTGAGTCTAAGATCGACTGAGAATGAGCATAGGGTTGTGAACACATTCATCAAAACACTAATCAAAGAACCAAGCAGTCTGGCTGAGCAGCTTGTTGATTCTTTCGGAGAGATGATAAACTGCAAGAGACCAAAAGTAGGTTTCGGCAGTGAGCTATGGCATTTGGACAAACAATAACAATTCAAGAGTTCCCTAACTCATTGGTATCCTATAGTTTTTCCGATCAAGGGCAGTGAATCCCAGAATGAGAATGAGGGGGTTAGGTTCATAAACTTGATAATCATCGCATCGACCCAGCCGTCAGATTATTACCATACCTTATAAGTTCAGATCAGAACGTGCACAATTTTCTTGAGAGTCATCATTTCGGCCGTACCATACCTTATAAGTTCAGATCGGAACATGCACAATTTTCTTGAGAGTCGTCATTTCGAGCCTATGGGATTAGGATATTTGATTTACTTAGAAATTCCTATCTTCTTGATTCTACTTAGGAAAATCATTTAGGCGGAAAATAGATTGCATTGAAAGATTCCTGTTCCACCTGTAAGTAGTGGAAACAATTTTATATTCTCATTGGTTTAGTACTCTCTATATTCTGTCAGAGCCCTGGAAAAATCTTATATGATGTCATGTATGGCTTACATCTGCTTGGTACCTATTTTTCAGTATGGGTGATTTTTTGGTACTGGATGTTGGCTAGGATATATTTGGCTGGTATAAATGTTTGGTATTACCTGTTTTTGGTTTATTAGGCCCACGTGTATCCCTAAATCGGTAATTTTGACCAACATAATTTGGGTTATATATTACAAAAATTATTCCATTAGAAATTTCGAATGGTCTATTTTCTAATGGTATAACTTTTGTGATGCACTATATTTCATATTACATTGGTAAAATTGACAACCTAGAGATACTAGTAGAATGCCCGTGCGTTGCCACGGCCATTTGAAATATTTTGTTGGAGTTCTATATATAAATATAATGCATGTTAAATTTCACATGTATAGAAAAAATAGCAACAATGGTAATAATTGAAAACTACTTTTCTACATGGGAAACTTTCAATCTATTCATCTTTAAACATGGTAGTACGAAGAACATCGGAGATAATAGAAATTAAAAACCACCTAGCGACGACTACATATACTGGAGCGAGACGAAGGTGTGCAGCTGTCATTGCCCCTCCCTCGCTGGAGCCGCGCAAGCCTTATTATAGTTGACAGTCGAGAAGTCGTCGTGCTAAGGCCACATAGCACAAGGGCACCAGAGCAACAAGCATCGCCCGATGAAGAAAGTCGTAGATCGGAAGAATCAAACCTGTAAACATCCAAATGAAGATGAACCCAGCGCCGCCGTCATCGCCCCTCCCTCGCTGGAGCTGCGCAAACCTTATTATAGTTGACAGTCAAGAAATCGTCGTGCTAAGGCCACATAGCACAAGGGCACCAGAGCAACAACCATCACCCAATGAAGAAAGTCGTAGAACGGAAGAATCAAACCTGTAAACATCCAAATGAAGATGAACACAGACCAGATCCAAAAAGATCCACCGAAGACCTGCACCAACCGAATCCCGCGAGATCCGATGGAGACACACCTCCGCGCGCCCTCCGAGGATGCTAGACGCACCACCGGGATATGGATAGAACGTGGGAGACATTATTCCTACCAAGGGACATCGCCGCGGAACATTGCGCGCAGATGGATCACAAGTTCCCTTTTTCAGAAGGTAAATCATGAGCACATTAATCTTCTCGGAAGGTATAATTTGGTGTGCACCCATATAGAAACAACAAAAGTGGCTCTCAACTATTTCAAATATAGGCCTGCTAAAATACAACACCCACTCAAGAGGGAAGTCGCACAACTTGATGATTCGAGATGCTATCATTGAAGCTATTCTTGTCTGTACTACAAAACAAAGATCAAGGCAATTAAAACTAATACCAGATCATGAGTGTGTAAGACAATATATATGCTGTGTTCAAACCCCAATTTTTCATGGCTTGCAAGCAATTCGCAGAACATCCATCGAACATTGCCATGGAGTTAGATATCTCCTACACTGTCAGATTTTTTAAATCTCATACTACCACCTCCAATTGATGATTTAGGCCCTGTTTGATAGCTCTGTATTTTCTAAGTATTCTGGAAATACTATAGTTTTTAGGATTACCATGGTTTTAATTACTTTGAGGCCCTGTTTGATAGCAAAGTATTTTTTAAGTATTCTTAGAATACTGCACTTTTTTTACTTACCATGGTTTTATTTATCGTGCTTCTTACAGAACCTGGTTATCATTCCAAATTTCAATGATCAGAATGTACTGAATGAAAGGGCGATAAGAGTGAAATCTATGCCGTGGTTAAATTTCAATCAAACTTTCTCCACACAACAGCAGACTCCAGCATGGTTGGTTACTAAGAAACCAATTCAATAAAGTACATCAACTTATAAACGGAAAGGGTAATCCATAACTGAATCAGGCAAAGCATTACGAACGAGGCGGACTGGTGGAGCTAAAGAAAAGGTACATACTGCCTCAAACTGCCGGATGTGCAGAGCTCCGTGATGATGTTAATTGTCTTCTTATCCTCATCAATACATGAGGCAAACAACTTCTCAATGTTCTTGTGCCTCAGCGTCTTCAACAGACGGATCTCCGTATTCAGTTGTGCCATCTTCTCTGAGGAACCCATGACAGAATCATCAATCCGTGTTTGGCACCATGCAACCTATGGACTTCTCTGAGGAAATGGTCGACCCCGAATCTATGGACTTTTTATCTACTCAATTTCAAAATGGTTCGAACAGGTAATAATATACTATCCAGTATATAACTCCAAACGGCTAGATCCTAGAGCATTCAAATACATCATTTATGCCCAACAAGTGATATTATTGCATATAAGAAATGAGAACCAAAAAAAGCATAATACATTTGGAGGAGCATGGCCAATGTTGTGCAACAATAACACTGCATGCTTGCAACCTATCAGGAAAAAGCATAATACATTTGTTTGTGTTCACGCTATAGGAAAAAGCACAATACAATTGTTTGTGTTCACGCATGACTATAAATTGCCATCAATGCTTT
Source organism: Triticum aestivum (assembly GCF_018294505.1). Classification (NCBI taxonomy): domain Eukaryota; kingdom Viridiplantae; phylum Streptophyta; class Magnoliopsida; order Poales; family Poaceae; genus Triticum; species Triticum aestivum. Next base: position 79,980,722 of record NC_057796.1, on the reverse strand, counting down.
TTTCAGAAAAACATATTCAGGAACACACTCCAGTAAAATGCCCACATGCTCAACTTTGATTGAGGAAGATATGCTCACATGCAGCTACGGTAAACATCTATGTGTTCAGTCAGAAGAAAAATCAAGGGTAACTTAATAGATAGTTAGGCACACTTGGTCCATCACCAAGCGTATTCATGGCACAATTATCTAGGCAAGGGCAGTGTAAAGTATGACCATCCAAAGCAAGGGGATAACAAAAGAACGAACCTCTCCAACATACACCACAGAAAGGATGCCCACATGAAGCAGCACCCATTGACTCACGTGGACAACTTTCGAAGCAAATCCCACACATAAGTTGTTAAAGGATAGATAAGTAATATAAGAAGTGGAGTTTATATGCATATGACCTACATGTACGGGAATGTTTTCATTAGCATGCCTAGTCTAGAACATAAAAGGGTGCAAGCCCATCCCTTTGCCGCAAGCATTCAAAATAACAAGCCTACTGTTCAACATTTTCTCCAGTAAAATACAGGTTGCCAGGCAGGTCATACTAATTCCACGGGTTACAAAATATACTGGCAATCCAATAATATAAACATCAAGAAGAAATCCTTAACGGGAAAGCAAGAAGAAATCGACCGATCTGGGACAATTCGAAGCAGCAGTCCTTAACGGGGTTGAAGCAGCAGCCTTCCCCTCGTGCTCATCATCGCCTCCATGGCCTGCACACAGCCACCACCGTCACTCGGCCTGCTGCTGCTGCTGCTGCTAAAACAACAACAACAGCAACCACCACCAATTAGCCTAGTAAATCCAAAAATCCAATTGTGATGAAAAAACATGTCCATATCATGTGACTGCTGCAAACTGGACCCTTTTTTTGATACGCACATGGCTGCTGCAATACAAGCACACACAATAAAAGACATCTTGTAGTAGGAGGCAGGGAGGGTTGGAGCAGAGCATCTTCTCCATGGACCTCCTCTCTCTCCCACATGCCCTTGAATTCCTTGACACAATACAAGCAGACATCAGATGTTGGAGATGAAGAAAAAGACAAGGGTAGGGGAGGAAGGATTGGTACCTACCCTGGTCGAGGGGAGTTTCATCTCCATGGCATCCCACGGAGGGAGGCTCGAGGATGGCAGGCGTCCTTGGAGCTTGAGGAAGAACCGATCGTCCTCGAGCAGGACAAATTCATCCAGGAGACAGAGCTGCGCGTGGGGGCTGGGTAGGTGTCGGAGATGAACCGCCGGAGTCGCCGGAGTTGGAGGCGACCGAAGCCCTTGCCACCGGGGAGCGGCGAATCCAGCCGGATGGGTGAACACAGCGGCGCGAGGCGAGCACAGAAGGAGTGTGATGCGCGCCGCAGGAATCGATCGGACGAGATCTAGATGGCGGCGGCGGAGAGAGAGTTGGGTGAGTGGGTGCGGGTGCGTGGAGAGGGCGGCGGTGGTTGGGTGGCGCCCGCGGAGGAGTGGAGTGGAGGCCGGCCGGGGTTGGGAAGGGGATGGAGGTGTGCGGCGGCGGCGTGAGGAACCGTAGCGCGTGCCGCGACTCGTGCGAGGAGAGAGAGGGAGCGGCTCGCTGGTCACAGCGTTTTTCTTTTGGACGGGAGATCGGGACGGGTGTTTCATGCGGGCTGGTTTTTTTTGCAGTGCGTGTGTGTGGGTGGGGAGTGGGAGGTGAGACAAAAATAAACCGAACGAAAATTAACTAGACGAAAGTGGTGGGACTATTCAACCAACTCATCCGTTAGGAGCAGAGATGTGCAAGACCTATAAACCAAGAAGAAGAATGGGGTATACTCCCCAAACCAGCCTGGCGCTTGGTGTGATGCCGTTTCCGGATATTGGGGGTTCTGGTGTCCCTTTTGCTGCAGACGTTGTGATGCGCCTGCCGGGATTGCTGGCTGTATCATCCATTGTTTTCCTTTTTATAACCTCCCTCTTTATTAGCTTGTGATAATAGTTGGTTCAGGAGGAGCTTCCTCCCTCCAGCTTCACGGTTGCAATGCAATATGGAAGCAGTGATTGAAAGTCACGTGCAGTATGGTAGCAGTCATTGAAAATCGCAGCCACAACCCCTGAGGATCTGCCACCATACCTCAGCTCCAGATTATTAGAGTTTATGACTACTCTGTTGCAACCAGCCAATATGTGCGAGCTGGAGCCCGTACTTCATGGCTAGAGTTTGTGTGTTTTTTTTTAAATAGTACAGACGCAAGCGCTTATACATACATACATACATTCATTCCAGTGAACACGCACACTCTATCTCTATGAGCATCTTTGGGAGAAGGAGCCGGCATCAACACCTAGCTTGATGTAGCCACTCGGAGGTTTGGACCATCCTCCTTTCTTTGCCATAGCCTTTGTGGAATAGGCAGCCGTGTAGTTTGGCACAGCACACAAGAACTCGAATGACTCGGTCTGTGTCTGCCCTTCGTGCACTAGTTTATGACTTCCCCACTATCAGGCACCAACGGCAAATAGCTCGCGGCTGTTTCCCAGCCCGAGCATTGCACAACACAAGCTTGAGTAGATAGGTGGAGAAGAATTCCAGAGCAGCCTCACCCGCTCTGTCACTAGCACATGCCCTATCAATCAAATCTTCAACTCCTACCAGTCTCCAAACTTTCTTTGCCTTGCAACGCTGCAGGAGAACTGTGACGCACGTCCTTCCTGTCCCTGCCCACAAGCCGGTCATTGAGGCGAAACTTTATGATCATGTAACGATTTATGAAATATGGCAGCTCAGACAAGCTCAACGCACGTCCTGGTTTGTTAGCCCCCTCATATTTAGAGTCATATTTTAACCAGAATTTTCGCTAATAAAATATACTCCCTTCGTCCTATATAAGAGCGTTATTGACATCACACTAGTGTCAAAAACACTCCTATACTATGAAACGGAGGGAGTACAAGTTATACATCACAAAAATAATATCATCAAAAACTATGTTCAAATACAAATCCAAATGACATAATTTTTTATCACATGTATTAACAGTTTGTTAGTTAAATCTGTGATCAAAATTTGGCATAAAATACGGAGGGGACCAATAAACCAGGACGGAAAACAAAATGGCCATTGCGTTATGGTGAGCATCCCAATGAATGAATGAGTAAACGTATATGCCTCGAGGGGGCACAACAAGCAGGGCCTTCAAATATTCCTATGTGCAAGCCTTTTTGTTCACGGCAAATCCGTTCTTACGAATGATCTCATAACAAGGGATTCAGATGTGTAGAACCACCAGACGCCTTCGACCTATCAAACTGCCGAAACACTTTCAGACAAGGACAACATTCAACACCATGACCTCCTGCTATTATGGTCACGCGGCTGCTGGCAACTGGCAGACTGCTTCGGCCTTCGGGGATGCGTCAACTACATATTTGGAGACGCAATTCAAACAATCATTTATGAGCACCCAACCCAGCATGATGTCAGGTTGGAATCAAGCAGCAACTGGCAACTGGCAGACTGCTTCGGCCTTCGGGGATGCGCCAACTACATATTTGGAGACGCAATTCAAACAATTATTTATGAGCACCCAACCCAGCATGATGTCAGGTTGGAATCAAGCAGCACCGTCTGCGACACTGAGACAGATGCTCCCACGAAAAACAAGCTCAACGAACTCTTTCCTGCAGAAATGTGACAACATGATGCAGGCTTGACTGTTCTTTTTCAATTTGTCAGTCACTGTCCCAGTCCTCGTCGGTATTCTTCTTCGTTCGGCTGGTTCTGCCACCACGCATCCAGTTGTCGCCGGTATCCTCCTCGCTGCTGCTCTTGTAATTAGGAAAATTCACCTTCGGGGCACTCGAGCTCGTCTCTTCCTTGTAATCTGCTCCCCACACCTCATCATCTTCACTGTCTGAAACGTCATCCTCGCTGTCATCAGAAACACTAACTGCATTCTTTGGGGTCCGGCTGGGGCTTCTGGAGGCCCCAGGCATGTAATTCTGCCTGTGACTGGAACTACTCCTGTCATGTCGCATGCTGTCAAATCGCCGAGGATGTTCATCAGGTATATGCCTCTCCTTGTCGAAGCAAACCATACTATCCCTGCCATCATCAGTGTCCCAGTCCTCGCCTGATGCCTCAGTATCATCATCCAACCTGCTCGAACCTGATGTTCTTCTGTTGTTTTTGTTCTCTCTCCTGTATCTTCCCTGGCTTCTATCCTCAGCATCTGAGTTATCATACCTTCTCCCGAAACCCCTGCGCTCACCCACATCCTCACCTGACGCCTCTATCTCACTGTCATCATCCCATCTCCTTGTATCTGTTGCCCATTTATTGTTGTCGTTATCTCTCCTGTATCTTCCCTGGGTTCTATCATCGGCATCTGAGTTGTCATAGCTTCTATTGAAACCCCTCCGCTCACCCATCATCTCTTCTCTGTAGCGATACTGCAGCCTTGAAGTTTCTTCTTTCTCTGCTGCCTCCTCTTCCTCCCATTGCTTCTCTGCTGCATTCTCTATTTCTGCAATGAAGTTGTCAAGCTCCTCCTGGTCGCTATCCTCAGCTGGCTCAACATCTGCTTCTTTTAATTCCGTAGTCCCAGCAGTAGGTTGTTTATCCCCATGGAAGACATAGGGAGTACCTTGCTGCTCGTCTATGGCTCGGAAAAATCTCGAGGCAACTCGCTGGATGCTGGCCATGGCAACTGGGTCCTCTGGGTTAATACCTTTGCGACGAAGTTGTGTCTCTATTTTCTTGATATTTAGTTTCTGTGACTCAAGAGCCTGCTCATATCTAGCCTTGAATAAAGCCTGTAATAAGGATACGGATAGCAAACTCCATTATCCATAGCACAAAGCCAACAATATACCCAAAATTAGTAGAAAATGGACATAGCCCAAAACATTAAGAATCAATATTAAATTCTGGTTGAACTATCAACTGAAAAGGTCAGAGCAATCGATAGTAGTTTCAAAGTTCCATACATATAGGGTGTATGATCCAAAGCTAAACGAGAAGCTAAATGAGAACTACAAACATTTTTAACTGCAAGGGACTGACCTTCCGTTTGGTAAGCGTGTTAAAAGGTATGAGGTTCTTTGGTTGACGGTAGTTCCTTCCACGAAACATGATAATTGTTTTGGTATTGTGAATGTTAACCACTATACCACCACTCAATCTTGTCAGCATTGATGCCATTTCCTTAATTTTTTCCTTCGGGAAATTGTCACAGCAAACTTGCACTGTCTCATGGAATTTCCAGTGCATGTGCATGTTTTGAACAACACCTCCAAAGACTCCACGAACTCCAACAGGGACATAGTTTCTATTTCTGAATCCAATCTTCTTGTAAGCCTGTAGCTGCTCAGCTGTTAACAGCTCTGGATCATGACGAGGAGCTGGTAGGTCTGGTAGTTCATACTTCTTGAGCTTTTGTAGAAGTAGAGCAACTTTTTTCTTGGCCTGCATAAAGTTAACCAGATAGCTAGGTAAGCCAGTGAATTCACTATTATAAATTACCATCTGACTAAAATAAAATGATTAAAATCAAGACTATAACACAAGTTGAGTAAAGAGAAATATGCTAAATAACATATATTTTACTTAGCCAGATCCCCATAGAGAAGGAATGGATGATGAGGTGAGTAATACCCAATTCAGATAGGACTTTTTGCAGATCAAGCACAAAAAAGGGGAAAGGTGTGGAAATCTGATTTCCTGATAGATCTAGAAAATGTAATTTCTTTTCATTACGTGCTTCAATGCAGCAACTAGATAATTGTTTTCTTTAAATTACGGAGAATAATACGTTTATGACCAAGATTTCATTAAGAATGTAAGCATTATATAAGTTATGATGTGTCTTCTTTTTCATCGGGAGCAGGAATGCCCCAATAGACTTATAATATCACTACATCAGGTCTAGTGTATCGATGTCAGATATTTATATGAGAACCAAACTGTATAGAATAATTGGCATAAGCAATAAGTCATTTTAGCCCTTTTACTTGTGAAACCATACAGACGGTGGTAACCATTTATGTGCAGACATCAGGAGTGACATGGGAAGCCACAGAACTTAAATTTCTAGCGGAGTTAGCTGATGTGTTCTGATGAGAGCTAGCCTTTACTATCTATATCAAAATTTCTAGTTTACAGGCATATAGTTGGATTTGACAATCGCAAGATAGCGACTTAATTCTTTCAGTTCAACAAAGTCCCTGACAACATAATCTTGACTGTCAAAGTCAAGTCCCAACAACGTAATGATACCATCTTCTTTCTTTGATTCATTAATACATCTGAACAAATTTCACAATGCAAATGCTTCACACCCTTTCGTTTAGCATTGACAATGGCAAAACATCTTCAATCCCTTTCAAAAAGCCACACAGTGAGCAAATGTCACCATAAATTACAGCAGTTCAAAACAGCATATCTTGTTTCATGGTAGAAAAGGAGACGGATCACAGCGAGATGGCCCAAGCACCATGGCCAGAGCATTTCGCCGGCGCCGAAGGGGGATAGGGGGGAGGAGGAAATGGCGCCTCACTTACCCTCCGCATGCTGTGGATGAGCCTCTCGTCCTCGGTCATGAGCTTCTTTCGGAGCTTGACCGCGTGGCGCAGCTCCTTCTGCGTGCGGCCGGTCTCCCTCCCCATCCGCTTCTCCACCTTGCTCCGTATGCTCCTCCCCTTGCTCGTCGACATCAGCCGACGGCATACCCCTCCGCCTCCAGCGCCCGCCGGCACTAACGCGGCTGATATTGAGGCCGCGGCCGCCTCGCCCCCTCCTCCCCACGCCTTGAAGCCCACGGAGCTAATCGACGGGGCGCACCTCCGGTGGAGCGACGAAGAGGCTGCCTTCGGGAGGGTCCGGCGGAGGCTTCTCAGAGCCCACATGCTCGGTCGGCCGCGTCGCCTGGCCGCCGGTAGTTCTGGAAGGCGGCGGCGGCGGCGAGTAGGCGGAATGGGGGAGGGTTTAGCAGGCGGCGCGGGCGGTAAACCCTGGGCTGGTCTCCGGCTGCAGCTGCACGAGCTTTTACCATCCGTTGGATGTGCTGCTGTCCACGTGGAGGAGCCTCCACCGTCAGCCTGCCAGTTGGTTGTAAGAATACAGCATTACACTGTAGTCCTCCAAAATAACGCGATTACGTGTTTGACCATCAGACTATTTTTCCTTCAAAAAACACCCAAAAGGCAACTTATTTTTATAATTATGAAAAGTATAGAATACAATGAAAACAACAAGGCATAAAATGACCGGCAAAAATAAAATTACATCAAAAATTATATTCTTTGTACTGCACAAAAACAAACTTGAAAATGCACTGAACTAGCAGTAAGAGAAAAGGATTGCTATACTCCCTCCGTTCCTAGATATAAGGCTTTTAGAGATTTTAAATTTTAATACGGACTAGATATGAAGCAAAATGAGTGAATCTATACTTTAAAATACGTCTATCTACATTCATATGTAGTCCGTATTGAAATCTTTAAAAAATCTTATGTTTGAAAACGAAGGGAGTACTAGATTCTGAAGATCGCAATAGTCACTCACGATCAGAAACGAGATCTAACAACAATTGAAACAGGGCACGCCCCAAGCCCTCAAAATTCTGGGCCCACCCAAATAAGTTGCAGCTCATTTAGCCATAGCCATAAATAATTTTTGTAGATTCAAATATAGTTCATTTCCCCAAAAATGTTTGAGTTTTAAATTTTTGGTAATTTTTTTGAAAAATATTTACGTTTCAACAGTTCACTTTTTCAACAGAATGTTCGCATTTGATATTCTTTTGAGATCTAGCGTTGTTGTTTTAGTTCTTTAATATTGTAGCCCTCGTCAGCTCTAGTGGCCAACATCTTGCGGTCTCCAACGAAAGGGACGTGGTTCGCATCTTCACAAGCGCACTTTCTTTTTAGGCATTTTCGATATGTGTTGGTACAACATCCGCTAATGAGCCTACCAGCGTGGCTCCAGTGTGTGATTTGACAACTATTTATCATGAAACGCAATATATATAGGAGGTCCCGTTGAGGACCAAAACCTCGTCCTGCCTATTTTGCTTCTGATCAAGCCAGTGAGGGACACGACTTTGTGATGATTCCTAGCTATTCGCATATTCCTCTAGGCCCCATCACCCGATTGAGAATTTGTGAGTCGCGGGAGGCACGAGTTGCGCCACCAATGCCGACACTCCGATCTCTAGCCCCTAGCGCTGGTCGGTCAGGCACAACCAGACCACACCGTCGAGCAGCTCCGCGTGACGAGAGTCCACTCCATAGTCTCCACATCGTGTCATGGTGGAGCGCCCGCTCATGGACCGAGTTGCTTTGATCTAGATGATCCAAGATACTCCTTATTCTCTACTAATTCTCTACTAGATGACTCAGTTGCATCATTAGCACAAAGACCAACCACAACCAGGAAAGTTAAGCAAGCTATGGGCGTCACGTATAGCGACATCATCGTGCCCGAGTCTTGTGTCGGTCGCTTTACCAGTCGTATAACAACCACTTCCCTTTACACGTCGGGCCGACTAGAGCAGTAAGCGAACATAAACGACAAATGCTTTCACATACTCCCGTGGCATATGATTAAAGTTGGACGCTGACAGTGATATGAATGTCGCTTATCGACAAGCCACATTACACTAGGAATAAGCTGAAGGGTAGGTAACTGCCATACGAAAGCACTGCAGCATGGATTGGTTAGGTCCGAGCCTTCGGAGCTGCCGGTCTTTATCACTCATGGATCCGGCCCAGGGTCCTCCGTCTCGCTTCGATGCCACATCTTGCGCGTTGTTCCACACGTTTTGGATGAGCCCTTGTCGGACTGGCAATGTTGTCCGGTTCCTATCGGCCTAATTTGTTTGCGCGAAAGGGTCCGCGCATGCGCCAAACTCGGCGTGTTTCATGCCTAGCCTTGTTGTGTGGGGTTGTGAGGGCTTGGCTGGCCGGTTATGTTTGTGTACGCCCGTCGGCGTGCTGCATGCCCAAGCATTGCACAACGTTTTACACGGGATTTGCATGTCCGGACCCTTGTCGTCACATGCCCTAGCTGGCTAGCGCTTGTGGGGCGCTTTGATGGGTTGTACATAAGAGTAAACATCAACCCACTCCCTTTGTAAGTTGGACCGACCAGAGCAATAAATGGACACAAAGGACAGATGCTTTCCAACGCTCCCGTGGTATAGGATCAAAGCAAGGGACAGTCGTAGTGATACAAATGCCGCTTATCGACACCCAAATTTGATGTAGGGTGGAACCCTATACGGCCGATCTTTCACGAAAGGAGCGGATCCCTCGAAGAACACGAAGAACACACGGGGAATCACAAGGGAAAACACAAGAGGAACTCTCAAACCAACAAGATATAGTCACACATGTGCTAGATCCTCGGAACACAAGAGGAGATACAAGATCCAAAGTCAACAAAGGACGATACAAGAGGTAACCGGTTCTTCTCCGTGAGGAGGTCTTGATGGGGCCACCCAAGAGGGGGTCTTGAATCCAAGGGGATCTTCTCCATAGAGGGGCCGCGGTCTCTCTCGTGGAGTAGATCCGTAATGGATGAGCAAAGCTCTATCTCACATATGAGCTAAACCAATGCTAACCCTAACTAGGAGGAGGTGGAGGAGTATATATAGTCTAGGTCCACGAAGGGGTAAGCGAGAGAGAGGATACATGGGCCTCGGGCCCGAACACTGTGCGCAGACAGGTACCGGACGTCCGCTGGGGGCCGGTCGTCCAGTGGCTCGTGGGCGTCCGGACGTCCGGTAGTCTCCGGACTTCCGCTAATTCGGCTCGGGTGTCGTGGCACCGGCCGTCCGGTGGGGCCGGTCGTCCGCTCGCTGGGAGGTGTGGCCGGTCGTCCGGTCCTGGACGGACGTCCGCTCGCTGTAGCCTGGTACTTGGCACAGGTTTGCTTCAGGTGCCGGACGTCCGGTCCCGACCGGTCGTCTGGTGGCTGGAGTTTTTTCGGCAGCTCTTCTTCTTGTACTTCACGGTCGGTGTCCTCGCCGTCTTGTCCATGGTCTTCCTCCTTATTCCTGGTCATGCATAGCACATATATTTGAGGTAGTAACCATGTCTCACATGTGGAAAGTGACGGTTCGGAGAGGAGCGAGTTCACCTTGTGTCCAATGGCGTATAGTCGAGGTCTCATCTTATGTACCCTTGGGTCATGGGGAGTGGTCGAAGTGGACATGGGGATGATCGTAGGATGCTCTGCATCATCTCCCCTCCCTTGGGAAAGATCCGACCTCGGATCGAAAACCTCATCACCATGGAAACGGTTGTCGTGGACGGACTTGTAGTAGGACGAAGTGGAAGACATTGCGCAATCCAAGTACTCCAAGGTGTCTCCGGAGTGGTATACATGCAAAAAGAGCAAACACAAGCGACACTCGGAAATACAATGGTTATCGCACACAAAGTGTCCATCATGTACGAATGAGTCCATGAGGCAAGATTTTTCGTGACAAAGCACATGAAGCTTAGCAAGATGATATAGAATGATATGCAAAGCATTCATGGGAGCAAAAACATTCATTGTGCACACAAATGTGTTGTAAATATGATCAAGGCAACCACGGTGCAAAATGATGTCATAGTGAGACGGGTTATCAATAGCATGAGTATGTCAATGGATGCTCAATATGATTATGTTATCATGCAATTGATGGTAGGCAATGTGATCATTATGTATGAATATGCCATCAAGAAAGATCACAACAAATTTGCTAAGGAAATGCACAAGCTCATATATCATGGATGACATGGGAATAGATGCAACAAGACAAGCATAATGTGAGTCAATCCATGCATAGGGTGCAAAATTGTCATGAGTATGATATGTCCAATGAGCATGACATGTGTGAGCACAATCAACAAATATGGAGGTGTAGATGTACCAAAGCTCGATGTCGTGGCATGAGTGGAGGTTCGAAGGTGCATCCAAGAAGTCCGAGCGCTCCTCAATGTGAAGGTCCATGGAGCCAATCTTCAATGTCGCTCCTTCGTTCGCGAGATGTATCATGTAGACAACAAGAAGGAAACAACGATGAAAAGAGTGACCCGTCCAATATGCATATTGAGGGTGGCTCAAAGGGAAGGAGGTCACCTTTAGGAGTTTCTCAAGGATGATGGAGTTGCGCATCGTGTATGCCTTCACATAACCAATATGTCTCGTGATGGTACCGCCTTGTGAATCCTTCAAAACGAAAGAACATGACAAACACTCGGAAAAACAAATGAGGTAAGCAGAAGTGCAAAACCTATCATTCGTGTGGTAAGGTACCCAACAAGTGTATGCATCATGCTCATCATAAGAAAGGACAAGGGAGCATTTCATAGTATGGAGGCATATGATGCGATAACAACCAAATACAATAGGATCAATCAAACAAGCATGCATCACACGTAATATGTCCAAGTCTCCAAGATCAACAAACATAGCAAGTTGGCACTCAATACAAGGTGGGATGAGAGATGCAACTAATGGAGACAAGAGACAATGATCATGAAAAATTAAGTGAGAGGCATGAACATATATGTCATCAACCCAAGAAAGCGAGTAAGGATGGAACATGGGTGATGCAACCAAGCAAGTAATCATAGTGATCAAGTCAAGCAAGCTAGTAGTGCAAAGATGCAACGTACTAGAAGGAATCATGGCAAACATGTCATGGGTGCAAATAGTGTGCAAGAATAATTCACATGACATAGCACAAGCATGAAAGCAAGATATGAGGAAAGTATCATCAATGTATTGGCAAGAAGTCCTAGGTAAATAGCAATGGGACATCATGACTCTCCCAACACAAGAATCAACAATAGCATGGGGCACATGATAAACATGGCAATAGCAACAAGGATCTCCACCAAGCATGCAAATACACATAGGAGTATCATAATGGTGCATCATGGGTAAATGCAAGCAAGGGTCACAATTGCATGGCAAAGGCATAGAAGCAAGCATAGCATGCAAAGTGAACACGATAGAATGGGCATAAGGTAACAAGTGATATATAGCCCATAGCCATGTGAGAGATAAGTAGAATAGATGCGCGTAGTCCTTGCGTGAAGGGAACGGTGGTAAGGATAGTCCATGGGATCCCAAGTCATCTTTGCTCTCAAGAGCTCGTTTCGTCAACTCTTGGGATTGAGAGGTTGACGAGTATACATGAGTACCTACACAAAACAAAGGCAAACGTAAAATTGTGTGTGCGTGGTATATGTACACATCATCCATCATGATGCGCACATGCATGTGTTGGTTAGCACAAAATAGCCAATGCTCAAATAAATGAGATGCGTGATATAGAAACATGTCATCCATCATGATAGGTTTGTAGTTATGTATAGCATAATGGAGACTCAAATTGTGTAATGCATCACGAGAAATATGCAGAGCATTGTTATTCATGGAATGCATATGGTGCACGCAATTATGCGAATCATGCAAAGTATGGAATGCATCAAAATCTCCTAATATGTATGAGGAAACTATGGGGGTCTCCTCATGAGCATTTGTAGAAACATCACATGGAGAATATTGACAACATCCAAAACAATGCATATTTGGAGCAATGTGATCATGGCATGGCATAGTAGATGAATTGCGCAAATCATGTAGAGGAAGCATGGCAATATCATCACATGAAAAACAAAAGCCAATGACCATCATCTCGTCATCTATGCCATATGTACAAATAGGATTTATTTTAATGGGGCATGCATAGTTACTATGTTGAGATTGAAATGATGCAATATGGGAGATCTCACTCATAGCATATGACAAGTTCAAAGGATTGTCAAACATGATGTGACCAAAAGAATTTTCACAAGATATCCTATGGAGCATAGCATCACAACTAGGCAATTCAACATGCTCATCATCATATTCATCATAAATAGGTAAGTCATGACATGAAGAAGTCGCACTAGCATGAAGCATGGCAATAGGTGGCTGAACATCATGCAAGCAATCAATGGTAAGATAGTCCACTCGTGGGACACGAGAAGCATCATCACCTATGTTACCTTTGGAGCATCGCTCATGTGTTGTAGGTGAGGTTGCAACTTGATGGTACCATGTGGGGGGTGCATCTTCTTCCACCATGGCCATCGTTGTCTCCATTGGAGGTATGGACTTGTCGAGGATAGGCATGTCGTCATGTAGGAGACCTAGCACCAAAGAAGAAAACACACTCGGAGTAGAGGGCAAGTCGTTAGGAAGCATAGTGGCCTCACATGCCGTGTCAACTACCTCACTCACTAAGTGTTGTGGCTCACTCACTCCCTCAAGGATGCTCTCACTCATATGGTTGGCGGAGTCACTCAAATGGCTCTCAACCTCACATAGGATGTGTGGCATGCTCTCATGTGTGGGGCTAGTGGTGGTCATACTCATCCTCTCATAGGAAATGCACTCAATGTCACATATGGTGGAGTCACTCATATCACTCATGGTGGGGTGGCTCTCCTCACATGGGAATTGGGTCATCTCTTCATATGTGGGTGTCGGAGAGATGTGGGTGCAAATGTCTCCATGCTCAACTCCTATCGCCGCCTTGGTTGAAGGGATAGTCCCATGCTCAACCTTCTTGTCACCATCTTGTGGTTGGAGGCCCATATGATGTGGCACCTCGTAGCTCGTCTCCATGACCGAAGGGAATTTCCCATGCTCGGCCATCTTCCTTGAGGGGCTTCCGAAGATGGAAGTGTCGCCCTCGCTCGTAGGTTGTCGCCTTGTTGTTGAAGATGTCGATGTAGGCGAACTCACGGGAAGTAGGCGAAGATGCTGTACGTCCAAAGGCGAAGATGCCGAAGTGGTTGGTGTAGCCGTAGCTCCATCTTGGTGGTGCTCGTCTCGTGGTCTTCTCTTGTGCTCATGAAGTTTGGACTTGGCGTGAAGTAGGGCTTGTTCGGACTTGTGCATTTGCACTTGTGGAGCATCTTCATGATGATGGTGTCGTTATCGCACTTGAGCTCATAGTAGATGTCGTTCATCGTCGTCGTGCACATGTTGCTTGGAGGTGACTTTCCCTTCATGACGATGTGGATCACGAACGTGATGGTGGTCGCCATGGAGATGTGGACGTGGACGACTTGCGCTTGCATTGCTTGGGCATTCCGAAGATGATCGACTTGGTCGCCGCCGCCTTGAAGATGACGAATTGGAAGTAGACTTGATCAAGGCCCGAATCTCCTCCATCCTTGCATCTTGCTCCTCTTTTGTGCGGACAGCTTGTTGTCGATGTAGTCCCTTTTCCTTGCTTTGGAGTGACTAATGTCGATGGAGAGGTTCTCGATGCGCTCTCGCAATCTTGATTGTGCGCCTTGCATTTGTCGTTGTAGATCAAAGATGGACGCTTTGGTGATGTAGTTGTTCACGCCGTCGTTCTTGTCGAAGACCGGAGATGAAATGCCTTGCCTATCCATCACAAGACTCGAGCAAATATGAGTGGGAGAAAGAGAAGAACTATACCAAATGTACCTTGACTGATGTTGAAGATGGATCAATGATCACTCAATAATGTAACAAGGAAATAACACAATTGGTACCAATCTTGTCGATTTCTCACACCTACACAAATAAGGCTTATAGTGGAGCTCAGTGAGGATAGTGGCACAAAAATTTGATGCAAAATGTTAGCAAGAGTCAATAATGTTGAAACAGATTCACAAATTTGCAAGAGAAACAAGTAGACCAATAGCAATATGTGGCACACGGAAACACACACACGGATAGATAAATGGGGTCGTGCAACCAAGGAATGAGCACAAAATGTTGAATCCACGGAAAACGCTCGTGTTGCACAACTCAAGAGAGACGCTAGCACGATTGCTCTATAGGCGGATACGACACTTGTGCACAACCTATGATATGCAAAATGGATAAACTTTCTATCCCAAGTATGCTATATATGTATGGTTCCCGGTGTTTCTCTCAAGATGATCCAAGATGATCGGATATGACAATCTTATATGCAATGAGGTATGATGCTATGTCACTTTCTTACAAGCTTATTTGCTCTCTCTCTCTCTTGCTTAAAAGCTTATTCTTTTTTTTTCTATGGCCACTTTTGCACAATGCACAAACCAAGATAGCAATTGTGTATATGCGGTAACAAACTTGAGGCACATGAGATGATATGATACCAATATGATATGGTATGTATGCAATGGAAGGTGTATCGATGGTCACTAATGTGCACAAGTAACGTTGCCGGGCAATACTCAAATGGCTAGTCTCGATAGGCAAGTGACGCAAAAATGGGCTAGGGGTTAACAGTGCAATTGCAAGGGAGATATACAATGGTGTCGTCGAGGTTACCGTCCTTTGCGATGACGAGTGGCGGTGTTCTTGATGTAGGTACCAAGATGATGGAGACTCGTCCCTAAGTAGCCGAAACACCTTAGGAAACGGAAAAACCGCGAACTCAAAATCTCCAAAGGCAAATGTCAAATGGTGGTAGCGGAAAGCAGTGGTAGTTTTGCACTTGGCAATGCGGAAGTGGAATGATGGGTTATGCGCGTCGAAGTTGAAGTTGCCGTCCCTAAGTAGCCGAAACACCTTAGGAGACACAAGCCACAACTCAAACAAGCTCAAACAAAATTTGGTTAAGTTGGGGTGGAAGTGTATGGTGGGTAAGCCTATGCGGAAGTGGTGGTGGTGGTTGATGAAGAAGCAACCGTCCCTAAGTAGCCTAAACACCTTAGGAGACTCAAATCACAACTCAAGCAACCACTAATGCGATGGGGAACAACATGGGTTAGGTTGCGGAAGTCGGTGGTGGCTATGCGGATGATGTGGTGGAAGCCCTAGGCAAAGATGCCAAAGTTTCAAAAATTTGATGGAGTCAAATGATGTTGGTGGTATTTTTGTGGGAAGGGGGATGTCAAGAGCTTTAAAACGAGCTAAAGAACGTCAAAAATCGGAGTTCGGATAAATTAGTTATGGACAAAACAAAAATCAGCCGAAGTTGATATCTACAGGTAGCGGACGTCCGGAAATGGACGGATGTCCGGTGGCCCGACGTCCGGTGAGCTCGGAAATCCGCTAATTTCGTTCTGGAATGGGATGCCAGATGTCCGGTAAGTAGCGGATGTCCGGTGATTCCTGGGGCTTCGGACGTCCGGTAAAGTGGCGGTCGTCCGGTGGGTCGGGGTCAACGCGGGATTTGAGCTCGGGGACGCGATTTTGGGCGGAATTTTGGGATTTTGGGGTCAAAATTGATGAGATTTCGTGGATGAAAGATGGGGAAACATGGAGAAATGCTAGATCCACTCGAAACCAAGGAAATCCATGGATCAAAATCAACAAAACATCATCACACCAACAAATCACAAAAAAAAATTGGGGCTATTTTTGGTGGGGAATTTTTGAATTTGGGGAAGAACACAACAAAATCAAGCTAGAAAACAAGGGGTAGGGGCTCCAAATTTGTGATAAACCTTGCTCTGATCCAAGATGATGTAGGGTGGAACCCTATACAGCCGATCTTTCACGAAAGGAGCGGATCCCTCGAAGAACACGAAGAACACACGGGGAATCACAAGGGAAAACACAAGAGGAACTCTCAAACCAGCAAGGTATAGTCACACATGTGCTAGATCCTCAGAACACAAGAGGAGATACAAGATCCAAAGTCAACAAAGGACGATACAAGAGGTAACCGGTTCTTCTCCGTGAGGAGGTCTTGATGGGGCCACCCAAGAGGGGGTCTTGAATCCAAGGGGATCTTCTCCGTAGAGGGGCCGCGGTCTCTCTCATGGAATAGATCCGTAATGGATGAGCAAAGCTCTATCTCACATATGAGCTAAACCAATGGTAACCCTAACTAGGAGGAGGTGGAGGAGTATATATAGTCTAGGTCCACGAAGGGGTAAGTGAGAGGGAGGATACATGGGCCTCGGGACCGAACACTGTGCGCAGACAGGTAGCGGACGTCCGCTGGGGGCCGGTCGTCCGGTGGCTCGTGGGCGTCCGGATGTCCGGTAGTCTCCGGACTTCCACTAATTCGGCTCGGGTGTCGTGGCACCGGTCGTCCGGTGGGGCCGGTCGTCCGCTCGCTGGGAGGTGTGGTCGGTCGTCCGGTCCTGGACGGACGTCCGCTCGTTGTAGCCTGGTACTTGGCGCAGGTTTGCTTCAGGTGCCGGACGTCCGGTCCCGACCGGTCGTCCGGTGGCTGGAGTTTTTTCGGCAGCTCTTCTTCTTGTACTTCACGGTCGGTGTCCTCATCGTCTTGTCCATGGTCTTCCTCCTTGTTCCTGGTCATGCATAGCACATATATTTGAGGTAGTAACCATGTCTCACATGTGGAAAGTGACGGTTCGGAGAGGAGCGAGTTCACCTTGTGTCCAATGGCGTATAGTCGAGGTCTCATCTTATGTATCCTTGGGTCATGGGGAGTGGTCGAAGTGGACATGGGGATGATCGTAGGATGCTCCGCATCAAAATTACACTTGGAAGAAGCTAAATCATAGATAACTACCATACGGAAGCATCGGGACATGGATACAACCGACATCGACCTGACCTGCCTCATCTGTAGAAGCTACAACCCATACTGATTGAAGGAAATATGCCCTAGAGGCAGTAATAAAGTTGTTATTTTATATTTCCTTATATCATGATAAATGTTTATTATTCATGCTAGAATTGTATTAACCGAAAACTTGATACATGTGCGGATACATAGACAAAACACAGTGTCCCTAGTAAGCTCTACTAGACTAGCTCGTTAATCAAAGATGGTTAAGTTTCCTAACCATAGACATGTGTTGCCATTTGATGAATGGGATCACATCATTAGGGGAATGATGTGATGGACAAGACCCATCCATTAGCATAGCATATTGATCGTTAAGTTTTATTGCTATTGCTTTCTTCATGTCATATACATATTCCTTTGACTATGAGATTATGCAACTCCCGGACACCGGAGGAATACCTTGTGTGCTATCAAACGTCACAACATAACTGGGTGATTATAAAGATGCTCTACAGGTATCTCCGCAGGTGTTTGTTGAGTTGGCATAGATCAAGATTAGGATTTGTCACTCCGAGTATCGGAGAGGTATCTCTGGGCCCTCTCGGTAATACACATCATAAGAAGCCTTGCAAGCAATGTGACTAATGAGTTAGTTGCAGGATGATGTATTACGGAATGAGTAAAGAGACTTGCCGGTAATGAGATTGAACTAGGTATGAAGATACCGACGATCGAATCTCGGGCAAGTAACATACCGATGACAAAGGGAATAATGTATGTTGTCATTATGGTACGACTGATAAAGATCTTTGTAGAATATGTGGGAACCAATATGAGCATCCAGGTTCCTCTGTTGGTTATTGACCGGAGAGGTGTCTCAGTCATGTCTACATAGTTCTCGAACCCGTAGGGTCGGCACGCTTAACGTTCGATGACGATTTCGTATTATATGAGTTATGTGATTTGGTGACCGCATGTTGTTCGGAGTCCAGGATGAAATCACGGACATGACGAGGAGTCTCAAAATGGTCGAGAGGTAAAGATTGATATATAGGACGATAGTATTCGGACACCGGAAGTGTTCCGGGGGTACCGGGTACATATCGGGTCACCGGAAAGGGGTTCCGGGCACCCCCGGCAAAGATATGGGCCTAATGGGCCAAGAGGGGAAACGCAGTAGCCAGCATGGGCTGCTGCGCCCTCCATATAGGCCGAACCAGAAGGGGAAGGAAAGAGTAGAAGAGAGAAGGAAGGGGAGGGATTCGGCCTTCCCCTTCCTTCCCTCCTCCCTCCTCCTTCCTTCCCCCCTCCGGAAATTATAGAAGGGGGGGCGAATTGGACAAGGCCCCCAAGTAGGATTCCTCCTACTTGGGGCGCCCCCTTGGATGCTCCCTCTCCCTCCCACCTATATATATGAGGGGGGAGGCGCCTAGAACACACAACAACATCTGTTAGCCATGTGTGGTGCCTCCCTCCACAGATTACACCTCCGGTCATATCTTCGTAGTGCTTAGGCGAAGCCCTGTGCGGATCACTTCACCATCACTGTCACCACGCCGTCGTGCTGACGAAACTCTCCGTCGACTCTTTGCTGGATCAAGAGTTCAAGGGACGTCATTGAGCTGAACGTGTGCAGAACTCGGAGGTGTCGTACGTTCGGTGCTTGAACGGTCAGAACGAGAGGAAGTTCGACTACATCAACTGCGTTGTCAAACGCTTCCTCTTTCGGTCTACGAGGGTACGTGGACACACTCTCCCCCTCTCGTTGCTATGCATCTCCTAGATAGATCTTGCGTGAGCGTAGGAATTTTTTTAAAATTGCATGCTACGGTTGCCAAGAGTGGTATCAGAGCTAGGTCTATCCATAGATGATATGCACGAGTAGAACACAAAGAGTTGTGGGCGGTGATCGTCATACTGCTTACCACCAACGTCTTATTTTGATTCGGTGGTATTGTTGGATGAAGCGGCACGGACCAACCTTACATGATCACGTTCATGAGACCGGTTCCACCAACAGACATGCAACTAGTTTTGTATAAAGGTGGCTGGCGGGTGTCTGTTTCTCCAACTTTAGTTGAATCGAATTTGACTGCGGCCGGTCCTTGTTGAAGGTTAAAACAGCAAACTTGATAAATCACCGTTGTGGTTTTGATGGGTAGGTAAGAACGGTTCTTACTAGAAGCCCGTAGCAGCCACGTAAAACTTGCAGCAACAAAGTAGAGGACGTCTAACTTGTTTTTGCAGGGCATGTTGTGATGTGATATGGTCAAGACATGATGTGATATACGTTATTGTACGAGATAATCATGTTTTGTAAAAGTTACCGGCAACCGGTAGTAGCCTTATGGTTGTCTCTTTATTGTATGAAATGCAAACGCCATGTAATTGCTTTACTTTATCACTATGCCACTACAGCAGGATGATGCTAACGCGACACTACGATCAGAGACCCTTCGATCAAACTGTGTGTGATGCAATAATCGCAAACAATGGTGTAAAAAACCATAAAAAAGGTGCAAAACGTTTGTGATGGAGGATGCATCAAACACGGTTCAGATTTTAGTTGCGTGTGCGATGTAGGGCATACGGTTCAGTTCAATTAACCGTTTTCGATGAGGAAGAACAAAAGAAACGGGCAGCCAGATGAAGGTGTGTGCGATGTACAGCATATGCTTCACTCGGATGAACTGTTTGTGATTAGGCAACACAAAAAAACGGTCAGCTAGATCAAGGTGTGTGCAATGTACAGCATACAGTTCACTCGGATGAACTGTTTGTGATTAGGCAACACAAAAGAAACGGTCAGCCAGATCAAGGTGTGTGCGATATATGACAAGCAGTTCATGTTGGGGAACGTAGTAATTTCAAAAAATTTCCTACGCACACGCAAGATCATGGTGATGCATAGCAACGGGAGGGGAGAGTGTGTCCACATACCCTCGTAGACCGAAAGCGGAAGCGTTATGACAACGCGGTTGATGTAGTCGTACGTCTTCACGATCCGACCGATCCAAGTACCGAACGCACGGCACCTCCGAGTTCAGCACACGTTCAGCTCGATGACGTCCCGCGAACTCCGATCCAGCAGAGCTTCACGGGAGAGTTCCGTCAGCACGACGACGTGATGATGGTGATGATGTTGCTACCGACGCAGGGCTTCGCCTAAGCACCGCTATGATATGATCGAGGTGGAATATGGTGGAGGGGGGCACTGCTCACGGCTAAGAGATCAAGAGATCAATTTTTGTGTCTATGGGCTGCCCCTCTCCTCCGTATATAAAGGGGGGAGGAGAGGGCCGGCCAAGGGGAGGAGGCACGCCCAAGGGGGGAGTCCTACTCCCACCGGGAGTAGGACTCCTCTTTTCCTATTTGGAGAGGGAGAGGGAAGGAAGAGGAAGGAGGGAGGAAGGAAAGGGGGGGGGGGGCGGCCCCCTCCCTTGCTCCTTTCCCCTCCTTTCCACTAAAGCCCATTAAGGCCCATATACCTCCCGGGGGGTTCCGATAACCTCCCGGTGCTCCGGTATTATCCTGATCTTACCCGGAACCATTGCGGTATCCAAATATAGTCGTCCAATACATCGGGGACTCCGAACTACCTTCGGTACATCAAAACACATAAACTCATAATATAACCGTCATCGAACATTAAGCGTGCGGACCCTACGGGTTCGAGAACTATGTAGACATGACCGAGACACGTCTCCGGTCAATAACCAATAGCGGAACCTGGATGCTCATATTGGCTCCCACATATTCTATGAAGATCTTTATCGGTCAAACCGCATAACAACATACGTTGTTCCCTTTGTCATCGGTATGTTACTTGCCCGAGATTCGATCGTCGGTATCTCAATACCTAGTTCAATCTCGTTACCGGCAAGTCTCTTTACATGTTCCGTAATACATCATCCCGCAACTAACTCATTAGTTGCAATGCTTGCAAGTCTTAAGTGATGTGCATTAACGAGTGGGCCCAGAGATACCTCTCCGACAATCAGAGTGACAAATCCTAATCTCGAAATACGACAACCCAACAAGTACCTTCGGAGACACCTGTAGAGCAGCTTTATAATCACCCAGTTACGTTGTGACGTTTGGTAGGACACAAAGTGTTCCTCCGGTAAACGGGAGTTGCATAATCTCATAGTCATAGGAACATGTATAAGTCATGAAGAAAGCAATAACAACATACTAAACGATAAAGTGCTAAGCTAACGGAATGGGTCAAGTCAATCACATCATTCTCCTAATGATGTGATCCTGTTAATCAAATGACAACTCTTTGTCTATGGCTAGGAAACATAACCATCTTTGATTAACGAGCTAGTCAAGTAGAGGCATACTAGTGACACTCTGTTTGTCTATGTATTCACACATGTATCATGTTTCCGGTTAATACAATTCTAGCATGAATAATAAACATTTATCATGATATAAGGAAATAAATAATACTTTATTATTGCCTCTAGGGCATATTTCCTTCAGTCTCCCACTTGCACTAGAGTCAATAATCTAGATTACACAGTAATGATTCTAACACCCATGGAGCCTTGGTGCTGATCATGTTTTGCTCGTGGAAGAGGCTTAGTCAATGGGTCTGCAACATTCAGATCCGTATGTATCTTGCAAATCTCTATGTCTCTCACCTGGACTTGATCCCGGATGGAGTTGAAGCATCTCTTGATGTGCCTGGTTCTCTTGTGAAATCTGGATTCCTTTGCCAAAGCAATTGGACCAGTATTGTCACAAAAGATTTTCACTGGACCCGATGCACTAGGTATGACACCTAGATCGGATATGAACTCCTTCATCCAGACTCCTTCATTTGCTGCTTCCGAAGTAGCTATGTACTCCGCTTCACATGTAGATCCCCTACGACGCTTTGTTTAGAACTGCACCAACTGACAGCTCCACCGTTCAAGAAAAACACGTATCTGGTTTGTGATTTAGAATCGTCCGGATCAGTGTCAAAGCTTTCATCGACGTAACCATTTACGACAAGCTCTTTGTCACCTCCATAAACGAGAAACATATCCTTAGTCCTTTTCAGGTATTTTAGGATGTTCTTGACCGCTGTCCAGTGATCCACTCCTGGATTACTTTGGTACCTTTCTGCTAAACTAATAGCAAGGCACACATTAGGTCTGGTACACAGCATTGCATACATGATAGAGCCTATGGCTGAAGCATAGGGAACATCTTTCATTTTCTCTCTATCTTCTGCAGTGGTCGGGCATTGAGTCTTACTCAACTTCACACCTTGTAACACAGGCAAGAACCCTTTCTTTGCTTGATCCATTTTGAACTTCTTCAAAACTTTGTCAAGGTATGTGCTTTGTGAAAGTCCAATTAAGCGTCTCGATCTATCTCTATAGATCTTGATGCACAATATATAAGCAGCTTCACCGAGGTCCTTCATTGAAAAACTCTTATTCAAATATCCTTTTATGCTATCCAAAAATTCTATATCATTTCCAATCAACAATATGTCATCCACATATAATATGAGAAATGCTACAGAGCTCCCACTCACTTTCTTGTAAATACAGGCTTCTCCAAAAGTCTGTATAAAACCATATGCTTTGATCACACTATCAAAACGTTTATTCCAACTCCGAGAGGCTTGCACCAGTCCATAAATGGATCGCTGGAGCTTGCACACTTTGTTAGTTCCCTTTGGATCGACAAAACCTTCCGGTTGCATCATATACAACTCTTCTTCCAGAAATCCATTCAGGAATGCAGTTTTGACATCCATTTGCCAAATTTCATAATCATAAAATGCGGCAATTGCTAACATGATTCAGACAGACTTAAGCATCGCTACAGGTGAGAAGGTCTCATCGTAGTCAATCCCTTGAACTTGTCGAAAACCTTTTGCAACAAGTCGAGCTTTATAGACAATAACATTACCGTCAGCGTCAGTCTTCTTCTTGAAGATCCATTTATTCTCGATGGCTTGCCGATCATCGGGCAAGTCAACCAAAGTCCATACTTTGTTCTCATACATGGATCCCATCTCAGATTTCATGGCCTCAAGCCATTTTGCGGAATCTTGGGCTCACCATCGCTTTTCATAGTTCGTAGGTTCGTCATGGTCTAGTAACATAACCTCCAGAACAGGATTACCGTACCACTCTGGTGCGGATCTTACTCTGGTTGACCTACGAGGTTCAGTAACAACTTGATCTGAAGTTTCATGATCATCTACCACTCACTTCTTTCGAGAGAAACTCCTTCTCTAGAAAGGATCCATTCTTAGCAACGAATGTCTTGCCTTCGGATCTGTGATAGAAGGTGTACCAACTGTCTCCTTTGGGTATCCTATGAAGACACATTTCTCCGGTTTGGGTTTGGGCTTATTAGGATGAAACTTTTTCACATAAGCATCGCAACCCCAAACTTTAAGAAACGACAGCTTAGGTTTCTTGCCAAACCATAGTTCATACGGTGTCGTCTCAACGGATTTAGACGGTGCCCTATTTAACGTGAATGTAGCTGTCTCTAATGCATAATCCCAAAACGATAGTGATAAATTGGTAAGAGACATCATAGATTGCACTATATCCAATAAAGTACGGTTATGACGTTCGGACACACCATTACGCTGTGGTGTTCGAGGTGGCATGAGTTTGTGAAACTATTCCACATTGTTTAAATTGAAGACCAAACTCGCAACTCAAATATTCGTCTCTGCGATCAGATCGTAGAAACTTTATTTTCTTGTTACGATGAATTTCCACTTCACTCTGAAATTCTTTGAACTTTTCAAATGTTTCAGACTTATGTTTCATCAATTAGATATACCCATATCTGCTCAAATCATCTGTGAAGGTCAAAAAATAACGATACCTGCCGTGAGCCTCAACACTCATCGGACTGCATACATCACTATGTATTATTTCCAACAAATCAGTTGCTCGCTCCATAGTTACGGAGAACGACGTTTTAGTCATCTTGCCCATGAGGCATGGTTCGCAAGTACCAAGTGATTCATAATCAAGTGATTCCAAAAGTCCATCAGTATGGAGTTTCTTCATGCGCTTTACACCAATATGACCCAAACGGCATTGCCACAAATAAGTTGCACTATCATTATCAACTCTGCATCTTTTGGCTTCAACATTATGAATATGTGTATCACTACTATCGAGATTCATCAAAAATAGACCACTCTTCAAGGGTGCATGACCATAAAAGATATTACTCATATAAATAAAACAACCATTATTCTCAGATTTAAATGAATAACCGTCTCGCATCAAACAAGATCCAGATATAATGTTCATGCTCAATGCTGGCACCAAATAACAATTATTTAGGTCTAAAACTAATCACGAAGGTAGATGTAGAGGTAGCGTGCCGACGGTGATCACATCGACTTTGGAACCATTTCCCACGCGCATCGTCACCTCGTCCTTAGCCAGTGTTCGCTTAATCCATAGTCCCTGTTTTGAGTTGCAAATATTAGCAACAGAACCAGTATCAAATACCCAGGTGCTACTGCGAGCTCTGGTAAGGTACACATCAATAACATGTATATCACATATACCTTTGTTCACCTTGCCATCCTTCTTATCCGCCAAATACTTGGGGCAGTTCCGCTTCCAGTGACCAGTCTGCTTGTAGTAGAAGCACTCAGTCTCAGGCTTAGGTCCAGACTTGGGTTTCTTCTCTTGAGCAACAACTTGTTTGCTATTCTTCTTGAAGTTCCCCTTCTTCTTCCCTTTTCCCTTTTTCTTGAAACTGGTGGTCTTATTGACCATCAACACTTGATGCTCCTTCTTGATTTCTACCTCCGCAGCCTTTAGCATTGCGAAGAGCTCGGGAATCGTCTTATCCATCCCTTGCATGTTATAGTGTTGGGGAACGTAGTAATTTCAAAAAGTTTCCTACGCACACGCAAGATCATGGTGATGCATAGCAACGAGAGGGGAGAGTGTTGTCCACGTACCCTCGTAGACCGACAGTGGAAGCGTTATCACAACGCGGTTGATGTAGTCATACGTCTTCACGATCCCACCGATCAAGTACCGAATGTACGGCACCTCCGAGTTCTACACACGTTCAGCTCGATGACGTCCCTCGAACTCCGATCCAGCCGAGTGTTGAGGGAGAGTTTCGTCAGCACAACGGCGTGGTGACGATGATGATGTTCTACCGACGCAGGGCTTCGCCTAAGCTCCGCAACGGTATTATCGAGGTGTAATATGGTGGAGGGGGGCACCGCACACGGCTAAGAGATCTCAAGGATCAATTGTTGTGTCTCTGGGGTGCCCCCCTACCCCCGTATATAAAGGAGCAAGGGGGAGGCAGTCGGCCATGGGGAGAGGCGCGCCATAGGGGGGAGTCCTACTCCCACCGGGAGTAGGACTCCTCCTTTCCTTGTGGGAGTAGGAGAAGGGAAGGGGGAAGGAGAAAGAAGGAAGGGTGCGCCCCCCTTCCCTAGTCCAATTCGGACCAGACCATGGGGAGGGGTGCGGCCACCTTTTGAGGCCTTTCTCTCCTTTCCCGTATGGCCCATTAAGGCCCAATAAGAATTCCCGTAACTCTCCGGTACTCCGAAAAATACCCGAATCACTCGGAACCTTTCCGAAGTCCGAATATAGTCGTCCAATATATCGATCTTTACGTCTCGACCATTTCGAGACTCCTCGTCATATCCCCGATCTCATCCGGGACTCCGAACTCCTTCGGTACATCAAAACTCAATAAAACTGTCATCGTAACGTTAAGCGTGCGGACCCTACGGGTTCGAGAACTATGTAGACATGACCGAGACACGTCTCCGGTCAATAACCAATAGCGGGACCTGGATGCCCATATTGGCTCCCACATATTCTACGAAGATCTTTATCGGTCAGACCGCATAACAACATACGTTGTTCCCTTTGTCACCGGTATGTTACTTGCCCGAGATTTGATCGTCGGTATCTCGATACCTAGTTCAATCTCGTTACCGGCAAGTCTCTTTACTCGTTCCGTAACACATCATCCCGCAACTAACTCATTAGTCACAATGCTTGCAAGGCTTATAGTGATGTGCATTACCGAGTGGGCCCAGAGATACCTCTCCGACAATTGGAGTGACAAATCCTAATCTCGAAATACGCCAACCCAACAAGTACCTTTGGAGACACCTGTAGAGCACCTTTATAATCACCCATTTACGTTGTGACGTTTGGTAGCACACAAAGTGTTCCTCCGGTAAACGGGAGTTGCATAATCTCATAGTCATAGGAACATGTATAAGTCATGAAGAAAGCAATAGCAACATACTAAACGATCGAGTGCTAAGCTAACGGAATGGGTCAAGTCAATCACGTCATTCTCCTAATGAGGTGATCTCGTTAATCAAATGACAACTTATGTCTATGGCTAGGAAACATAACCATCTTTGATTAATGAGCTAGTCAAGTAGAGGCATACTAGTGACACTCTGTTTGTCTATATATTCACACATGTATTGTGTTTCCGGTTAATACAATTCTAGCATGAATAATAAACATTTATCATGATACAAGGAAATAAATAATACTTTATTATTGCCTCTAGGGCATATTTCCTTGAGTCTCCCACTTGCACTAGAGTCAATAATCTAGATTACACAGTAATGATTCTTACACCCATGGAGCCTTGGTGCTGATCATGTTTTGCTCGTGGAAGAGGCTTAGTCAATGGGTCTGCAACATTCAGATCCGTATGTATCTTGCAAATTTCTATGTCTCCCACCTGGACTAAATCCTGGATGGAATTGAAGCGTCTTTTGATGTGCTTGGTTCTCTTGTGAAATCTGGATTCCTTTGCCAAGGCAATTGCACCAGTATTGTCACAAAAGATTTTCATAGGACCCGATGCACTAGGTATGACACCTAGATCGGATATGAACTCCTTCATCCAGACTCCTTCATTTGCTGCTTCCGAAGCAGCTATGTACTCCGCTTCACATGTAGATCCCGCCACGACGCTTTGTTTAGAACTGCACCAACTGACAGCTCCACCGTTCAATGTAAATACGTATCCGGTTTGCGATTTAGAATCGTCCGGATCAGTGTCAAAGCTTGCATCAACGTAACCATTTACGATGAGCTCTTTGTCACCTCCATATACGAGAAACATATCCTTAGTCCTTTTCAGGTATTTCAGGATGTTCTTGACCGCTGTCCAGTGATCCACTCCTGGATTACTTTGGTACCTTCCTGCTAGACTTATAGCAAGGCATACATGAGGTCTGGTACACAAGCATTGCATACATGATAGAGCCTATGGCTGAAGCATAGGGGACATCTTTCATCTTCTCTCTATCTTCTGCAGTGGTCGGGCATTGAGTCTTACTCAACTTCACACCTTGCAACACAGGCAAGAATCCTTTCTTTGCTTGATCCATTTTGAACTTCTTCAAAACTTTGTCAAGGTATGTGCTTTGTGAAAGTCCAATTAAGCGTCTTGATCTATCTCTATAGATCTTGATGCCCAATATATACGCAGCTTCACCGAGGTCTTTCATTGAAAAACTCTTATTCAAGTATCCCTTTATGCTATCCAGAAATTCTATATCATTTCCAATCAGTAATATGTCATCCACATATAATATCAGAAATGCTACAGAGCTCCCACTCACTTTCTTGTAAATACAGGCTTCTCCAAAAGTCTGTATAAAATCAAATGCTTTGATCACACTATCAAAGCGTTTATTCCAACTCCGAGAGGCTTGCACCAGTCCATAAATGGATCGCTGGAGCTTGCACACTTTGTTAGCTCCCTTTGGATCGACAAAACCTTCTGGTTGCATCATATACAACTCTTCTTCCAGAAATCCATTCAGGAATGCAGTTTTGACATCCATTTGCCAAATTTCATAATCATAAAATGCGGCAATTGCTAACATGATTCGGACAGACTTAAGCATCGCTACGGGTGAGAAGGTCTCATCGTAGTCAATCCCTTGAACTTGTCGAAAACCTTTCGCAACAAGTCGAGCTTTATAGACAGTAACATCACCATCAGCGTCAGTCTTCTTCTTGAAGATCCATTTATTTTCAATGGCTTGCCGATCATTGGGCAAGTCAACCAAAGTCCATACTTTGTTCTCATACATGGATCCCATTTCAGATTTCATGGCCTCAAGCCATTTTGCGGAATCTGGGCTCACCATCGCTTCTTCATAGTTCGTAGGTTCGTCATGGTCTAGTAACATAACTTCCAGAACAGGATTACCGTACCACTCTGGTGCGGATCTTACTCTGGTTGATCTACGAGGTTCAGTAATAACTTGATCTGAAGTTTCAGGATCATCATCATTAACTTCCTCACTAATTGGTGTAGGTGTCTCAGAAACTGGTTTCTGTGATGAACTACTTTCCAATAAGGGAGCAGGTATAGTTACCTCATCAAGTTCTACTTTCCTCCCACTCACTTCTTTCGAGAGAAACTCCTTCTCTAGAAAATTTCCAAATTTAGCAACAAAAGTTTTGCCTTCGGATCTGTGATAGAAGGTATACCCAATAGTATCCTTTGGGTATCCTATGAAGACACATTTCTCCGATTTGGGTTCGAGCTTATCAGGTTGAAGTTTCTTCATATAAGCATCGCAGCCCCAAACTTTAAGAAACGACAACTTTGGTTTCTTGCCAAACCACAGTTCATAAGGCGTCGTCTCAACGGATTTTGATGGTGCCCTATTTAACGTGAATGTAGCTGTCTCTAATGCATAACCCGAAAACGATAGTGGTAAATTGGTAAGAGAGATCATAGATTGCACTATATCCAATAAAGTACAGTTATGACGTTCGGACACACCATTATGCTGTGGTGTTCCAGGTGGCACGAATTTGTGAAACTATTCCACATTGTTTTAATTGAAGACCAAACTCGTAACTCAAATATTTTCCTCCACGATCAGATCGTAGGAATTTTATTTTCTTGCTACGATGATTTTCAACTTCACTATGAAATTCTTTGAACTTTTCAAATGTTTCAGACTTATGTTTCATTAAGTAGATATACCCATATCTGCTCAACTCATCTGTGAAGGTGAGAAAATAACGATATCCGCCACGAGCCTCAATATTTATTGGACCACACACATCTGTATGTATGATTTCCAACAAATCTGTTGCTCTCTCCATAGTTCCGGAGAACGGCGTTTTAGTCATCTTGCCCATGAGGCACGGTTCGCAAGCATCAAGTGATTCATAATCAAGTGATTCCAAAATCCCATCAGTATGGAGTTTCTTCATGCGCTTTACACCAATATGACCTAAACAGCAGTGCCACAAATAAGTTTCACTATCATTATTAACTTTGCATCTTTTGGCTTCAATATTATGAATATGTGTATCACTACGATCGAGATCCAACAAACCATTTTTGTTGGTGTGTATGACCATAAAAGGTTTTTTATTCATGTAAACAGAACAACAATTGTTCTCTAACTTAAATGAATAACCGTATTGCAATAAACATGATCAAATCATATTCATGCTCAACGCAAACACCAAATAACATTTATTTAGTTTCAACACTAATCCCGAAAGTATAGGGAGTGTGCGATGATGATCATATCAATCTTGGAACTACTTCCAACACACATCGTCACCTCGCCTTTTACTAGTCTCTGTTTATTCTGCAACTCCCGTTTTCGAGTTACTACTCTTAGCAACTGAACCAGTATCAAATACTGAGGGGTTGCTATAAACACTAGTAAGTACACATCAATAACATGTATATCCAATATACCTTTGTTCACTTTGCCATCCTTCTTATCCACCAAATACTTGGGGTAGTTCCGCCTCCAGTGACCAGTCCCTTTGCAGTAGAAGCACTTAGTCTCAGGCTTTGGTACAGACTTGGGCTTCTTCACTTGAGTAGCAACTTGCTTGCCTTTCTTTTTGAAGTTCCCCTTCTTCCCTTTTCCCTTTTCTTGAAACTAGTGGTCTCGTCAACCATCAACACTTGAAGTGGTCTCGTCAACCATCAACACTTGATGTTTTTCTTGATTTCTACCTTCGTCGATTTCAGCATCACGAAGAGCTCGGGAATTACTTTCGTCATCCCTTGCATACTATAGTTCATCACGAAGTTCTACTAACTTGGTGATGGTGACTAGAGAATTCTGTCAATCACTATTTTATCTGGAAGATAAACTCCCACTTGATTCAAGCGATTGTAGTACCCAGACAATCTGAGCACATGCTCACTAGTTGAGCGATTCTCCTCCATCTTTTAGCTATAGAACTTGTTGGAGACTTCATATCTCTCAACTCGGGTATTTGCTTGAAATATTAACTTCAACTCCTGGAACATCTTATATGTTCCATGATGTTCAAAACGTCTTTGAAGTCCCGATTCTAAGCTGTGAAGCATGGTGCACTAAACTATCAAGTAGTCATCATATTGAGCTAGCCAAACGTTCATAACGTCCGCATCTGCTCCTGCAATAGGTCTGTCACCTAGCGGTGCATCAAGGACATAATTTTTCTGTGCAGCAATGAGGATAATCCTCAAGTTACGGACCCAGTCTGTGTAATTGCTACCATCATCTTTCAACTTTGCTTTCTCAAGAAACGCATTAAAATTCAACGGAACAACAGCACGGGCCATCTATCTACAATTAACATAGACAAGCAAAATACTATCATGTACTAAGTTCATGATAAATTCAAGTTCAATTAGTCATATTACTTAAGAACTCCCACTTAGATAGACATCCCTCTAATCCTCTAAGTGATCACGTGATCCATATCAACTAAACCATGTCCGATCATCACGTGAGATGGAGTAGTTTTCAATGGTGAACATCACTATGTTGATCATATCTACTATATGATTCACGCTCGACCTTTCGGTCTCCGTGTTCCGAGGCCATATCTGTTATATGCTAGGCTCGTCAAGTTTAACCTGAGTATTCCGCGTGTGCAATTGTTTTGCACCCGTTGTATTTGAACGTAGAGCCTATCACACCCGATCATCACGTGGTGTCTCAGCACGAAGAACTTTCGCAACGGTGCATACTCAGGGAGAACACTTATACTTTGATAATTTAGTGAAGGATCATCTTATAATGCTACCGTCAAACAAAGCAAGATAAGATGCATAAAGGATTAACATCACATGCAATCAATATAAGTGATATGATATGGCCGTCATCATCTTGTGCTTGTGATCTCCATCTCCGAAGCACCGTGCTTGTGATCTCCATCTCCGAAGCACCGTCATGATCACCATCGTCACCGGCGCGACACCTTGATCTCCATCGTAGCATCGTTGTCATCTGGCCAACTTATTGCTTTTACGACTATCGCTACCGCTTAGTGATAAAGTAAAACTATTACATGGCGATTGCATCTCATACAATAAAGCGACAACCATATGGCTCCTGCCAGTTGCCGATAACTCGGTTAAAAACATGATCATCTCATACAACACATTATATCACATCATGTCTTGACCATATCACATCACAACATGCCCTGCAAAAACAAGTTAGACGTCCTCTACTTTGTTGTTGCATATTTTACGTAGCTGCTACGGGCTTTGCAAGAACCGTTCTTACCTACGCATCAAAACCACAACGATAGTTTGTCAAGTTGGTGCTGTTTTAACCTTCGCAAGGACCGGGCGTAGCCACACTCGGTTCAACTAAAGTGAGAGAGACAGACACCCGCCGGTCACCTTTAAGCAACGAGTGCTCGCAACGGTGAAACCAGTCTCGCGTAAGCGTACGCGTAATGTCGGTCCGGGCCGCTTCATCTCACAATACCGCTGAACCAAAGTATGACATGCTGGTAAGTAGTATGACTTATATCGCCCACAACTCACTTGTGTTCTACTCGTGCATAGCATCAATGCATAAAACCTGGCTCGGATGCCACTGTTGGGGAATGTAGTAATTTCAAAAAGTTTCCTACGCACACGCAAGATCATGGTGATGCATAGCAACGAGAGGGGAGAGTGTTGTCCACGTACCCTCGTAGACCGACAGCGGAAGTGTTATCACAACGCGGTTGATGCAGTCGTACGTCTTCACGATCCGACCGATCAAGTACCGAACGTACGGCACCTCCGAGTTCTACACACGTTCAGCTCGATGACGTCCCTCGAACTCCGATCCAGCCGAGTGTTGAGGGAGAGTTTCGTCAGCACAACGGCGTGGTGACGATGATGATGTTCCACCGACGCAGGGCTTCGCCTAAGCTCCGCAACGGTATTATCGAGGTGTAATATGGTGGAGGGGGGCACCGCACACGGCTAAGAGATCTCAAGGATCAATTGTTATGTCTCTGGGGTGCCCCCCTGCCCCGTATATAAAGGAGCAAGGGGGAGGCAGTCGGCCAAGGGGAGAGGCGCGCCATAGGGGGGAGTCCTACTCCCACCGGGAGTAGGACTCCTCCTTTCCTTGTGGGAGTAGGAGAAGGGAAGGGGGAAGGAGAAAGAAGGAAGGGTGCGCCCCCTTCCCTAGTCCAATTCGGACCAGACCATGGGGAGGGGTGCGGCCACCTTTTGAGGCCTTTCTCTCCTTTCCCGTATGGCCCATTAAGGCCCAATACGAATTCCTGTAACTCTCCGGTACTCCGAAAAATACCCGAATCACTCGGAACCTTTCCGAAGTCCGAATATAGTCGTCCAATATATCGATCTTTACGTCTCGACCATTTCGAGACTCCTCGTCATATCCCCGATCTCATCCGGGACTCCGAACTCCTTCGGTACATCAAAAATCAATAAAACTGTCATCGTAACGTTAAGCGTGCGGACCCTACGGGTTCGAGAACTATGTAGACATGACCGAGACACGTCTCCGGTCAATAACCAATAGCGGGACCTGGATGCCCATATTGGCTCCCACATATTCTATGAAGATCTTTATCGGTCAGACCGCATAACAACATACGTTGTTCCCTTTGTCACCGGTATGTTACTTGCCCGAGATTTGATCGTCGGTATCTCGATACCTAGTTCAATCTCGTTACCGGCAAGTCTCTTTACTCGTTCCGTAACACATCATCCCGCAACTAACTCATTAGTCACAATGCTTGCAAGGCTTATAGTGATGTGCATTACCGAGTGGGCCCAGAGATACCTCTCCGACAATTGGAGTGACAAATCCTAATCTCGAAATACGCCAACCCAACAAGTACCTTTGGAGACACCTGTAGAGCACCTTTATAATCACCCATTTACGTTGTGACGTTTGGTAGCACACAAAGTGTTCCTCCGGTAAACGGGAGTTGCATAATCTCATAGTCATAGGAACATGTATAAGTCATGAAGAAAGCAATAGCAACATACTAAATGATCGAGTGCTAAGCTAACGGAATGGGTCAAGTCAATCATGTCATTCTCCTAATGAGGTGATCTCGTTAATCAAATGACAACTTATGTCTATGGCTAGGAAACATAACCATCTTTGATTAACGAGCTAGTCAAGTAGAGGCATACTAGTGACACTCTGTTTTTCTATATATTCACACATGTATTATGTTTCCGGTTAATACAATTCTAGCATGAATAATAAACATTTATCATGATACAAGGAAATAAATAATACTTTATTATTGCCTCTAGGGCATATTTCCTTCATATAGTTCATCACGAAGCTCTTGTAGCTTGGTGGCAGTGATTGAAGAATTCTATCAATGACGCTATCATCCGGAAGATTAACTCCCAGTTGAATCAAGTGATTGTTATACCCAGACATTCTGAGTATATGCTCACTGACAAAACTATTCTCCTCCATCTTGCAGCTGTAGAACTTATTGGAGACTTCATATCTCTCAATCTGGGCATTTGCTTGAAATATTAACTTCAACTCCTGGAACATCACATATGCTCCATGACGTTCAAAACGTCGTTGAAGTCCCGGTTCTAAGCCGTAAAGCATGGCACACCGAACTATCGAGTAGTCATCAGCTTTGCTCTGCCAGACGTTCATAACATCTGGTGTTGCTCCTGCAGCAGGTTTGGCACCTAGCGGTGCTTCCATGACGTAATTCTTCTATGCAGCAATGAGGATAATCCTCAAGTTATGGACCCAGTCCGTGTAATTGCTACCATCATCTTTCAACTTTGCTTTCTCAAGGAACGCATTAAAATTCAACGGAACAACAGCACGAGCCATCTATCTACAACAAACATAGACATGCAAAATACTATCAGGTACTAAGTTCATGATAAATTTAAGTTCAATTAATCATATTACTTAAGAACTCCCACTTAGATAGACATCCCTCTAATCATCTAAGTGATCACGTGATCCAAATCAACTAAACCATGTCCGATCATCACGTGAGATGGAGTAGTTTTCAATGGTGAACATCACTATGTTGATCATATCTACTATATGATTCACGCTCGACCTTTCGGTCTCAGTGTTCCGAGGCCATATCTGCATATGCTAGGCTCGTCAAGTTTAACCCGAGTATTCTGCGTGTGCAAAACTGGCTTGCACCCGTTGTAGATGAACGTAGAGCTTATCACACCCGATCATCACATGGTGTCTCGGCACGACGAACTTTGGCAACGGTGCATACTCAGGGAGAACACTTTTATCTTGAAATTTAGTGAGAGATCATCTTATAATGCTACCGTCAAACAAAGCAAAATAAGATGCATAAAGGATAAACATCACATGCAATCAATATAAGGGATATGATATGGCCATCATCATCTTGTGCTTGTGATCTCCATCTTCGAAGCACTGTCATGATCACCATCGTCACCGGCGCGACACCTTGATCTCCATCGTAGCATCGTTGTCGTCTCGCCAACTATTGCTTCTACGACTATCGCTACTACTTAGTGATAAAGTAAAGCAATTACAGGGTGATTGCATTGCATACAATAAAGCGACAACCATATGGCTCCTGCCAGTTGCCGATAACTCGGTTACAAAACATGATCATCTCATACAATGAAATATAGCATCATGCCTTGACCATATCACATCACAACATGCCATGCAAAAACAAGTTAGACGTCCTCTACTTTGTTGTTGCAAGTTTTACGTGGCTGCTATGGGCTGAGCAAGAACCGTTCTTACCTACGCATCAAAACCACAACGATAGTTCATCAAGTTAGTGCCGTTTTAACCTTCTCAAGGACCGGGCGTAGTCACACTCGGTTCAACTAAAGTTGGAGAAACTGACTCCCGCCAGCCACCTGTGTGCAAAGCACGTCGGTAGAACCAGTCTCGCGTAAGCGTACGCGTAATGTCGGTCCGGGCCGCTTCATCCAACAATACCGCCGAACCAAAGTATGACATGCTGGTAAGCAGTATGACATGTATCGCCCACAACTCACTTGTGTTCTACTCGTGCATATAACATCAACGCATAAAACTAGGCTCGATGCCACTGTTGGAAAACGTAGTAATTTCAAAAAAAATCCTATGCACACGCAAGATCATGGCGATGCATAGCAACGAGAGGGGAGAGTGTGTCCACGTACCCTCGTAGACCAAAAGCGGAAGTGTTATGACAACGCAGTTGATGTAGTCATACGTCTTCACGATCCGACCGATCCAAGTATCGAACGCACGGCACCTTCGAGTTCAGCACACGTTCAGCTCGATGACATCCCGCGAACTCCGATCCAGCAGAGCTTCATGGGAGAGTTCCGTCAGCACGACGGCGTGATGACGGTGATGATGTTGCTACCGACGCAGGGCTTCGCCTAAGCACCGCTACGATATGATCGAGGTGGAATATGGTGGAGGGGCACCGCACACGGCTAAGAGATCAAGAGATCAATTGTTGTGTCTATGGGGTGCCCCTCTCCTCCGTATATAAAGGGGGGAGGAGAGGGCCGGTCAAGGGGAGGAGGCGCGCCCAAGGGGGGAGTCCTACTCCCACCGGGAGTAGGACTCCTCCTTTTCCTATTTGGAGAGTTAGAGGGAAGGAAGAGGAAGGAGGGAGGAAGGAAAGGGGGGGCCGGCCCCCCTCCCAATTCGGATTGGGCTTGGGAGGGCGCATGTAACGCCCCGAGACCGACGGTCCAGACGCCTGCCATGTTTTGCGTGACCGTCGTGTGTTTTATTTGTTTGTTGCATTTCATCATGGCATCATCCGCATTGCATCCGCATGTTTTCTTAAACTCGTGGTCCGTTCGTAGTTGCCGCTTCTTCCTCGTCTCTGTTGACCTTTCTCAAGACCAATCGTTCTTTTGTTGTCCGACCGTCTGAGCCTCTCTGCACAATGCACAAAACCCCTTCTCGCGCGCGTCCGAAACCTGTCCCAATCCCGACCTGCTCAGTCATCACCGTTGCATCCGGATCATCCCTAAACATCTATAAAACATCACCGTTTTCTTCATTGGACTCTCCAACCTATTTATCTCGACCGTTTGATTTTAATCGGAGGGTCCGATTAGCCCCTGACCAGAAATCCTTGCTTTATATACTGCCTACCCCTAGATTCTAGGAGCCTTGTTCCATCCATTCCCTCACCTGCCGCCGCCACTCCCTTCCTCGGGATCCCTCCCGATCCAGCCGCCAGCCCACCTGGTCTCCTCCTCGTCTTTCCCACTGAGCCAACCACCATCTCCCCTCGATCCAACCAGCAGCTGCCTCCTCCTTCCTCGCGTCTGAGCCCGAGGAGCCCCTGCGCCGTGCTCCTCCCTTGGCCTTGCCTCTGCCGTCTCCAGCACCGAGCCACCGGCGAGCAGCAGCTGCAGAACCATCGCCAGGCCAGCCCCCTTGCGCTCCATTTTCTTTCCCTTCCTCCCTGACCCACTTCTCCTTCCGTTCTCTGATCCCTCTCTCTCTTTCTCGATGTGTGTTGTCCGCAGGAGACGCCATGAACATCACCGCAGCAGCCGCCGCCCTGCCAGGTCCCTCTGGAGCCTGCAGTCACTTCGACCGCGCGCCGTCTTCCCCCTCAACCACCTCCCGCAGGACCCTCCTGCTCCGCAAGTCCAGGCCGCGGCCTCCTCTGCTTCCCTCGTCCTCGCTCGATCTCGAGCAGGGGAGCAGGCACGTCATCGCTCCCTCTGCCATGGAGCTCGCGTCCCCTCGCGTCGCGCCGCCGGTCTCCTCTCCGGCCAGGCCCGTCCCCTGCTCCTCCCCTGCGCCTGAAGCTTGTCCCGCCGGCCACTGCTTGCTTTGTATTGAGCAGAGGAGAACGCCAGCGCCTCGCCTTGGCCCTCCTCGACCTCCTTCTGCCGGATCCGTCCTCCTCGTCCATCCACTCGTCGCCGGAGGTCACCATCATGCCCGGCACCCCTCGCTGGTGAGACCTCGCCGCTGTGCGCCCCGATTCTCTCTCTCTCTCTGGCCGCTCTGACCTCCCCTGCCCTCCATCTTTCTCTTTGGAAAGAAGCAGGTCGCTCCCCTCGTCCAGCTCGAGATCCGGAGGATCCCCGTCGTCAGCCACCTCGAGCCACCCCGCGCCAAGTCCCGCTGCCGACGCCTCCTGCATCGCGCCCTTGCCTGTGTAGCTGCGCCGCTGCCTGCCTTCGACCCCCACTGCTCGATCCCCTGCTTCAGAAACAAGACGACGAGCACCCGCCTCATCCAGCCTCCCCGTTGACCGGCTGCACCTCGTGGCCCAGCTCCAGCCGGCCTCGTCCCGATCTGCCAGCCCGCGTCTAGCCTCCCCACCGAGCCGGCCTGTTGGCCCAATGTGAGCATAGCCCAGCCCATCTCTGTTGGCCCAGCAGTGCACTCAGATTCGGCCTGATATGCTTTTTTTCCTGCTCTGGTCCAATTTGTCTATTATTCCAGAGAGTGCAGTTTTACAGAAAAACCCTCAAACATCATGCATATAATAACTCTTTAACAGTGCATCATATGTAAAAACTTTATATATGAAAAATGCTCAGAATTTCATCTAGTTTCATAATATGCTGCTTACATCCTTGTTTAAAATGTTTAAAATGCTGCTTGCATTTATTTTGCTAAATGCCATGCTAAATGCTTTAATTCATAACTAATTAACCATAACTCGGAATTTAATAAACTTTATATGTAAATGGGGTAGAAAAATGCCTAGTTTAACATGGTACACTTTATTTTGCTGTTTAACAACATTAAAATTGTGTTTAGGGCAGAACAGTACCAAATCAAAATATGCACATGAGGATTTTCCGGAATTGTTGTTTGTTATTTCCGGCCTCATTTAAACTTGCCTAAATAGATAGTTTATTTATGCTTCACCCCTTGCCATGTTTAACAACATTTAATATTGTTGGTTACATAAACGGGAGAGAACTAAATAATTGATGTGGTGTTTTGCCAATATGCAACTCATTGCATATTGAGCTCCACTTAATTTGTAGTGTTGTTTGTTGCATTTGCCATGCCAGGAATCATTAAACCGGACATGCATCATACTTGATTTTGCATCATGCCATGCTTATGTGTTGGTTGTTTACTATGTTGTTTGTTTCTTTCCGGGTTGCTTCTCTCGTTAGCTTCGGTTTCGTTCCGGAGTTGTGAGGATTCGTTCGACTACCTCCGTTTGTCTTCTTCATGGACTCGTTCTTCTTCCTTGCGGGATCTCAGGAAAGATGACCATACCCTCGAAATCACTTCTATCTTTGCTTGCTAGTTGTTCGCTCTATTGCCCTGTTGCGCTACCTACCACTTGATAATATGCCTCCCATATTGCCATGTCAAGCCTCTAACCCACCTTTCCCAGCAAACCGTTGTTTGGCTATGTTACCGCTTTTGCTCAGCCCCTCTTATAGCGTTGCTAGTTGCAGGTGAAGATGAAGATTGTTCCATGTTGGAACATGGATATTGTTGGGATATCACAATATCTTTTATTTTAATTAATGCATCTATATACTTGGTAAAGGGTGGAAGACTCGGCCTTATGCCTGGTGTTTTGTTCCACTCTTGCCGCCCTAGTTTCCGTCATACCGGTGTTATGTTCCTTGATTTTGCGTTCCTTATGCGGTTGGGTGATTTATGGGACCCCCTTGACAGTTCGCTTTGAATAAAACTCCTCCAGCAAGGCCCAACCTTGGTTTTACCATTTGCTACCACCTATCCCCTTTTCCCTTGGGTTCTGCAGACTCAAGGGTCATCTTTATTTTAGACCCCCCCGGGCCAGTGCTCCTTCGAGTGTTGGTCTGAACCGAGCTGCCTGCGGGGCCACCTTGGGGAAACTTGAGGTCTGGTTTTACTCGTAGCTAGTCTCATCCGGTGTTGCCCTGAGAACGAGATATGTGCAGCTCCTATCGGGATTTGTCGGCACATCGGGTGGCTTTGCTGGTCTTGTTTTACCTTTGTCGAAATGTCTTGTAAACTGGGATTCCGAGACTGATCGGGTCTTCCCGGGAGAAGGAATATCCTTCGTTGACCATGAGAGCTTATAATGGGCTAAGTTGGGACACCCCTGCAGGGTATTATCTTTCGAAAGCCGCGCCTGCGGTTATGTGGCAGATGGGAATTTGTTAATATCCGGTTGTAGAGAACTTGACACTTGACTTAATTAAAAAATACATCAACCGCGTGTGTAGCCGTGATGGTCTCTTCTCGGCGGAGTCCGGGAAGTGAACACGGTTCTTGTGTTATGTTTGACATAAGTAGGAGTTCAGGATCACTTCTTGATCATTGCTAGCTTCACGACCGTTCCGTTGCTTCTCTTCTCGCTCTTATTTGCGTATGTTAGCCACCATATATGCTTAGTGCTTGCTGCAGCTCCACCTCATTACCCTATCCTACCCATAAGCTTAAATAGTCTTGATCTCGCGGGTGTGAGATTGCTGAGTCCTCGTGGCTCACATATACTTCTAAAACAGTTGCAGGTGCCGAGGATACTAGTGCAGGTGACGCCACCGAGCTCAAGTGGGAGCTCGTTGAAGCTCTTGTTCGTTGTGTTGTTTCGTTTCCTGTTGATCAGTAGTGGAGCCCAGTTGGGACGACCAGGGATCTAGCATTTGGGGTTGTCTTCTTTTATTTTGGTTCCGTAGTCGGACCTATGTGTGTACTCTGATTGATGTATGATTTATTTATGTATTGTGTGAAGTGGTGATTGTAAGCCAACTCTTTATCCCATTCTTGTTCATTACATGGGATTGTGTGAAGATGACCCTTCTTGCGACAAAACCACAATGCGGTTATGCCTCTAAGTCGTGCCTCGACACGTGGGAGATATAGCCGCATCGTGGGTGTTACAGGCGCGCCCCCTCCCTTGCTCCTTTCCCCTCCTTTCCACTAAAGCCCACTAAGGCCCATATACCTCCCGGGGGTTCCGATAACCTCCCGGTGCTCCGGTATTATCCCGATCTCACCCGGAACCATTCCGGTATCCAAATATAGTCGTCCAATATATTGATCTTTACGTCTCGACCATTTCGAGACTCCTCGTCATGTCCATGATCACATCTGGGACTCCGAACTACCTTCGGTACATCAAAACACATAAACTCATAATATAACCGTCATCGAACTTTAAGCGTGCGGACCCTACGGGTTCGAGAACTATGTAGACATGACCGAGACACGTCTCCGGTCAATGACCAATAGCGGAACCTGGATGCTCATATTGGCTCCCACATATTCTACGAAGATCTTTATCGGTCAAACCGCATAACAACATACGTTGTTCCCTTTGTCATCGGTATGTTACTTGCCCGAGATTCGATCGTCGGTATCTCAATACCTAGTTCAATCTCGTTACCGGCAAGTCTCTTTACTCGTTCCGTAATACATCATCCCGCAACTAACTCATTAGTTGCAATGCTTGCAAGGCTTAAGTGATGTGCATTACCGAGTGGGCCCAGAGATACCTCTCCGACAATCGGAGTGAAAAATCCTAATCTCGAAATACGCCAACCCAACAAGTACCTTCGGAGACACCTGTAGAGCACCTTTGTAATCACCCAGTTACGTTGTGACGTTTGGTAGCACACAAAGTGTTCCTCCGGTAAACGGGAGTTGCATAATCTCATAGTCATAGGAACATGTATAAGTCATGAAGAAAGCAATAGCAACATACTAAACGATCAAGTGCTAAGCTAACGGAATGGGTCAAGTCAATCACATCATTCTCCTAATGATGTGATCCCGTTAATCAAATGACAACTCTTTGTCTATGGCTAGGAAACATAACCATCTTTGATTAACGAGCTAGTCAAGTAGAGGCATACTAGTGACACTCTGTTTGTCTATGTATTCACACATGTATCATGTTTCCGGTTAATACAATTCTAGCATGAATAATAAACATTTATCATGATATAAGGTAATATCAAATAACAACTTTATCATTGCCTCTAGGGCATATTTCCTTCAGTTCACTCAGATGAACTGTTTGCGTTGAGACAAGTGAACAGAAATGGTTCAATATAACAAATACCATAAATATTGCAAGGTTCGAATTCAAAGATTACAACACCCAAATTCAAACATTGCAAACTTCGTCATTTCTGAAAAGGGATCAGCTATTGATAAATCATGTATGGGTTTGACACAATGACTTGCAATTGCTTTGCCATATGCTCTTCCAATACGAAGTTTAGCTTTTTTGGAGCCTCTTCCATTCTGCAGTACCTGCCGGCTCTGATCAACATACCATTCATCTTTCCTAATTAAATGCGTGTTCAACCTCAGTACCCTCAGCACCTTTGCTCTGGCAAGAAAGAACCTGGCGAGTGTAATCTCCGGTAAGGTCCCTCGGTAGGAGTTCAAAGTAATATTTGAGAGATGTAGATCCAGGCATTCGATGTGATTGTTGTTATAAACATTATCCACCTCCTGGCCTATTATTATCTGCAAAAGAAGAGAACGTGTTAGTGACTACATGCAGTTTTGAACACTGCTACACGCCCATCTGGTTTGTAGGATTTGTAAAATGCAACAACGTGCCATCTTCGATCTGACATGATTAACATGGGCATTTGATTATAATCTAGAAACATGTAGCCTTCTTCACAAGAGGCCGGATTGGATGAAAAATTCCCTAAGAAAACTAGTACAGATGAATCCAAAGGACAAATGCTTATGGATGATTGTAACCATATGAATGAAGCAACCAATATGGGGTGGGGGTGTATGTCCTAAAATCCTCCAAAATTCCTTCAGAAATCGTAGTACATTGTCATTGTAAACTTGGGAAAAGGTGCAAAAAATTGAACTCCCTTATGGTTAACATTTAACAGGAAAGGAACGTCACCTCGATATACAACTTCTTCAGGCACGGAAAGCATCTCAGGCAACTGACAAGTTGGTTCAGGTTGGGGCCGACAGATTATAGTGCCAAAACCTTCACTGTGCCCAGAATCTGGGTGAAGCTTTGCTGGATGACAGACGAACATACATCTTCAAAACTAGAAATAACGTTGATATCAAGAAGGAGAGGTATAAGGCGACTGTTGTACCTGAAAGTTGTAGTATTTGACAGACGAGTAGCCCACCACTGTCAATTTTGGCGCAGAAATGACATTGATTCTTGTTGGACCTTGTTGATCAACTACAAGTAATCTTTCAAGTGAAGGTGTGTCCTCAATGACCATATTGTGGTCCACATTTTGTGAGCTCTCGTTGCAGCACCAGCAACACACATAAATAGTCCGGAGAGTCCTGGAGGTAATGTGCAAGGTACTTGACCAATTCATCGCCTGAAGACGAAGGAACTCGAGTGCAGCACACCTATGGAGTAGGCGCTCCATGTCATCCTTTGGGATGCAGACGGCGACGAGCTCGAGGTGCTTCAGTTGTGGAAGAAAAAGAGCGGGCGCGTCATTAAGGGGGGCGGGGGGAATCGCAGTTCATGAACTTGGCAAGGCGTAGCATGGGCGCAAAGCGGAGCGCGGACATTGGCAGCAAGCGCATATGCCCATCATTAAAACTGAGCTTCTCAAGCTGATCTATGGCGAGGGATAGGAACCACTCGTCAAGCTTGGCTCGGTCCTTGCCATTGGAACGGAACTTGCCCATTATAAGGCCTTTGATTGGGCCATGGTGACTGCCGAGGATCTGGGAGAACGCATCCAAGCTTTGGCGATAGCCATGGCAGAGCTCGTGGGCGTCGAGGAGGTCGACAGGGGTGATGAGCCATAGGGGGCGCCATCGCCGGGAAAGGGCGGCTGTCCTCGCCCGATATTTGATTGGGAGGAGGGATATGATGACTATCAACATATCATCGGGGAGGTTGTTGATGAAGTCTAGGCCTGCTGGAGTCGATTGTGGTTCTTTCTCGACCCGCCTCCGCTTGTTGGCAGCCTCGTTCTCCACCTCGTCGGCAGCAACGGAAACCTCTATCTCCATATTCACGCCGTGCTCCGGTGCTTCAGCAGCCCTGGCATTGCCACTCCCTCCGATGGGGCGCTTCGGTGGCATCCTCATACACTGATGGCTTTGAGGACTCAGAGCGGCGTCAAGGATGCGGGCGGAGAGAGAGGATTGTGTGTGTGGCGGGGATGGGGGGGTGCGGCCGCTCGCCGGCGCCATTAATACAGACCAATACTGGGAGCAAGGCGGGCGGCGATCCAAGGCTATCTCGCTTCTCGGTGAGAACGACTGCTTAATCTCTATGAATGAAATCTATGCTTAATTACTGAATTTTAATTGCAAAAAATAGATAATGCTATTGATTTTTAGCTACATATTTTGACAAATTGCAGTGTCTCTTGGCTTAGCGCCAAAGTCTGGCTTTAATTTGCATACCGTAATCTGAACCGTTTGCGTTGAAGAGATGAACAGATCATGCGTTGAACAGCTTGCACGCTTCCCGATGAGCCTGCGCACCGGAATGCGCTCGCACGCCTCCCGTTCAGTCAAGAAGCTGTCCGCACGACACCTCCTATAGCCATTAAAACCAAGACACGTGGGGTCACATGAATGGTTAAGAGTACGCACACGGTTTGAATTATACAAACGTTTGAGATATTAAAGTGGCAGCTATTTTTTCAAAACGCCTTTGTTGGCTGTTATTCGAGTGCGCCTTCTCTCAAAATGGACATGAAAAATACCACAACATGTCGGGTGCCATTCCATGATAGCATGCCAAGTTTCATGAATTTCAGACGAGTTTTGGATTTACTAGAATTTAAAAGCCAGGTATCTCAACGTTTGGCCGGCAATCAACAGTCCCATGGTGTTTGAAATTCATTCCCATTTCTTGCATGT
Organism: Triticum aestivum; assembly: GCF_018294505.1. NCBI lineage: Eukaryota > Viridiplantae > Streptophyta > Magnoliopsida > Poales > Poaceae > Triticum > Triticum aestivum. Next base: position 79,936,176 of record NC_057796.1, on the reverse strand, counting down.
GACCTAAGCATGCACCCAAGGACACAGATTTGATTTTTCAACCAATTTATATGCACTGGAGCATGTGCATGTAGTTCAAATTTGAATTATGCACATAAAATGCCTAGAAAACCCAATTAATGTATAAAAATGCCCAAACGAACCCGAAAAAAATTCCAAAACTTAACACAACACTCCTGTTGTTCTATGTTGGCACTAGAATTTTTTTGATAGCAATAAGAGGCAATGGATATTGTTTCGTCCCCAAAGGTGGCACATTCCGTATCGAAACCATCAGGCTTGTTGTGAGAAAGCTCTGGTTTGTGAGAAGCTTATACCCATACCTGCCCCAAGTGGGACAAATTTTTTACCACGGCATGTCGGGTGCCATTCCATGATAGCATGCCAAGTTTCATGAATTTCAGACGAGTTGTGGATTTACTAGAATTTAAAAACTAGATATCTCAACGTTTTGCCGGCAATCAACAATGCCTTGGTGTTTGAAATTCATTCCCATTTCTTGCATGGGACCTAAGCATGCACCCAAGGGCACATATTTGATTTTTCAACCAATTTATATGCACTGGAGCATGTGCATGTATTTCAAAGTTGACTTATGCACATAAAATGCCTAGAAAACCCAGTTAATGTATAAAAATGCCCAAACAAACCCCGAAAAATTCCAAAACTTAACACAACACTCCTGTTGTTCTATGTTGGCACTAGAAATTTTTTGAAAGCAATAAGAGGCAAGGGATATCATTTCGTCCCCAAAGGTGGCACGTTCCGTATCGAAACCATCAGGCTTGTTTGTGAGAAGCTCTGGTTTGTGAGAAGCTTATACCCAAACCTGCCCCAAATGGGACAAATTTTTTACCACGACATGTTGATGCCGCTCCATGATAGCATGCCAAGTTTCATGAATTTCAAACGAGTTGTGGATTTACTAGAATTTAAAAACCAGGTATCTCAATGTTTTGCCGGCAATCAACAGTGTCATTCCCATTTCTTGCATGGGACCTAAGCATGCACCCAAGGACACATATTCGATTTTTCAACCAATTTATATGCATTGGAGCATGTAAATGTATTTCAAATTTGAATTATGCACATAAAATGCCTAGAAAACCCAGTTAATGTATAAAAATGCCCAAACAAACCCTGAAAAATTCCAAAACTTAACACAACACTCATGTTGTTCTATGTTGGCACTAGAAAGTTTTTGATAGCAATAAGAGGCAATGAATATCGTTTCATCCCCAAAGGTGGCACGTTCCGTACCGAAACCATCAGGCTTGTCGTGAGAAGCTCTGGTTTGTGAGAAACTTATACCCAAACCTGCCCCAAATGGGACAAATTTTTTACCACGACATGTTGATGCCGCTCCATGATAGCATGCCAAGTTTCATGAATTTCAAACGAGTTGTGGATTTACTAGAATTTAAAAACCAGGTATCTCAATGTTTTGCCGGCAATCAACAGTGTCATTCCCATTTCTTGCATGGGACCTAAGCATGCACCCAAGGACACATATTCGATTTTTCAACCAATTTATATGCATTGGAGCATGTAAATGTATTTCAAATTTGAATTATGCACATAAAATGCCTAGAAAACCCAGTTAATGTATAAAAATGCCCAAACAAACCCTGAAAAATTCCAAAACTTAACACAACACTCATGTTGTTCTATGTTGGCACTAGAAAGTTTTTGATAGCAATAAGAGGCAATGAATATCGTTTCATCCCCAAAGGTGGCACGTTCCGTACCGAAACCATCAGGCTTGTCGTGAGAAGCTCTGGTTTGTGAGAAACTTATACCCAAACCTGCCCCAAATGAGAGAAATTTTTTACCACGACATGTTGATGCCGCTCCATGATACCATGCCAAGTTTCATGAATTTCAGACGAGTTGTGGATTTACTAGAATTTAAAAACCAGGTATCTCAACGTTTTGCCAGCAATCAAGAGTGCCCTGGTGTTTGAAATTCATCCACATTTCTTGCATGGGACCTAAGCATGCACCCAAGGACACAGATTTGATTTTTCAACCAATTTATATGCACAGGAGCATGTGCATGTATTTCAAATTTGAATTATGCACATAAAATGCCTAGAAAACCCAGTTAATTTATAAAAATGCCCAAACGAAGCCCGAAAAATTCCAAAACTTAACACAACACTCCTGTTGTTCTATGTTGGCACTAGAATTTTTTTGATAGCAATGAGAGGCAACGCATATCGTTTCGTCCCCAAAGGTGCCACGTTCCGTATCGAAAGCATCAGGCTTGTTCTGAGAAGCTTATACCCAAACCTGCCCCAAATGGGACAATTTTTCTATCACGGCATGTTGATGCCGCTCCATGATACCATGCCAAGTTTCATGAATTTCAGACGAGTTGTGGATTTACTAGAATTTAAAAAACAGGTATCTCAATATTTTGCCGGCAATCAACAGTGCCCTGGTGTTTGAAATTCGTTCCCATTTTTTGCATGGGTCCTAAGCATGCACCCAAGGACACATATTTGACTTTTCAACCAATTTATATGCACCGGAGCATGTGCATGTAGTTTAATTTTGAATTGTGCACCTGAAATGGCTAGAAAACCAGTTTAATGTATAAAATGTCAAAACGAACCCTGAATAATTTCAATTCTTTTACGGCACACATATAGTTGCATGTTCACTGCAGATAAAAGGTCTAGCAATTCAAACACCGTCCATTGCCGCTGTGACACCATTATATAATTCAAATCAAGATGAAAAATCAAGTAGATCCCACACAATTTATTATCACCAACCGTGTGAGATGTAGTACAAAATATCTTGGAGCACCGTCGGTGTATAGTATGCCTATGGCTTACGCGAGAAGGTGCGCCGGCTACAGTCCACAGTCGGCGTGTCAAGCACACTAGCTTGCTCCCCAAATACTCCCGCCTCTGTGTCCCTCACAATCTCAAAAATATTACTGCCTCATAATCTCGAAAATATCTACCGCCTGGAAGGTTTCAATGTTTGATAGCACACGATTAGTATGTGCGGACCGTGTGCGATGTCTGTTAATCCCGCTCTGCTTCAGTCCCTTGATTCAAATTTTCAGTAGCCGCAACATTTTACTCCCGCCTCTGCATCCCTCGCAATCTCAAAAATATCTGCTCGCCCTGGATCCAAATTTTTAGTAGCCCCGCCTTGTTACTCCCGCCTAGTAAAATTTTCAGTTGCCGTTGTATTTCCTCAAACAAAACCTTGCCCCCCGCCCCCTCCACACACACCACACACTCCCCAAAACCTCCGCTCACACAGACACACACAACCCTTGAAACCATTGGTAGGTCGCCGCCATCGCCGACGCCTGCATCCTCAACCTCTGCCTGTGTGCCGGGGAGCTCGAGGAGCCAATGACCAAAAAGAGGTTTATCGCGGCCTTTTCGCCCGACGCCGGCGAGGTGGCCGCCGAGGTGTCCCCGTCGTCCTTCGTGGGCTCGATCCGCCGTCGCTGGTCCCCCGATCCGCCCGCCACCGCGCCCCTATGCCGGTTCGAGGACTTCCCCGTCCTCCCTCGGACCCGGCAGCCGACGAGGTCCTACCTCGGGGTCCGGCAGCGGCGGTGGGGGACGTAGGTCACCGAGATTACAGATCGAGAGACCCATACCCGCTGGTGGCTCGGTAGCTTCCACACGGCCGAGCTCGCGGCCATGGAGTACGACCGCTGGCAGGTCCGCTACCACGGTGCGGCGGCTAGGCTCAATTTCCCCTTCGGCGCACATCCGGTCCACCTCGTCCCGCCGGAGCCAGGGGTGGTGAGCTCGGCTATGGCACGGGAGGACCGCGAGGCGTGGGAGCGCCTCGAGGCCGAGGCCGCCGACGAGGCTTACATGCAAGAGCTCCGCCGGCAGCACCCGGAGCTTGTGGAGGCAGAGCGGGCGTTCTTTGCTGGCATGGAGGGCGGCGAGGTTATCGCGCTCTCCTCCGATGACGAGGTCGAAGGTGGCAAGGACGGCGGTGCGGAGGGTGGCGAGGTTATCGCGCTCTCCTCTGATGATGAGGTCGAAGGCGGCGGTGACGGCGGCGCGGAGGGCGTTGAGGTGGGCCCCGAGGTCGAGGAGATCGACGTCAACGAGTGGAGGAGTGCCTTCCCTAACGACCCCGACGACGGCACCGGCCCGTACCCGGCTCGCGGCACACCGTACATGACGAGGAAGGATTGGCTCGACCTCTACTTCGACCGAAAGTAGTTTTGCTTAGTTTAAATTTATGTTTTTTGTTCGGTTATGCAAAACTATCTATGTTTATGTTTGAATGCATGCTACTTTCGGCTGAACCTGCTTTGAACTTGATCAAAATTGAAGTTTACAACCTTAAGTTTAGGGGATCAACTAGAAAAGGCCAAAAATTGCTAGAGTATATATATCCACTAAGGGTTTTAGTCCTTTAACTTTTTAAGGATCGGCTAGAGATGGCCTTATGACTTGTTTATTTCAGTTCTTCACAATGTGATGCTCTATATGTGCAACTATTTGCCGTGCAGTTCAATTTCATCAATAACAGTTTCAACAATACCACTATGAATTACGATATTTGGTTGCTGTTAAGGATATTGCAGTTAACATGCCTTTTCGTTTTTTTAACAATAACTAGTGTACTGTAGACCTGCACAATACCAGTTTGAATGACTATTTGCTTGTTTTTAAATGTTATGCCTGATGCAGTTAACACACCTTTCCACTTCTTGTTTTGCTTAACTAGCGTGCTTAAGCCTGCACACTGAAGCTATCATTTCTAGATTATGTTGTCTACCATGGATATATTTGGTTGATGTTTAGCCTGTTGTGCTTAACATGCCTTTATATGTACTCATGCAGGACAATATTGAGAACAGTGTTGTTTTCCATCGAGGTTAGTTTCATCGCATTGCTTATATGTACTCACTGTTCAGGATATCGGTAGCTGGTACCATATAGCCTGGGGCTGATAAGGGATTAATCGTCGAATCGGACATTTCACTGAATATATCTGTAACCCATTTATCAGTAGGTTAACTAGGGCCATATTTAATATATCTGAGGCTACATAGCAACATGCATTGTACTGAATGACTAAATATGCAATCCCAGGCTACATAGCAACAAGGAAGAGTGTTACCTTAATGTTCTGATGATGTCTAGATATACATGTAATAAAATCTTATATAATGGGATGGAGGGAGTGTTGTACTACATCATTTTTCAATTGTTGTTTAGCTTCTAATATTAACTTGGTGCTTTTAGGTACATATATCATTGCCAAAGATCCACACTTTGACCCTTTCTGCGTATGGGGCAATGAGATATTCATGAACCAGCATCAAGTGAGGAAACTTATAAAGATTGTTACTAAAATGGGTCAAAAGATGCCAATCGAACTATTTGTTTACACTTTATGCAAGACAACAGTGAACTGCAGGATGGTAAGTAAGAACCCTGTAGCCTTCTTTTTACTGCCTGTAATGAGTTGTGTTAGATGACAATGTCTGAATCTTTTTTCTTTTGCAGTGGATCCTGAAGCAGTTTACTCAAGATTACCTCTCAAACTACATGATTGGCGGCCGCCATCACAAGGGGTTGAACTAGAGTCCTGCATACCTTCTGCTTCCAGGAGAGCACAATAGGGCCATTCCGCTTCACCTTGTTCAGCAACCGGAATGTTAGTCGCCTCTTTCTTTACCATCTGTAATAGTACAAGTATAGAACCCTGGTTTATCATTCTTTATTTGGTGCTTATGTAATTCTTAAACATATGTACCTGTGAATCGAATAATGCATTGGTTGTTTGAACCAGATGGATATGAATAAAGCTATAGCCTACTTTCAGGTTTAAATTAGGTACAATTTTAAATAGCAGCAATTAAATTAGGGCGTAATTACGGTATGCAGGTTATTACGGCACACACGGTTGGTAAAACATAAACGTTTGCGATATACACCATAATCCGAGACAGTTCACAGAGAGGAAATGTGTGCAAGCATGCACACAGTTGCCGTTTGCAAAGCGTGTGTGATGTCAGACACTATCACATACGGTGCGGGAAAACTAAATGTGTGTGATTGTCTACCTATCGTACATGGTTTATAATCATGAACTGTTTGTGATGTACCAGGCATCATAAAACTCCCGTGCCTGGAATCTGCCTGGTTTTAGGTAAAACCACAAAACTCCGACTGCAATGGCAATGCGAGCACAAACGAGTAGCAAGGATGAAGCGTTTGGGATATTCGAGATATCGGAAACGGTTATATAGGGACAACTATATGCATCAAGGCTCCCTATCCCCGACGGTTTCTGGGTCATGTGGGAAGGACCCCCCTATCACCGTCACTCACTAGGCGACGGTTCCAAATGCTGTCGCGGAAAGGGGTTAAAAACCATTTGCATAGCACCGACGCGTACCAGTGTGCGTTAGCGATAGTTGTAGAAGCAATAGTTGGTGAGACAACCACGACGCTACGATGGAGATCAAGGTGTCAAGCCAGTGACGATGGAGATCATGACGATGCTTTGGAGATGGAGATCAAAAGCACAAAGATGATGATGGCCATATCATGTCACATATTTTGATTGCATGTGATGTTTATCTTATTTTGCTTGGTACGACGGTAGCATTATAAGATGATCCCTTCGCTAAAATTTCAAGGTATAAGTGTTCTCCCTGAGTATGCACCGTTGCTATAGTTCTTCGTTTCGAGACACCACGTGATGATCGGGTGTGATAGACTCTACGTTCACATACAACGGGTGCAAGACAGTTTTGCACATGCGGAATACTCGGGTTAAACTAGACGAGCCTGGCATGTACAGACATGGCCCCGGAACACTGGAGACCGAAAGGTCGGACGTGAATCATATAGTAGATATGATCAACATAGAGAAGTTCACCATTGATGACTACTCCATCTCACATGATGATCGGACATGGTTTAGTTGATTTGGATCATGTATCATTTAGATGACTTGAGGGATGTCTATCTAAGTGGGAGTTCTTAAGTAATTTGATTAATTGAACTTAATTTATCATGAACTTAGTCGTGATAGTATTTGCATATTTATGTTGTAGATCAATAGCTCGCGATATAGCTCCTATATTTTTTTTGATATGTTCCTAGAGAAGTTGAAAGATGATAGTAGCAATGATGCGGGATGGATCCATGATCTGAGGATTATCCTCGTTGCTGCATAGAAGAATTATGTCCTTGATACACCGATAGGTGACAAACCTATTGCAGGAGCAGATGCAGACGTTATGAACGTTTGACAAGCTCGGTATGATGACTACTTGATAGTTTAGTGCACCATGCTTTACGGCTTATAACCGGGACTTCAAAAACGTTTTGAATACCATGGAGTATATGAGATGTTCCAAGAGCTGAAATTGGTATTTCAGACTCATGCCCGTGTTGAGAGGTATGAGACCTCTGACAAATGGTTTGCCTACAAGATGGAGGAGAATAGCTCAACTAGTGAGGATGTGCTCAGAATGTCTGGGTACTACAATCGCTTGAATCAAGTGGGAGTTAATCTTCCAGATAAGATAGTGATTGACAGAGTTCTCTAGTCACTATCACCAAGTTACTAGAACTTCGTGATGAACTATATATGCAAGGGATGACGAAAATGATTCCCAAGCTCTTCGCGATGCTGAAATCAGCGAAGGTAGAAATCACGAAAGAGCATCAAGTGTTGATGGTTAACAAGACCACTAGTTTCAAGAAAAAGGGCAAGGGAAAGAGAAGGGAACTTCAAGAAGAATGGCAAGCAAGTTGCCACTCCCGTGAAGAAGTCCAAATCTGGACCCAAGCCTGAAACTGAGTGCTTCTACTGCAAAGGGACTGGTCACTGGAAGCAGAACTGCCCCAAACATTTGGCGGATAAGAAGGATGGCAAAGTGAACAAAGTATATTTGATATACAGATTATTGATGTGTACCTTACTAGTGTTCGTAGTAGCACCTGGGTATTTGATACTAGTTCAGTTGCTAAGATTAGTAACTTGAAACATGAGTTACAGAATGAATAGAGACTAGTTAAGGGCGAGGTGACGATGTGTGTTGGAAGTGATTCCAAGGTTCATAAGATCACCATCGCACACTCCCTCTTTTTTTTTGACTATACACAGTAGGGCAAAACCCCACAGCAATTTTTATATTATATCAAAAAAGAGATGTCTAGCAGTACAGAGAGGCTTGAGAAAAGCCAAAAGAAAAAGAAAAAAAACTATAATCTACTAAATTACAGTACAAGTCTGTCAAGCCATAGACAGAAAGCTCTAGCATAGCTATTTTTAATTCTAAACCTAAGCAAGTTGAGCTCCTCCAAGAAGATGGCTTGCCATCCCTGTATGCTAGGTTGAATGTCCGAGATTGTTCCTAGAGATCCAGATGGCCCAGGATGCTAGGATGATGATTTCCATGAAGAAAGGCACATGAAGTTTTAGTTTTAAATCAGCAAAAGCTTCAAGCACTGAAACATTGTCCTGTCTAGAGGGACAAATCAGGTCCCAACACTGAGCAGCAAAAGGACATGTCTAGAAGAGATGGTGAAGTGTTTCCTCCTGCTGGCAATTATTTACAGCACAATTATAGTTACCCAACTGAAAAGATTTCCTTCGAAGGAGATTCCTAGTATTGAGCCTATCATGTAATAACCTCCAAAAGAACACCTTGTGCTTAGGTTGACAAGAGCTATTCCAGATCCAGTTAAATTGTTGGGGCACTATTTTTACTCCCATCATCAGTTTATATGCCTTAGCAACTGAAAATTGATCATTTCCCCAAATGTAGCTCCAGGTATCTGTACATTCCAGATATTCAGAACCCCTCAAAGCTATACAAATGTCTTCCATTGCTTCAAATTCTTGGAATGCTTGCACTGTCAATGGTAAATGAAATAGATCCTCCAGAAATTCAATGTGAATAATGGTGTGCACAGTGGAGTTCCTATTCTTCACAAAAGAGAAGAGATGGGGGAATATGTCCTGCAAGCAAGCTGAGTGCCATAGGTCAGACCAGAAAAAAGCACTTTTGCCATCTCCAATGTGACATCTGGCCAGGGATTTGAAGTTGTCAATGAGCTTAAGATTTGCCTTCCACCAAAATGATCCAATCCAACTGTTTCCAGGCAGCAAATCACCATTATAATGTGTCTCCCAGATCAAATTAACCCATGGAATGTTGTGTCTGTTGTAATACTTGTGCAGATTCTTAAGTAACAAATCTTTTTTTTGGACAAAGATGTCCATCACCCCCAAACCTCATTGGTCTTTTGGTCTACAAACAGTTCTCCAAGCCACCATGGCTGGCCTATGATCCTCCAAGTCAGGGCCTCTCCAGAGGCAATGCCTCAACAATTTAATAGCTTGAGTTTTAATAGTGACAGGCACATCAAGGCATCCCATGAGGTAAATCAGCAGACAGTTGAGCACAGATTTTACCAGCAGCAGCCTTCCAGCCATGGTCATGAAGGAAGATAGTCCCATAAGTTTCTTCTACAGCCTTGTGACCAGAGGTAAGCATTGTTCAACAGTTGGTTTATGAATACCCAAAGGAGTACCCAAATATTGAATGGGGAAAAAATTCCCTTTTACATTGAAAAGTATTAGTCAAAATCTCAACTTTCTCCTCAGACACATTGAGTGGGATGAGGCTGGATTTGAAGTAATTAACTTTCAGACCAGTAGCATCTGCAAAAGTGTTCAGAAGGGCTTTGAGGCAGTGGAGTTGCCTGGCATCTGCTTGAAGAAGGACCAAAGTGTCATCTGCATATTGTACTATTGGAAAATTAGGGCAGGAATTCACTTGCAAAGGTGGAGATAGTAAACCCAGCTGCATAGCCTTGTTGAGGATTGATTGAAGAAGATCTGCAGCAAGCACAAATAGAAGTGGTGACGGAGAGTCTCCCTGCCTCACTCCTCTCAGACAGTAGAATTTTTTACCAGGAACACCATTAAGCAATATGGCAGATGAGGCAGAAGTGAACAGCATTTTGATCCAGTTAATCCATCTATCTCCAAAACCTTTAGCTTTTAGAATGTCCAGAATTGCCTGATGTTCAATGGTGTCAAAAGCTTTTTCAAAATCTAATTTCAGCACAATAATCTCTTCCTTGGATTTATGGCATTGATGCAGATATTCATAGGCCCAACCCAAGCAATCATGGATGGATCTCTCTTTGAGGAAGCCATATTGGTTAATGTGGACCAATTTTAAGATCACCCTCTGTAACCTGTTTGCCAGCAATTTAGTGACTAGCTTGAGATAGCAGTTTAGGAGGGAGATTGGCCTGTAATCATTTGCTGTGAGGGGAGTACTTCCTTTAGGGATTAAAGTTATGAAAGAGGTGTTCAAACTTTCTAGAGAGATTTTTCCAGCATGAAAAATCAGAAATGAATTTGAGCACATCTCCTTTAATTATGTCCCAACAAGCTTTGAAGAATTCATTATTGAAACCATCAGGGCCAGGTGATTTGTCCAAAGGTAATTCTTTTACTACATCATTGATTTCTTCCTCAGTGAAAGGCAATTCCAAGGTATCAAACAGTGTGTGATCTTGTCTCTGGCCAAACTATGATTCCAGATCAAAATGCATGGTAGTTTTGTGAGAAGTCCCCATTCTTTTCTTATAAGTATCCCAGAGTACAGCAGCCTTCCCAGCATGATCAGATATATCAACTTGAGCCTCATTTTGTAAGACAGCTATATGATTGTGCCCGTGATTGATGGAAGCCTTGGTATGAAAGAATTTGGTGTTTTCATCCCCAAACTTTACCCCTTTAATTTTTCCCCTCTGTTTCCAATAAATCTTTTGGTTCCTCAGAAGAATTAGCAAATGTTCTTTGAGAAGAATCCTACAATTCCACTCATAAGTGTCCAACTCTCTGAACTCCTCAAAAAAATCCCAAAGGAAAATGAGCTCATTGATTTTAGCAATTTGAGTTTTAAGACAAGATAAAGATCTGGCCCACAACTTCAGATCTCTCCTTAAGTTTTTGAACTTAGCATTCAAAATTTTGACAGAACCAAGATTCCCCACTGGAATACTCCATGCAGCATTAACCACCTGCTTGAAATCAGAGTGATGCAACCACTAGTTCTCAAATCTAAAAACTCTTGCTTTGGGGATAGAAGTACCAACTTTGATGACACATGGTAAGTGATCTGATATTGGTTTTGCAAGAGGTAGAACCATAGTGTTTGGGAATGTGGTCATCCAAGAGGCAGAAGTAAAAAACCAGTCAAGCTTGACCAGTAAAGGGTTTTGTTGCATGTTACTCCAACTGAATTTCCTTCGATGCAAAGGTAGCTCAAGTAAACCTTGATTACTAATTGCTTCATTGAACATAAGCATCTCATTAACATCTCCACCAGGTCTGTTTCTGTCTGATGGAGCCCTCATGAAATTGAAATCCCCCATAAGAATCCAGTCCACATCATCAGGCATGTGAATATTCAAAAACCACTCAATGAACTCAATTTTGTCTTGTGGGGTCACAAGGACCATATATATTGGCAAGAATCCAGGACTGATTGGAGAGCAAACTGGTGAACTGAATGGAGAGAGAAAATCTATTTTGGGCAATAACTTCTCCAGTAAATTGAGAGCCATTCCAAGCCACTAGGAGGCCCCCAGAAGCTCCAACAGAAGGGAGGAAAGCAAACTTATTGATTCTATTGGGACAGAAATTTTTTATGTAAGCAGCATCAAAGTTCTCTCTCTTAGTTTCTTGTAAGCACAAAATGTTGCAGTCACTCTCATCAATTTTCTGCCTTAAGGCCAACCATTTATCCTGTGAATTCACCCCTCTAATGTTCCAGTTAAGAATGTTCCAACTTCTATTTGTGCTATTCATGGAGACAAAGATGTATATTGCACCAGAAATCAAGCACCAGCACTTGATCCATAATTAAAAGTGAGAAAAGATTATCAAGGACTCTGAGCCACAGCACATGATAGGACCAGCAACATATCCAAAGGCCATACATCACGGGAGTTCCATTAAGATAGTACATCTCCATAGGAACTAGTTGCTTAAAGTTCAGTGTCCAATGATTACATCATAGAAATATCTGTCCAAAAGAGAACATGGTGATCCAACCAAACTACCCCCCAGCCACTATTCCAATTGGGTCCAGCAATCATCATGCAGATGTGGAAGTGTTTTCCTCTCCAGTAGCCAAGGGCACCTTGACCAACTCTTCAACAAGCTTTCTTCTTGGCTTCTTGGCCAGCTTGTCCTCCAGCTCCCCCTCAGCAACCTTACAGAAAGAGGCAGTGAGGTTTCTAACAACCGAATTTTGAATGACAGGAGGGACAGCATGACAAGGTAGACAACTATGATTTGAGCAGGAGTTTCTTTTATATCCATCATTATCTTTCTTAATTCTGTCACTCCTCCTTACCTCTGTTTCCACCAGGGGAGTTTTACCACTCCTTCTCTTCCTGAGGTTGTCAGAGCCAAAAGGCTGCAGAAGGGCCTGGGACTCCATGTCTTGCATGTTGGAGGCCACCTCAATATTCTCCTTGTCCTTATCCTTTGCAAGCTGTTCCTCCAGGTCAATGGCCTGACAAATCGGAGCATGTGAAGTAGGACACTTATCAGGTATATGAAACAGTATAGCTTGTTCCATATTCTCCACAGCAGAGAAAAGTTCCCACATTCCAGACTTTAGCATGTTGACAGTCCAATCAAACTTATCTGGAGTCAAGAGAAGGTGGACAATGAAATTAAACCAACTTACAGGAATGTTGGTAGAGAAGGAGCTTTTGTTATCCACAGACTCCTCTTGAAAGTGTTTCTTCTACAGCAAGAGATCTTCTTCAGATATAGTATGATCATTATTAGCAGATGCAGCAAGCTGTATACATTTCAAACCAAGAAGAAAGGGTGCCATACTGAAATGCTCATTAATTTGATTTACCCAGTTACCTTGAAGACCAGACTGAAGATTCTGAATGTTTGTGACAGGTTCAAGCCCTCCTCTGAAAGTATTGATATGAACAGGACTGCACTGGGCTCAGAACTGGGCACAAGATCTTCCTCTGCACCCCCAGCAAGGTTAATATCATCCATTTGTGGCAGCTGGCTTGCAATAACTTGAACAGGAAGATCCTCAGCAACAAATACAACAACCACATTTTGCTCATGCAACACATTGGGCTCCTCATCATCAGATTGATATGCTTGAATAATGTTTTGAAGGCCATTTGCAACCACATTGGCAGGAGGAGGCAGAGCAACAGGTTCATTATCTCTGGGAAACACATTCCCAGCCAGCACAGGTGGCAGTAAAAGGTTTGAATTATCTCCTTCAGAAAAAGACATGTCTGATGATAAACTGCTGTTGCTGAAAGCAGGCAATAACTCTTCCCCATCTGCCCAGGCCATCTCTTCTTGCTGCACAACATCCAGAATGTCCTCAAGAGGTGCACGCAGGTTGTCCTGTTGTGGAATATTCCAGTTGTCCTCTTGCTCCCAGTTGGCCTCATGCTGAACATCTAAGTTGTTGTTGTTTAGTGCAGCATTGTGAAAGCCAGCACCAGGCACAACATTCTCAGGTAAGGGGTGTGGATCCACATTGTCAGGTGGAATTGGGTATTCATCTGCTGGACCCCCACCAAGAAGCTCACTAGCCAATACTGTTGGAGATCGTAGCAGAAATTTAAAATTTTCTACGTATCACCAAGATCAATCTATGGAGTCATCTAGCAATGAGAGAGAGGGGAGTGCATCTACATACCCTTGTAGATCGCGCGCGGAAGCGTTCAAGAGAACGGGGTTGATGGAGTCGTACTCGTTGTGATCCAAATCACCGATGATCCTAGCGCCGAACGGACGGCACCTCCGCGGTCAACACATGTACGGAGCGGGGAAGTCTCCTCCTTCTTGATCCAGCAAGGGGGGAGGAGAAGTTTATGGAGATCCAGCAGCACGACGGCGTGGTGGTGGAAGTAGCGGGATCCCGGCAGGGCTTTGCCAAGCGCAAGCGGGGAGGAAGAGGTGTCACGGGAGGGAGGGAGGCGCCAGGGCTTGGGGTGCTGCTCCCATGCGCCTCCCCACTATATATAGGGGTGGAGGGGGCTGATTTCTTGCCCTCCAAGTCCATTGGGGCGTTGGCAAAGGTGGGGGAAAGAAATCCCATCATTTCCCTTCCCCACCGATTGTTATCCCCCTTTTTTAGGGATCTTGATCTTATCCCTTCGGGATATGATCTTATTCCTTCTAAGGTGGGATCTTGGTGCGCCTTGACCAGGGGTGTGGGGCCTTGCCCCCACTACCCACGTTCATGTGGGTCCCCCCATGCAGGTGGGCCCCACTTCGGAACCTTCTAGAACCTTCCCGGTACAATACCGAAAAATCCCGAACATTTTCCGCTGGCCAAAATAGGACTTCCCATATATAAATCTTTACCTCCGGACCATTCCGGAACTCCTCGTGACGTCCGGGATCTCATCCGGGACTCCGAACAACTTTCGGTTAACCGCATACTAATATCTCTACAACTCTAGCGTCACCGAACCTTAAGTGTGTAGACCCTATGGGTTCGGGAGACATGCAGACATGACCGAGACGACTCTCCGGTCAATAACCAACAGTGGGATCTGGATACCCATGTTGGCTCCCACATGTTCCACGATGATCTCATCGGATGAACCACGATGTCGAGGATTCAATCAATCCCGTATACAATTCCCTTTGTCAGTCGGTACGTTACTTGCCCGAGATTCGATCGTCGGTATCCCAATACCTTGTTCAATCTCGTTACCGGCAAGTCACTTTACTCGTACCGTAATGCATGATCCCGTGACCAAACACTTGGTCACATTGAGCTCATTATGATGATGCATTACCGAGTAGGCCCAGAGATACCTCTCCGTCATACGGAGTGACAAATCCCAGTCTCGATTCGTGCCAACCCAACAGACAATTTCGGAGATACCCGTAGTGCACCTTTATAGCCACCCAGTTACGTTGTGACGTTTGGCACACCCAAAGCACTCCTATGGTATCCGGGAGTTGCACAATCTCATGGTCTAAGGAAATGATACTTGACATTTGGAAAAGCTCTAGCAAACGAACTACACGATCTTGTGCTATGCTTAGGATTGGGTCTTGTCCATCACATCATTCTCCTAATGATGTGATCCCGTTATCAATGACATCCAATGTCCATAGTCAGGAAACCATGACTATCTGTTGATCAACGAGCTAGTCAACTAGAGGCTCACTAGGGACATGTTGTGGTCTATGTATTCACACATGTATTACGATTTCCGGATAACACAATTATAGCATGAACAATAGACAATTATCATGAACAAGGAAATATAATAATAACCATTTTATTATTGCCTCTAGGGCATATTTCCAACAGTCTCCCACTTGCACTAGAGTCAATAATCTAGTTACATTGTGATGAATCGAACACCCATAGAGTTCTGGTGTTGATCATGTTTTGCTCTAGGGAGAGGTTTAGTCAACGGATCTGCTACATTCAGGTCCGTATGTACTTTACAAATATCTATGTCTCCATTTTGAACATTTTCACGAATGGAGTTGAAGCGACGCTTGATATGCTTGGTCTTCCTGTGAAACCTGGGCTCCTTGGCAAGGGCAATAGCTCCAGTGTTGTCACAGAAGAGAGTCATCGGGCCCGACGCATTGGGAATAACTCCTAGGTCGGTAATGAACTCCTTCACCCAGATTGCTTCTTGTGCTGCCTCTGAGGCCGCCATGTATTCCGCTTCACATGTAGATCCCGCCACAACGCTTTGCTTGCAACTGCACCAGCTTACTGCCCCACCATTTAAAATATACACGTATCCGGTTTGTGACTTAGAGTCATCCAGATCTGTGTCGAAGCTAGCATCGACGTAACCCTTTACGACGAGCTCTTCGTCACCTCCATAAACGAGAAACATATCCTTAGTCCTCTTCAGGTACTTCAGGATATTCTTGACCGCTGTCCAGTGTTCCATGCCGGGATTACTTTGGTACCTTCCTACCAAACTTACGGCAAGGTTTACATCAGGTCTGGTACACAGCATGGCATACATAATAGACCCTATGGCCGAGGCATAGGGGACGACACTCATCTTTTCTCTATCTTCTGCCGTGGTCGGGCATTGAGCCGTGCTCAATTGCACACCTTGCAATACAGGCAAGAACCCCTTCTTGGACTGATCCATATTGAACTTCTTCAATATCTTGTCAAGGTACGTACTTTGTGAAAGACCAATGAGGCGTCTTGATCTATCTCTATAGATCTTGATGCCTAATATATAAGCAGCTTCTCCAAGGTCCTTCATTGAAAAACACTTGTTCAAGTAGGCCTTTATGCTTCCCAAGAATTCTATATCATTTCCCATCAACAGTATGTCATCCACATATAATATGAGAAATGCTACAGAGCTCCCACTCACTTTCTTGTAAACACAGGCTTCTCCATAAGTCTGTGTAAACCCAAACGCTTTGATCATCTCATCAAATCGAATGTTCCAACTCCCAGATGCTTGCACCAGCCCATAGATGGAGCGCTGGAGCTTGCATACCTTGTTAGCATTCTTAGGATCGACAAAACCTTCCGGCTGCATCATATACAATTCTTCCTTAAGAAAGCCGTTAAGGAATGCCGTTTTGACGTCCATTTGCCATATCTCATAATCATAGTATGCGGCAATTGCTAACATGATTCGGACGGACTTCAGCTTCGCTACGGGTGAGAAAGTCTCATCGTAGTCAACCCCTTGAACTTGTCGATAACCCTTAGCGACAAGTCGAGCTTTATAGATGGTAACGTTACCATCCGCGTCTGTCTTCTTCTTAAGGATCCATTTGTTTTCTATCGCTCGCCGATCATCGAGCAAGTCTGTCAAAGTCCACACTTTGTTTTCATACATGGATCCTATCTCGGATTGCATGGCTTCAAGCCATTTGTCGGAATCTGGGCCCACCATTGCTTCTTCATAGTTCGAAGGTTCACCGTTGTCTAACAACATGATTTCCAAGACAGGGTTGCCGTACCACTCTGGCGCGGAACGTGTCCTTGTGGACCTACGAAGTTCAGTAGGAGCTTGATCCGAAGTACCTTGATCATCATCATCATTAACTTCCTCTCTAGTCGGTGCAGGCACCACATGAACATCTTCCTAAGCTGCGCTACTTTCCGGTTCAAGAGGTAGTACTTCATCAAGTTCCACTTTCCTCCCACTTTTTCTTTCGAGAGAAACTCTTTCTCCAGAAGGACCCGTTCTTGGCAACAAAGATCTTGCCTTCGGATCTGAGGTAGAAGGTATACCCAATGGTTTCCTTAGGGTATCCTATGAAGACGCATTTTTCCGACTTGGGTTCGAGCTTTTCAGGTCGAAGTTTCTTGACATAAGCATCGCATCCCCAAACTTTTAGAAACGACAGCTTAGGTTTCTTCCCAAACCATAATTCATACGGTGTCGTCTCAACGGATTTCGACGGAGCCCTATTTAAAGTGAATGCGGCAGTCTCTAAAGCATAGCCCCAAAATGAGAGCGGTAGATCGGTAAGAGACATCATAGATCGCACCATATCCAATAGAGTGCGATTACGACGTTCGAACACACCATTTCGCTGAGGTGTTCTAGGCGGCGTGAGTTGTGAAACTATTCCACATTTCCTTAAGTGTGTGCCAAATTCGTGACTCAAATATTCCCCTCCACGATCTGATCGTAAGAACTTTATTTTCCTGTCACGTTGATTCTCAACCTCACTCTGAAATTCCTTGAACTTTTCAAAGGTCTCTGACTTGTGTTTCATTAGGTAGACATACCCATATCTACTCAAGTCATCAGTGAGAGTGAGAACATAACGATAGCCACCGCGAGCCTCAACACTCATTGGACTGCACACATCAGTATGTATGATTTCAATAAGTTGGTTGCTCGCTCCATTGTTCCGGAGAACGGAGTCTTGGTCATCTTACCCATGAGGCATGGTTCGCACGTGTCAAATGATTCATAATCAAGAGACTCCAAAAGTCCATCTGCATGGAGCTTCTTGGTTAGGCGAATCCTCTTGAGGGATGAAAATCTGCCATAGCACGCTCCGCGCCTTTGGCTCGGTGGGTCCATAAAACTCACTCGGATAAGCTGTATTATTGAACCATACAAAACAACAAGCGATAAAACCAAAGACAGATAAAGCAGCTAAACTATAATACAAGTAAGCTTTTCCAGACCATACAAATGCACGGCGAGCCCATGCGAAGGGTTTGGTTAAAATATGCGGCTTTTCCTAAGAAAGTCAGCCTTTCATGGCTGCCCCCCGGCCAGTTCACTTTGCAACAGTTCATCGGATTCTTAGATATATTCGAGGTACCTTTTCTCGAGCCGTCCTTTTTTCCTTCATTGTCTAGGGGAACCCGTTTCACTACTGACTTCGTGTATGAGTGACAAAAAGTCAGGGCAGAATAGCCCCTTCAAAGTAGGGGCTTCACAACCCGCTTCTCTTCCTTAATTTAGTGAATGGTGGGTGCGCAAAGTCTTGAGCGTTGCGCCATAATTTTGTGATGGGTCTTTCGTTTTAAAAATAGGAGTTTTTCGAGTCTAGTTTACCGGTCCATCAATAAATGCGTATGAAAAGTGAAATAGTTGATGTGATGGATGTGCCCGGTATCGGAAGATTTTGGTTTTTCTCCTTCCCTCTTTTCAATAAGAAGAAGTATTTGAAATGAAACAAATTCCTCTTCATTCTGTTGTGCTCAGCGAAGGAACTGCCTAAGCTTACTTTTGCGGATCCAAACTTCTTTAGATATGCACCCCACCAGAAAACAGAGATTGAGAAGCAAATCTGTGAGATGATGAACAATGGCATTATTCGTCGCAGCACGAGCCCCTTCGCTTCTCCAGTGTGTGACACCCAAGTTTTTATTTGGATTTTTCAAAAGATTTTATTTGACTTGAGGGAGGTGATTTAAATTTTTACTCAAAAGAACTCTCCCTTTCAAACATTTCTTTTTATGGCAGAAGTTTTATTTGGATTTACCCAAGATCTGTCTTTGGTCTTGGAGGTTTTTGCTTTTTATTTTGACTCAAGACAAAATGCTTTGCACTTGGGAAAATGCCTTTTGAAAATCTCTTTGAAATTTGCACTATGGCTTTTGGAATAATCCTTTGCCACTTTCAACAATTCTCTCTTGCCATGGCCTTAGTGCAAATCCTCTCTCCTAACCCTTCCCTCACCTTTGGATCATGATTTGCATCTAATCCAGCAAGTTGAACCTCCCCATATGATTATTTCCATTCAAATCTTATTCAAACAAATTTCTGTCTTCTCTTCTAGCACTTGGAGATTTACAAAGGAACTCAATTTTCTGTCTTGATTTTTGCCCCCAAACCTTTTTCCCCTCCTAGTTCTTTGAACCCTCAACCAAGATCCATTAAGATCCACTGGTCTTCAGTTCAAATTTTTCAAACTACACTTGCTGCAAGTTTGGACCAGATTTGTCAAATTTGGTGAAATTCATTCAAAACCTCCTCCAAAAATTCCAAGTAAAATCAGGCAGCCTCTGGGTGCATTGAGTGGTCACCTCACCAAGTACCAGCTCCAGAAAAATTTATCTCATTGCCAAATCTTTCTGTCGAACACCTGCAGTGCATTGTCAAATTCAGGTTCAGTAAATTCAGAGAACAGTTCAGTAGCTTACTGTCGTTTTCTTCAGAGATGGTTGTCGATCTCGACAGTGCCCCGATGTCGCCTTGCTCCCCGTCCCCTCCCTCTTGTTCCTGCACCGCACGAACGCCTGGCACCTTGCGGACGTCGGCGACGAGCAGCAGAAGGTGCGCCGCCCCGTGACCGACGCCAGCGGCGGCTTTGCGGCCGCCAGCGAGAGACACGGCGCCGACGGCGCCACCCAGCGCCGCCGAAACCACCGGAGCTCGCCGCGTGGCCTTCCACTCCCCCGAACCCGCTGCCACTCTCGTCGTGAACCGCAGGGCGCGGAGCGCGCTCTCTGCCGCCGACGAGCCCGTGCGGTCATCTCACCGTGGACCGACGCCATTACGCCAAGACCAACTCCGTTTAGCAGTGGAATGACACCAGTAACCTCCACTGATGCTGCCTGGCCACTCAAACCTCCTGCCAATCCACTGCATCGCCGTAATCGCTCGCCGGAGATTCTCCGTTCACGGCCACCCCGTCGATCCGCCTATAAATAGAGGCCCCGAGCTTCAACTCGAGCACCCACCATCCCTGCACTCCACCTAGAGCACGCCTACTGGAAGAGCCCCGAGGAGGTCCCCTTCCTCGACTCCGGCCGCCGCGACCCGCCACGGGATCCAGCTCGATTCGCCCCTGTGTGTGCACCTCCACCTCCCTTCTCTTGCCAGTACCTTCACTATGCATCCCTCCTTCTGACCCGCGCTTCAATTCGAAGTTTGCAGCCCTCCACCGGAGTTCTCCATCCTCACCCGAGCCGCCGTCCGCCGGAGAAAGTGTCGCCGTCGACGTGGTGCTCCCCGTTGGTCGAGTCCACCACCCACCGACACGGAAGAAGACGCTGAAGCTCTTGGTACCCTTCGATCCTCCTAACTCGCCATGGTTCGACGCCGGCGTCCACTGCAGTCTTCGGGCGCCGACGAGCTTTTCAAACCTGACATGTGGACCCCGCGTGTCAGCCTCTGTTATATTCTCCCTCGAACCGTTTTCTGTTGGCGCCTTCGGGAAAATACGCTTTCCCTCTTGAGCTTGCGCATTTCCAATCGAACCGTTTTTTGTTTTCTCAGTTTAAACCCTGGAACTTTTCTGTTTCATTACAGATAAGTCCCTGGACAGAAACCTTTATAACTTTTTAATAAAAAGGGATTTTTGAGTAATTCTTTTTCTGACAGTCTTAAAATTTTGTCTAGTTTTTTTTGAGATTTATTTGGAAATTTTTTGGAGAAGTTTCTGTACATCCATTGGTTTTCACGTTAGAACCCGTTTTCGTGATTGCCGTAGGTTCCGGAAGAGGTGACGGAGCCGCGAACTTCGCCGAGCTAGACTCCGACTTCTCCGAACCAGGCAAGCATGTTTGAACATTTGATATGACAAGTGTTTTGCATGTTTGCTTGAAAGTTTTGTGCGTGGCATATGAGTGTCGGTAAATACCTCGTTGCTTGTAAGGCAACTACCCGCATGATCCAAAGTTGCGATGATCTCTGGTGAGAGATGGCCTAATCATGTGGTGACATGAAGGGCAGCAAGGTGGTACTGTTGTAGCATACCAGCCTTGCGTCATCCGACTATTTCTGACGTTAACGTGGACGGAGTCACGTTATCGTTCTTTCCCCCTTCCGTGCTACCACATGTTTCATTTGCCATGATGCGGTTTAGTAAATCGGTAACCTCTTTCCATGTACACACCAAACAGAGAGGCCGGGATGATGGTACCTTGGCCCAGGATTAAAGCCAGTCATCCGGTCAGGGGGCATGGGTGTTTCCGGTTGGGACCGAGAGGGGGGGCACCCCCTTAGAGCGCGCGTATAGAAATTTGATCCCATGCTACGCGAGGTTGTAGCCTCCCCGTCTCAAGGTTTTTCTTGAACGTTGCCGAGGGTGATCCCTGGCTTCGGAAGGTTGAATTGGGTGTGTACTGGTCAGACGTGTTTCTTCCAAAACACCGTAGACGGAACTAGTCCCCGTGACTACTGAAATCCGTTGGCTGTGGTTAAGTACAAACTCTGCAGAGTCAATTCCTTCCAAGTCATCGTATCCATGATCAAGTAGTGAAATCCGTATATCCATATCTATCCGCGTGGAGAACTTGTCCCCGGTGATCAAGCTCAAGTGGTAAATCCAGTTTAATTATTATTCCTGTGGATGGACTAACTTTATATTTGTCTCGTACTTGTGATAATTTATGCTCCCGATCTATTGAAGTATTAAGCTACCATATAAGCCCTTTATGTGACGTCGCGCAGACGTCCGACTGTGGCGTGTTTTGTTTTCTTACTTTAAATATAAGCCCTTTATGTGATGTCGCCCAAACGTCCGACTGTGGCATGCACCGCCTTTATTTTCTGTTATAAGCCCTTTATGTGGTGTCGCCCCGACGCCCGACTGTGGCATTATTATTCTGCATTTTCCGCTCGAGGAGTCACTCAGACACTCGTTTGGCACCAGTATTATTATTATTCTGCATTTTCCGCTCGAGGAGTCTTTCAAACACTCGTTTGGCACCAGTATTACTATTCTGCATTTTCCGCTCGAGGAGTCTTTCAGACACTCGTTTGGTACTAGTATTACTATTCTGCAGTTTCCGCTCGAGGCGTCATTCAGACCCTCGTTTGGCACCCCGTATTTATTATCCCTATGTCTGAACGCACTGGTTGATTGTTCATATGCCTCATGTTTACATTTGTTATATCTTATGTCCGAACTGTCTTGCGAGTACTTTCATAGTACTCACCTGGCTTGTTGATTTGGCCAGATGTTGACGAAGGCCATCTCTTGGATGAAGAGTTTGATAGCGCGTCCGACGCCTAGAGGAGTCCCAGTCAGTCCTGTGCGATCCCGGATATTGGTCACTTGTTTTATATACGCTTCTGCCACCCACAATAAGTCTCCTCGAGCCTCACTCCGACGCTCGAAGAGCTGTAGTCTTCAGGACTCATATCACTCGCTTCACAGTGATATTTCCACCACCGTTATTATCGTAAGTTAGTAGTATGCCACCCTATCCGCCGTCTTGTTTATCGGCGTGCATGTAATAAACTGTTGGGCAGTCCCCGCTCAACCTTGTATTATATTCAGTACTCCTGGTATTTTTCTTCTGTGACCAAGATATTGTCTACCAGTGAGAAGGAATTCTTCCTTACTGGTCCGTAAAAGGGATTGGTCTCTCAATAATTATTTTATTGAAAAACCGGTCGTGACAAGCTTGGTATCAGAGCCAGGCTGACTGTAGGAAGCCACTAGGTGCGATCGCTAATCGGTTATTAGTGTTTTTTGCGCTTTTTCAGCATTTTGCAATTGTAGCTATTTTCTGTTGGTCATCATATATTTATGACATGACTACTCAGAATTTTTGCCTACTTTTGTAGATGGCTGGCAGCAGCTGTGAGAATCGAGTGTTCACGAACGTGCCCGAGGGGTTTGTCAAGCTCCTCGTCTCCATCACCAAGCTCGCGATCGGGCCAGCAGCTCGCCCGGAGTTCACACTCTACCAGCACAAGCTCAGTGACGACGTGTCTATGCACCAAGCTGTGGTGCAATTCAAGGGAGGACGTTCTGCAGCTCGCCACTTCCGTTTTGTGGGAAGGGCCATGCCTACGGAGAGGCATGCCATGCAGATGGCTGCCCGTGAGGCGATAGCTCGCCTTCGGGACATCCTTCCTACGATGAAGACTCGTCGCTACCGCTACCTCCCATGCCATGTGCCATACACCAGCCACTATGCATTCGCCTGCCATCGGGGAGAGCGAGATGAAGCCATCGAGATGGTTGTGGAGTATCTCAAGGCTCTGGAGGAGTCTTTCGACAACCTCGTGGACGATCTTGTGGCTGCCCGCATGGACTTAGTCCGGGGCGGTCCTGCCAGCAGGAAGGAGCTTCTCAACACGGCGCCGCCTCTGACATTCGTCTCGTCTTCAGCCTCTTATGCACCGGCCGTTTTGGCCACTGCTCGCCGTCTGCCTACCACTGAGGAGTTCGACCGAGTCATCGCTCCTACTCCAGTCAGAGCCGCACCGCCTGCCGCACCCGCTCTACCACCAGTCGCCCCCGCACCATCACCGCAGCGCAGCGTTACGCGCCAGGAGCCAGCTAGAGAGGAGGTGGAGGTTGATTCTCCTGGACCGCTGAGTCTTGCCATCGGCAAGGGGAAGGAGATCTTCACCATCTCCGACTGAGAGCACCGAGTAGCCGCGTGTTATGTCTGCTTGTATGATGTGCTGTTTTATCTGTACGCTAGTTTGTATTGGTGTGTTTGCTGCCTTCCGGAGTAGTACGCTAGTCTAAATAACATGTCAGGAATGTGTACGCGCATCCTGAGTGTTGTATCGTGTGTTTGCTTTTCGCGTGTAAGTTTTATGCTAAGCAGTTCTTCTCCATGCAAAATCGTTTGTGTTTCTATAAAAACCTTGAAGCCTTTTAAATTGTTGCCTTTGCAAGATTTTTCCTTGTGCTACACAGTTTTTCTCATGGGTTTTGAAAATAATACCCCAGACTGGAAAAATGTCTCGCCCGTGGACTCGCTCCATGCCCAATCAGCCAGAAGAGGTTTATGGGACACAGACTAGCAACAATTTCACTCAGGGTCAGTCCAGTCAACAAGACAGCGAAGCAGCCCTGTCTCAAGTATGCCGTCTCTTCAAGCAAAGTCAGCAACAACACCAAGAGATGATGAATCATGTCATCAATATGGGAAACCACCGTGAACCCTATCAACCACATTCCAAGTTATCTGAGTTACAGAAGACTCGCCCCTCAACTTTTGCTCACACCGATAGGCCGCTGGAAGCCGATGATTGGCTTCGTGACATTGAAAGGAAACTGATTATTGCTCAGTGCTCAGATCATGAGAAGGTGCTTTATGCACCACACTACCTTACTGGAGCAGCTGCAGCATGGTGGGAAAACTTCCTACACATGCATCCCAGTGAACACAACATCACCTGGGAAGAGTTCAAGGAAGGCTTCCGTGGGGCACACATCCCCAGGAGCATCCTAAAGATCAAGAAGAGAGAGTTTGATGACCTGAAGCAGAGAGGCATGTCAGTGACAGAATACAATGGTCAGTTTACCCAGCTGTCTCGTTATGCCTACGACGAGCACATGACAGAAAGCAAGAAGATGGAAAAATTCCTGGACGGCCTGGCACCAGCACTAAGATGCCAACTGATTGTACACACCTTTCCGGATTTTAAGACTCTGGTGGACAAGGCCATCACCTTGGAGAATGAGCGCCGTAGTCTGGAAGATATCCGCAAGCGAAAGAGGGACAAGACGACTCTTGCTCGCAACAACCGAGGCAAGACTGAGGTCCCAAGGACAGACGCAAGGAGATCCACGACTACTGATCCAAAGCCCGTCGGACAGTTTCATGCCAGGGACAAGGAGTACACATACCGTCCAGGGGTCACCTGCTATGCTTGTGGTCAAGAAGGGCATTATGCTAAACAGTGCCCAAAGCCAAGAACTCGGCACCCAAGCCAAACAATGGTGGAAACAATCCAGCCCCCAAGCGCAACAATTTCAACCCCAACAACAACCACAGGAAGGGTCACCTGAACCATGTGACCAGGGAAGAAGCGCAGAATGCCCCAGACATCGTGCTCGGTACGTTCCCTGTCAACACAGTACCTGCCACGGTTTTGTTTGATTCTGGAGCTTCCCATTCGTTCGTTTCGAAGAGTTTTGTTTTGCAACATGGTTTTCCGATACTTCCCTTGGAAAAATCTATGATCATCAAGTCCCCCGGAAATAAGCAAATCGCTCAGGGTTACTGCCGAGGAGTGGTCATTGAGTTCGAAGGACTACAATTCCACGCGAATCTCATCGTGTTGGAGAGTAAAGGACTGGATGTCATTTTAGGGATGGACTGGTTGACCACCAACAAAGGATTCATCGACTGTTTCAATCGGACAGTGATTCTCACTCACCATCACGGCAAGACAATAAGAGTTTCCGCTCAAGAAAGGCCACGATCACAGCAACCAAAACTGAACAAAATGGACATTGCAGAACTGAGAAAAGTTCCAGTGGTATGCGAGTTTCCTGATGTGTTCCCTGAAGAACTACCAGGCATGCCACCAGACCGAGAGATAGAATTCAGCATTGAACTAGCACCTGGCACCGCTCCCATCTATAAGAAGCCTTATAGAATGGCACCCTCAGAATTGGTGGAGTTGAAGAAGCAGATAAAGGAATTATTGGACAAAGGATTTATTCGAGCCAGCTCCTCACCATGGGGTTCGCCAGTGTTGTTCGCCAAGAAGAAGGATGGGACACTGAGACTGTGTATAGACTATCGAGCCCTCAATATGGTCACCATCAAAAACAAATATCCGATGCCACGGATAAATGATTTGTTTGACCAGCTCGCACAAGCCAAGGTATTTCAAAGATTGATTTGAGATCGGGATACCATCAACTGAAGGTACGGACAGAAGATATCCCCAAGACAGCATTCACTTCCAGATATGGGTTATACGAGTTTACAGTGATGCCTTTTGGACTAACGAACGCCCCCGCATATTTCGTCCACCTCATGAACAAAGTGTTCATGAAATTCATGGACAAATTTGTGGTGGTATTCATTGACGATATTCTGGTTTACTCAAGGACACCAGAAGAGCATGCTGAGCACCTCAGAATTGTTTTGGGAGAATTGAGGAAACATCAGTTGTACGCCAAATTTAGCAAGTGCGAATTTTGGCTAAGACAAGTTGGTTTCTTAGGCCATATACTGAACCAAGAAGGCGTGGCCGTAGACCCAGAAAAAGTCAAGGCCATACTGGACTGGAAGCCACCCGCCAACGTTACTGATGTGCGGAGTTTCCTAGGAATGGCCGGATATTACAGAAGATTTATTGAAGGATTCTCCACTGTGGCAAAACCTATAACACAGTTGCTCAAGAAGGACAAGAAATTTGTATGGACGGAAGCATGCGAGAAAGCTTCCAAGAACTCAAGAAGAAGCTGACAACCGCACCGGTCTTAACTGTGCCAGACATACACAAGAGTTTTGAAGTTTATTGTGACGCGTCCCGAAAAGGTCTCGGATGCGTACTAATGCAGGATGGCAAAGTTGTCGCATATGCCTCCAGGCAGCTGCGAAAACATGAGGAAAATTACCCAACACATGACTTGGAGCTAGCAGCAGTCATACATGCACTCAAGGAGTGGAGGCACTTTCTGTTGGGAAATCGCTGTGAAATATATACGGACCATAAGAGCCTCAAATATATTTTCACACAGCCAGAGCTGAATTTACGCCAACGACGCTGGTTGGAACTGGTCAAGGACTATGACGTCGGTATTCACTACCATCCAGGGAAAGCAAATGTAGTGGCCGATGCCCTTAGTCGAAACCCCAGCCCGGACAATGACGGTCCGCAAAACTTGAGGCCTGAGTTTCAGCAAGAGTTCACTAGGCTCAACATGATGTTAGTCTCCGAGGGCACCGTATCAAACCTGGAGATACAACCCACCCTGGTGGAACAAATTAAGAAGGCTCAACAGGGACATCCCAGCATCGAAGGCATAAAGAAGAAAATGAACCTTGGTAAGGCTTCAGAGTTCGTCACAGACAGTGAAGGAACATTATGGTACGGAGACAGACTTTGCGTACCTAACATTGAGGAACTCAAGCAACAGATCTTGACGGAAAGCCACACCGCTCCATACTCGATCCATCCTGGAGGAACCAAAATGTACAAGGACATTCAGGAAAGATTTTGGTGGCACGGTATGAAAAGAGATATAGCCACATTCATTGCTTGTTGCGATTCATGTCAGCGCATCAAGGCCGAGCACCAAAAGCCAGCAGGGCTACTCCAGCCAAACAGGATACCGGAGTGGAAATGGGATGAAATAGGAATGGATTTCATCGTCGGACTACCCCGATCACAACGCGGAAATGACGCCATATGGGTCATCACAGACCGACTAACCAAGGTTGCTCATTTCATTCCCGTGAAGACTACCTACTCCACACAAAGACTGGCCAAACTTTATCTCTCCCGTATAGTTTGCTTGCACGGAGTCCCAAAGACTATAATATCAGACCGAGGCACCCAATTCGTCTCCAAATTTTGGGATCACCTACAACAAGCTCTGGGCACGCAACTAGCTTTCAGTACAGCATACCACCCTCAGACTGATGGACAAACGGAACGTGTAAACCAAATCCTAGAGGATATGCTAAGAGCCTGTGTGCTCACCTATGGATCCAGTTGGGAAGAGAGTTTGCCGTATGCCGAATTTGCTTACAACAACAGTTACCAAGCCAGCTTGCAAATGGCACCCTTTGAAGCATTGTACGGACGAAGGTGTCGTACCCCACTGAATTGGTCAGAAACAGGTGACAGCCGTATCTTCGGCCCAGACATGCTTAAAGAGGCCGAGGAGAAAGTTAAACAAATCAGGGACAGACTCAAGACAGCACAGAGCCGACAAAAGAGCTACTATGATCAGAAGCATCGTGAGGTCAGCTTTGAACCCGGTGATTCCGTATACCTCCGAGTATCTCCTATGAGGGGTCTGCAACGGTTCAAAATTAAGGGGAAGCTAGCCCCAAGATTTATTGGACCATTTTGTGTAAAGGCACGAAGAGGCACGGTAGCCTACCAACTAGACCTACCCAAGGAGCTGTCAGACGTCCATGACGTATTCCACGTCTCACAGTTGAGGAAATGTGTGAGTAACCCGGAGAAGCATGTACCTCATGAGAACATTGATATGCAACCAGATCTCACCTACAGAGAAAGGCCAGTAAAGATATTGGAAGAGTCTGAAAGGAGGACCCGTCAGAAAACGACAAGATTTTTCAGGGTTCAGTGGAGCAACCACACTGAGGATGAAGCTACATGGGAAAGGGAAGATTTCCTCCGGGCAGAGTATCCATATCTATTTGAGGATCAGCAGAAATCTCGAGGACGAGATTTTTCCTAAGGGGGTAGGTGTTGTGACACCCAAGTTTTTATTTGGATTTTTCAAAAGATTTTATTTGACTTGAGGGAGGTGATTTAAATTTTTCTTCAAAAGAACTCTCCCTTTCAAATATTTTTTTATGGCAAAAGTTTTATTTGGATTCACCCAAGATCTGTCTTTGGTCTTGGAGGTTCTTGCTTTTTATTTGGACTCAAGACAAAATGCTTTTCACTTGGGAAAATGCCTTTTGAAAATCTCTTTGAAATTTGCACTATGGCTTTTGGAATAATCCTTTGCCACTTTCAACAATTCCTTCTTGCCATGGCCTTAGTGCAAATCCTCTCTCCTAACCCTTCCCTCACCTTTGGATCATGATTTGCATCTAATCCAGCAAGTTGAACCTCCCCATGTGATTATTTCCATTTAAATCTTATTCAAACAAATTTCTGTCTTCTATTCTAGCACTTGGAGATTTACAAAGGAACTCCATTTTCTGTTTTGATTTTTGCCCCCAAACCTTTTTCCCCTCCTAGTCCTTTGAACCCTCAACCAAGATCCATGAAGATCCACTGGTCTTCAGTTCAAATTTTTCAAACTACACTTGCTGCAAGTTTGGACCAGATTTGTCAAATTTGGTGAAATTCATTCAAAACCTTCTCCAAAAATTCCAAGTAAAATCAGGCAGCCTCTGGGTGCATTGAGTGGTCACCTCACCAAGTTACAGCTCCAGAAAAATTTATCTCATTGCCAAATCTTTCTGTCGAACACCTGCAGTGCATGGTCAATGTCAAGTTCAGAAGTTCAGAGAACAGTTCAGTGGCTTACTGTCGTTTTCTTCAGAGATGGTTGTCGATCTCGACAGTGCCCCGATGTCGCCTTGCTCCTCGTCCCCTCCCTCTTGTTCCTGCACCGCACGAACGCCTGGCACCTTGCGGACGTCGGCGACGAGCAGCAGAAGGTGCGCCGCCCCGTGACCGACGCCAGCGGCGGCTTTGCGGCCGCCAGCGGGAGGCACGGCGCCGACGGCGCCACCCAGCGCCGCCCAAACCACCGGAGCTCGCCGCGTGGCCTTCCACTCCCCCGAACGCGCTGCCACTCTCGTCGTGAACCGCAGGGCGCGGAGCGCGCTCTCTGCCGCCGTCGAGCCCGTGCGGTCATCTCACCGTGGACCGACGCCATTACGCCAAGACCAACTCCGTTTAGCTGTGGAATGACACCAGTAACCTCCACTGATGCTGCCTGGCCACTCAAACCTCCTGCCAATCCACTGCATCGCCGTAATCGCTCGCCGGAGATTCTCCGTTCACGGCCACCCCGTCGATCCGCCTATAAATAGAGGCCCCGAGCTTCAACTCGAGCACCCACCATCCCTGCACTCCACCTAGAGCACGCCTAGCCACTGGAAGAGCCCCGAGGAGGTCTCCTTCCTCGACTCCGGCCGCCGCGACCCGCCACGGGATCCAGCTCGATTCGCCCCCGTGTGTGCACCTCCGCCTCCCTTCTCTTGCCAGTAGCTTCACTATGCATCCCTCCTTCTGACCCGCGCTTCAATTCGAAGTTTGCAGCCCTCCACCGGAGTTCTCCATCCTCACCCGAGCCGCCGTCCGCCGGAGAAAGTGTCACCGTCGACGTGGTGCTCCCCGTTGGTCGAGTCCACCACCCACCGACGCGGAAGAAGACGCTGAAGCTCTTGGTACCCTCCGATCCTCCTAACTCGCCGTGGTTCGACGCCGGCGTCCACCGCAGTCTTCGGGCGCCGGCGAGCTTTTCAAACCTGACATGTGGACCCCGCATGTCAGCCTCTGTTCTATTCTCCTCGAACCGTTTTCTGTTGGCGCCTTCGGGCAAATACGCTTTCCCTCTTGAGCTTGCGCATTTCCAATCGAACCGTTTTCTGTTTTCTCAGTTAAAACCCTGGAACTTTTCTGTTTCATTACAGATAAGTCCCTGGACAGAAACCTTTATAACTTTTTAATAAAAAGGGATTTTTGAGTGATTCTTTTTCTGACAATCTTCAAATTTTGTCTAGTTTTTTATGGGATTTATTTGAAAATATTTGGAGAAGTTTCTGTGCACCCATTGGTTTTCACGTTAGTGCCCGTTTTCGTGATTGCCGTAGGTTCCGGAAGAGGTGACGGAGCCGCGAACTTCGCCGAGCTAGACTCCGACTTCTCCGAACCAGGCAAGCATGTTTGAACATTTGATATGATAAGTGTTTTGCATGTTTGCTTGAAAGTTTGTGCGTGGCATATGAGTGTCGGTAAATACCTCGTTGCTTGTAAGGCAACTACCCGCATGTTCCAAAGTTGCGATGATCTCTGATGAGAGATGGCCTAATCATGTGGTGACATGAAGGGCAGCAAGGTGGTACTGTTGTAGCATACCAGCCTTGCGTCATCCGACTTTCTCCGACGTTAACGTGGACGGAGTCACGTTATCGTTCTTTTCCCCGCATGTTCCATAGTTGCGATGATCTCTGATGAGAGATGGCCTAATCATGTGGTGACATGAAGGGCAGCAAGGTGGTACTGTTGTAGCATACCAGCCTTGCGTCATCCGACTATTTCTGACGTTAACGTGGACGGAGTCACGTTATCGTTCTTTCCCCCTTCCGTGCTACCACATGTTTCATTTGCCAGGATGCGGTTTAGTAAGTTGGTAACCTCTTTCCGTGTACACACCAAACAGAGAGGCCGGGATGATGGTACCTTGGCCCAGGATTAAAGCCAGTCATCCGGTCAGGGGGCATGGGTGTTTCCGGTTGGGACCGAGAGGGGGGGCACCCCCTTAGAGCGCGCGTATAGAAATTTGATCCCATGCTACGCGAGGTTGTAGCCTCCCCGTCTCAAGGTTTTTCTTGAACGTTGCCGAGGGTGATCCCTGGCTTCGGAAGGTTGAATTGGGTGTGTACTGGTTAGACGTGTTTCTTCCAAAACACCGTAGACGGAACTAGTCCCCGTGACTACTGAAATCCGTTGGCTGTGGTTAAGTACAAACTCTGCAGAGTCAATTCCTTCCAAGTCATCGTATCCATGATCAAGTAGTGAAATCAGTATATCCATATCTATCCGCGTGGAGAACTTGTCCCCGGTGAACAAGCTCAAGTGGTAAATCCAGTTTAATTATTATTCCTGTGGATGGACTAACTTTATATTTGTCTCGTACTTGTGATAATTTATGTTCCCGAACTATTGAATTATTAAGCTACCATATAAGCCCTTTATGTGACGTCGCGCAGACGTCCGACTGTGGCGTGTTTTGTTTCTTACTTTAAATATAAGCCCTTTATGTGATGTCGCTCCAGACGTCCGACTGTGGCATGCACTGCCTTTATTTTCTGTTATAAGCCCTTTATGTGGTGTCGCCCCGACGCCCGACTGTGGCATTATTATTCTGCATTTTCCGCTCGAGGAGTCATTCAGACACTCGTTTGGCACCAGTATTATTATTATTCTGCATTTTCCGCTCGAGGAGTCTTTCAGACACTCGTTTGGCACCAGTATTATTATTCTGCATTTTCCGCTCGAGGAGTCTTTCAGACACTCGTTTGGCACCAGTATTACTATTCTGCAGTTTCCGCTCGAGGCGTCATTCAGACCCTCGCTTGGCACCCAGTATTTATTATCTCTATGTCTGAACGCACTGGTTAATTGTTCATATGCTTCATGTTTACATTTGTTATATCTTATGTCCGAACTGTCTTGCGAGTACTTTCATAGTACTCACCTGGCTTGTTGATTTGGCCAGATGTTGACGAAGGCGATCTCTTGGATGAAGAGTTTGATAGCGCGTCCGACGCCTAGAGGAGTCCCAGTCAGTCCTGCGCGATCCCGGATATTGGTCACTTGTTTTATATACGCTTCCGCCACCCGCAATAAGTCTCCTCGAGCCTCACTCCGACGCTCGAAGAGCTGTAGTCTTCAGGACTCATATCACTCGCTTCACAGTGATATTTCCACCACCGTTATTATCGTAAGTTAGTAGTATGCCACCCTATCCGCCGTCTTGTTTATCGGCGTGCATGTAATAAATTGTTGGGCAGTCTCCGCTCAACCTTGTATTATATTCAGTACTCCTGGTATTTTTCTTCTGTGACCAAGATATTGTCTACCAGTGAGAAGGAATTCTTCCTTACTGGTCCGTAAAAGGGATTGGTCTCTCAATAATTATTTTATTGAAAAACCGGTCGTGACACAGTGCTCTTGGTTCGGGACACCAATGTGACCAAGACGACAGTGCCACAAGTATGTGGGACTATCATTATCAACCTTACATCTTTTGGTATTCACACCATGAATATGTGTAACACTACATTCGAGATTCATTAAGAATAAACCATTAACCAGCGGGGCATGACCATAAAACATATCTCTCATATAAATAGAACAACCATTATTCTCGGATTTAAATGAGTAGCCATCTCGAATTAAATGAGATCCTGATACAATGTTCATGCTCAAAGCTGGCACTAAATAACAATTATTGAGGTTTAAAACTAATCCCGTAGGTAAATGTAGAGGTAGCGTGCCAACGACGATCACATCGACCTTGGAACCATTCCCGACGCGCATCGTCACCTTGTCCTTTGCCAGTCTCCGTTTATTCCGCAGCTCCTGCTTTGAGTTACAAATATGAGCAACCGCACCGGTATCAAATACCCAGGAGCTACTACGAGTGCTGGTAAGGTACACATCAATAACATGTATATCACATATACCTTTGGTGTTGCCGGCCTTCTTGTCCGCCAAGTACTTGGGGCAGTTCCGCTTCCAGTGACCACTTCCCTTGCAATAAAAGCACTCAGTCTCAGGCTTGGGTCCATTCTTTGGCTTCTTCCCGGCAACTGGCTTACCGGGCGTGGCAACTCCCTTGCCGTCCTTCTTGAAGTTCTTCTTACCCTTGCCTTTCTTGAACTTAGTGGTTTTATTCACCATCAACACTTGATGTTCCTTTTTGATCTCCACCTCCGCTGATTTCAGCATTGAATATACCTCAGGAATGGTCTTTTCCATCCCCTGCATATTGAAGTTCATCACAAAGCTCTTGTAGCTCGGTGGAAGTGACTGAAGGATTCTGTCAATGACCGCGTCATCCGGGAGATTAACTCCCAGCTGAGTCAAGCGGTTGTGTAACCCAGACATTTTGAGTATGTGCTCGCTGACAGAACTATTTTCCTCCATCTTACACCTGAAGAACTTGTCGGAGACTTCATATCTCTCGACCCGGGCATGAGCTTGGAAAACCATTTTCAGCTCTTCGAACATCTCATATGCTCCGTGTTGCTCAAAACGCTTTTGGAGCCCCGGTTCTAAGCTGTAAAGCATGCCGCAGTGAACGAGGGAGTAATCATCAGCACGCTGCTGCCAAGCGTTCATAACGTCTTGGTTCTCTGGGATGGGTGCGTCACCTAGCGGTGCTTCTAGGACATAATCTTTCTTGGCAGCTATGAGGATGATCCTCAGGTTCCGGACCCAGTCCGTATAGTTGCTGCCATCATCTTTCAGCTTGGTTTTCTCTAGGAACGCGTTGAAGTTGAGGGCAACATTAGCGTGGGCCATTTGATCTACAAGACATATTGTAAAGATTTTAGACTAAGTTCATGATAATTAAGTTCATCTAATCAAATTATTCAATGAACTCCCACTCAGATAGACATCCCTCTAGTCATCTAAGTGAAACATGATCCGAGTCAACTAGGCCGTGTCCGATCATCACGTGAGACGGACTAGTCAACATCGGTGAACATCTTCATGTTGATCGTATCTTCTATACGACTCATGCTCGACCTTTCGGTCTTCCGTGTTCCGAGGCCATGTCTGTACATGCTAGGCTCGTCAAGTCAACCTAAGTGTATTGCGTGTGTAAATCTGGCTTACACCCGTTGTATTCGAACGTTAGAATCTATCACACCCGATCATCATGTGGTGCTTCGAAACAACGAACCTTCGCAACGGTGCACAGTTAGGGGGAACACTTTCTTGAAATTATTGCAAGGGATCATCTTATTTAAGCTACCGTCGTTCTAAGAAAATAAGATGTAAAACATGATAAACATCACATGCAATCAAATAGTGACATGATATGGCCAGTATCATATTGCTCCTTTGATCTCCATCTTCGGGCGCCATGATCATCTTCGTCACCGGCATGACACCATGATCTCCATCATCGTGTCTTCATGAAGTTGTCACGCCAACGATTACTTCTACTTCTATGGCTAACATGATTATCAATAAAGTAAAGTAATTTACATGGCGTTATTCAATGACACGCAGGTCATACAAAAAATAAAGACAACTCCTATGGCTCCTGCCGGTTGTCATACTCATCGACATGCAAGTCGTGATTCCTATTACAAGAACATGATCAATCTCATACATCACATATATTTCATTCATCACATCCTTTTGGCCATATCACATCACAAGGCATATGCTGCAAAAACAAGTTAGACGTCCTCTAATTGTTGTTGCATGTTTTTACGTGGCTTCTATAGGTTTCTAGCAAGAACGTTTCTTACTTACGTAAAACCACAACGTGATATGCCAACTTCTATTTACCCTTCATAAGGACCCTTTTCATCGAATCCAATTCGACTAAAGTGGGGGAGACAGACACCCGCTAGCCACCTTATGCAACTAGTGCATGTCAGTCGGTGGAACCTGTGACGCCCCCGATTCAATCGTACACTAATCATGCACGCAAATGTGTACGATCAAGATCAGGGACTCACGGGAAGATATCACAACACAACTCTACAAATAAAATAAGTCATACAAGCATCATAATACAAGCCAGGGGCCTCGAGGGCTCGAATACAAGTGCTCGATCATAGACGAGTCAGCGGAAGCGACAATATCTGAGAACAGACATAAGTTAAACAAGTTTGCCTTAAGAAGGCTAGCACAAACTGGGATACAGATCGAAAGAGGCGCAGGCCTCCTGCCTGGGATCCTCCTAACTACTCCAGGTCGTCGTCAGCGGGCTGCACGTAGTAGTAGGCACCTCCGGTGTAGTAGGGGTCGTCGTCGACGGTGGCGTCTGGCTCCTGGACTCCAGCATCTGGTTGCGACAACCAGAAAGAAAGGAAAG
The DNA here is from genome assembly GCF_018294505.1 of Triticum aestivum. Lineage (NCBI taxonomy): Eukaryota > Viridiplantae > Streptophyta > Magnoliopsida > Poales > Poaceae > Triticum > Triticum aestivum. The sequence continues at coordinate 79,900,476 of NC_057796.1, read as the reverse complement.
GGGGGAAAGGGGGGAGAAAGCAACCGTGAGTACTCATCCAAAGTACTCGCAAGCAAGGAACTACACTACATATGCATGGGTATATGTGTAAGGAGGCCATATCAGTGGACTGAACTGCAGAATGCTAGAATAAGAGGGGGATAGCTAGTCTTATCGAAGACTACGCTTCTGGTCACCTTCGTCTTGCAACAGGCCGAAGAGGGTAGGTCGACGTCCTCCAAGTAGCATCTCCAAGCAACATCTCATAGCATAATCCTACCCGGCGATCCCCTCCTCATATCCCTGAAGTAGAGCGACCACCGGTTGTATCTGGCACTTGGAAGGGTGTGTTTTATTAAGTATCCGGTTCTAGTTGTCATAAGGTCAAGGTACAACTCCAAGTCGTCCTGTTACCGAAGATCACGGCTATTCGAATAGATTAAACTTCCCTGCAGGGGTGCACCACATAGCCCAACACGCTCGATCCCATTTGGCCGGACACACTTTCCTGGGTCATGCCCGGCCGCGGAAGATCAACACGTCGCAGCCCCACCTAGGCACAACAGAGAGGCCAGCACGCCGGTCTAAACCTAAGCGCGCAGGGGTCTGGGCCCATCGCCCTGAGCACACCTGCACGTTGCGTGGGCGGCCGAAAGCAGACCTAGCCTAGTGGCGTTCCAGTCCAATTCGGCGCGCGCCGCTCCGTCGCTGACGTCTGAAGTGCTTCGGCTGATACCACGACGTCGGGATACCCATAACTACTCCCACGTAGATGGTTAGTGCGTATAGGCTCGTAGCCAGACTCAGATCAAATACCAAGATCTCGTTAAGCGTGTTAAGTGTCCGCGAACGCCGAACAGGGCCAGGCCCACCTCTCTCCTAGGCGGTCTCAACCTGCCCTGTCGCTCCGCCACAAAGATCCACACAGAGGGCCGTCGGGACAAAGGTCCTTTCAGCCCCCATCCGTGAATCACTCGCGGGTACTCTTCGAGCTGACCCGACTTTAGTCGCCATCTGTGTAGTATGTATGTATGTATAGTATATACCCGTGATCACCTCCCAAGTGATCACGGCCCGTGGTATAGCAAGGTAGACTGACAAGAATGTAGGGCCAATGATGAAAACTAGCATCCTATACTAAGCAATTAGGATTGCAGGTAAGGTATCAACAGATGTAGCGACAATGTCAGGCTATGCATCAGAATAGGATTAACGAAAGCAGTAACATGCTACACTACTCTAATGCAAGCAGTATAGAGGAGAATAGGCGATATCTGGTGATCAAGGGGGGGGGCTTGCCTGGTTGCTCTGGCAAGAGAGAGGGGTCGTCAACTCCGTAGTCGAACTGGGCAGCAGCAGCGTCGGTCTCGTAGTCTACCGGAGAGAAGAGGGGGGAAGAAATAATGAATACAGAGCAAACAAAGCATCACAAAAATATAACAAGGCAATACGCGGTGTTCGGTGTGCCCTAACGCGGTAGTAGGTGATACCGGTGAAGGGGGGAATCATCCGGGAAAGTATTCCCGGTGTTTCGTGTTTTCGGGCAGAGGAGCCGGAGGGGAAAAGTTGCGGGTTCGATAGGTTAGGGGGGTGTGGTGGACGAACGGACTGCGTATCCGGAATCGTCTCGTCGTTCTGAGCAACTTTCATGTTGAAAATATTTTAATCCGAGTTACGGATTAAAAGATATGATTTTCTAAAGATTTTATTAATTTCTGGAATTTAATTAATTATTTAATTAATTCGAAAATGGAATTATGACATCAGCATGATGTCATGCTGACGTCAGCAGTCAACAGGGGTTGACTGGTCAACCTGACCAGTGGGGTCCAGGGGGCTGAGTCAGCATGTACAGTCAGCAGTCAACAGTTCTGTTGACTGGTCAAACTTCATCTTACACATGGGTCCCACTTGTCATAGTCACAGTTTAACTAAACATAATTAATTAGTTAATTAATTATTAGGTTATCTAATCGGAGTTAATCAGGTTAATTTAACATATCTAATTAAGTTAATTAATTTTCAAATTAATTAATTATTAATTGTCTTTAGTCATTTTATATTCTTTTTTTTTTGTTCTAACAGGGGCGGACCCACTAGTCATACCCACAGGGGGGGTTAGCCCTTAAACTAATCTGGGTGTTATCCCCACTAATCCAACAGGGTTCGGCCGGCTCGCTCAACAGAGCCCCTGGTGGGGGGTGCTGCCGGCGATGGCGCGCGGGTAGGCGGGTTTACGGGCGCGGGTGAGGCATCCCGTTTGGGCGCCCGCCCAGACCAGTGGAGGCGCCGGGGCGTCGTAGCCGACGGCGAGGTGCGTCGGGCAGCAAGGGGGCGAGCGCGACTGTGGTGCGGCACACACGTAGGGACAGAGGCGCGCCTCGGGCGGACGTGCGCGCGCGAGGGCACGGCCAGGTCGTGCGCGGAGCGGGGGCACTGGGCGCGGCAACGGGAGGACGCGGACGGCGGTTACGACAACGAGATGGAGGGGGGAGGTGGGGGTCGTCGGAGGGGCTCACAGCGGAGCGTAGGGGCGAGCTCGGAGCGTGTCGAGGAAGCGCTCGGGGAGGCCGGCGGTGCAGTGGTCCGGCGAGGTGGCTCCGGGCGCCGCGGCGATGCCAAGGCGCTGGCGTGCGCCTGCATCGTGGAAGCACGGCGGCGCAGAAGGAGCGCGAGGGGAAGGGAGATCGGGCGTCAAGGACGGGCGCTCGCGCCAGGGAGCCCGCGATCCGGAGCGGCGGTGGTCGGTAACAGGCGACGGGGCACCGGCGAGGGTCGTCGAGGAAGAGGGAGATGGGAGCGTGAGGTGGCGGGGGACGGAGCCGACGAGGGCGGTGACTTGTGCGTCGGGCGCGGCGACGGGTCCAAGCCTGTGCGCGGCCGGAACGTGGTGGTCGTGGCATGGCCCGATCCAGATCCGGATTCGGGGGGAAGGAGAGGAGCGAAACGGGGGAGGGGGCGAGTGAGCGAGCGGTAGAGGTGGGGGGGGGTTCGGGGCTCTCCCCTGGCGGCGCTGGAGGAGAGGGTGGAGATCGTGGGGATCGGGTTAGGGTTTGCGGGGGGGTAACGAGGCCATATAGGCCAGGGGGTTGGGGTGGGCCGGCCCGTTTGAGCGGTTGAGGCCAACTGGGCCACTTGGCCCAGCGGGGGGGGGGGGGTCCTGTTTTCTCTTTTTTTTTTGTATTTGTTTGTTTTCTTTTTACTAGTTTCTATTTTATTTTAAGTTCCCTTTTATTACAGTTTTATAAAAATAAACACTAGCACCTAAATTTGTATTCATAAATATTCTACTGCCACCTTAATTCTCAACCGAAAATAAAATAGTTCAATATTTTATAAAATTCAATAGGCATGTATTTAATTGTTTTAACTACTGTTTTAAGTATCTTAGAGCTTTTAAACACCTTATCAATTTTGGTTTCTCCACCATAATTACCTATGCATTATTTAGTTCACTCCGAACATTTTAGTTTTAAAGTTTGGAAACTTTTGTTGTTTGCCTATGTTTTAAATTTGAATTTGAATCGGGTTCGAATCAACGTGAGTTTAATTACAGTAACGGAGGTGACATGGCATCATTAGCAGAGGTTTACTGTAGCTTAAATACCCGGGCGTCACAATTCTCCTCCACTACAAGAAATCTCGTCCCGAGATTTAAGAGGGGTGTAAGGGGCGAAGGTGTTGGTAGCGAAAAACCTAACGAGTCTTCTCGGTCTTGGCTTCCCTTTCGAAGAGGTTGACCCCTTTCGTTGATGTCTTCATTTCACTGCTTCAAGTCACCATGATCAATTTGTCATCCTTTCTTCGGGATCTCCATCGTACTTACGAATAGGTAAGGGGCAGCTCTACAACGATAGGATGTTACAAGGGAAAATCTTCTAGGGGTTTCCCAAGTATGAACATATGAGTATCTCTCGAGTTGAACAAATGAAACACATCGAGAGCAAAGTAAGACGATGCAATAAGAAGTTTCAAGCGGATAGGCAATCGTTCATTGCCTGAAACAGAGTGTGAATGGGGTTCAGAGCAACAGGAATAAGTATTGTGTCCGATGCCCGAATTAATGATCTCATCGGAAAGGTGGCTCATGAATTACTTACGAGTCCACGCGGGAGGAATAACTTTGGAACTGGGGTGTGCAGGAGAGTCAGGTTTCGATCCTGTGGAACTGTGGGTTATGGGCCCACCATGTGGTTGAAAGTAGGAAGGGGGCCGACATCTTGCACGGTCATGATAGTAAGGCGTGTCAGAGGGTAGCCTGTCAGTTATGTCGGCAACAACCTCGATACCAAGGGCGAGGGACGAAGAGAACCATTTTCCTGCTCGTTGAACGAGGCGGGCCAATAGGCAAAGTTCCCGTCCGTCGGTGGCTACCGAAATGTCATCCACAGTAGGAACAGGGTCTTACTGGCACGGTTGTACACTAACGTGTTTTACATAAGCAGAAGATTACTACTGCTTATATAATATAGATCACAAGAAGGGTTAAGCAAACAAAGGAAAGGAAAGGTGATTACCAGGTTAAACAGAACAATGGAAAGGAAAATGTGTTTAAACACATATTTCAGGGGTATATCCTTCCTAATGACAAGCAGAGCATGATATCCATGGCAGGATATAAAGTAGAAAACCATTTAGGTAAGGGGGAAGGAATCTCATGATTTTACCCATACAACGGTGTTAGGATAAGTGATAAATAGAATTTAGCATCGTGCTTCAAATGTTCCTGTTAAAAATCGGAGTACCCTTGACATGCTTCGAGATAGCAGTGACATGGTCTTCAGGTGAAGATCAGACTTTGGAAACACGAAGGATCCATCAAGAATAACTTGTAGAATAAGTCTTACAATTTCCTCATGGATGAATGGATAACCTTGCTGAAAAGGAATCTATAATGATAGGTCCTCCAGCCGGGGGGGGGGGGTGCTAGGCATGACATCATGTTACCGGGTCATCAAAGGATCAACGTCATAACTCTTGGAAAGTTGTCCCAACCATCATATCTGACCGAGATTCAGATCCGGTTGGTGTCAGGATACCTGAGATTCAGGATGTCCGAGAAGAAAAGGCGCAACACAATTCGTTGAAATGGCATTGCAAGCTTCTCGGGAAATGAACTATGGGAGCGGGTTTCTGAAGCAATAGTTCACCATTAAACCAAGGAGAGGACAAGGAGGTGTCTGGTGAACTCAACGGCAATTCACCGAGATTCCCAAAAGATGGATTTCCACCTTTAAGTGAACAAGGAGATAACATTTGTCAGATCAAATGATATAAGGAAGTAAGCTCGAGGAAAACATACACAATTAAACATTGGTTGAAGGGTGCGCCCGAAATATGGGTTGGGTTGCACGACCAATGTCAGAATGGTGATTCAATTAGCGAAGGACTTAGAATGAACTATTGCCCATTCACTTCAAAGCAATAGGGTTGTTAGAAGTTTTGAATTCACACGTCATAGCTCCATTGTCGGTATTCCGGTTGAAAACAATACGGGGACCAAGGAATGAACGAAGATGGCAAGAAGTATTATGATATCAAGAATTCTTAAGAGGTGGTGAAATTCTCACCACACCCTTGACAAAAGGAGATGGTAATACTTCCGAGGTAAGGAAGATCAAATGCTGGGTAGCAAGGAACTCAAGGTATAATACAAAGCACGATCATGTTTGTGTTGGAGGTAAGGCAATAAAGTGGCCGATGATAAGACAAATCATCGTGGGCAAGGATGGTATTTCTCATCATGAATTCGATTGATATCCTGGAAGAGCTCATAAAGGTTGATGATGATCACGGCACATTAGTCGAGAGATTTCACGAAGATGTAACCGATCGACGATGACATCAAGTCAAACAATGATGAAGTGAAAGGTTATTGGAACCAAGGGTACGACACAAACTCGAAACCAAGCTTATTGTTCAAGGCGAAATGATATGACGATGAGGATCGATGTAAGCTTAGTTCATCGTCGAAATTTGTGCTCCGGAAAGGACCAAGTAGCACAATTAAAATTAGCATGGTAAGGATGTAGCCGAACAGGCTAGAAATGACGCGATCGGGTACAAACTCGTACATAAAGAAGATTATCAAAAGTTGTTGAACCATAGTGCAGACTCGGTTCACATATCGGTGTTCTCGGTTGACGACAACCCAGAACCTAGGAAAATTGGAATCGGTGAGAAATAACAGTTGACGAAGAACCCATAAAAAGTTATGCAGTTCCATGATATTTTCGAGATACCAGAGTGTAATACTCGATGGTAGATCAGAGTAAGGGTTGGACTGGGGGTATTGCTCTACAGAAGACAAGTGCTTAATCTTGCACGAGAAATGGTATTTAAAAGAGAACATGGTCGGAACCACGATTGTAAGAGGCCATACCCCAGATATAAGATGAACTTATATCAAGGGAATAATTAATTTTAAAAGAAGCTTCGATGAGAAGATGTACATCGGGTCCATGGGCATGAACACAAAGTTCAAGGTCGACTCCCACTTCTTTAATGCATAACCTTTCATTCACTTCTCGCCTTCAACGAAATTGTGTGTTGAAATTTTAACTGACATAACACTAGTAGAGTATGACCGGTAGTGGTTTCCGGGTTCACACAGTTTAAAGAAAAGCATATGTCCAACCCATCAGGGCCTCCTAGGAACATATACCACAAACTTCAGGAGTAAATAACACGAGCTCGAAAGTAGAGCAAGGTTGAGAAAGTAGATGATACAATTACCAAGGGCATTATGTATCCAAGGGAAGGCTCACAAGGTTATTGAATATGGAGGATGCTGACGGATAAAATCCAACAATGGGCCTGATGGTCCACAAGGGATCTGACGTGAGCATCGGTACTCAACTAGAGGAAGAAGAATGCAAGGAGATCAGATTATAGAAACAACTGACTAACTCAATTGTCAAATGCAAAGGAATTATGATTCCCAAATCAAGGGATCAAAAGCAATGCTCTCATTAGGGATGGATAAATTGAATAGCCTTAGGGTACAATCAATGACAATTGGATTGGTCGAGAACCAATTCCCGCTAAAAGAATGGAAACTCAGCCGGAAAGGTAATTTATAAGGATCAATGATGTTTGCGGGTATTCGCAAACATATTGAGTCAACAGACTCAAAATGATAATGACAAGGAATGTCATTAAGACTACGAGACTTATGGGATTAACCATAATGCAAGCAAGCAAGAATTTCAAGAGCCAAAGGCTCCAGAGGGTTTTCGGAAGATTGAATATTATTTTGAAGACTTTTGTGAAACACAAGAACAACTGGGGATGAGCGGATACTCGGCAAGCGCGAGTAATTATCCGTAGGGGTATTCATGTGGCAAAGAACTGCAAGACAGTAGGCACAAGACATTCTCGGATCAATAGAGAGAATTTCGGGGTATCTTGTAATAACAAGATCAACTGAGAATAAAAGTAAGAACGTCAAGTGCATGTATTTATCCATAGGGATATTTCGATGGTAGGGAATTGCAAAGGCAACGGGCACAAAGTCTCAAAAGAGTTTCGGCGAGTAACTTCGAAATCTTCTGGTGTAGCCGGCGATCACCTGGACTGAAGGGGCTCTCCGGGAGAAAGTATTTTCGAGAACCTAAAGTCAAATTTTAGTAAAAATCGTTTAACCCGAATAGAAGAGAGATCAGAGTCCCAGAGTAAAGGTCGAGGAGTAAAAGATCCTAGTACCACCCGATGGCGACGTGGGCCCGTAAGGCACACAGCCAAGTTAGTAAAAGTTTTGCAATGTCTAGACTCGACTTCGGCCAAGGAGTGTGGAAGGGGGATTCCTACAGGCAGTCGGCTCTGATACCAACTTGTGACGCCCCCGATTCAATCGTACACTAATCATGCACGCAAATGTGTACGATCAAGATCAGGGACTCACGGGAAGATATCACAACACAACTCTACAAATAAAATAAGTCATACAAGCATCATAATACAAGCCAGGGGCCTCGAGGGCTCGAATACAAGTGCTCGATCATAGACGAGTCAGCGGAAGCGACAATATCTGAGAACAGACATAAGTTAAACAAGTTTGCCTTAAGAAGGCTAGCACAAACTGGGATACAGATCGAAAGAGGCGCAGGCCTCCTGCCTGGGATCCTCCTAACTACTCCAGGTCGTCGTCAGCGGGCTGCACGTAGTAGTAGGCACCTCCGGTGTAGTAGGGGTCGTCGTCGACGGTGGCGTCTGGCTCCTGGACTCCAGCATCTGGTTGCGACAACCAGAAAGAAAGGAAAGGGGGGAAAGGGGGGAGAAAGCAACCGTGAGTACTCATCCAAAGTACTCGCAAGCAAGGAACTACACTACATATGCATGGGTATATGTGTAAGGAGGCCATATCAGTGGACTGAACTGCAGAATGCTAGAATAAGAGGGGGATAGCTAGTCTTATCGAAGACTACGCTTCTGGTCACCTTCGTCTTGCAACAGGCCGAAGAGGGTAGGTCGACGTCCTCCAAGTAGCATCTCCAAGCAACATCTCATAGCATAATCCTACCCGGCGATCCCCTCCTCATATCCCTGAAGTAGAGCGACCACCGGTTGTATCTGGCACTTGGAAGGGTGTGTTTTATTAAGTATCCGGTTCTAGTTGTCATAAGGTCAAGGTACAACTCCAAGTCGTCCTGTTACCGAAGATCACGGCTATTCGAATAGATTAAACTTCCCTGCAGGGGTGCACCACATAGCCCAACACGCTCGATCCCATTTGGCCGGACACACTTTCCTGGGTCATGCCCGGCCTCGGAAGATCAACACGTCGCAGCCCCACCTAGGCAAAACAGAGAGGCCAGCACGCCGGTCTAAACCTAAGCGCACAGGGGTCTGGGCCCATCGCCCATAGCACACCTGCACGTTGCGAGGGCGGCCGAAAGCAGACCTAGCCTAGTGGCGTTCCAGTCCAATTCGGCGCGCGCCGCTCCGTCGCTGACGTCTGAAGTGCTTCGGCTGATACCACGACGTCGGGATACCCATAACTACTCCCACGTAGATGGTTAGTGCGTATAGGCTCGTAGCCAGACTCAGATCAAATACCAAGATCTCGTTAAGCGTGTTAAGTGTCCGCGAACGCCGAACAGGGCCAGGCCCACCTCTCTCCTAGGCGGTCTCAACCTGCCCTGTCGCTCCGCCACAAAGATCCACACAGAGGGCCGTCGGGACAAAGGTCCTTTCAGCCCCCAATCCGTGAATCACTCGCGGGTACTCTTCGAGCTGACCCGACTTTAGTCGCCATCTGTGTAGTATGTATGTATGTATAGTATATACCCGTGATCACCTCCCAAGTGATCACGGCCCGTGGTATAGCAAGGCAGACTGACAAGAATGTAGGGCCAATGATGAAACACTAGCATCCTATACTAAGCAATTAGGATTGCAGGTAAGGTATCAACAGATGTAGCGACAATGTCAGGCTATGCATCAGAATAGGATTAACGAAAGCAGTAACATGCTACACTACTCTAATGCAAGCAGTATAGAGAGAATAGGCGATATCTGGTGATCAAAGGGGGGGGGCTTGCCTGGTTGCTCTGGCAAGAGAGAGGGGTCGTCAACTCCGTAGTCGAACTGGGCAGCAGCAGCGTCGGTCTCGTAGTCTACCGGAGAGAAGAGGGGGGAAGAAATAATGAATACAGAGCAAACAAAGCATCACAAAAATATAACAAGGCAATACGCGGTGTTCGGTGTGCCCTAACGCGGTAGTAGGTGATACCGGTGAAGGGGGGAATCATCCGGGAAAGTATTCCCGGTGTTTCGTGTTTTCGGGCAGAGGAGCCGGAGGGGAAAAGTTGCGGGTTCGATAGGTTAGGGGGGTGTGGTGGACGAACGGACTGCGTATCCGGAATCGTCTCGTCGTTCTGAGCAACTTTCATGTTGAAAATATTTTAATCCGAGTTACGGATTAAAAGATATGATTTTCTAAAGATTTTATTAATTTCTGGAATTTAATTAATTATTTAATTAATTCGAAAATGGAATTATGACATCAGCATGATGTCATGCTGACGTCAGCAGTCAACAGGGGTTGACTGGTCAACCTGACCAGTGGGGTCCAGGGGGCTGAGTCAGCATGTACAGTCAGCAGTCAACAGTTCTGTTGACTGGTCAAACTTCATCTTACACATGGGTCCCACTTGTCATAGTCACAGTTTAACTAAACATAATTAATTAGTTAATTAATTATTAGGTTATCTAATCGGAGTTAATCAGGTTAATTTAACATATCTAATTAAGTTAATTAATTTTCAAATTAATTAATTATTAATTGTCTTTAGTCATTTTATATTCTTTTTTTTTGTTCTAACAGGGGCGGACCCACTAGTCATACCCACAGGGGGGGTTAGCCCTTAAACTAATCTGGGTGTTATCCCCACTAATCCAACAGGGTTCGGCCGGCTCGCTCAACAGAGCCCCTGGTGGGGGGTGCTGCCGGCGATGGCGCGCGGGTAGGCGGGTTTACGGGCGCGGGTGAGGCATCCCGTTTGGGCGCCCGCCCAGACCAGTGGAGGCGCCGGGGCGTCGTAGCCGACGGCGAGGTGCGTCGGGCAGCAAGGGGGCGAGCGCGACTGTGGTGCGGCACACACGTAGGGACAGAGGCGCGCCTCGGGCGGACGTGCGCGCGCGAGGGCACGGCCAGGTCGTGCGCGGAGCGGGGGCACTGGGCGCGGCAACGGGAGGACGCGGACGGCGGTTACGACAACGAGATGGAGGGGGGAGGTGGGGGTCGTCGGAGGGGCTCACAGCGGAGCGTAGGGGCGAGCTCGGAGCGTGTCGAGGAAGCGCTCGGGGAGGCCGGCGGTGCAGTGGTCCGGCGAGGTGGCTCCGGGCGCCGCGGCGATGCCAAGGCGCTGGCGTGCGCCTGCATCGTGGAAGCACGGCGGCGCAGAAGGAGCGCGAGGGGAAGGGAGATCGGGCGTCAAGGACGGGCGCTCGCGCCAGGGAGCCCGCGATCCGGAGCGGCGGTGGTCGGTAACAGGCGACGGGGCACCGGCGAGGGTCGTCGAGGAAGAGGGAGATGGGAGCGTGAGGTGGCGGGGGACGGAGCCGACGAGGGCGGTGACTTGTGCGTCGGGCGCGGCGACGGGTCCAAGCCTGTGCGCGGCCGGAACGTGGTGGTCGTGGCATGGCCCGATCCAGATCCGGATTCGGGGGGAAGGAGAGGAGCGAAACGGGGGAGGGGGCGAGTGAGCGAGCGGTAGAGGTGGGGGGGGGGGTTCGGGGCTCTCCCCTGGCGGCGCTGGAGGAGAGGGTGGAGATCGTGGGGATCGGGTTAGGGTTTGCGGGGGGGTAACGAGGCCATATAGGCCAGGGGGTTGGGGTGGGCCGGCCCGTTTGAGCGGTTGAGGCCAACTGGGCCACTTGGCCCAGCGGGGGGGGGGGGGTCCTGTTTTCTCTTTTTTTTTTTGTATTTGTTTGTTTTCTTTTTACTAGTTTCTATTTTATTTTAAGTTCCCTTTTATTACAGTTTTATAAAAATAAACACTAGCACCTAAATTTGTATTCATAAATATTCTACTGCCACCTTAATTCTCAACCGAAAATAAAATAGTTCAATATTTTATAAAATTCAATAGGCATGTATTTAATTGTTTTAACTACTGTTTTAAGTATCTTAGAGCTTTTAAACACCTTATCAATTTTGGTTTCTCCACCATAATTACCTATGCATTATTTAGTTCACTCCGAACATTTTAGTTTTAAAGTTTGGAAACTTTTGTTGTTTGCCTATGTTTTAAATTTGAATTTGAATCGGGTTCGAATCAACGTGAGTTTAATTACAGTAACGGAGGTGACATGGCATCATTAGCAGAGGTTTACTGTAGCTTAAATACCCGGGCGTCACAGAACCTGTCTCACGTAAGTGTACGTGTAAGGTCGGGCCGGGCCGCTTCATCCCACGATGCCGCCGAAACAAGATAAGACTAGTAGTGGCAAGAAAATTGACAACATCTACGCCCACAAGTTTGTGTTCTACTCGTGCATAGAAACTACGCATAGACCTAGCTCATGATGCCACTGTTGGAGATCGTAGCAGAAATTTAAAATTTTCTACGTATCACCAAGATCAATCTATGGAGTCATCTAGCAACGAGAGAGAGGGGAGTGCATCTACATACCCTTGTAGATCGCGCGCGGAAGCGTTCAAGAGAACGGGGTTGATGGAGTCGTACTCGTCGTGATCCAAATCACCGATGATCCTAGCGCCAAACGGACGACACCTCCGCGTTCAACACACGTACGAAGCGGGGACGTCTCCTCCTTCTTTATCCAGAAAGGGGGAGGAGAAGTTGATGGAGATCCAGCAGCACGATGGCGTGGTGGTGGAAGTAGCGGGATCCCGGCAGGGCTTTGCCAAGCGCAAGCGGGGAGGAAGAGGTGTCACGGGAGGGAGGGAGGCGCCAGGGCTTGGGGTGCTGCTCCCATGCGCCTCCCCACTATATATAGGGGTGGAGGGGGCTGGTTTCTTGCCCTCCAAGTCCATTGGGGCGTTGGCAAAGGTGGGGGAAAGAAATCCCATCATTTCCCTTCCCCATCGATTGTTATCCCCCTTTTTTAGGGATCTTGATCTTATCCCTTCGGGATATGATATTATTCCTTCTAAGGTGGGATCTTGGTGCGCCTTGACCCGGGGTGTGGGGCCTTGCCCCCACTACCCACGTTCATGTGGGTCCCCCCATGCAGGTGGGCCCCACTTCGGAACCTTCTAGAACCTTCCCGGTACAATACCGAAAAATCCCGAACATTTTCCGGTGGCCAAAATAGGACTTCCCATATATAAATCTTTACCTCCGGACCATTCCGGAACTCCTCGTGACGTCCGGGATCTCATCCGGGACTCCGAACAACTTTCGGTTAACCGCATACTAATATCTCTACAACTCTAGCGTCACCGAACCTTAAGTGTGTAGACCCTACGGGTTCGGGAGACATGCAGACATGACCGAGACGACTCTCCGGTCAATAACCAACAGCGGGATCTGGATACCCATGTTGGCTCCCACATGTTCCACGATGATCTCATCGAATGAACCACGATGTCGAGGATTCAATTAATCCCGTATACAATTTCCTTTGTCAATCGGTACGTTACTTGCCCGAGATTCGATCGTCGGTATCCCAATACCTTTTTCAATCTCGTTACCGGCAAGTCACTTTACTCGTACCGTAATGCATGATCCCGTGACCAAACACTTGGTCACATTGAGCTCATTATGATGATGCATTACCGAGTGGGCCCAGAGATACCTCTCCGTCATACGGAGTGATAAATCCCAGTCTCAATTCGTGCCAACCCAACAGACACTTTCGGAGATACCCGTAGTGCACCTTTATAGCCACCCAGTTACGTTGTGACGTTTGGCACACCCAAAGCACTCCTATGGTATCCGGGAGTTGCACAATCTCATGGTCTAAGGAAATGATACTTGACATTTGGAAAAGCTCTAGCAAATGAACTACACGATCTTGTGCTATGCTTAGGATTGGGTCTTGTCCATCACATCATTCTCCTAATGACGTGATCCCGTTATCAATGACATCCAATGTCCATAGTCAGAAAACCATGACTATATATTGATCAACGAGCTAGTCAACTAGAGGCTCACTAGGGACATGTTGTGGTCTATGTATTCACACATGTATTACGATTTTCGGATAACACAATTATAGCATGAACAATAGACAATTATCATGAACAAGGAAATATAATAATAACCATTTTATTATTGCCTCTAGGGCATATTTCCAACAAATACTTCAATCGAAGAGGACCAGCCATCCTCTTCAAACTCATCTCCTTCAGACCATCGCATGCTCTTTGGAATGAAATCCAGGCTCATAACACGAGCCTTTACCACAATACGGCCCATGTGGTCATCCTCCTCGTCCCAGGAGATCATGCGCCCAAACTTGCTAACAGCACAGGCCAAATCTTCAGTATTGCGAAAGTCGAAAGGCACTCCTGTCAGCAGCAGCCAAACTGTTCTATTGAAATGCACCCTCCTATGATTCCTACCCTCGTCATGCTTCAGAAAAGAGATGAAAACGTCGCCAAATTCATGCGGGCTATCAAGCACCAGCTTGTCCCTATCTCTAACCCTCGTCAGACACACATATGCCTCTCCAAATGGGCAACGCTGGATGTCTCTCAGACCTAACTGCCTATGCTCAACAATAAACTCTTCGAGAACATCTCTTACATTGGGGAAAGGAGCATCGGCAGGGAGCGGATGGATAGTAGCAATAGCCCAATCTTCATGGCGACGAGGACGATGCGGGAGGACGACCCGAGCCACCCTGTTGCGGCCCGCAATCTGCTGGATGTCGAACCCATGAGGCACAAATGGTCGCAGGTCAATCGGAATGTTGGTCATCGTAAAAGCCGGAGAGGCGCACACCGTCGCAGGCGCGCCAGAGGTGACAGAAGCAGAGTTTGCGTACTGTGGTGGAGTAGAGGCAGACTGTGGCGAAGTTGAGGAGGCAAGTGCCAATCGAGGCTGGAAATTAGGAAAAGATCCCTTGGAGAGCTCGCTGAAAGAGGAAACCACCGAAGGGTCGCGGGCTGGGCCAACTGACTTAAACCAGTCTTGGACCGCGTCCAGGTTCCAGGCCTCATGGGGAGGGCTTGGAAAGGAGGCAAACCAAAGAAAAGGGAAAAGCCCAGGTAGCCGCTGCACATGACACTCCCTGGCAAAGTGGCCCAGCAAACCACACGCGTAACACTGAAGCGAGCCATTTGAAAAACCCTGATTGCCGCCCTGAGAAGCCTCAGCGTGAACCTCTACTGAGGTATTAAAATTCTGCATTAAGGACTCATTATTATCCGAGACCAAATTATTGCTAGAGCTCGGTAAATTCGCGAGACGAGCAAAAACCGATGGCCGGAGTTGATCGCCGGAGGCATTGACGGCGGCAGCAGATCGTGCATGCGAACCACTAGTAACCAAGGTCCAAGAAGCTTCTTCTTCACGATAAAAAAGTTGTTCTTCACGCAACCAGTTAGGGCCTCCAAAACTCCAAAGATTAAACACCAATTCAAAGTCCTTTTCAACCACACGACCATAGTTATAGATTTCAAACCCCACAGCTTTCGACGCAACCGAAAACTTGAAGGATCTGTCCTTGAGATGATGCACACGAAACCCTTGTGGATAACCACCAAAGCAAGATTGAAGAGTGATGCTAACCGTGTGACAATCCAACCGAAATTGAGCACGACAGAAGGAAACCACCAAAGTGAACTCCCGTTGGCGAAAACCAGGAGAGAAAACCACTAGATGACCAAACTTTTCCCGCATAGAACGCTGAAAATCTTTACCTCTTGCAAAGTTGAGAGAAGGAGGATCCATGGCCATCTCCTCGACTCTAGCTCCAAAGAAGAACTAAAGAAGGTGGTGGCTGCCACGGCCGGAGTGACAAGTGGCAGGGAGAGGGGTAGGCCGCCGGGGCCGGAGTGGCCACCGGCGGGAGGGGTGGCCGCCGTGGCCGGAGTGGCCACAAGCGGAGGTCGCCTAGGGGGAGCCTAGGGGGAGCCTAGAGGTCGCCTGCATACGGTACCCGCACACTCCCTCTACCTTCGGGATTAGTGTTGGACCTAAATAAATGTTATTTGGTGTTTGCGTTGAGCATGAATATGATTGGATCATGTTTATTGCGATACAGTTATTCATTTAAGTCAGAGAATAATTGTTGTTTTGTTTACATGAATAAAACCTTCTATGGTCATACACACAATGTAAATGGTTTATTGAATCTCGATCGTAGAGATACGCATATTCATAATATTGATGCCAAAAGATGCAAAGTTGATAATGATAGTGCAACATATTTATGGCACAATCGTTTAGGTCATATTGGTGTAAAGCACATGAGGAAACTCCATACGGATGGATTTTTGGAATCACTTGATTATGAATCATTTGAAATTTGCGAACCATGCCTCATGGGCAAGATGACTAAAACTCCGTTCTCCGAAAGAATGGAGCGAGCCAATGACTTATTGGAAATAATACGTACCGATGTATACGGTCCGATGAGTGTTGAGGCACGTGGCGGGTATCATTAATTTCTGACCTTCACAGATGATTTGAGTAGATATGGGTATATCTACTTAATGAAACACAAGTCTGAGACATTTGAAAAGTTCAAAGAATTTCAGAGTGAAGTGGAGAATCATCGTAACAACAAAATAAAGTTTCTACGATCTGATCGCAGATATGTGTCTGAACGTCGTAACCATACTGGAATAATTTCACAACTCACGCCACCTGGAACACCACAGCATAATGGTGTGTCCGAATGTCATAGCCGTACTTTATCAAATATGGTGCGATCTATGATGTCTCTTACCGATTTACCACTATCGTTTTGGGGTTATGCATTAGAGACAGTTGCATTCACGTTAAATAGGGCACCGTCTAAATCCGTTGAGACGACACCGAATGAACTATGGTTTGGCAAGAAACCTAAGCTACCGTTTCTTAAAGTTTGGGGTTGCGACACTTATGTCAAAAGGCTTCAGCCTGATAAGCTCAAACCCAAATCGAAGAAGTGCATCTTCATAGGATACCCTAAGAAAACAATTGGGTACACCTTCTACCACAGATCCGAAGGCAAGATCTTTGTTGCCGAGAATGGAACCTTTCTAGAGAAGGAGTTTCTCTCGAAAGAAGTGAGTGGGAGGAAAGTAGAACTTGATGAGGTAATTGTACCTTCTCTAGAATTGGAAAGTAGCACATCAGTGAAATCAGTTCCTGTGATGCCTACACGAACTAGAGAGGAAGCTAATCATGATGATCATGAAACTTCGGATCAAGTTACTACTCGACCTCGTAGGTCGAACAGAGCACGTTCCGCACCAGAGTGGTACGGTAATCCTGTCCTGGAAGTCATGTTATTAGACCATGGTGAACCTATGAACTATGAAGAAGCTATGATAAGCCCAGATTCCAACAGATGGCTTGAAGCCATGAAATCTGAGATAGGATCCATGTATGAGAACAAAGTGTGGACTTTGATGGACTTGCCCAATGATCGGCAAGCCATTGGGAATAAATGGATCTTCAAGAGGAAGACGGACACTGATGGTAGTGTTACTATCTAGAAAGCTCAACTTGTCGCAAAAGGTTTTCGACAAGTTCAAGGTGTTGACTACGATGAGATTTTCTCACTCGTAGCGATGCTTAAGTCTGTCCGAATCATGTTAGAAATTGCCGCATTTTATGAAATCTGGCAAATGGATGTCGAAACTGCATTCCTTAATGGATTTCTTAAAAAAGAGTTGTATATGATGCAACCAGAAGGTTTTGTTGATCCTAAAGGTGCTAACAAAGTGTGCAAGCTCCAGTGATCCATCTGTGGACTGGTGTAAGCATCTCGGAGTTGGAATATACACTTTGATGAGGTGATCAAAGCATATGATTTTATACAGACTTATGATGAAGCCTGTATTTACAAGAAAGTGAGTGGGAGCTCTATAGCATTTCTGATATTATATGTGGATGGCATATTATTGATTGGAAATGATATAGAATTTATGGATAGCATAAAATGATACTTGAATAAGAATTTTTCAATGAAAAACCTCGGTGAAGCTGCTTACATATTGAGCATCAAGATCTATAGGGATAGATCGAGACGCTTAATAGGACTTTCACAAAGCACATACCTTGATAAAGTTTTGAAGAAGTTCAAAATGGACCAGTCAAAGAAAGGGTTCTTGCCTGTGTTACAAGGTGTGAAATTGAGTAAGACTCAGAACCCGACCACGACAGAAGATAGAGAATGAAAGTCATTCCCTATGCCTCAGCCATAGGTTCTATAAAGCATGCTATGCTGTGTACCAGACTTGTTGTGTGCCTTGCCATGAGTTTGGCAAGGGGGTACAATAGTGATCTAGGACTAGATCACTGGACATCGGTCAAAATTATCCTTAGTTACCTTAAAGAGGACTAAGGAAATGTTCCTCGGTTATGGAGGTGATAAAGAGTTTCGTCGTAAAGAGTTACGTCGATGCAAGCTTTGACACTGATCTAGATGACTCCAAGTCTCAATCTAGATACGTATTGAACGTGGGAGCAATTAGCTAGAGTAGCTCAATGTAGAGCATTGTAGACATAGAAATTTGCAAAATACATACGGATTTGAATGTGGCAGACCTGTTGACTAAACTTCTCTCACAAGCAAAACATGAACATACCTTAGTACTCTTTGGGTGTTAATCACATAGCAATGTGAACTAGATTATTAACTCTAGTAAACCCTTTGGGTGTTGGTCACTGATACGTCCATTTTGCATCATGTTTTCCTACTATTATTTATGATGTTTTTATGCATAATAATGCCTTTTGGAGTAATTCTAATGCCTTCTCTCTCATAATATGGAAGGTACACACAAAGAGGGAGAATTCCGGCAGCTGGAAATCTGGACCTGGAAAAGCTACGTCAGGCCACCTATTTTGCACAACTCCAAACAAGCTAAAAATTTACGGAGATTTTTTATGGAATATATGAGGAATATTGGATCCAATAAGTACTAGAGGGGCCCCACCAGGTGGGCACAACCCACCTGGGTGCGCTAGGGAGCCCAGGCACGCCCTGGTGGGTTGTGCTCCCCTCGTCCCACCTCGGGTGCCCATCTTCTGGTATATAAGTCATTTTGACCTAGAAAAAAAATAAGGAGAGGAATTTCGGAACGGAGTGCCGCCATCTCGATGCGGAACTTGGGCAGGAGCACTTTTGCCCTCCGGCGGAGCGATTCTGCCGGGGGAACTTCCCTCCCGGAGTTGAAATCATCATCATCATCATCACCAACAACTCTCCCATCTTGGGGAGGGCAATCTCCATCAACATCTTCAACAACACCATCTCCTCTCAAATCCTAGTTCATCTCTTGTGTTCAATCTTTGTACCAGAACTATAGAATCGTGCTTGTGGGTGACTAGTAGTGTTGATTACATCTTGTAGTTGATTACTATATGGTTTATTTGGTGAAAGATTATATGTTCAGATCCATTAAGCTATTTAATACCCCTATGATCTTGAGCATATTTATCACTTGTGAGTAGTTACTTTTGTTCTTGAGGTCACGGGAGAAATCATGTTGCAAGTAATCATGTGAACTTGATATGTGTTCGATATTTTGATAGTATGTATGTTGTGATTCCCTTAGTGGTGTCATGTGAACGTCGACTACATGACACTTCACCATATTTGGGCCTATGGGAATGCATTGTGGAGTAGCCATTAGATGATGGGTTGCGAGAGTGACAGAAGCTTAAACCCTAGTTTATGCGTTATTCCGTAAGGGACCGATTGGATCCAAAAGTTTAATGCTATGGTTAGGATTTATCCTCAATACTTTTCTCGTAGTTGTGGATGCTTGAGAGGGGGTTAGTTATAAGTAGGAGTTTTTTTCAAGTAAGAATAGCACCTAAGCACCGGTCCACCCACATATCAAATTATCAAAGTAGCGAACATGAATCGAATTAACATGATGAAAGTGACTAGATGAAATTCCCGTGTACCCTCAAGAATGCTTTGCTTATTATAAGAGACCATTTTGGCCTGTCCTTTGCCTCAAAAGGATTGGGCTACCTTGCTGCAGTTTTGTTACTATTATCATTACTTGCTCGTTACAAAATATCTTGCTATCAAACTACTCTGTTACTTACAATTTCAGCACTTGCAGACATTACCTTGCTGAAAACCTCTTGTCATTTCCTTCTGCTCCTCGTTGGGTTCGACACTCTTACTTATTGAAAAGAGCTACAATTGATCCCCTATACTTGTGGGTCATCAAGGCTATTTTCTGGCGCCGTTGACGGGGAGTGAAGCGCCTTTGTAAGTGGAAATTGGTAAGGAAACATTTATGTAGTGTGCTGAAATTTACTATCACTTGTTACTATGGAAAACAATCCTTTGAGGGATATGTTCGGGGTATCTTCACCTCGACCAGGAACCACAATTAGCTACCCCTCAACCTACTGCACCTACTGAAAATATTGAATATGAAATTCCTTCGGGTATGATAGAACATCTGCTAGCTAATCCTTATGCAGGAGATGGAACCGAACATCCTGATATGCACTTGATATATGTGGAAAAAATTTGTGGATTGTTTAAGCTTGCAGGTTTACCCGGAGATGAAGTTAAGAAGAAGGTTTTCCCTTTTTCTTTGAAGGAAAAGCATTGGCATGGTATAGGCCATGCGATGATATTGGATCTTGGAATTGGAATCGATTGAAATTGGAGTTTCACCAAAAAAAATCCTATGCATCTAGTTCATCGTGAGCGGAATTACATATATAATTTTTGGCCTCGTGAAGGATAAAGTATCGCTCTAGCTTGGGGAGGCTTAAGTCAATGTTATATTCGTGCCCCAATCATGAGCTTTCAAGAGAAATTATTATTCAGAATTTTTATGCTCGACTTTCTCGTGATGATCAATCCATGCTCGATGTTTCTTGTGCTGGTTCTTTTATGAAGAAGACTATTGAATTCCGGTGGAATCTTTTGGAAAGAATTAAAGGCAACTCTGAAGATTGGGAACTCGACAAAGGTAAAGAGTCAGGTTTTAAGCTTAAGTATGATTGTGTTAAATCTTTTATGAATACCGATGCTTTTCAAAAGTTTAGCACTAAATATGGACTTGACTCTGTGATAGTAGCCTCCTTTTGTGAATCATTTGCTACTCATGTTGATCTCCCTAAAGAGAAGTGGTTTAAACACCACCCACCTATTAAAGAAGAAATTATGGAATCGGAACTAGCTAAAGAGGAAACTATACTTTATAATGTTGATCCAGCTGTTCCTACGTACTACTTACATTGAGAAACCACCTTTCCCTGCTAGGATAAAGGAACATGCTAAAGTTTCAACTGTGGTTAACAAAAGTTATATTAGAACACCTAAACCTGACAAACAAATTAAAGTAGATCCTAGTGTTGCTATGGTTAAGGATCTCCTGGAAGAAAATATAGACGGACATGTTATTTACTTCTGTAATGAAGCTACTAGAATTGCCAAACCTAATAAGGAGGAAAAACATAGACCCGTTGTTGGCATGCCTGTTGTCTCAGTTAAAATAGTAGATCACCGTTATCATGGTTTATGTGACATAGGTGCTAGCATGAGTGCTATTCCCTTTACCTTATATCAAGAAATTATGAATGACATAGCACCCGCTAAAATAGAAGAAATAGATGCCACTATTAAACTTGCTAATAGAGACACCATCACACCACTTGGGATTGTCAGAGATTTTGAAGTCTTGTGTGGGAAAATAAAATACCCTACTGATTTTCTTGTTCTTGGTTCCCGACAAGATGATTTTTGTCCCATTATCTTTGATAGATCTTTCTTGAACACCCTTAATGCTAAAATAGATTGTGAGAAACAAACTGTCGGTGTTAGATTTGGTGATGAGTCTCATGAGTTTAATTTTTCCAGGTTTAGTAGAAAGCTTCATGAAAAAGAATTGCCTAGTAAGGATGAAATAATTGGTCTTGCTTCTATTGTTGTGCCTCCTACTGATCCTCTAGAACACTATCTGCTAGACCATGAAAATGATTTACATATGCATGAAAGAAATGAAATAGATAAGATTTTCCTTGAATAATGTCCTCTGCTTAAACACAATTTGCCTATTGAAACTCTAGAAGGTCCTCCTCCACCTAAAGGTGATCCTGTGTTTGAATTAAAACAATTGTCAGATACTTTGAAATATGCTTATCTCGATGAAAAGAAGATATATCCTGTTATTATTAGTGCTAACCTTTCAGAACATGAAGAAGAAAGACTATTGGAAGTTCTATGGAAGCACCGAGCTGCTATTGGATATACTCTTGATGATTTAAAGGGCATTAATCCCACTGTATGTCAGCACAAGATTAATATGGAATCTGATGCTAAACCCGTTGTTGATCACCAATGTCGGTTAAATCCGAAGATGAATGAAGTGGTAAGAACGGAAATATTAAAACTCCTGGAAGCAAGTATAATCTATCCTATAGCTGATAGTAGATGGGTAAGTCCTGTTCATTGTGTCCCTAAAAAGGGAGGTATTACTGTCATTCCTAATGATAAGAATGAACTTATTCCACAAAGAATTGTTACAGGCTATAGAATGGTAATTGATTTTAGAAAATTAAACAAAGCAACTAGAAAATATCATTACCCTATGCCTTTTATTGATCAAATGCTAGAAATATTACCTAAGCACACACATTTTTGCTTCCTTGATGGATACTCTGGTTTTTCACAAATACCTGTTTCTCAACCTGATCAAGAAAAGACCAAATTCGCTTGTCCCTTTGGAACTTATGCTTATAGGCGTATGCCTTTTGGTTTATGCAATGCACCTGCTACCTTTCAAAGATGTATGACTGCTATATTCTCTGACTTTTGTGAAAAGATTGTTGAGGTTTTCATGGATGACTTCTCCGTTTATGGGAAGTCTTTTGATGATTGTTTAAGCAATCTTGATCGAGTTTTGCAGAGATGTGAACAAACAAATCTTGTCTTGAATTGGGAGAAGTGCCACTTTATGGTTAATGAAGGTATTGTCTTGGGTCATAAAATTTCTGAAAGAGGTCACTACTGCAGGATGCTGCTAACGCGACACTACGATTAGAGACGCTTCGACGAAACTGTGTGCGATGCAATAATCGCAAATGGTGGTGTAAAAAAACAGTCAAAAAAGGTGCAAAACATTTGCGATGGAGGATGCATCAAACACGGTTCAGATTTTAGTTGCGTGTGCGATGCAGGGCATACGGTTTAGTTCAATTAACTGTTTGCGATGGGGAGGAACAAAAGAAACAGGCAGCCAGATGAAGGTGTGTGCGATATACAGCATACGGTTCACTCGGATGAACTGTTTGTTATTAGGCAACACAAAAGAAACGGTCAGCCAGATCAAGATGTGTGCGATATACGGCATGCGGTTCACTCGGATGAACTGTTTGCATTGACAAAGAGAACAGAAATGGTTCAATATATCAACATGTGTGTGCTATGCAGCAAACAGGTTTGTAATCAGAAATGTGCGCGACGACCGATAATAACACAAACGATTGCTTCTAATAAGACGTATGTGATATGCTCTGTCTACAAAACATCTATTAGCCATTGGGGGATGGGCGGTCATCCGGATATGCCATAAGGATGCGAAGAGGCATCCTATATCAGCAAGTACTAGCTGTTCCACCAGTAGCTCATGTAAGAGAACTCTCAAGTTAAGTGTGCTCAGGCTGGAGCAGCCATCAGATGGGTGACTGGATGGGAAGTTGTGTTGATGTTAAATTAACTGATAGGCTGGGTCGTATTTGTCAAATTAAATGACTGATATGACCCATCCCATGAGTTAATTTAACCTTGAGGTCCTTGTTTTTTATTTTATTATTTTCTAGCACATGTTAAAGAAGGTCTACCGCATTACTTTTTGACAATGTGTGATACGTGGCATACAGTTGATCCATCCGACCTGTTTGTGATTGAATAAGCCATGTGTGTTGTGGGCAAACGATTGCTAGTATTCAACCGTTTATGATTGATGAATTCATCACCGACGGGTTCCCTAGTGTGGTCTGTGTTCATCTAATCATCATCTACTTCTTGTGCTAGTGATACGTCTCCAACGTATCTATAATTTTTTATTGTTCCATGCTATTATATTATCCATCTAGGATGTTTTATATGCATTTATATGCTATTTTATATGATTTTTGGGACTATCCTATTAACCTAGAGCCCAGTGCCAGTTTCTATTTTTTCTTGTTTTTGAGTTTTACAGAAAAGGAATACCAAAGGGAGTCCAATTGACGTGCCAATTTTGATGATTTTTTATGGACCAAAAGAAGCCCCCGGAGTAAAAGAGTTGGGCTAGAAGAGTCCCAGGCCGTCCACGAGGGTGGGGGCGCGCCCTACCCCCTGGGCGCGTCCCCCTATCCCGTGGATGACTCGAAGACCCCCCCTGATGTGAGACCTACGCCAAAAATTCCTATAAATACAGAAACCTCCAGAAAATAGCCTAGATCAGGAGTTCCGCCGCCGCAAGCCTCTGTAGCCACCAAAAACCAATCAGGACCCTATTCCGGCACCCTGCCGGAGGGGGAATCCCTCACCAGTGGCCATCTTCATCATCCCGGTGCTCTCCATGACGAGGAAGGAGTAGTTCACCCTCGGGGCTGAGGGTATGTACAAGTAGCTATGTGTTTGATCTCTCTCTCTCGTGTTCTTGATTTGGCACGATCTTGATGTATCGCGAGCTTTGCTATTATAGTTGGATCTTATGATGTTTCTCCCCCTCTACTCTCTTGTAATGGATTGAGTTTTCCCTTTGAAGTTATCTTATCGGATTGAGTCTTTAAGGATTTAACAACACTTCATGTATGTCTTGCATGTGCTTATCTGTGGTGACAATGGGATATTCACGTGATCTACTTGATGTATGTTTTGGTGATCAACTTGCGGGTTCAGTGACCTTGTGAACTTATGCATAGGAGTTGGCACACGTTTTTGTCTTGACTCTCCGGTAGAAACTTTGGGGCACTCTTTGAAGTACTTTGTGGTGGTTTGAATAGATGAATCTGAGATTGTGTGATGCATATCGTATAATCATACCCATGGATACTTGAGGTGACATTGGAGTATCTAGGTGACATTAGGGTTTTGGTTGATTTATGTCTTAAGGTGTTATTCTAGTACAAAATCTAGGATAGATCGAACGGAAAGAATAGCTTCGTGTTATTTTACTACGAACTCTTGAATAGATCGATCAGAAAGGATAACTTTGAGGTGGTTTTGTACCCTACAATAATCTCTTCGTTTGTTCTCCTCTATTAGTGACTTTGGAGTGACTCTTTGTTGCATGTTGAGAGATAGTTATATGATCCAATGATGTTATTATTGTTGAGAGAACTTGCACTAGTGAAAGTATGAACCCTAGGCCTTGTTTCAACACATTGCAATACCGTTTTCGCTCACTTTTATCGTTAGTCACCTTGCTGTTTTTATATTTTTAGATTACAAATACCTATATCTACCATCCATATTGCCTTGTATCACCATCTCTTCGCCGAACTAGTGCACCTATACAATTTACCATTGTATTGGGTGTGTTGGGGACACAAGAGACTCTTTGTTATTTGGTTGCAGGGTTGCTTGAGAGAGACCATCTTCATCCTACGCCTCCCACGGATTGATAAACCTTAGGTCATCCACTTGAGGGAAATTTGCTACTGTCCTACAAACCTTTGCACTTGGAGGCTCAACAACGTCTACAAGAAGAAGGTTGTGTAGTAGACATCAAGCAATTTCTGGCGCCGTTGCCAGGGAGGTGAGTGCTTGAAGGTATATCTTTAGATCTTGCAATTGAATCTTTTAGTTTCTTGTTTTATCACTAGTTTAGTTTATAAAAGAAAACTACAAAAAAATGGAATTGAGGGTGCCTCATATGCTTCATCTTTTTAATATCTTTCATGAAAATAAGGATTCCGATAATTGTGCCAAAATGTTAGAAGAAGAATGTTAAAAGGTTTGGCACTAAATATTTGAATGATGAGCATGATTGCAATGTCGTTAGTATGAATTCCTTGAATATCCATGATGCTAATGATATGCAAAGCCACAAGCTTGGGGATGCTATGTTTGACGAAGATGATAATTTTTGTCCCCCAAGTTTTGATGAGCAAATTTATTATGATGAAAGCATGTCTCCTATCTATGATAATTATTGTGATGACATGTATGCTATAAAGAATAATGATAACCATGAAACTTGTCATCTTGATTTCAATTTTCAATCCCATGATAGTTATTTTCTTGAATTTGCTCCCACTCTTCCGAATGAGAAGAATTTTGCTTATGTGGAGAGTAGTAAATTTTCTAGGCTTGTAGATCATGAAAAGAATGCTTTATGTGATGATTATATTGTTGAATTCATTCATGGTGCTACTGAAAATTATTATGAGGGAGGAACATATGCTTGTAGGAATTGCAATAATATCAAGTTTCCTCTCTATGTGCTTAAAGTTTTGAAGTTATGCTTGTTTTGCCTTCCTATGCTAGTTGATTATTGTTCCCATAAGTTGTTTGCTCACAAAATTACTATGCATAGGAAGTGGGTTAGACTTAAATGTGTTAGTCATATTCTTCATGATGCTCTCTTTATGTTTCAATTCTTATCTTTTATGTGAGCATCATTGAAATCATCATGCCTAGCTAGGGGCGTTAAACAATAGCGCTTGTTGGGAGGCAACCCATTTTTATTTTTGTTCTTTGTTTTTTGCTCCTGTTTAGTAATAAATAATTAATCTAGCCTCTGTTTAGATGTGGTTTTATGTTTTAATTAGTGTTTCTGCCAAGTAGAACCTTTGAGAAGACTTGGGTGAAGTCTTTGCGATCTTGCTGTAAAAAACAGAAACTTTTGCGCTCACGAAATTAGCTGCCCTTTTTTACTGGAGAGTTCTTTTAGGTTGATTCTTTTTGCAGATGATTAATAGACAAATTCCTCACGTCCACCAATTTATTTAAGAATTTTTGGAGTTCCAGAATTATTCGAACAAATCAGATTGCTACAGACTGTTCTGTTTTTGACAGATTCTGTTTTCTATGTGTTGTTTGCTTATATTGATGAATCTATGAGTAGTATCGGAGCGTATGAACCAGAGAGAAGTTGGAATACAGTAGATATAACACCAATATGAATTTGGAATGAGTTCACAACAGTACCTAAGTGGTGATTTATTTTCTTATACTAACAGAGCGAGAGGCGCGACACGCCGCACAGCAAGAGCGGACCCATCGGCGCTTGCCTGTTGTCGACACGACGTCGCAGCTGGGTACAGATCCCATCAGTACCCCCATTCCTCGCCAGGAGTGGGCAGAGGCCCTCTGCACCATACTTGCACCGGACGCCCACCGCGCCGTTCGCATGGGTCGCGCCGTTTGCCTTGTCCGCGGCCCGCTCGATGCCAACGCGCACTACAAAAAAAAAGACACATCCGTGACATTTTGGGCTGATCAATTTTTTCTGTCATGCTTATGACACTTCTATGACGATAATTGTGACAAAACCTAGTATCATCATAGATGTGGTGGGCTCCTACTTCTATGACAAAAAATCATGACAGAAAATGGGCTTTTCATCCTGGGCGGGCCGGAGACGCAGCTGCATGACATTCTTTGGGCCGTCCATGACGGAAAAACCGTGGTAGAAGCGACGCCGAGGAAAATATCGGGGAGTTCCCGGTTACGGTGGGTGGTCGGGGGCCGAGGGATGCACGTTTCTGTCGTACACGTACGCGCGTGGGTGTGCGGTGTTGGGCTCTAACTGAACCCGAGCTTGGTGTTCGCCTACTGAACCCGAGTGATTGCACTACAGGCTACGCGTTTGAACCCGAGCGATCGATCGATGGCTGTGAACTAAACCCGATCGAGTGATTCCTTCACTACTGCTGCTAACTAAAGCTGATCGATGCTGCCTCTGGATGAACAGTGAGCGTTGTCGGGGGGGTTGGATGAACAGTTCCCGGTGGGGGGTTGGATGAACAGGACCCCGTGGTAGTAGAGGCCGTTGCCGCTGGATGAACAGGATACCGATCGATTGAGCCAGTTGGGGGTGGATGAACATGACCCCATGGAGGGCTGGATGAATAGGACGACCCCGTGGAGGGCTGGATGAACAGTAGACCGTGGAGGGGTGGTTGAACAGGACCCCGTGGAGAGGGCTGGTTGAACAGTAGCCGGTGGAGGAGTGGTGGAGGCTGGATGAACAGGAGCCCGTGGATGAACAGTCGCAGGTGGAGGCTGGAGGAGGTCAACGGTGGATGAACAGTTGCCCGTGGAGGAAGTCGACGGTGGAGATGAACTGTATCCCGTGGAGTCCCGTTTTGCGGTACGCCACACCCCTCCCGATGAACAGGACCCCCGTTTCGACCGTAGCGCTCCAACACAAGTCCGTTTCCTCCGTTTTGCGGTATGCCACACCCCTCCCGATCAACAGGACCCCGTTTCGACCGTAGGAGGTCCAAGAGAAGTCTGTTTCCTCCGTTTTGCGGTACGCCAGACCCCTCCCGATGAAGAGGATCCCGTTTCGACCGTGACCGGTCGAACACAAGGCCATTTCCTCCGTTCTGTGGTACGCCATGCCTCGTTTCGATCGGCTCTTCCGTCCAAGCCGGTTGGCTCCTGATGAACACGACGATGACGCAGTTTCTCCGTTCCGACCCAGCCATGTACACGAGCCCTGGCCGTACGTATGCGCGAGTAGGCGTTCGACACCCCGCCCGAATGTACGTATGTGGCCGTATTTACTTTCTTGCACCCTGGCCGCTGTACGTATGTGTACACGATATTAACGGGACTGCGTGACATGCTATGTGAGCGCCTCTACTATGACACATGCGCGCCTCTACTACAACATGTGCCCTTCCTTACACGGCCACGGTTCATCGCTGTAGCCTGCAGACTGACCGATCGACCAGTATGTACATATACGATCGCGACCAGAATGACAACGCTACGTACACTTTGACCAGGTGGGTCCCGACTGTCAGGCACTTCCTTGCATGCAAAAATGTAGCTGGTGGGTCCTAGCAGTCAGGGGGTGAATCATTTTTTGCCCGTAATATGGACGCACTTCCTTGCGTGCAAAGATGTAGCTGGTGGGTCCCAGCAGTCAGGGGGCAAACATTTTTTTCGCAAAATATGGTGGCCCGTCCAGTGGGTCCCTGCTGTCAGGTGGAGGAATCATTATTTTCCGTGTAATAAGGAGGCACTTCCTTGGTGCGGCCGTGGACCCAGCTGTCAGCCTCTCCATGTACAGTACTCTTCCGATGGAAGTCGTGACCACGTTGACCACGCCGCGCTGAGAGCACCAGGGCGGTGGACGACGACGAGGCCTAGGAAGGGGACGACTCCGAGCCGGGGAAGACGCGACAGTGGATGCCCACGCGGAGAGGAGTATGAGGGTTCACTGGTTCGGCTGCGGTTTGAGGCTGCCGTCGCCGCAGGGCCTGGCAGCGGTGGGAATAGTAGGGGGCGGTGAGGCCTCCGCGCAGCACAGCCGGCCACGGGAGGCAGGAGCATGCGGTACGATCGGTGCTGGTTTGGGCGGCTGGAGCTAGAAGACCAGAGGTTGAAGAAGCACTACGGCTGTTGGATGGACATTGTATGGTCACTAGAGCTAGAATCGTTCATATTGACTAAGTTGACAAAGCCCTCCGTCCCTGTCAACTTAGTAGGCCCACAAGTATGCCTCACACTATGGTGGGTCCCAGCTAGCAGGGGGAGTATTCATTTTTTTGTGCGTAATAAGGAGGCACTTCCTTGCGTGCAAAGATATAGCTGGCGGGTCCGAGCTGTCAGCGGGGCGAACCTTTTTTTGCGAAATACAGAGGCCCTTCCGGTGGGTCCCAACTGTCAGGTGGGGGAATCATTATTTTGCGCGTAATAAGGAGGCATTTCCTTGTGTGCGGCCGTGGACCCAGCTGTCAGCCTCTCCACGTACCGTCCACTTCCGATGAATGTTGTTTGTTGACCAGGTTGACCACGCCGTGCCGAGAGCACCAGGGTGGTGGACGACGGCGAGGCCTAGGAAGGGAACGACACGGAGCCAGGGAAGACGTGGCAGTGGATGCCCACGCTGAGGGGAGTACGAGCGCTGACTGGTCGGCTGCAGGGTGAGGCCGACGTCGCCGGAAAATAACAGGATGTGCGGGTGGGTAGAGGGATGGCCTGGCGGAAGCACAGCCGGCCACGGGAGGAGGGAGCAGGCAGTCCCGCCGGCGCTGGTTTGGGCGGCTGGAGCAGGAAGATGAGAGATTGAAGAAGCACGACGGCCGTTGGATGGACATCCAACAGTCACTGCTCTGTGTTGACTAAGTTGACAAAGCTTTACGTACGCTTCAAATTTTTTTAGGACAACATCATCACGAACCTAGTAGGCCCAGAAGTCAGCCTCCAAATATGTGGAAAACAGCATACAACCCATTATCCATTATTTTCAATAATTTATAGCCCGTTTGCTAATTCTTAAGGATATTTTGAAGCCCATATTCTTTTTATTAGCATCACAGACCATATATTCTGGGCGCTGCTAAAAAATTCAATGAAATTTTTCATATTTTGGTGTGGTCCAAACTCTTTAATCACGAAATTTCGAGTCACGTTAAAAATAATTTTAAAAAAATTATATCAAAAATAAAATAAAATAATTATTTGCCAAAAAATGAATGAAATTTAAAATATTTACTAGCAAGATACCCGTGCGTTGCACGGAACATGAAGATGCATTTGTATGAGTAGTTTATCTTGTGGGAGAAAAGGATGAACGAGGGAGAAGGCCTTATCTGCCAATGTGGAGAGGAGTGCCGGTAAATTATCATAGTTTCCTTCCTATCCATTAGATATAGATCGGACTGCCTATATTGCAGGATGGCAGGCACACCATCATCACCAACTCTGCTTTTTATAAGACTAGAGAAATCCAGAAAAAACAATATTTAATGTAATTGCTGGTTGGCTTTGGTTAAAAATTTACAGCCCATTTCTTACAACTTATAGACCATTTTCCGGGGAAGCCCATTTCTTACTACTTACATATCCCTCCTCGTCTTGAATGATTTGTGGCCCAGCAGGGCTGAGAAAAGCAAGCAGGCCTCGTTGGGTATTCTCCAAAAAAAAAAGAACTGGGCTAGCCATTTTCAGAAAGAAAAAAGATATCAACTGGGCTCGTCATGTGCTTAAATAAAAGCGTAAGCGTGGGCTAGACGGGCCACAACCCCTGCACAGCGCGCAGTTGAGCTCTGTCTCTAAAACTAAAAAACAATTGGGCGAGCTGCTACGTCCCTGGTGTTATCCGCTTGTTGTGTAATTTTCTCGTTTATTGACTACATTGACAATGGCGTGGGACCTACTATAGTTGTCAAACAATTAGGAGGAAGTATTTTTTTGGCTTGTAGGAGTAATAACGAGGCACATGCTTGCGTAATGCAATGACCCTGGTGGGTCCCTACTGTCAGTCTCTCCATGTACAGTCATCTCCTGATTCCTCTTGGTTGTTGACCATGTTGACAACGCCAGACGGCGGCGGGCACGGCGAGCGAACCAAGGCGAAGAACAACGGCGAGGCCTCGGAAGGGAATGAACCGGAGCAGTGGAAGGTGCGGCCGTGTAGTGGCAGGCGGAGGGTAGTACGAGGGCAACAACATGTAAAAGAAGCTTACAAAAAGTACAAAAAGCCCAAGTATTAATTGTTCATCAAATTTAGACAAGACCCAAATTGAACATGGCAATAACATCTAACCCAACCACTCTTTTTCGCAGTCACAAACAAATGGATCGATCTGATCCATAAAATCAACATTCTGTGCAAAACAAATTATTGGAGGATGACTACAAGTTGTTGTAAATAGAAGCCGAGCACGTTCAGAAGCCCATTTGTCCACCTGAAACTTCTTTGTTTTGCTGTTCAACATGTCCGTCCGTGAGAAATCTCTTTACGAAAAACTTAAGCCTCCTGGACAATAGTAACCTCACATTCAACAGGAAGAATGTGACAAAGCTTCTGTTTGCCTGGTTGGATGCATATCCATCCATCGTTATTGTCCTCAAACGAATGTAATTTGCAAAAGCACCCAATTAATGCTCTTGTTTTCCTAAAAAAATTATGTTTACCATTGTATTAATTGTAATGCATGCATGGATAAAGTACATGCATTGGTCAATTTTCTCTTAATACTTGCATGATATTATGTAATGCACCTTGAAATCTAAACTTGTGATGGGGATCAATTTGGTTGTTCATGTCCATGGCTACCATCCATCCCGTGCTCTGTCATTGAGTATGTGCACGATTCACGTGCCATTCAAGAAAAAAACTGCGTACGTTCTATTGAAGAAAAAAAATAAAAACAAACACGCCACCGCGTCATGGTCGAACTTTGATTCGTCCACGCGTGGTTCCCGACCCTCCACTAAGTGAACAACTACCAAACGCGTCAAATTATCACGTGAGCCGCCTCTTCATCCAGAAATGAGCTCCACCGTGTACCCGCGCGCGTGTGTTAGGGAATGAGGCACAGAGTACATGCATCCGTGCATGCAATTTTTCTCTTCGTGCACATACTCCTTTTTTATGGGTGATTCGTGCACGTACTCGGCCTACGTTGGTGACCGTTGGTGAGTCTCACTTATCTCTACATCTCAACATGTACATCTACATCTGCATCTACGTCTACACTACATCTACATCTACCTCTACCTCTACTATAGTACAGCCATTTTCTTGCATGACACGACCAACCCGTATCTCTTCTTGCTCCTCGTCTCTCTCAAAGTGCGTCCAGCAGGCGATTTTGCCGTCGATTGAGGTTGGTTCACTCACACTCGGTCCCACATGTTATAAATCTATAAAGAATACTCTGACCAACGGACCATTGAAAGAAGTATATTTTTCACCCTCAAGTGTAAGTTGATGGACAAATAACCCCCCAAAGTCAATTTTGGTACGATTTTTACCCTCAAATCTCTAAAACCGGGTATATCACCCCCTTGAGCGGTTTTAGTGTTCAAATGTTAGAGTTTAGGCGGTTTTGATTGTTGACTAGGAATTGACTAATTATTTACACTAATGAAATGGCAACGACGCCGTCGGAAGCCGCGGATGTCGTCGGAGATGTACCCAATGGACCCCGACCTTCCCTACGAGGAGAGGAGATCATGCGGGTGCCTTTCAAGCTCAAGGGATCATCGGGCTACCTCGTCGGCTCGCCGCCCGCCTACCTCTGGTTCTCCCAGAGCCTCTATCATTGTCGCGCAGCTCACGATGGCGCTCATTTGCAGGTGGGCGCTGCTAGCTAGGAGACATAATTGAGTTAATGGAGCCCTACTTGAAAATAAATTGTGTCCTTGGCCTAAGCTCCGCCACTACTAGAAGAAAACTCCTGCAGAGGAGGTCGATGAGAGACAGCACCGTGCTACCTACATTGGTCGTTTGATTCATAGGTTAGAATGCTATAAGATTTTTTTCCCATGTAATCATGTGTTAATTGGCAATCTAGCATCCACCCAACTTTTTTTTTCACTTCCTTTGTTTTTCCTATGTCAAACACTCTGGTTTTTAGGGGAACACAGTGTTAATGCTATGGGATTCAAGTGGACATGCCACTCCAATCCTTTATTTTTCTTTACAAAGAGAGTACTTGCTGCTGCAAGAGCACTGTGTTAATGATGTGCCGCTGCGAGAGCCGCCTATATTAATTAACCATGCAGTAGTTCATTTAGTAGTACTAGGTTAGTAGGCGACCTTGCGCTTGGCTCTTCTCCTCTTCCGGAAGTCGAACAATAATGATGGTACTACAGTAGTACTTGTGGCAATCTGACACCAAATGAACTGTTGCACATCCACCGCTTGTAAGCAAAAGTTTCTCCTCGTGCTGCGAGCCACCGCGCACGCGTTGGAGAGGGAGCTCATCGTTCTGTGAGTTGAGGCTACCATCCCGTGCTCCTTCATTGAGTACATGCACTATTCACGTGCCATCGAGGAGAAAAAATATTGCGTAGTACGTACTAGGTGCCAATGAAGTGCATGACTCACTTACGCACTGCTTATCTCCATTTTCTTGCATGACACGTGCACCTTGATGCTAGATGTCCCGCGTGTTGGCAAAAGGATGAACAAAGATGACATAAAAAAAGTGGAAGAACATAGGGCATGTTTGGTTCCTAGCCTAAGGTTGCCACGTCTAACCTTAGTCATGCCACAACATCTTAGACATGTGTTTGGTTCATTGCCACACTTGTGGCTTGCCACACTTCTCTAGTTATATGGTCCACATGTCATAGGCTCAATTTTTTGCCAAATATTACCAAACTTGTGGTGGCCATAGCCACACTTTTTGTGGCATCCACACTTTGCCTAAGGTTATTTGTGGCAAAGGGACTGTTTGGTTCTAGGCCTAGCATTGCCACACTTTGCCACACATTTTTGCCAAGGTTGCCTAAGGTTAGTTCATCAAAATGAGAGCCACAAGTTGGCAAGCCTAAGGGAATCTTGCCTTATTTTTTGTGTGTATTCCATGTGGGGTCCAAGTGTGGCTTGACTAAGGTGTGGCTTGAACCAAACACTCACCTCATAGATTCCCGACGACCGAGAAGGAGCAAGGAACCTCGCGATAGAGCGTCTGCACTCATAATATTTTATATTACTCCCTCTGTCCAGGTGAATAAACCATCTTTGGTTGTGCACCGTGACCAAGAAGGAGGGAAAACAAGATAACTTAATGTTTATTTGCTAATTAATGGCATTGCATGCAATGAACTAACCACTCCAAGTCGTTTTGGTAGTCTCGAGTCATTGAAAACATGCACACCCACATCTCTTATTGGTTGATATGTCAAGAAACAAGAATGTTTATTTGCTAATTAATAGCATTACATGCATGCTCGATGACCGAGAAGGAGCAAGGAACCTCGTGGTGGAGCGTCTGCACTCATAATATTTTATATTATTCAGCGATATAAAATCAACCAATCATCTCCACAGTAGACCGGAAGAGTACGAAACACAGCAATCTAGTGTAGTTACATCATACTATACATGGCCAACCCATGCTATCACCATATTTCTTGGCCTCCGTGCGACACCTAGCTCTAGTAATCCAGCAGCCCGTATCGCTTGTCACTCCTCGTCTCTCTCAAAGTGCGGCAGGCTGGCGTTTTTGCCGTCTATTGAGGTCGGTTAACTCATCACATGTTAGCGACATGCCAAGTGCATTTAAAAAAATACTGTACTCTATTGTTATGCCAAGAAGAGGAAGCGCTTTGACCGACGGACCAAATGAGACAGGCGTGCCGTGCCATGAGTGGGTCCAGTTTCTCATTTCGAACTTGTTTGGTGTAGTAGTAACACTTGGTTTTGACTATTGATAAGATTTTATATAGGGCGTAATGTATTGTTTGAGGATGCCTTTGACTATTGATAAGATTTTATATAATTGGAAAATTATATCATTCGAAGATCCTTTCACGTTCCGTTTAAAAAAAAACCTTTCATGTACGAATTTGGCTGTATGCTTTGAGCAACTTGGATGTCCTATACTGCTCATGTTTGGATACTCTAACTTAGCTAGAGGTTAGACTAACTCATGACTAACCCTGAACTAACTGTAGCCAAAGAGGTGTTTGGGTGACAGGGTTAGATTGACGATAAATGCACTTGATGGAGAGAGAAAAGTGATTTTTCAGTGTGCCCAATGAGAACTATCTCCAATTAGCACCTCTTGGGTGGGATAGTTTTTTTGGTGGGTTCGGTGCAACTTGCTCCAATTTAACCCTCATGCTTGGATACTTTAGGGCTATTTGAGCCCCAACTAGCTCAAACTAACTCTAACCATTGATCCAAATAGGGCCAAAGTTAGTCTCGGAAAACGCATTAAGCCCTATATACATGGACAGACGGAGTACATGATACTAGCAAACGCTCACCATTAGTAGTAGTTCATTGGTTGGTTTTGATTTTTGATTCAGTTGCTGTGCTGCTACCGTCTAATATTCGCGTGTGGTTATTTCTAGAGTAAAAAAAGGAGGTACTAGTACTTACTGGTGGAAAGGTGAAGTGATGGTTGCTTCGCCCGAGCAACTTATTACTCTAGGAATATGGGAGTACCAGCAGATTCAACGAACAGAGAAATGATGGTTGCTTCATCCGAGAAACTTACTGTGGCGAAGGTGGGGCTCTATGATTTGACTGCTCACTAGTCATTACTACAGCGGTGCAACGACCGGGGTGAATCTTTCCCTGCATTTGTGCACTGAATATTGCTGCATGGCAGGTGGAGCCGGATGAAGGATGTCCCACATGTCGGCAAAATGAAATTGCATTGTTTCTAGCATTGCTATCAATCCTTCAGGATTTGTTTATATGTACGCATAATTTTCATGAAATTGTACTGTGATGCTATGAAGGTTTCAACTTTGGTTCCCGCAAGAAAAAAAGGTTTCAACTTAGGATTCATGTCTCCTCTTGCCTCAAGATTATCTCGTTACAACATTCCATCAAATACAAATGAAACTACCATGGCTGCTAATGCATCTCAATGGTTCGCAGATCAGCGCCAATATTCACATCACAACTGAAGACAAAGTTGTGAGGAGGTGTACAAATAAAGAAACGTATATAATTGATCGATGCTGTTCGTAGGCATGGCTCCATTCCCTGGGCACAGTGTTCATTGGTTGGCATCTAGTTTCACCCAACTCTGTAGCCAAAAAAGAGGTGTATGGATGAAAGTGCGTTATATCGACTAGAGGGGGGGGTGAATAGGTGATTTATATGAATTCTTCACTGAGGAATTTGCCAGTGAGGAAATTCCTTAGCGAAGAACTACTTGCAGCAGAGTAAGTACTCAAAAGTATGCATAGCAGAACACAAGCATGGTCATCATGATGAAATGAAGACAAGCACAGAGTACAGAAAGCGTAAACACAGGATAACACAAGATGAAGACAAACAGACTGAAGAAATTGAACTGAGGAAATTGAGAAAGTCTTCAGTCAAAGTCTTCAAACACATATATGAACAAGTGCACAACACAGTTATGAGGAAATAAAGAGTTGAGGAAATAGAACCACTAGGCTTGGTGAAGACAATGATTTGGTAGACCAGTTCCAACTGCTGTCTCAGTTGTACATCTGGTTGGAGCGGCTAGGTATTTAAACCTGAGGACACACAGTCCTCACCGTATTCTCCTTGAGCTAAGGTCACACAGACCTCGCCCAATCACTTGTGGTAAGTCTTCAGGTGACTTCCGAACCTTCACAAACTCGGTCACTCGGCGATCCAAAATTCCTCTTGGATGCTCTAGACCATGATGCCTAACTGTCTGGAAGAAGCATAGTCTTCAAAGGTAACAAGCGTCGGATCCACGCAGGATCAATATCTTCAGTGATGCTCAATCACTTTGGGTTTGTAGGTGTTTGGGTTTGGGTTTTCCTCACTTGATGATTTTCGCTCAAAGTCCTCGGAGGATGGGATGCTCTCAAATGACAAGTGTCAGTTTCTCTCGGAGCAGCCAACCAGCTAGTGGTTGTAGGGGGCGGCTATTTATAACCTAGGAAGCAGCCCGACATGATAAGACATAAATGCCCTTCAATGATATGACCGTTAGGTGGGTAGATATTTTGGGACAGCTGGCGCATAGCACAGCAACGGTCAGAAATTTGAGTATCAAATTCCTCAGGGCTATCATGTTCCTCACTGTGTAGGCAATCCGCACTAGCGAATTCCTAACTCCTCAGTCAGAACAAATTCCTCAGAGACCAGAAGAACTTCGTCTCTGTCACTGAAGAATATGACTGAACTGTATGAGATTTCCAATGGCTTCACTCGAAGGGATTGGTAGGTGTAGGATTTTGAGTTGAGCATCACATGGAAATTTTTCCTTAGTATTTCCTCGACCCCCTTTAATAGTACGATGTTTCCTATGACTCAAGAAAGGGAAAATGAAACTACGAACACAAAAGGCTTCACGCTTCATGTTCCTCAAATGAATACCAAGTCTTCAAGGTCACACCAATTTCTTCACTTTCAAAGTCTTCAGAAAGTCTTCAGAAATCCAAAGTCTTCAGTCGAAGAACTTCATTTTTAGGGGTCGACTTTCTCTGTAAATATCAAACTCCTCATGGACTTATAGACCTGTGTACACTCATAAACACATTAGTCCCTTAACCTATAAGTCTTCAATACACCAAAATCACTAAGGGGCACTAGATGCACTTACAATCTCCCCCTTTTTGGTGATTGATGACAATATAGGTTAAGTTTTCAACGGGGATAAACATATGAAGTGTAAATACTGATATTGAGGAATTTGATTGCAAGATATAGAAGAACTCCCCCCGAAGATGTGCATAGTGAGGAATTTGCTTTTGAAGCAATGCACACTTGAAGAGTAAAATCATGGAGATCTCCCCCTATATCTTGTAATTCATACACGCATTTGACATAATATATGAAGAATTTGAAATGCATGATGAAATATGGTGACTGATGTAATTCAGCATGCGTGCAATAACATTAATGAGGAATAAGCATGCAGAAGAAATAGCAAAAGTATCAGGCCACCATAGAGTTTAAGTTTACAACTCGATCCAACAAAGTCATCAGAAGAATGAGAGTTGTAATTTAGAAAAAACGCCCATATAGATAGAACCGCTTGAAGACTAACTCAAATTTCTCCCCCTTTGTCATCGAATGACCAAAAGGTTCGAAAATGAGGACTAACGCCCCTGAAGAATATCAAGTTGATGAAGGAGCGCCAGCGTTGTTGGGGTCGTTTGTTGATGTAGGGCCTGCCGTAGTGTCGTCCAAGTCTTCATGCAGACCAGTCAAAGTCCTCCTTGATACCCATTTTCTTCAGATCTTCTGCGCTATAAATGTGCGATAGAACATCCCAGGTGTGGTTGAGGGTTTCATGAAGGTAGTAACGGTTTTTCTTCACTGCATTGTGGGTAGCAGTCATGTTGTGAAGAATTGAACCAAACTGACGCTTGACCCATTTGTGATTGCGATCAACCTTCTGGTGAAGACTGAGGAGAAGCTCACGGTCAGTCATCACCCTGGGAGCTGTGCCTTGAGGATTTGGCTTGGTTGCTTTGGCGGCAGAGTCATGGGTGGCAGAGTCATCATTTGTGGAGTAGGATGCAGCCTTGCGAAATTAACCATCCAATGGACGAATGCCTTCATCAATAACAGCAGTAGCCTTGCCCTTTTCATCAGCTGAGGAAAATGTCCGTTTGAGGACTTCAATCGGGGGCAAGTAGCCGCAATGGTTCAGTGTATCAGCTTTGTAGTTGAGTGAAGACCTTGTTCTGATGAATCTCATAATCCACGGAGCATAAGGCTTCAATTCAAACGGTGACATTGCGACATTGGCCAGAGTCCTCATGAAGAAATCATGGAAGTTGACGGGAACGCCATGAATGATATTGAAAAGCAGATTCTTCATGATGCCAACGACTTCTTCTTCATTCGAGTCGTGGCCCTTGATAGGACTCAATGTCTTCGTCAGAATGCGATAGACAGTCCGAGGCACATATAACAATTCCTTCACAAGGAATTTAGTTCTTGGGGCCTGACCTGGCTTCAATGGCTTCATCAGCACTTGCATATAGTGATCTGTAAGCTCAGGTTCACTGTAGACGCAACGAGTAGCTTCAAGGGGAGGACTGAGGGGCAAAGCACGAAGCAATTCAGTAGCTGGTGCCTTGTAGTGAGTATTTTCAGACATCCAGTCCTGCACCCATGAATTCACATCTTCAGAGTCTCCGGTGATGTGCAGAGTTGCATAAAATTGAAGAACGAGCTCTTCATTACAATCACATATATCAGTGCAGAAATTTAACAGTCCAGCGTCGTAAAGAACACTGAGGACTGGCACGAAGCACGACAGAGATTCCATATCCACGTGAGGAATGTGCTCATGATCGAAGACTTTGTCTTTGTTGAACAGCACTGAGGAATAAAAATTTGCCTGGCTGGCAGTCCAGAAACGCCTCTTTCTAATGCGAGCAGAGTCATAGGGGTTGTAATCAGTGAAGAATACATCTCGCCGAAGAAATCATTAGCCTTGAATTTTTGCTTCCTTGAGAATTGATCCTTTGGCTTGGGCAGAGGAGTGTCAGTCAGTTGCATTACAAGCTCAGGAATCGCAATCGCAGGTTCTTCAGGCTGAGGAATTTTTGGTTCCTCTTCAGTGGTAGCCTGGGTCTTCAATTCTTCATTTTCATTTTCTTCAGCACTAGTGGCTGGAATTTCTTCATGAGCTTCATCAGATTCCATTTGAACTATAGTTGCTGGGGACTGAGGAATTTGTTGCAATGGTGTTAAGAGTGGAGAGTTGGGGTGCTGACTTTCCAAAAAGTCATCATTCATCACTGGTGTGGTACAGCGAATGTCCACGTCTTCATCTTCTATTTCTTCAACGCTGGCCTCTTTAGCAGTAAACAGAGGCATAGGCGAGGAAACTGTGGGGGTTTATGGGATTTTATCCACTTCAATTTCTTCATCCATCTGCTCTGACGAAGCAGCAGAAGGATTTTCTTCATCAGATCCGCTAGGGATCACATATTCTTCATCAAAAGGGACGATTTCCTTTGATGGCATGGAGGAAACAGGAACAACATCAATTGGATTAGCAAATGAGCTTGTCGATTTCTTCATCTTCTTCGGTGCTGAAGAATCTGAAGGAGCTGATGCTTTCCTTTTCTTCACTGCTGCACGCTCTGCAGCCTTGGTCTTCTTCACATCTGATGCAAATGGAAGAATTGGAGTTGGGGTAGGCGCAGGAGGAGCAGAGGAATGTGGTTGATTTTCTTCAGGCACAACTAATGCAGTTGCCCTGACCTCTTCATTTTCTTCAGGCGCACCACTAGTGGATGCCATGGCAATTTCATCAGCGGCTGGAATGCAGTCATCAGCCCTGGAACTCACATTTTCTTTAGTAGCCTGAATGTCATCAGCGGTGCTGGCACGTTCTTCAGTTGGCTGAGCAGATGTTTCAGCCTGAGGAATTTCTTGTTGCAATGGGGCTGCAACATTGGAGGTGAACTTCTTAGTCAGGTTAACAAACCTGACCTTGGCTCCTTTCCAATCAGCATAGTAAGCATTGAAATCATCACTGAGGACTTTGATTTCAGACTGGATCTTCACAAGTTCATTAGTTGTCATAGAGACAACATTGTTCTTCACGAATTTCTCCTTCCTGTACTACGCTTTCTTGAGCTGCCTGTCCTTCTCAAATTTCCATTTCTCTTCTTGGATGAAGGCAGTCAGCATATGACTTTGGCCAGGAGTCAGCTTGAAGTCAGGCATAGGAGTGTTTGGGTCCTTGTGCTAGAGATCAATGTAATCGAGGATCAACTTTGGATCCAAAAGCATAGGCACATTTGTGCCCTTGGCTCTAGCGGCCCTGACTTGCCTATCTCTGATGATTTCAGCAAGTTCTTCATCATCAGCTTCGTCTTCTTCAGACGGCACTTGGAAGGCGACCTGCTTCTTGTGAGGACTTGGGCGAGAGCCTCGTCCAGCAGTGGTCTTTGTCTTCAGCAGAGAGGGTCCTGTTGAAGAATTTGGTGCAGCTGAGGAACTAGTTGAAGCTCCTGAGGCAATAGAGATGCCTGTAGTCCTTTGGCACGTGGCAAGATGCATAGGTGCTGAGGATTTGGTCAGAGCAGCTGAGGACTTTGGAGGAGCAGGAGCAGCGTGAGGAATTGGCCGTGAGGACATTGACGGTGAAGCACTTGGCTTACGTGCAGGCTTCTTTGCCATGGATTTCTTCGGCTTGACAGAGACCTCAGCGGCAGCAGCAGCAGGAGCAGCAGAGTCTTCATTGAATTTCCTCACTGCTTCTCTAGCTTGTTTAGCCAGCTTGGCCTGGCGCTTGGCCCATTCATCAGGATAATCTTCACCACGCTTGAGGCTGGTGAGATCAGCTTCTTGGCCAGGTGCCAACGGAGGTCTTGAGCATGAAGCATTGAGTGCGAATTTCTTCATGTACTTGGGAGTCACATATCTGTACTCCCTCCACTCTCTTCCCCATCTCCTCTCTATCTTCTGAATGCGCACCTTGCGCTGATTTTTATCTTCCTCAGGGGGTGTGCAGTACCCAGCATAGATGTCCTCAGGGATTTCAAATGCAGTGTTGATCTCAGGCCTCTTTCCTCCTTTCTGTGGCTTCTTTCCATCAGCCATTTTCTTCAGATGAGGAATTTGAACAATTGAATTATCTGAAGAAGTATGCAAACTTTCTTCGAGGAACGCTGCAAATGAGTTAAGTTGATGAGAACCTAGTGATTCAGCAGCGCACATGAGTACCTGTGAACAGAGTATAGTTTCGAGGAAGTTGAAGAGGTCATATGCGTTCTCAGAAGATTTTTCAAAAAGAACAAGTTTGAGGAATTTGACCAGATGAGTCTTGAAGAATTTCACTAAGCATTCTTTTTTTAGGTTCCAGAGTTGTATAGATCAAAGATCCACACAATTGAGGAATCTTGAAGAAAAATTATTGCTTAGAGACACGAATCAAGAACAGATGACATGTGAGGTGTTTAGTGTGTGAAGAATTTGAAGAATAAACACCTTTGAAGATTTTGTAGAAATCATTTGAATCAAGGAGGGCAGTAAAAGTAACTTTTAATTACCCTGAACGAAGAACACGACGAACTGTGAGGTAGAGATGAGAAGTTCGTTTGTGCAGATCTTCCACGCCCTAACTCGGCAGAGGAAGACAGCTATGGCGGCGGCGGAGTGAAGATTTCCGTGGCCGGCGCGAGTACGGCGGCGACGAGGTCGAGGCAGTGAAGCTCTTCCTCATCGGCGACGATGAAGTAGCGGCGGCACTAGGGTTTGAGAAGCTCGAGCTGGAGAGAGGTCGAGCGGAGTAAAGGAAGTGAGGAAGGGGAGAGGGGGTATTTATAGACACGGTGAAAAACTGTTCGCCCGAAGAAATTGGACGAACGTGCCCCTGACCCTTCTCATTCGCTTGACATGTGTCACCCACGTACTGAGAAGTGGAGATCGTGTTAGATCGTCGGTGAATAGATAAGTATTTCGTGGGATGCGGAACGGTTTGAGCGGCAAAGCCGGAAATTTGGATAAGATACGTTAAAAGTTCCGTTCGCAAATTCTTCAGCTGACAAGGACACAGTGAAGATTTTGAACGAGTTTCAAATAGAACGCACATGAAGAATTTTTGAATAGATTGGGTTGAGTATAGCATAGAGGGGGAAGGGTCCGATCACATTCACTTAGCAGAAAAACCAACTTGAAGAATTAGCCATAAGTGAATGCTGTAGAGGACATAAACTCATATATATATATAGCCAATGAAGAAAGACGATGGAGAAGGTGAAGACAATGCAAAGTTGAAGAACATGAACAACTGAGGAATTTCAAAAACTGAAAAAAACTCAAATTGAAGATTTTCAACTTTTGTGGTGGCGTGACCCACCGTATAAGAATGATGATTTCAGACACCGCGTACAATTGTCGTAGGGCTCTGAGAATCAAATTCTTCATTAATTTCTTCACACTTAGAGTGTTATTCTTCATTGATTGAAGAAAAACGTTTCTTCATGTGTTGCACATCTAAGTCATCAATTTTGCATAAGTGTTAGGATGAGTGTCCTTTTCAAAGAACATTCGAAGATTCTAGGATATTTAGCTCACACCGCAACTTGCTAAATCTCTTCTCATCCAAGGGCTTTGTGAAGATATCGGCTAGCTGTTCTTTAGTCTTCACATGCTCAATAGAAATGTCGCCCTTCAACACATGATCGCGAAGAAAATGATGACGAATCTGAATGTGCTTTGTCTTCGAGTGCTGAACTGGGTTGTGAGCAATCTTGATGGCACTCTCATTGTCACAGAAGAGAGGCACATTCTTCACGTTGACGCCGTAGTCCTTGAGAGTTTGCTTCATCCACAGCAATTGAGCACAGCAAGAACCTGCAGCAATGTACTCAGCTTCAGCAGTAGACAGTGATACGCAGTTCTGTTTCTTCGAGGACCAACAGACCAAAGATCGTCCGAGGAAATGACATGTACCAGATGTTGACTTGCGGTCCACACGAGCACCAGCATAGTCAGAGTCAGAATATCCAATGAGATCAAAAGCCGAGCCCTTGGGGTACCATAATCCAAGTGTTGGTGTGTGAGCTAGATATCGAAGAATATGCTTCACAGCCTTATGGTGTGATTCCTTCGGTGTAGCTTGAAATCGGGCACACATGCAAACACTAAGCATAATATCTGGCCTAGATGCACATAAGTACAATAAAGAACCAATCATGGAGTGGTATACCTTTTGATCGAAGTCAATACCATTTTCATTAGTGCTTAGATGGCCATTTGTGGGCATAGGAATTTTGACCCCTTTGCAATCTTGCATGCCGACTTTCCTCAGTACATCCTTGAGGTATTTCTCCTAAGATATGAATATGCCATTATGCTGTTGACGAATTTGAAGACCTAAGAAGAATTTCAACTCTCCCATCATAGACATTTGATATTCTTCACTCATCATATAGGCAAATTCATCACTATAACGTTGGTCAGTACAGCCAAAGATAATATCATCAACATATATTTGGCACACAAA
Organism: Triticum aestivum; assembly: GCF_018294505.1. Taxonomy (NCBI): domain Eukaryota; kingdom Viridiplantae; phylum Streptophyta; class Magnoliopsida; order Poales; family Poaceae; genus Triticum; species Triticum aestivum. The sequence continues at coordinate 79,856,317 of NC_057796.1, read as the reverse complement.
CAATTCACCATCATAAGATTTAGTGAAAAGATAGGGTCGAGTGAACTGGGTTTGAAGCCTTTCTTCATGAGGAATTCCTTCAAAGTATCATACCATGCCCGAGGGGCCTCCTTGAGGCCATAGAGGGCCTTATTGAGTCTGAAGACTTTGTCAGGATGCTTTGGATCTTTAAAACATGTGTGTAGCCTTGAGCTACAAGCCGTGCCTTATTCCTCACCACAAGGCCATTTTCATCTTGCTTGTTGCGGTAGATCCACTTTGTGCCAATGATATTGTGCTTGCGAGGATCTGGACGTTTAACCAGTTCCCAGACATTGTTGAGTTCGAATTGATGTAATTCTTCTTGCATGGCCTGAATCCACTCAGGCTCCAGAAATGCTTCATCTACCTTAGTGGGCTCTGTGATAGAGACAAAAGCATAGTGCCCACAAAAGTTAGATAAATGTGAAGCTTTTGAGCATGTGAGAGGACCTGGTGCTTCAATGTCATCGATAATCTTTTCAACTTGCACTTCTTTTGCGACGCGAGGATGAGCAGGTTGTCATCGAGGAATTTGATCAGCATTTTCTTCAGCACCATTTTCTTAAGCATTTTCTTCAGGTGCATTAGCTCGATGTTCTTCATGTTCTGGAATGAATTCTTCAGTAGGAATGACATCCTCAGTAGCCTTGAACTTGATAGTTTCCTCAGGTGCTGGTTCATCTATCACAGAGGGTAGGTGCTCTCTTTGCGAGCCATTAGTTTCATCGAACCGCACATCTACAGTTTCAACAACCTTGTGAAGAACGTTGTTGAAGACTCTGTAGGTGTGCGAGTCCTTTCCGTAACCAAGCATAAAACCTTCATGTGCTTTTGGTGCAAATTTAGCATTGTGATGAGGATCTCTAATCCAACATTTAGCACCGAAGACTTTGAAATAACTCACATTGGGTTTCTTGTCAGTGAGGAGTTCATAGGCAGTCTTCTTGAAGAATTTGTGAAGATATACCCTGTTGATGATGTGGCACGCAGTATAAATTGCCTCAATCCAGAAGTGACGAGGCGTCTTGTACTCATCAAGCATAGTGCAAGCCATCTCAACAAGAGTTCTGTTCTTGCGCTCCACGACGCCATTCTGCTGAGGAGTGTAAGGAGCAGATAACTCATGAGTAATACCAAGTTCATCAAGATATTCATCAAGACCAGAATTCTTGAACTCAGTTCCGTTGTCACTTCTGATGTGCTTGATCTTCACACCAAAGTTGGTTGAAGCCCTCGAGGAAAATCGTTTGAAGACTTCCTGCACTTCATGTTTGTAAGTAACAATGTGTACCCATGTGTATCGAGAGTAATCATCAACAATAAGAAATCCATAGAGAGATGCGTCATTTGTGACTGCTGAGTAATGGTTAGGACCGAAGAGATCCATATGAAGCAATTCAAATGGTCGAGTAGTGGTCATGATAGTCTTCGCTGGATGCTTAGCCTTGGTCATATTTCCATCTTCACAAGCTCCACACAAGTGATCCTTGAGGAATTTGACATTCTCAATGCCAATGACATGCTTCTTCTTCCCAAGCATGTGCAAATTCCTCATGCCTGCATGACCAAGTCGTCGATGCCATAGCCAGCTTTTGCAAGTAGGCACACGGCTGGTTGCGGTCCTGTAGAGAAATCAACAATATACAAGTCTCCTCTCCTAAAGCCTTCGAAGACTTTGGAATTGTCAGCTTCCATAACCATAACACAATGATACTTTCCAAAGACAACAACCATATCAAGATCACAAAGCATTGAGACAGACATGAGGTTGTATCCTAAGGACTCGACAAGCATGACTTTGTCCATGTGTCGATCCTTTGTGATTGCAACCTTACCTAGACCCAATACCTGACTTTTGCCTTTGTCAGCGAAGATAATATGCTTCAGATGCGATGGTGATAAGGGAGCATCCATCAATAGATTCTTGTCACCAGACATGTGATTTGTACATCCACTATCGAGGACCCACTCAGTGGCTTTGGGTTGATCATCCTGCAGATGAATTAGTGCAGCTTACGAACTTCATATACTTCATCAGTGAAGAATATGACATCACAATTCATCAGACCAATTTCATCAAGCAATGCAATAGTTAAAAACAGTATGAGGACGCGACAAATGAAAGTTCATTTCTTCATGATTAGCCTACGTCCTTTGAGGCACTTTTCAGGTCTCCAGCAAATTCTTCAGACGTTAATGTACGTCTGGAGACCTGACCCTGCATAAAAGATTAGTTCTTTTTCTTCACCACCCACATCTGAAGGGGTGGCAAAGAGTTCATCACTCTGCGAGCTCCATACGAGAAAGGTGGCATAGAAGCCAATCCATTTCGTTTCACATAAGAGGAGTTAGGGTAAGCATATGAATAAGTAGAGAAATTCTTCGAGGACTTATGAACATAATGATTAGAAGAATAATGCTCATATTCATAGCCCTTAGCTCTTCCCTGCGAAACAGAGTTGTTAGCATGATGATGTTCATATGAGGACTTTGATCCTTTTGAGGAATATGATCCACGTGAGGAATTCGATCCGTATGAGGACTTGGATCCATATGAAGAATTTGGTCCATATGAAGAATTTGATCTGGGGTTCCTATTCTTCACAGGTGGTGTCATGAGGACATTCACCTGAAGACTTTCAAGTCACCTTTTGGGAACCCAGATTTTTGTTCATAGGAGAACCGTTCCTGCAGTTAGTGCCAACATATCTAGCAAATACTTCACCATTCTGATTTTTAAACAATTTATAGTTGGAGTCAAATGACTCATCAGAAGAATGAGAAGATTCACATGTAAAGCCAGATAAATTAGATGGATCAACTGGAGGTCCCTTTGCAGCAACCCATGAGGTTTTGGGGTACTGCCGAGGCTTCCAATATGTACCATCAGCATTGAGTTTCCTCTCAAAGGCAATACCCTCTTTCCTAGGGTTCCTGTTGAGGATCTGCTTTTTAAGCACATCACAAAGAGTCTGATTCCCTTTGAGGCTTTTGTACATGCCTGTCATGTACAATTCCTTCAGCCCTGCATCGTCAGTGAAACTAGCAATGTCCTCAGATGAGGAATTAGTGATAGCAGAGACAGTTGAAGAATTTGTAGCATTAGAAGCATTTGAACATTCAGGTGAAGAATTAACAGATTCACGTTCAATGCATTTCAAACATGGAGGAACAAATTCTTCCTGAGCAGCGCAGATTTGTTGAGCAAGTAATGAAGCGCGCTCCTTCTGAAGATCTTCATAACTAACTCTTAGCTTCTCAAGATCTTGCTTTCTTTGAAGAAATTCATAAGAAAGCTTCTCATGATCAGATAAGAGAGTGTTATGTTGATCTTGAAGGGTGTCATACTTAGTATGAAGTCTAGGAAGACTTTCAGCCAAAGCTTTTGACTGATCCATTTCTTCACCCAACATATCATCGCTCTTATTTAGCATGTATTGAACTTTTTCCAAAGCTCTTTGTTGTTTAGTGGCAAGGGAAGCAAGTTTGACATAGCTGGGTCCAAATTCATCACCAGATTCATCATCACTTGACTCGGATAGGTAGCATTCAGTTACCTCAGCACTTTTTGCCATAAGGCATGATGGAGAGGATGATGATTCTGGTTCGAATGTCATCGCTTTGAGAGATTCCTTGAAGTCCTCAAACCAAGGATCATGACGGGTTCGATGACCTTCATAGACTTGAGAGAGACGGTCCCAGATAAGCTTCGCATGATTGAGATGCATGATGTTCCTGAACTGATTTTGAGACAGACAGGAGCAGATGACGTCCTTCGCCGTGAGGTTGAGAAGAGTGTACTTGCGAATGTCATCAGCTTCTGCCGTCTTGCACAGATCTGTAAGACCAATCTCAGTGACGGTCCACAGTTCGCTGTTCATTGCCATGAGGCGCTTCTTCATCATGGCATTTCACTTGGGATACTCGTGACTGTCAAAGATGGGGCATGTCACTTTCTTCATACCTGCGGTCGACATAACTAAAACTCCAGGCAGTTAAACCAAAATCACACAGAACAAGGGAGTACCTTGCTCTAATACCAATTGAAAGTGCGTTATATCGACTAGAGGGGGGGTGAATAGGCGATTTTTATGAATTCTTCACTGAGGAATTTGCCAGTGAGGAAATTCCTTAGCGAAGAACTACTTGCAGCGGAATAAGTACTCAAAAGTATGAATAGCAGAACACAAGCATGGTCATCATGATGAAATGAAGACAAGCACAGAGTACAGAAAGCGTAAACACAGGATAACACAGGATGGAGACAAACAGACTGAAGAAATTAAACTGAGGAAATTGAGAAAGTCTTCAGTCAAAGTCTTCAAACACAGATATGAACAAGTGCACAACACATTTATGAGGAAATGAAAGAGTTGAGGAAATAGAACCAGTAGGCTTGGTGAAGACAATGATTTGGTAGACCAGTTCCAACTGCTGTCTCAGTTGTACATCTGGTTGGAGCGGCTAGGTATTTAAACCTGAGGACACACAGTCCCGGACACACGGTCCTCACCGTATTCTCCTTGAGCTAAGGTCACACAGACCTCGCCCAATCACTCGTGGTAAGTCTTCAGGTGACTTCCGAATCTTCACAAACTCGGTCACTCGGCGATCCACAATTCCTCTTGGATGCTCTAGACCATGACGCCTAACCGTCTGGAAGAAGCACAGTCTTCAAAGGTAAGAAGCATCGGATCCACACATGATCAATCTCTTCAGTGATGCTTAATCACTTTGGGTTTGTAGGTGTTTGGGTTTGGGTTTTCCTCACTTGATGATTTTTGCTCAAAGTCCTCGGAGGATGGGATGCTCTCAAATGACAAGTGTCAGTTTCTCTCGGAGTAGCCAACCAGCTAGTGGTTGTAGGGGGCGGCTATTTATATCCTAGGGAGCAGCCCGACATGATAAGACATAAATGTCCTTCAATGATATGACCGTTAGGTGGGATATTTTGGGACAGCTGGCGCATAGCACATCAACGGTCAGAAATTTGAGTATCAAATTCCTCAGGGCTATCATGTTCCTCACTATGTAGGCAATCCGCACTCGCGAATTCCTAACTCCTCAGTCAGAACAAATTCCTCAGAGACCAGAAGAACTTTGTCTCTGTCACTGAAGAATATGACTGAACTGTATGAGATTTCCAATGGCTTCACTCGAAGGGATTGGTAGGTGTAGGATTTTGAGTTGAGCATCACATGGAAATTTTTCCTTAGTATTTCCTCGACCCCCTTTAATAGTACGGTGTTTCCTATGACTCAATAAAGGGAAAATGAAACTACAAACACAAAAGTCTTCACGCTTCATGTTCCTCAAATGAATACCAAGTCTTCACGGTCACACCAATTTCTTCACTTTCAAAGTCTTCAGAAAGTCTTCAGAAATCCAAAGTCTTCAGTCTAAGAACTTCATTTTTAGGGGTCGACTTTCTCTGTAAATATCAAACTCCTCATAGACTTATAGACCTGTGTACACTCATAAACACATTAGTCCCTCAACCTATAAGTCTTCAATACACCAAAATCACTAAGGGGCACTAGATGCACTTACAATGGAGGACACCACAATCCAATCATTTGTGCAGCTCCACTAAAATCGAGCTGACCATCCCTGTTTGCAAAGATATCCAGTCAGTGTGATTACAATAATAGTGGAACTAGATGATGAAACATAACACACACAAATAGAAGCCGGTCACCTCTGTGATCTCTCTTTAGGACTAACTACTTGTTGGAGAAGATTAGGCACGGAGTTGGATGAGGAGGATAGCAAAACCAATCTCCCTTTCTGCAGTCCCACAGAAATGTAAAAATGTTGCCCGTGTGACATTTTGGCGGAACTGCACAAAACACTCTTAAGAAATAAGTGATTTGTGCAGTTCACCAAAAGGTCGCAATAGCAACGAGGTGAAATGGATAGACCTATTTGCAAAAGGAGGTGAAAGGAAACAATTACTGCCCAATAACACGAGTTGGAGACACATACGCCGACAAAAAAGAAGCATATTCCATGTAATAAGGGAAAGATAGCAGCATGGTGGTTTATCAAAAATGGTTTGAGGACGAGATTGCAAGATGGAAAGTACGCTGGCCAAGATACGTTTTAAGCAAACAACTAAAGAAGATCCACATGCAGCAATGTGGGAAGATGGGCAGTGGAGCAAGGCCAGAGGAAGCTGTACCCGAGGGTCGTCGGGATGAAACTAGGAGGGCGCCGGCAGCCGGGATCTACCCATACTGTGGCAGTGAGCAAGTGGCGAAGGCCCTGCGTCGCCGGAGCTTGGTCAGAGAGAACGGTGGGTAAGGCAGATCGGGATGTGCTGCCTCAACGCCGTCGAACGGAGAAATGATGCACATCCTCCCTTTCCGCCGGCGGATGGGATGCGGCCGGATCACTGACCAACGGTGAGAGAGAGAGGCCATCACCGTCTTGTGTGAGATGGTGTGACGAGAGACAAACCCTGGCAGGCACACTCCGTCGTATATAGTGGAGCGTATTTTTCCATTTTCCCCACGACAATCGTTTTATATTCTGTACGTGCCATTGAGGAATATATAACTTTATTTAATACTAACACATCAAGTCGAACTTTGTTCCGTCTACGCGTGGTACACGACCCTCCTTTGAGTAAACAACCGCTACACGCGTCAAATTATCACGTGGGCTGCCTTTTCATATAGAAACGAACTCCACCGTGTACCCACGCGGGTGTGGTCGGGAACGAGACGTGAGTACATGCGTCCTGCGTGCACCTCTTCTTTAGGTGCAGGTACGTACGTGGGTGGGTGTGAGAGAGATGGTTTGTGCGAAACAGAGGCAATGTGTTGATGATATCTCAAACAAAAAAAATGTAACATATGCAATGTGTGTGGAACAGAGTCATGGATATATCATATATAGAAGAGCGATCAACAAGAAGAGAGTGGAGGGATCATCGGCGTTAGATATCGATAGAATCAAAAACAGGGATGAAGTGTGTGGCTGCGCGATCGATAAAGAGTGCCATCGAATTTGTGCTTGCCCACGTCAAAGATACAGGGCGGCTGGCCTACTGGAACTTGAGAGGCAGAGGTGCAGTTTTTCTCTGTGGCATGGATACCTACCTACAACGTTCGAATATCGGTGTCTGTGGGGGGAGGGGGAGGGGGCAGAGACCTAACTATAGAGAGGTAGATCGACTAGTATATGTGTGGAGAAGGAGAGAGACCTAACTATGTGTTGAGGGAGATCAATCGGCATCCATGCATATGTGTAGCAGAGGAATAAGGTTGGGAGAAAGACAAAGGTAGAGTGTCGGAGGGTTGGCGGTGGAGTGGCGTCTCACAAATGGTGGGAGAGGCCTGCTAGACAAACGGAGGGTACGAGTGCAATATCAATAAGAGAGGGCCGGGGATGTCTGTCTGTCTATGCATGTGCGTGTGAGAGACGGGTCGGGAGGTATGCAAGGATGATGAGGGGAGCCGATATGGTTGTGGTAAGCACACGTAACTACATAGAAAGATCAACCGTCGTGTGTCCGAGAGAGGGAGAGACATAACTAGTGAGGTAAGTCTATCGGTGCGTGGGAAAAAAGAATTATAGTCGACCTAGCTATATGTAGGGAGATCGGTACGTATACATGCATGCATGTGTTAGAAGAAAATAAGGTCCGAAGAGATAGACAGGGGGAGAGGGGTGTGGCTAGGAGGTGGTGCGAGAGGCCTACTATGTTGAGGGGGGAGGAGTGTGCGAGTATGAGATCGATGAAAAGAGGGGCGGGAGTGTGCACCTGCGTGGAACCGTATTGGACATAGGGGGGCATGGACGGTGAGAAGAGAAGAGGGGAAGTATGTGTTTGTTGTAGGCACACTTGGCTAGAGAGGTATATCGACCGGTGTGTGCTGGAAAGAAGGAGCCGGGGGCCTACACACACCGCGGGTGAACGACCTAAAGAGAAATAACGAACATGCGCGATGGAGGGGATGCTGAGGGAGGGTGAGAGGGGGTCGAGCGTGTGCATGCACAGAAAGTTAGCGCTAGCTAGCTACAAAGAGAAGAGGATCGTGAAGGTGTAAAAGACGAACAAAGATCATAATTTATTATAAAAAAGTGGATATGGATACTTGAAGAAGATATCATAATGTAGAACATTGATTATAATTTGGGCCAAGGTGTGGCTTTTGCAGCTCAGGGCTAAATACTTGTCATAATGTAGGGGGCGGGGCACTATACTTTGTGTGATAAACACGGTGTACGTATGGAACATGGTTTAGATTATGAATATCTAGTTAGTACATCAAATGTACTATTATTTGGAATCAACATCAAGTGTATTCAAAAAATTGAATTCGAGTTCATATAGTACACATAGTTCATAGCTATCTCTATAGTAATCATGTGGTGTGTTGTTATGGTAATACACGAATGATGGTTGAAGTTGGCAACAATCATGATTGTAGATTCTTATTGAAATAGAGAAACAAATTCATATTTAGTTCGAATTGCTGCGGTAGTATAGACATTTGGAATGCACTAAAATGTTGGTATGAGTAGGTTACATGCATTATACAGCCAGCGAAATTTTTTAATTGGACATAACATGGATTCATAGCTTTGAATAGCATTTGTATAGTAAAACAGGACAAGGCTCTCTCTTTGTGTGGTGTGAAAAGTTTTATTTTTTTTTCATTTCTTTTCATTGAGGGAAGTGCGAATTGATTTGGTATGTACAAGTACAATATTACATGTTAGGCTTGTCCCTAAAATTCAACCCGCGCCTTGTTATATCCAGAAAATTCAGATATCATGCTCCCAAAACTGGCGCCTTCACAACCCGCGCCTTGCTATCCCGAAATTACAACGCGTGCGAAAACTCCCTCCAGCTGCCAAATCCCGACACGCGAAATCCCCCTTCTAACCCTGAGCCGAAAGGGCCGCTAGTTCAAATCGGTGGGGGTACTTTTGTAACACACCCTACATTTTGGACAAGCACGTCCCTAAGTCATGGTTCCCCTCCCATCACTACAAGAAAAATACACTTCCGTGATGATACGTGTTTGTCATAGTAGGTCACGTTTTCTGTCATGCATGTACATCCATGACAATTTTATGACAGAATCAAGATAGTCATACCTGTGCTGTCGTAGAAGTGTTCCATGACATTACCAAAATTATCATCATGGAAGTGTCCACTTCCATGACGATAAATCGCGCGTCACAGAAGTGCTTTCGTCAAAGGTGACCGACACGTGGCATCCACCGTAACGGAACGCTGTTAAGCTATCGGGTCCGGTTTTTGATCCGATAACCCATTAACAGCCCCGACCAATGGGGATTTTCCACGTGTAAAATCATCATTGGCTGGAGGAAACACGTGTCGGCTCACCGTTGGGACAGATGTCATCCACTCATTGGACCCAAAGCGCCTATGATACATCGACACATGGCACGGCCCAACAGACGCCCATTCCTGTGAAAAGGCCGGCCCGTTTGACTTGGTCAAAAGGTGGCGGGCCGGCCCACGGCAAGCCTGTTAACGGCTTGTTCGCATATAGCCCATTTACAGCCCGCTAACCCAGGGCCCGTTTACGGCCTATCCGAATTAGGCCCAGTATCATCATCTGGGCCATCCAATATAATTCCAGCCCATTTTAACTTCCGGCCCATGTATGGCCCATGACGTCTTTCGGCCCATATGAGGCCCTTAGTAACTCTCGGCCCATTAACGGCCCGTGGTAAAACTGGCCCTAATGAACAGTGTATCACTTTATACCCATTAACGGCACGTGGTGAAACTGGCCCGTAATGAACAGTGTATCACTTTATACCCATTAACGGCCCATTATTCCGTTGGGCCGTTTACAGCCCATGTTATCTTTCGGCCTTCTCAGGGCCCATTTATTCTTGGGCTCATTTCCAGCATTTGTTTACTTACGGCCCGTTACTGTCATTTCCTGCTTGTGGGCCAAATTCAGCCTGTGGTTACAGTCGGCCCGTTTGTGGCCCATTAATACGTTGGGCCGTTTTCATAGCGTCATCAAATACGACCGATTAACGACGGCCCGTTATGGTCGACCCATGAACGGACGATTTCAACTCTAGCCCATTTACGGCCATAATGTGGTCTGTTATTGGCCCATGCTTGGCCAACCAATCATACGACCCATAGAAGGCCCATTGATGATACGGCCCGTAGAAGGCCCATTGTGTCTACGGCCCATAGAAGGCCCATTGTTCCTACGACGCAGAAGGCCCATTGTTTCTACGGCCCTTAGAAGGCGCATTGTTTCTACGGCCCGTAGGAGGCCCATGTTAACTACAGTAAATATGTAGCCCATGGTCATTGTGGCCTAGTTTTAAAAGATATGTTATTGCGGCCACTAGCAAACCGCGGAAAAATAACTGCACTGACTACAAGAAAACAAATAAACAAGACAATAAGGAAATAAATAAGCAAGCAACTTACGCTAGGTTATCACGGCTATTACACATATTACATCCACTGGGCATCAAAGTTCGCCACCAGTGCAAATATAGGGAACAAAGCAGCATATAAACGCCGGAGCAAAACAAGTCCAGAACTGAAACCACTTCAGAAGAGCTCAAGAAACAATATCATGGGTACCCATAATGCTGGTAAGATGCTTAGCAAGCTTATTAACTTTCTCTTGTTTGGCGCTTAAATCCTCCAGCACTTGCTGTTGCAACAGAAAGTATGCATCTGAATTCTGCAGGGACTTCCTCAGTCCTTCGGCTTCCTGTCGCATAACATCTGATCGATGTCTTTCAACTTGAAGTTGAGACTCAAGAAGCCGAACTAATTCAGGCAGCGAGTTCGAAGAGCTGGTGCCAGCAGTAGTAGCCAGTAACTCGAACACTACATCAAGACAGGACTTTGGGGTTGTCTCAGTGTCTTCAATATAGTTTTTATCAGCTTTCTTGGAGACCAACAGGGATGTCTCACTATCTTGAAACTTATCTGCATTACTTCCTTTACCATTGCATAACGGGGTACTCTTCTCCAATATTTTATCTGCGTTCTAAAAGAGAAACAAACAAACACATCACAGGTTTACAATGTAGTATATGAAACTCATTTTGGTAAACTAGTTCAGTAGTAAGGTGGACAGGATAACAACATGAAACAAACATATATCTATGTAGTATGGTCACTGTATAGTCTATATCATTCTAGTTTATGTTGCCAAATCAAGATAGATATAGTTTGAATCATATCTATTTAAGACAAAGCAACATAGATAGAATATAAGTGTGGGAAACTACACAGCAATAACAACACTTGTAATGTGCATGGCATGAGAACATAACTGTTTATTCAATTGAAACTGAAATCAACATAGAGCAAGTTACAACAGCAAACACGTTAAAGAAACATGTTTAAAACATACCTGTTGCGCCATTGGAGTTTCAATTGCATCCTTCAAATTTGAAATTAGTTGGTATGAGTAAATACAGTGATGCAAGAACAAAGTAGTATGAACCATAGCTACGGAACCTGACCTGAGAACAATTCTTCTTTTGCTTTAAGCGTTGACTTGGGGTTCGGAGTGGTGGTCCTCGTGCTTTGGGCACTGCCGTTGCCTTACTAACTGCTCGTGTTTGGGTGCTCTGTGGTGGAGACGGTGCTGTGTCAACGGGAACTGGGTTACTATCTGCTGGGGTTGGGGTTAGAAGGGGTGTAGCTGGTTCTCTGTCAAACTGGGTAGGGGTACAATCTACGTGACTCTGGGTTATGTGTGGTGGGGCTGGTTCTTGGGCAAGTACAACCGTGGTTCTATCTCCATCGGAAGGTAGCACAATCTTTTCTGAAGACCGTGTATTTACTCCCACATATACTGCCATCACCCCCTCCAATTGAAATGGCTGATAAACAAGAAAAGTAATTGAATGTACATACATTGTAATATAGACAGGTACAATGGATAGTAGGGAAGAAAACAGGGCATGAAATAATTCACATTTATGTTGTCTAACCAAACAGAATAGCAGGACATAATTTCACATATATGATGGCTAATTAAATAGGATAGCTGTCAGGACCCCAATTCCAAGTCACATCGATCTAGCCGGTAACACCTCATATCACTTTGCGGCCTCACGCACGGTATTCCCACGGGTGTCGCCTTACCATGGCCCGGGACCGTTTGCGCCTTTTGGCTCACGTATATGATAGTGTCGCTAGCATCCATATGACAGAGAACCCGGGCCGACATGACTAGTCGTGAACCCAAAGTGGCACTAACTTACGGGGATAGGCATACATGAATCAACATCGAGCATGTCGGTCAGCAGCGTGCGAATCCGGGCTGTAGCATTGGGCTAACAGGACTCCGGTGAACCGGGCTGTAGCAGGCTAGGCAGGACTCCCGATGTCACCGCGTGACATTTCCCTGAAGGGACAGGCACAGGAACGAAGTGAATCACATGCCGGCCAGTCAAGTGTTCCGGAGCAGTAGTGCTGGGCTAGCAGGACTCCGGTGAACCGGGCTGTAGCGGACTACTATGGCTCATGGAAGCACAAGACTACATTTCCCCATAAGAGAGGCTACCAAGGATAAACAACTAGGTTGTCGGATCCCACACATACCAAGCATTTCAATCATACACACAATATGATCGATATGTGTAAATACAACATGGCATCACAACATAACTCTACGACTCAAGTATTTATTCATTAGGCTCTGAGGAGCGAGATATTACAAACATGGGTCTCATGACCCAACATTCAGAGCATACAAGTCAAAGCACATGCGAAAGCTTAACATGTCTGAGTATAGACATCTACAAATGAAAAAGGCTGAGAAGCCTGACTATCTACCAGATCCTGCCGAGGGCACAAGATCGTAGCTGAGGTATCAAGCTAAACGTCAAAGTCCACACGGAACTACTAGTGAGACTGAAGTCTCTCTGCAAAAACATAAATTAAGCAAACATGAGTACATATGTACCCAGCAAGACTTACATCAGAACTAACTACACATGCATCATTATGAACAAAGGGGGTGGTGGAGTTTAACTGCAGCAAGCCAGCTTTGACTCGGTGGCTATCCTGAACTACGACTGCAAGTAACTCTTTGAGGTGGCGCACACGAGTCCACATATTCACCATATCAATACACCACTATGGATCCGCTCCCGTCTCCCTACGAGAACGCCATCCATAGCACTCACGCTTATCTTGCACATTTTAGAGTATCCACTTTCACTTGTCTATGCACTGTTATAGGCAACCCAGAAGTCCTTTACCGCGGACACGACTATTCGAATAGATGATGTTAACCCTGCAGGGGTGTACTTCTTAAAACATGTTTCCACCACTTAGCGTATGCACACGACATGTGCTCGGCAGACTTCCAGCGAAAGCCGACGTGGGTGTAGACCACGACCTACCTAAACACTCAAGTCTCTAGTCCAGGTTTATCACCTATCTAGGTTCCATCCACAGGAAGTCCGGCCGAGGTTTCCACATATGGCCCCGAACGATGTGTACAGGGTTCCGCGACACCAAACGGGCGCCCGGCATACCCGGCCACGTGCCTACCGCATCACAGCCCACCCCCCGGGTCAGCGCTGCGCACGGCCTCAAGCATACTACAAACACCAGAAACTACTTGCAACTCCTGGACAGAGGACTAGGGTGCTTAAGAAGTCGAGCGGGGTCATATTTCAGGGCCCAATGCATGGTAGTAGCTGTTTCATGGATCACAAACACAAAACTCAGTTCCTGAGGACGGCTTCAATGAGACAACCCACCATGTACTCCTACATGGCCTCTCACCACTACCTTTACCAAATCGTGTTCACACACTTAGCTCTCAATAGTAAGACATGTTCACACACCTCCAATTCATCCCCGATGAATCAGACCTGACTCAACTCTAAGCAGTAGCAGGCATGACAAACAAGCATGAATGGGTAGGTACATCAGGGCTCAAACAACTCCTACTCATGCTAGTGGGTTTCATCTATTTACTGTGGCAATGACAGGTCATGCAGAGGAAAAGGGGTTCAACTACCGCAGCATGTAACAATTGAATCGTTGTTGTCCTAATGCAGTAAAAGAGAGCAGGAGCGAGAGAGTGGGATTGTATCGGAATGAACAAGGGGGTTTTGCTTGCCTGGCACTTCTGAAGATAGTATAGCTCTTCATCGGTGTCATCGATCACGTCGTCGGAACACGTCTATCGAGAGGGAACAAATACCGGCAACAGAGAAAGAACACAATCAATGCAATGCACAATATGATGCATGATCATGACATGGCAACATGCTGTGGTTTGAGCTAATGCATCTAGCAACAATTTAAATGAAGTTGGTTTGAATCCAAGATTCAAATTTAAACTCCAGATGTGGTTATTTAAATGCCATTATCATGTTTTCACCTATACAGCATGTATAACTTAGTTTGACATGCATGAAAATGATACAGATGGATAGATTGCATTTTCTGATAATTTTTCATATATAAATTATTTCATTTGGAGTTACAGTTGAATTTCTATGATTTTTAGAAGTTTTGGGCATTTTGTGAATGTCCTGAATTAGTTTTAATCCAGAAAATCATTAATGACATCAACATTGTGTCACTACTACGTCAGCAGGTCAGCCGAGTTGACCAGGGTCAAACCTGACTGGTGGGACCCGTGTGTCATTGACACAGGGACTAAACCACGGTCAAATCCAATGCTGACTGGGGTTTGACCCTATGGTGGGGCCCGCTGTCAGTGTCTGCTAGGCTGCTAATTGGGGGATTAGCCGCTAATAACGTCGCCACGTCATCATCGTCGGACTTAGGCCGGCGACGACCAGATCGGCGGCGGAAGTTCGCCGGAAACCCGCTACGGGGCTCGGTTTTGCGTGTAGTTTGCGTCTACGGGTAGCTGAAGGTGCGCCGCATCCAACCGCGTAGGCCGTTGGTCGCGGGGTGGCTGGTAACGCCATCGGCGGGGAGCTTGGCGGCGGCCGGAGCCACGGGCTTGAGCGGGACGAGGCTAGGGTGCACGGCGGGAGGCTTGGGTGGTGGCGTTCGCTTTCTGGGGGGCTGCTGAGCACGCAGACGTGCTCGGCTTCGGGTGAATCAAGCTCTGGGCTCGGCGGCGACATGGATGGCGGTGGGGAGCTCATGAGTGCGGTGGCAGGTACGACTAGGGGACGAACGAGCAAGGGAGAACAGGGGGGAAAGGCGGCGGGGCTCACAGCGCGTCGTTTTGCGGTGTCGGATGGCTCGGGGAAGCACCGAAGTGAGCGAAGCGGCGAGGGGGATCTCCGGCGGCCGGCGATGAAAATGTTGAAGATGGCGACGCTGTGGGGCGACCGGTGGTGCGTGTGTCCTCGAGGAGGCGCAGAATACGTAGGCGGAGCTCCTGGACGTGTTGGGGAGGCTAGGCAGTGGCTGTGGCCGCAGCGAATGGCGTCGGTGGCGACGGCAGCGCTCGGCTGTGGGGAGGAGAGCGAGACAGAGGAGGGGAAGAGGACGAGCGGCGGGCGAGAGGGACCGGGGTGGCGCGTGGCGGCTTCTGGAGCCTCTCGTGCGTCGGCAGAAGTAGGAGGTGGCCTCGCGCGTGGACGCGCGCGGCGAGCACACGCCCCTCATCCTTCTGGCGGGAGGTTGGGGGTGACTGGCTGCTGCGGGTGGGCTGGGCCGCCAGGTGGCTGGACTGTCAGGTGGGCTGCACAGGAGGTAAGCGCCAGGTAGGGTTTTCTCCTCTCTCTAACATTCCTTTTATGTTTTCTATTTTCTATAGTTTGTTAGATTTGATTTGAAGCATCAAATCATTTAGAACTTTCTGTAAATATTTATGTGAGCTCAGGAAACTTGTCCAAGGCCACATGCAAACTTACAAAAATTATTTGAACTTTATCTCTTATATAACAGAAATAAGTCCAGCTCAAATATGTTATTGATTTAATTCAAAGGCCCAAAATAATTATTTTGAAGCCACCAAAAATATTGGTTTGGATTTTATTCTTGCCAATGTTTTTCAAGGTTTAACAGGAACATTTTCTTGGGCCTCTTTGAGAAGATTTTAATGTCGATAATTTTTAAAAGGTTTCTGAGGCTTTGAAAATTCCTCAATTCAAATTTCATTTGAATTTTGACATGATGACATGAAGATCAAGCAAAGACAACAGGGGCTGAGCTAGGGCTGTGACAACTAACCCCCAGTAAACAAGAATCTCGTCCCGAGATTGAAGTGTAGGGTAAGATGAAGGGGGGACACAAACTAACATAATCTTCACGATCCAGGTTGAACTTCATAAAGGCGTTGATTCAATCACCATCCTTGTCTCGTCGTCTTGCTCTGAGAACTCCAGCCAACATGACAACGGGAGGAAAAGGAAACTCTGAAAGGATCGATCTTCTTGAAGATCGAACAACTCAGGATCAACTCACGGAATGAGACATAGCAACATCTCTGAAGCTGAGAGGCAAAACATGCATCAGGAGGGACAGAAGAAACAATTTGACGAGGGTTTCAAGTAGCAAGGAAAAATTGCCATGATTCCATAACGGGGCACCTTAGGGAAGGTGACTCATAGAATTATTCCCTTAAGTGGCAAAAAGAATTACTTTTGATGCATAGATCATCGGAACTCTTCATACCAGCCTGAGGTAATTCACAATTGGTCGTTTGAAGGAATTCGAAATAATGGCATACTCAGTTTGGAAAGGGAACTAGAGTTATAAGACAACTCAGCAAATGGGACGCGCATGCTAGATGGTGCCGAGGATATAACCCAGTGACTGAGCGTGCTCTCAAGAACTTGAGCATTTCCATATTCATCAAGGTTCTACCAACGTCCGTGTCAAGGATCCTGGCAACCCAACATACTACCATGATGAATAGTGATGGACAATGCAGATGCAAAGGAAGATAACGTCTACTCAGATTTCACCCTAGCGAGGCCAAGGTAGCAAAATCTGGATGATTGACCGAGAGACATTTAGCACTCCGTTTCTAATGTTCTCCTTGATGTACTAGCGTAACCCATTTGATATGGTTTGGTATCTTAAACATCAAGTAGAAGGTCAGACTTCGGGAGCGCAAGAATCCATAAGGAATAACCACGGAAGTAAATCCTATGGAATCCTTATGGGGAGGTGGCCAACTTTATCAATCAGGATACCACAATAATAGGTCTTCCGGCTGGGTGTGTTGGCCACGACATCCACTTACCGGGTTACAGAGACCAATATTATAGTTCTTGGGAGACGTTCCAACCATCATATCTGCCTGAGATTTGGATCTGGTTGGTAACAGGATATTTCAGACAGCATGTCCGGAAAAGGGAAGTTTGCAACACAAACCGACGAGATGGCGTTGCGAGATTCTCGGGAGATGAACTTTGGTAGCGAGCTCCAAAACATGAGCGGGTTCTGCTACAAACATGTGAACACGCTGTCCCAGACAAGCATGGCCACAGAGTAGTCTTACAATGAAACACTACCGAGTCCTAGTTGGGAACCCTCATCAAGGATATCGAAGTCCTTGCATAAGTCATATGATTAGCTCTTATGAAGAAACTTCTTTTCCCTGAACAAATCAGCCACTGGCTTGGTGTGCTAGGGAATACATATGGAATGGAGGTAATTAATCTACCAAACCACAGAATACTTCGCACATGCATGACTGACTTGGGACGATTCCAGGGGAAGGAAAACTAATCTTTCTCGAACTCACGGCGGCAACTTGCACCAAATGCACATGAATTCGAGGAAGTCACTTCTTCCATCCAAGCATAAGCTTCATGAACGGAACACGAAGGCATTGCTTACAAAGTTTTCAACACTAGGTTGATGTTCAACATGAATCATGGGGGAGACAAAATGCTGCTGATGGGCTCAACAGCAACTCATCGGAATTTCCATATCACTGGACTTCCACCATCATGTGAACACGGTGATAGCATTGGTCAGACCAAAAGATGTAATGGTGTATGCTCGAGGGATCAACCACGAGTAAGACAACATTACAAACATCACTGGTTTTGATTTGACTTGACGATGGCCCATACTCAAGTCAAAGTTTTGACAAGGCAAAAGATTCAACAACTGATCACGAGGATCAGTCGATGAAGATATCATCTTTCTTCAACACACACACACACTCAAGGATATCCCTTAGTGATGAACTAAGTCGGACAAGCTTTCATCTTCCAACTCTCTAAGTTGTTGTTTAGCTTAACCAACTAGCTCGGGGGTGTCCAACACAGATTCTTGGAGAATGGATGGTTTTAGAGAGAAACCAACTTGATCACGAACTCAACATAGCGATCAGGGAACAACCTGGTAATACTTCCGAGAAGATATTCGGAAAATCGTGAACCACCGATATGTTATTAAGCTCGGGTCTTGCTTTTTAGGGCAAGATGATATGATCAAATAAGCAAGGATTGACACTATCCTAACTCATTGATCGAAAAGTGCACCGGAAATATGTACTAGGTAGCACGATAAACCTTAGGGTGATGATTCAATAATCAACACGCTAAGGATAAGATTATTGTCCATTAACTACCAAGCAACACAATTGCTAGGAGTATTGATTTCATACATCACGATTCACTTGTTGGCATTCCGGTTGCGACAACACGACACCGAGGAATGAATAATGATGGCGAGAAGTATCACTACGTCAAGAATTCATAAGAGAAGGTGCAATTCTCATGACATTCCTAACATAAAGTGGGTAATACTTCAGGGTAGAACAGACTAAAAGCTTGATCGCATTTGATCTGCGGAATACAACTGCTTTGACCCAATCCCGGAAATGGATGAGGTACTGGAGTTTGTTTCTCCTAGTCATTCTGAACTAGAAAGGCTTGACGGACCACAAGAATGATAGGCACCGATGAACGAATGCACGCATACTCTTGACTATCAATTGATAGACGAAGGTCAGAAGATAACTAAAGAGGGACAACTCAAAGAACACATGTTTTTTTCTGAGTTGTAGATGCATGGATTAGTATGCCGAACAAATTCAACATATTTCTTCCGGATAACCCATGCAGAGAGGTAGGATTGGCAGAGTCACAATATAGAATGGGGAACTCTTCGAGAGCACTCCTGTTGTGATCTTTTGATCCAACAAACTTCTTCCATAAGTGGTTCATAGTATTTGGAAGAAGGAAATACCACGGACCTCGAGGACTAATGCAAAGGTTACTAATAACCTAAAGGATCAAGCAAACGCTATCAACATGAAGTAAGTAGGGTGAATCTTGGGTTCAAGAACCCAGGAGTAGAATGCCTACTAACTAAATGGCATCACGGGATGCTTTCTAGAATGGTGGCCAGAATCAGCACGCTGGGAACACAAAACATGGCTAGATTACTAGGTGACTCCCTAAAACACCTTGGGTTATAATAATAACTCCAATATATATGTCGAGGTAATAGAATACCTCAACTCAGCAATTAGTGTGGTTGAACTGGCCCAAAGGAACATCAGGAACATGGAGGAATGATTGCAAGTGCATCAGACTATCTAGAAACCTGGGATGACTCGGACAGCATAACGGCTGTAAATGCTCAGAAAAAGATTTGAGACATTCACAAGGATTTGCATAGTCACTTAATAACATCATATCAAGGTTCTGGTTCAACTGACAACATACTAAAAGTAGTAGAAACTGAACTGAGGTCTGGAACCAACAATCCTAAGAATCTACGGATTAGTAACACGTGATCCTAATAGAAGATGAGAAAGCCTAGTCCTTAATCCCCGTAGAAAAGAAGAGGTTGACTCAGATCAGAAGGACATAAGGTTAAGGAGTAAAAAGAGCCTTACGTTCCCTTCAACAATCAATTCCCCTATATAACTAAAGCATTTCTAGACTCAACTTCGATCAGTTTGGCTTGGTAATCCTACAGGCAGTCAGGCTCTGATACCAAAGCTGTCAGGACCCCGATTCCAAGTCACATCGATCTAGCCGGTAACACCTCATTTCACTTTGCGGCCTCATGCACGGTATTCCCACGGGTGTCGCCTTACCATGGCCCGGGACCGTTTGCGCCTTTTGGCTCATGTATATGATAGTGTCGCTAGCATCCATATGACAGAGAACCCGGGCCGACATGACTAGTCGTGAACCCAAAGTGGCACTAACTTACGGGGAGAGGCATACATGAATCAACATCGAGCATGTCGGTCAGCAGCGTGCGAATCCGGGCTGCAGCACTGGGCTAACAGGACTCCGGTGAACCGGGCTGTAGCAGGCTAGGCAGGACTCTAGATGTCACCGCCTGACATTTCCCCGAAGGGATAGACACAGGAACGAAGTGAATCACATGCCGGCCAGTCAAGTGTTCCGGAGCAGTAGTGCTGGGCTAGCAGGACTCCGGTGAACTGGGCTATAGCGGACTACTATGGCTCATGGAAGCACAAGACTACATTTCCCCATAAGAGAGGCTACCAAGGATAAACAACTAGGTTGTCGGATCCCACACATACCAATCATTTCAATCATACACACAATATGCTCGATATGTGTAAATACAACATGGCATCACAACATAACTCCACGACTCAAGTATTTATTCATTAGGCTCCGAGGAGCGAGATATTACAAACATGGGTCTCATGACCCAACATTCAGAGCATACAAGTCAAAGCACATGCGAAAGCTTAACATGTCTGAGTATAGACATCTACAAATGAAAAAGGCTGAGAAGCCTGACTATCTACCAGATCCTGCCGAGGGCACAAGATCGTAGCTGACGTATCAAGCTAAACGTCGAAGTCCACACGGAACTACTAGTGAGACTGAAGTCTCTCTGCAAAAACATAAATTAAGCAAACATGAGTACATATGTACCCAGCAAGACTTACATCAGAACTAACTACATATGCATCATTATCAACAAAGGGGGTGGTGGAGTTTAACTGCAACAAGCCAGCTTTGACTCGGTGGCTATCCTGAACTACGACTGCAAGTAACTCTTTTGAGGTGGCGCACACGAGTACACATATTCACCATATCAATACACCACTATGGATCCGCTCCCGTCTCCCTACGAGAACGCCATCCATAGCACTCACGCTTATCTTGCGCATTTTAGAGTATCCACTTTCAGTTGTCTATGAACTGTTATAGGCAACCCAGAAGTCCTTTACCGCGGACACGACTATTCGAATAGATGATGTTAACCCTGTAGGGGTGTACTTCTTCATACACGTTTCCACCACTTAGCGTCTGTGCACGACATGTGCTCGGCAGACTTCAAGCGAAAGCCGACGTGGGTGTAGACCACGACCTACCTAAACACTCAAGTCTCTAGTCCAGGTTTATCGCCTATCCAGGTTCCATCCGTAGGGAGTCCGGCCGAGGTTTCCACATACGGCCCCGAACGA
Organism: Triticum aestivum; assembly: GCF_018294505.1. Taxonomy (NCBI): domain Eukaryota; kingdom Viridiplantae; phylum Streptophyta; class Magnoliopsida; order Poales; family Poaceae; genus Triticum; species Triticum aestivum. Next base: position 79,834,937 of record NC_057796.1, on the reverse strand, counting down.
TGTGTACAGGGTTCCGCGACACCAAACGGGCGCCCGGCATACCCGGCCACGTGCCCACCGCATCACAGCCCACCCCTCGGGTCAGCGCTGCGCACGGCCTCCAGCATACTACAAACACCAGAAACAACTTGCAACTCCTGGACAGAGGACTAGGGTGGTTAAGAAGTCGAACGGGGTCATATTTCAGGGCCCAATGCATGGTAGTAGCTGTTTCATGGATCACAAACACAGAACTCAGTTCCTGAGGACGGCTTCAATGAGACAACCCACCATGTACTCCTACATGGCCTCTCACCACTACCTTTACCAAATCATGTTCACACACTTAGCTCTCAATAGTAAGACATGTTCACACACCACTACTAGAAAACAGGGCTTTCATTCGGGCATGGCAAGCCCATTAGTCCCGGTTCAGTCATGAACCGGGACCCATGGGGGCATTCGTCCCGGTTCGTGAGCCCAGGGGGCCGGCCGGCGCCTCGTGGGCATTGGTCCCGGTTCGTATGGAACCATTTGTCCCGGTTCGCGGCACGAACCGGGACTAATGGGCCTCGCTCCTGGCCCACAACCATTGGTCCCGGTTCTTGGCATGAACCGGGACAGAAGGCCCGGATTTAGTACCGGTTCTAGCCACGAACCAGGACAAATGAGCTGCCTATATATACCCCATCGCTGCAGCAGAGCACTCCACAGTGCTCTATTTTTTCTGGCCGTCGAGGGGAGGGCATTTGGGTGCTCTAGCTCACCTCCTATGCACATGAGGTGTTCGATGAAATGTTTGAGCCACACTAGTTAATCTTTCTCCTCTCGAAACTCGACCTCCGAGCTCCATTTTCCCTGAGATTTGTCTAGGTTTAGCGGTCCGTCACGTCCCGTCCCCGTCTTCACTGCCGTCGATCGCCCGCGCCGATCTCGTCGCCAGCACCACCGTGGTGAGCCTCTTGTTCTTATCTTCTTTCTGAAAGAAAAAATTCTTACTTCAGATAGATACTTGTCTAATTTTGTTACTTTTATTATTCCTTCTTATTATATAGTGCGATGGTTTTGGTATCCGACTCCGTCGGCCCTCGTCCTGTCTATGATTCGGATCTGGTATATATTATCTTTTTATAACTATTTGGTTCAGTTATTGTTTATGACAATTATGCCGACCAACGTGACATAGATTTTATTTATCTAGGAGGTGGTTGAACCGGAAATTCCAACCGACCCTATTGTCGAGAGGTTAAATTTAGTTGAAGAAGAAAACAATTACTTGAAGGAAAAAATAAAAAAATTGAGGAGGAGAAGATGATATTGGAGTTGCATGTTGCGGATGTCGTCGATGATCACAAGATCAAGATGGATGCAATGCGCTTGAAGATTAGAAAGATTAGAAAAGATGCCATTCATATCGAGGCTTGGTATCATTATGCCGTTGGATCAATTGTTACCTTGGTTGCGATTATGATCGGATTTGTTTTCGCATTGAAATGTTTTACATAGTTTCAATGTATGGTTTAATTAATTAGATGCTCTGGAGAGCTATATGTTGTTAGATGAGAACTATGTATGTACTTTGGTTTTAATGTGATGACAAACTTCTATTAATTTAGTCACTTAATTATCTATTCATGATGTTCTGTAATGGTTTTTGACACACTTAATTATATATAATGCACGCAGATGAACCGGCAATGGATGTACGGTGACAGACACACCTCTGAGTACATTAAGGGCGTGCATGATTTTCTCGAAGTGGCTGAGGCAAACAAGCAGAATAGTTTTATGTGTTGTCCATGCCCTACATGTGGGAATATGAAGTCTAACTCTGACCGGAAAATCCTTCACACCCACCTGCTTTACAAGGGTTTCATGCAACACTATAATGTTTAGACGGGGCACGGAGAAATAGGGGTTATGATGGAAGACGGCGAAGAAGAAGAGGACGATGACAACTATGTGCCCCCTGAATATGGTGATGCTGCAACTGGGGAAGCTGCTGAAGATCAAGAGGAACCAGACGATGTGCCCAATGATGCTGCAACGGGGGAAGCTGCTGAACATCAGGAGGAACCAGTGCCCGATGATGATGATCTCCGCCGGGTAATTGTCGATGCAAGGATGCAATGCGAAAGTCAAAAGGAGAAGCTGAAGTTCGATCGCATATTAGAGGATCACAAAAAAGGGTTGTACCCCAATTGCGAAGATGGCAACACAAAGCTCGGTACCGTACTGGAATTGCTGCAGTGGAAGGCAGAGAATGCTGTGCCTGACAAAGGATTTGAGAAGCTATTGAAAATATTGAAGAAGAAGCTTCCAAAGGATAACGAATTGCCCGACAATACATACGCAGCAAAGAAGGTCGTATGCCCTCTAGGATTGGAGGTGCAGAAGATACATGCATGCCCTAATGACTGCATCCTCTACCGCGGTGCGTACAAGGATCTGAACGCATGCCCGGTATGCGGTGCATTGCGGTATAAGATCAGACGAGATGACCCTGGTGATGTTGACGGCGAGCCCCCCAGGAAGAGGGTTCCTGCGAAGGTGATGTGGTATGCTCGTATAATACCACGGTTGAAACGCCTGTTCAGAAACGAAGAGCATGCCAAGTTGATGCGATGGCACAGTGAGGACAGTAAGAAAGACGAGAAGTTGAGAGCACCCGCTAACGGGTGGCAGTGGAGAAAAATCGAGACAAAGTACTGGGCTGAGTTTGCAGCTGACCCAAGGAACGTATGGTTTGGTTTAAGTGCGGATGGCATTAATCCTTTCGGGGAGCAGAGCAGCAATCACAGCACCTGGCCCGTGACTCTATGTATGTATAACCTTCCCCCTTGGACGTGCATGAAGTGGAAGTTCATTATGATGCCAGTTCTCATCCAAGGCCCTAAGCAACCCGGCAACGACATTGATGTGTACCTAAGGCCATTAGTTGAAGAACTTTTACAGTTGTGGAATGGAAATGGTGTACGTACGTGGGATGAGCACAAACAGGAGGAATTTAACCTGCATGTGTTGCTGTTTGTAACCATCAACGATTGGCCCGCTCTCAGTAACCTTTCAGGACAGACAAACAAGGGAAACCACACATGCACGCACTGTTTAGATGACACTGAAAGTATATACCTGGACAAATGCAGGAAGAATGTGTACCTGGGCCATCGTCGATTTCTTCCGACCAACCATCAATGTCGAAAGAAAGGCAAGCATTTCAAAGGCGAGGCAGATCACCATAAGAAGCCCGCCATGCGTACCGGTGATCACGTACTTGCTATGCTCAATGATTTACACGTAATCTTTGGAAAGGGTCCCGGCGGACTAGCTGTTCCGAGTGACGCTGAGGGACACGCACCCATGTGGAAGAAGAAATCTATATTTTGGGACCTACCCTACTAGAAAGACCTAGAGATCCGCTCTTCAATCGACGTGATGCACGTGACGAAGAACCTTTGCGTGAACCTGCTAGGCTTCTTGGGCGTGTATGGGAAGAAAAAAGATACACGTGAGGCACGGGAGGACCTGCAACGTTTGCACGAAAAAGACGGCATGCCTCCGAAGCAGTATGAAGGTCCTGCCAGCTACGCTCTTACGAAAGAAGAGAAAGGAATCTTCTTTGAATGCCTGCTCAGTATGAAGGTCCCGACTGGCTTCTCGTCGAATATAAAGGGAATAATAAATATGACAGAGAAAAAGTTCCAGAACCTAAAGTCTCATGACTGCCACGTGATTATGACGCAACTGCTTCCGGTTGCATTGAGGGGGCTTCTACCGGAAAACGTCTGATTAGCCATTGTGAAGCTATGTGCATTCCTCAATGCAATCTCTCAGAAGGTGATCGATCCAGAAATCATACCAAGGCTAAGGAGTGATGTGGCGCAATGTCTTGTCAGTTTCGAGCTGGTGTTCCCACCATCCTTCTTCAATATCATGACGCACGTCCTAGTTCATCTAGTGGACGAGATTGTCATTCTGGGGCCCGTATTTCTACACAATATGTTCCCCTTTGAGAGGTTCATGGGAGTCCTAAATAAATATGTCCGTAACCGCGCTAGGCCAGAAGGAAGCATCTCCATGGGCCATCAAATAGAGTCTGTCATTGGGTTTTGTGTTGACTTCATTCCTGGCCTTAAGAAGATAGGTCTCCCTAAATCGCGGTATGAGAGGAGACTGACTGGAAAAGGCACGCTAGGAGCGGACTCAATAATATGCAGGGACGGGCATTCTTGGTCTCAAGCACACTACACAGTTCTACAGAACTCTACCTTGGTGACCCCATATGTCGATGAACACAAGAACAGTCTGCGCTCCAAACACCCGGAGCAGTGTGACGACTGGATTACATGTGAACACATCAGGACTTTCAGCAGTTGGTTGCAAACACGTCTCAGAGGTGACACCACTGTTTGTGATGAGTTGTACTCGTTGTCCAGGGGACCATCTTCGACAGTATTGACTTACAAAGGATACAAGATAAATGGGAATACATTTTACACGATCGCCCAAGATCAAAAGAGCACCAACCAAAACAGCGGTGTCTGCTTCGATGCAGCAACCGAGAGGGGAAAGGACACATATTATGGTTACATAATGGACATATGGGAACTTGACTACGGACATGATTTTAAGGTCCCTTTGTTTAAGTGCAAATGGGTCAATCTGTCAGGAGGCGGGGTACAGGTAGACCCACAGTACGGAATGACAACAGTGGATCTCAACAATCTTGGGTACACTGACGAACCGTTCGTCCTAGCCAATGATGTGGCACAGGTTATCTATGTGAAGGACATGTCTACCAGACCGAGAAAAAGATAAGATAAGGAAGCGAATACATCATACGATGAGCCAAAGCGCCACATAGTTCTTTCAGGAAAAAGGGACATTGTGGGAGTGGAGGGCAAGACAGACATGTCTGAAGATTATGAAAAGTTTCATGAAATTCCTCCCTTCAAAGTCAAGGCTGACCCAAGCATCCTGATAAACGATGAAGATTATCCATGGTTACGGTGCAATACGCAAATGACACAAGCGAAGAAAAAGTGAAGACTTTCTCCCGCAACTGTTATGATGATACCATGCCAACTTTGTAACAGACGAGTATGATACCATTGTCCGTTTTGTACACGAAGTGCATCTAGTTTTTGCCGTAAACCTCTCAACTTTCTTGCACATGCTATGTGGATGAAATGATGATACCATGCCAACTTTCAACCTTTTCAGAGTTCATTTGAAATGCTTTTCAATTTTAGGGTCTTATAGCTCAAAATAATTAGTAAATGCATGAAAAATGGTGCATGAAAAATAACAAATAAATAAGTAATTAGAAACAAAATAATATAAACTTTATTAAAATATATAAGTAGAAACAAAATAAAATAAACTTTAATAAAATTTATGAAACTAAAATTAACAAGGTATTTTCTGTTCAAAACATTATAAGAAACCTCTAGTATTATTGAAACGAAAATCATATAAAATTGATGCAACTAAAATTATCGAAGTATTTTCTGTTCAAAGTCATTAAAAGCAAAAAGAATTTTCATAAAGAACTTTTTTGATAGAAACTTTAATAGCAACAAGAATTATCATAAAGTAAAATAAATAAGTAATTAGAAAAAAATAAAATAAAATAAATAAGTATTTTGTTGTAAGTAGAAACAAAATAAAATAAATAAAGCAAAAAAGAAAACAAAAAACTGGGAAAAATAAAAAAAAAGCCACCTACTAGGCCACCACGGCCTGAATACGACTAGAAACCCATCCATGGGCCAGGATTCAGGCCCGCAGAAGGCTCAGCAGGCCCACAGGCATAGCAGTGCAAGATTAAGCCCAGAGGCCTGCAGTTCAAAGGAGTTCAATGGAGATGGCGGGGCAGGGCTTATAAACAGGTCCTGCCGCTCCTCGGCTAGTGAGGTGGGACTAAACATCCCACCGCACCGCGGCTTTGGCAGGCGCAGGACATTGGTC